>NW_026712908.1:1200000-2400000 GCF_030625045.1 Achroia grisella
ATAAGATAAGTACGAGATTTTAAAATAAATTTTATAAAGCTTACGCAAATTACTTTGCAAAATAAAGATATATAACTGAATATATATACATATATATAAGAAAATTGTAATGAACAAAATCAATAATGTTTTAAATAAATAAATATTCAGTTCATTTAGTCGCCGATCTGTGCCTTAATAAATATTTCTTTATATTCTTCTGTGACTTTTAAGTTTCGCTGTTTTGCACCTTGCTATCTAAATACATTTATTATATAAGTATTGACGACCTGTCCCTATTTGGTATCGTTCTTGTAGTAATCTATAATTTTATTTATTATGTTATAACATACAGCATAACTTACACGCTGTCATTAGAAAAAACAAATTAACAACAATAGTACGATTTTCTTATATCAGATTGATTCGTCTATTGCTCATGTCTATTTGTGTTGACTTTACTAAATACAATTATTCAACATCATATATAGCTACACAAAGACGTAATTCCAGAACGTTTTCTAGATTATTAACTATCACATGTCTCGTTATTCGCTGTAAATCTATACAGTACGTACGTTCTTATAATAAATATGAGAATACATTAAATAATATGGATTTCTATGAAATAATATCAAATTGTTATATGGTGATTTGTTTATGAGGCGACATGACTAACACAGGTTGCTTGTAGCGGTAAGTATATCCATTATTTTATTGTTATAATTTAGTGTAATGTAGGTATGTATACGTAGTATACGTACGTAAAGAAGTACTATACAAACTTTTACTTTATATGATTCTTTAACAAACATAAAAATATCTACAATTATAAATAATATGAACATAATTAAAAACGTTTTTTTAACCCTAATAAATAATGTTAACCAATATCATAATTCATTTATTTCGTTCCGTGTACCTAAACAGTTATAATATCCTAAAAATATTACTCACTAAGTAAATATTTTTTATTAAAACATTACTAAATGAAGTGTAATTCCTTCTCTCCTAATTACTTCTTGGAAACATTTACAATAGCAAGTAATAAGTGATAATTAACATAAATGTATGGGCTCTCACCTGTGACCAGTTTTCTACTTACACTCCTTATTTGTAAAAGCTCACGCAAGTCGACGTTTTCACTGAGTTCGTAGCTCTAAATTCCTATTTCAACTAAGTTTATACATTTCTAGAAGTCTGGAAAAGAAAAGGTCTCATTTCTAGCTTTTCTTTATTATCTAAGCAAATATTCTTTAATGTTGTCTAATTAGTTATAGGTTTCTAAAGTAGACAAAGGAAGAAATACTACTCGTACATAAAAAATAAAATATCAAACCCATATTTAAAAAAATACAATATTTTATTTCTAACTCGTGACCCGTGACTGCTTCGGACGGATGCATTACACATCTTTGAATTTATCTACGTGTTCTATACTATAACACGCATGTACTATTTATACATATAAACCTTCCTTTGATTACTCTATCTATTGTTGAAAACCACATTCAAATCCGTTACGTAATTTAAAAGATATAAATCAACAGACCGCGGCGGCGATTTTGTTTTATACTATGTAAAAATTAAGAAAGTACCTAAAGAAAGATAAGGAAAATATATACATAAATTTCATAGCGTTTGTACTGCGAATACATGTGTATGAAAGACGTAAGACTTGTTTATATGTATGCCAATAATAGGTCACATTGCGGCCGCAGACTTAGCTTTTAGTCGACTCACGTAGACCTTTTCAATAGCAAGTATAGTTTATTTAACCGTAAATCTTATCTCGAGCGAGATACAGATCAATATTGTATATTACAAAGAAGCTTTTATGTCTACATGACATAGAAAGAACTTACATAATTGTGGCTGTGTCTTTAGACAAAAGTTTATTCCGTAAATTTCTCACGGCATATTTTGTAAACCTTATTGAGATTTTTGTTTGTTATTAATATATCTAACCGCAGATTTTGTAATGGTGATAAAGATTGGTCTGTGTAAACTAGGCAAAAGACATATTAGTTAACAAGATGAGGCCTCAAATAGATGGCTATACTTATTTTCTTAACCCACGAATCAATAAAATATTCGTGGCATTTAGTTTTAATGGCAAGATAACCAATAGTATTATAACCAAATATTAATAAAAATAATATGATAAGAGGGCGGCTCTAGAGGGCGGGAAGGGGATTGTTAATAATATGGACTAATAACCTCATAGCTAGCTATGTATTACGTTATGTCAGGTTCACTTCCACGAGGTTACTGGAAAATATCATTTTAAATTCTTAGTGAATTTGCCCCGATGGGCTAACTGACCTGACCTCATACTCATCGTCCTCCCCTGGTGCTCCGCCAGCGTATACCGTTAGCTCAGGCGAATGCAACATTCCATTGTCATCCCTTAATACAACTGTCCTTAGAAGTACCAGGGGTTACGTAGTTAGGCATAAAATATTCTTTAAAATTTGAGAAAAAAAACATAATAATAATATCTCAGACTACAACATGTAGGATTAGAGCTGTGATCATATTATGTTTTTAATTTTAAATAAGTAAGAGACGAAGGTACAGCCATGTATCTACATTATAGGGACTGTACCCCACAGGTAATTTAATTTAATGCATCATATTTGATGACAAACTGTGAAATACAGACGTGTAAGTAATCACTCGCATAAACAGGAAAAAAGAAAATGACTAAGTACAATGAATCCATTTCTAAGAGAGTAACCACAATTGGTGAACAGAATTTAAATCAAAATACAAAGCTTGTATATGTATAATAACATTTTTCCTGTAATATTAAATCAAGTTTAATTAGATACGAATTTATGAATGAAGAACAAAATTTAAATAATTTTCAAAAAAAGAATTGAATGTCGGGAAGAAAATTAGAAATGTTCCATTTTAAATCAATTTTGATCTATAGTATTAACACAAGTTCTTAAACCTTTAAGAGATTACTGAGAATGTCCAGATAGTAACTACCATTATGTAAAATCTAACTGTAGTTTAATAACTTTTGTGCCGCATTAGATTCGGTACGATTAAATCATTAAAGGTATATATCAAATTGTAAGCAGAATAAGTGACCGATGTGAAGTTACGGGTCCGTTTGCTGTGCAACAGAAAGGTCGCCAAACCAGTTATCCGAGCGACACAGGCTGGCTGACGTCTGGCGGTGTTCGTAACACGTTACCACCCAATGGTCATCGGTCTCTTAATTTTGTAACATGGCTGGCTGTGGGTGGACTTTGTCGTTTTTAACCAACTGTCAAAAGGAGGTATTACGTTTGACGCAGATTTTTTTATGCACTTTTAATAAATGTATTAAAGGCTTTTAGGATGATCCAAAAACAGACTTCGTTCAAATCGTGGTTGATTCGTTTTGAAGTTTTATCTGACTTTATTCCTATTTCCGAGTAAAGAAATATATTTAAAAATAACATACGCAATAAATAAAAGATTTAATAGACGGACAAGAAATTATTACCATCATTGTCTTCATTTGAAATAAATTTGCCACATGTGAGGAATTAATACATCAACAAACATAATATGATACTACTACATGTAGTTGAATAAACAAATTCGCATTGTGATTTTTTACGTAAGGAAGTATGCGATTATAATCTACAGTATTCCGCATTTAAGGATGTAAAACAATGCGGTAAAAATAAGCAATGCGTAATCAAACAATGCGTGTAAATAAATCCTAGTGTATTTATCGTACAATTAATAATGTTTATTATCGCTGAGTAATCAGATTTATGCATAAATCGCCAAACATTGTTGTTATTAAATTGCCACCTTGTATTAGGTCTTTTTCCGAGCATATCATGATTAGCCTTCGGCTACTTCAAAGCCCGAAAACTACGTTATTCACTGAATTTGATACGCCTAAAGAAAGTATAAACATAAGGCGTGGCAACCACAGATTATTTATAAACTTTGTGGTATCTGCAGAAACTGCATATTGAAGAGATTATTATATTATGAAGTGGTCAATTACTGGCAAGCACTTTGTCAGATTAACATCAATATGGAACTCGGAAAATATCCTGTTTAATTCTTAGCGAAGTCATTCCTGCAGGTCAAGTGACTTAATTTCATCATCACCCGTTGTAACGTTCACTGATACTCTGCCAGTGTTCGCTGCGGTATCATTATCAATCATAATAAACTAATTTAGCAGTATATTAGTCGAAACGACTACTACTTTTAAATAGAAACCAAAACAAAACCCATATATGACAGCCTCGGTGGTCTAGTGGTTTAGCACACCGCTTTACTATCCGATGGTCGTGGGTTCGATTCCTCGCACGGTACAAACATTTGTATTCATGAGTATGATTGTTTGTATCGGTCTGGGTTTTTCTATGTATATTATGTATTTATTTACAAAAAAAAATGTATCCATGTATTTATATCAGTTGTCTAGTACCTATAATACAAGCTCTGCTTAGCTTGGGACTAGTTGGAGCTGTGTGAATTGTCCTGAAATATTATTATTACTATATTATATTTATCAAAGTAGCCATTTTTATACTTGTTACGTTAATAAGCTATGACTACTGGACCATAAATATGATTCGGAATCAACTGCAACTGGAGAAAAAGAAACCCGTATTTTCCAAATTAGCTTAGCACAGTCGGCTCTGTTTACCCAGTTATATTGCGTAGCCTCTCAAATATTCGTTGAACGGTGTCTCATACCAATAGTTCAATATTAAGTAGAGCTTTTAAGTACATAGATACTAATTGCATTGCATATACAAAATTTTAAATTTTGTCTAAAATTCGGAATTTATAAATCTATTATGTTCTCTAATATTACAAAGCTCAAGAGTTGTTAGTTAATCTCATGTGTTTGACTTGAAAAAATATTTTATTATTAGATATCCATATATTATTAGAGATTCGAAGTAAAACAAAAAAAGATCGAGCTCCTTTAGAATTGTATTATAGATTGCCTACGCCACAATCTCTCTCTCTGTTTCTTATGGGACGCAGACAAAGTTGCGTGTATAAGCTAGTTGTACATATCTCGAAAGGATCGTTCAAATAAAACAAATACGACTAGGTTGAATCCACAACGACAGCCGAACTGGTAAATCCAGTTTTGCAAAATCTTTTGGGGTATAAAACTTTAGTCTACACGCTACATCTAAAGACATTTTGCAATCACAAGAATTTTATGCGGGCACTTAAAAAATCCTTGGTCGACTTTTACTGCGAAAACCAGTTAATGAATTATACAATAGAATTTAATATTATAAGTGTGTTCAAATATAGAAATCATGAGCATTATATTGATTCTTATATTTTTATTACATCTACAACAAGAATAATATTAACTTATCAATAGGGAAGCGTGAAATCAGTACCTACATAGTATATTCGGTATATTCCTGTGCATTAAAATAAAATAATAAAAATTAATTTAATAAAATAACAGTATTAATTTAAAATAGCTAATATTAACTCAATTTAGGTTTTTATATTATTAATTTTAACGGAAATATTTTTCTTCATTAAAAAACTGATAAACGTTTTGATATGGACCACCCTAGTTAGAGGTAAGAAAAATACTTTACTTCCTATTCTCAGGTTTATATAAAGAAAAAAAAATTGTATAAGAGTCGGCTAAACCGTTTCAGAGAAGTTTTCTTACATGGTTATGCGATTTTATATAATAGATTTAACAATATAATACATTATACTACAGTCACCAAATTTTTAATATCACCAGTGTCAAGTATAAAAAAAATTGGGGTAAAATTATGGTACATGATACAAATGATGCTTCCTGGCTGCTAACCTGAGATTATAAATATATACATGTACCTACTAAAAATATAGAACTATTTTTATATGTATATTATACGATTTGCCAAATTAAAGAAATATATAATAATAATAATCCTGAACAATTCAGAGCGCCACCTAGTCCTAAGCTAAGCACGCTTGTGTTAAGGAGACTGCGCAACTGATAGAAATAATTAAATACATACATGATATACATAGAAAAAACAAAGACTAATACAAACAAACATACTTGTGAAAAATGTTTGTGTTGCCAGTCGTAAGTAATGCGGTGGGCCTAACCGTTTGAGCACTTAAGGCAAATTCAAGTACTTCTCATTCATACATATTACGACATTAGTTTATTCGTTATAAATATTACTTTACGCACACGTCAACACTTACATATTACAGGAATGTCACGCAAGGTATGGTATTTATGTAGACAAAGCATATCTACATATACTCCATATCTGTAAGTGATGAATATCACGTAGAGATTTTCTACCGACTTAAAGGAGGATTTGTAATATATTAAATATTAATACGACCCGATCCGACTTCTCACGGATGCTTTATAAATCTTTAAATTTATCGGCTTTTCTGTAGATATATTATACTTACACATCATACTTTTGAATCACTCCATCTATTCCTGATAGCTGCATTAAAATCCGTTGAGTAAAGATGGAATTGTACAGACAGCAGCGACTTTGTTTTATAATATCTAAAGAAGATCTATATACTAGTCAGTCAGGACGGCTTCAGATAAGGCATTTTAACAACTAGATAGACATCTTTAATTGGATTGAAAATAAAATACAGCCCATGTGACTCTCTGTAGCAATATAATGTAGTGCAAGATTTTATTATATGTATACGCGAATGATTTTATTATATCGGTTTTTTTTAACCTGATGCAGACAAATTCCTTTTCCCACCATTTGTATTCATGAGTATTATTGTTTGTATAATAATTCTCCATCGTCATAATTCATCATTTATACTGTTGTTTGGTAATTTTTACCCGCAATGATAGCCTTATCATTGCGGGTAAAAATTACCTTATTACCCCATCAAAGGGAGATATATTATATATATGTAAAGAAATAATAATAATAATAATCTTTATTTAATTCAGAAGGATCGTTACAATATTATTTATACAATAGGTACACTTTCAAGATAATATCAATCCTTTCAGTATTTCTGTGTAGTGTGTGTGCAGTAGTCCTGGCTTCTGAACTAGCATTAGCCGTATGACAGAAGCCAGTTCCTTCCCAATTCCTATCCAAGTATAGCTCTGGATTTTTTCTATGTATGTATATTACGTATTAATTTAAAATGTATTTAATAAATTGCATAAGTTGTCTAGTACCCATAACACAAGCTCTACTTAGTTTGGAACTAGACGGCGCTTTGACAATTATGCAGGGTTATTATTATTATAATATTATTTTTTTCAATACAAGTAACGACTCTGTTACTTGTATTGAAAAAAATAATATTACACTTGCCTCTTTAATAATTCCCAGCCATCTAAATTTATATGGATTATAAAAATTATGCGTGTCTTTTTAATTAAATTATAATTAAAAAGACACGCATAATTTTTATAATATTCTATTAATATAAAATGGTAATAAAATATTAATTATAATATAAAATTTACATACGAAGTAAAACGACCTAATATGCAAAACGAACTCGAAAATTATGTCTCCTAGCGTAATCTGTATCATTGTGAAGATATGAAGGGCAAGGTAAACAAGTTTAGTATATCGTAAATAGAACAATAGGTCTGCACAAACAAACACACCAGTTGGAACAAGTAAACCGAGTAGCTGGGTACTTAGTGGCTAATTATAATTAAATAATGTACGTTATTAATTAATTACCACAGGTACCTAAAATGTTTGTCTGTTATAAAAAACACACGTAGGTACACTGTAAGAAATTCATATATATTTACTATACTATATATAATATTTATGTGCCAATAATATAACAATAAAATAGATTTAAGAAAGGTCTAACATATGATTGTGGATGGTTTTAAGGGCAGAGGAAGGTCGGCCTAATTTATTCCCTTTATTACCATATCATCTTTCACACAGTCCATCCAACACTTTTTCGGAAAGGTACATAACGAGATGACTGCGAATAGGATGAAGGGAAGAGAAAAAACATATTACGCCGATCCCAAATAAATGGGATAAGAAAAAGCAGATGATGAATACAATGATAAAAGATTTTTTCTTAAGTGAAATGGCAAACATGATGTTGGTCATTCCAGAAGACTACGATTCCTCTATAACCTGTAACTGCTCTTTAAATGTTATATATACAATTTGGTTGTCTGCTTCATGATGTAATATCTGGATTAAAATACTATAAAAAATGTTAGCGCCATGTTTTATAGCTGTGAGGACTATTTAGATTTAAGACAAATTTTATTGAAGGTATTATGGTGGAATCAGTATGTTGATTTTAGACTACTTAAGGTACACCACACAGAGAGAAAACTAACTCTGCTCAAATCACAACAGACCTTTTACAGTTGAAATTCAACTATTACAAAGATATTCATGTAAAATTCTAAAATACATAGAAAAATAGGGGCCTATTATAAAGTATATCTAAGAAGATTATTAAGATACATTTTTTTTAAAGTGATGTTAGTAATCTTATGTATCTGTGCGTTATATCATTGTAATAAATCTACATCTACATATATATATATATATAAACACTTTACCTGTTATTTGTAGGTATACTGTTATTCTGAGATGTAGGTCAATACTCTATGTATATAAGTATTTAAATATATTAAACATGAACTATCAATAATAATTGCGTCGAATTCGTACGCTAGGGTTCCGGCCAAAATGTAATTATTACTCAATAAATATTTTGCTATATCCCAACAGTTGTTCATTTATAATAATTGCTATATATACCTACATAATTGCAAAAATAAATAACCGAAAAATGGGTTAGTTAATAAATATTTTCAGTTAGACTTTGATTACCACACACACACACAATTGTACAGACCTACCTAAGTAACTAAAGTTCGTTTGTATGCAACAAGTCTTTGTTTAGATCTCATATCATTTTAATGATACCAAAAGTAGATATTTATATAACGAAATCTCAACAAAACCTGTTACAAAAACAAAAAAAAACATAAGAGACTACAAGAAAACTAAAGACTAGAATACTTTAGGAGAGATGGTAACTGGTATGCCCGTGCGAAAGAATGTTAAGTCGACGTTTTTTTAGCACCTATTTTCAATCTGAACAGGTACCAGAGTCCGCATACCTTTACAATGATACAGCCATCCATAAATGTGCATATTATCTAACTATATGTTAGTACAACATAATTATAAATCGAATAATGTTATTTAAGTAATTAAAAATTAACATAACAATATCTCAGGACAATTCACACAACACGATGTAGTCCCAAGCTAAGCACATAATATACATAGAAAACTCCCAGACCGATACAAACAATCATATGCGTGAATACAAATGAAATGTGCCGTGCGAGGAATCGAACCCACGACCATCGGAAGTAAGGCGGTGTGTTAAACCGTTAGACCATAAAGGACGTCATTATTAGGGAAATAACGAAAATGTTTCCTTGTTTACATATTTTTTTTTTTATTTTTGTTTACATAGAACTTGAATTCACAAGCCTAATAATTTTGGTACGTTTCACTTATCTTCAGAACTAGCCATTTCTGTAGTTAAAAATATGTTATTATAAATAATATAATATTAAATAGTCATAATAATTAAAAATATATGGCAAACCATCACACCATCTATAGCTATTAATATTTTATACTCCGCCATCTATACTAATATTATAAAGAAGAAAGATATTTTTATGTTTGTGTGGGTAATGGAAAAATTCTAAAATACTTCAACGATTTAAATAAAATCACCTTATCAAAAAGTGCTTTGGAGTTTTTTTTATATAATAATTCTTAACAATAACTATTGTTTGCCAATATTAGCTATTATTTCACGCAGGTAGACTATACATTTTGATAAATTGGATGGAAACCGGAAAAATAGATCTCGGACTCATTGCAACTAAAATTTAACACTGATTTATATTTAATATGTCCAGAATTTTTTTAATGTTTGAGTACCTAATAACACATAAAAAAATCAATAAATTAATCTTATTTCAAGAATAATATTAATTAATTTATTTAGGCCAATCGATCATAACTATAATAATTTAAAGCATAATTATCTAATAATATTTAAACAAATTACAGCCTCCGACAATGTGTTAATTAACACCCGCAAGCGATTCCCACTCGTTAAAACCAGTGAACATAATACGTATCATCTAAAAAATGGCATACGTAACTTCCAAATTATTACTCAAGGAGGTAAGGCGAAACGAAAAGTCAAAAACTCGTTCGTCGGTGAATTCTGTCGGACCCGGCTACCGACTACTGTGCACTCACTTGGGTAGTTGGGTTAAAAGAAGGGTCAGGTAAAGCGGAGCAGCAACGTGAGGGAAAGAGCCAACGATACAACTTGCGCGCACGCAGTCGCAGCTGAGTTCAGTAGTGAAGTGAAATACTCGCGCAAGTCACCGAGTAAGCAGGAGGGCGACCGACCGATTAAGCTTTCCAGTTTGTGTTCCGACCTAACAGCAGCTGGTGCGTTTTGTGCTGCCGGGTCGCAGTCGCCGCTCGTTTCACTGCAATCGTTTGATCACATATTATGACATCGTCAATATCATGACGTTAATCGTTAACTGCTTCAAATAAAGAACGAATTTTATGCTAGGCTGTGTTTATTGTGTTGTGCATAAAGACAAAGTGCGTATACAATTTTAATACACCGAAGACGCTGGTAAACTAACTGTTAAGTTTAAAAAGGTAAGTTGTGTCACAAAATCTCAGTGGGAAGAATCGAGACGCGCTTAACTCATATCGACGAACTGAGGAATGCTGTTTGACAGCATACATGTGCGGGAACAAAAGCCTATAGGTACATAAGGCAACACATTTGTTCTTTACACCGTCTACTTTCTTGAGAATAAAACATACCAGTTTTTCAGGACTATGAAAAGCAATGTGCAGCGCGATATTTATGTGTATTATCACGATATGTTAGAGTAAACTTTCTCACAGGTAGCGAGATGTTCCCATTTTACCTGGGTTATGAACGCATTCACAGGCGAAGGGACGCTAGTCTCCCGGACAAACAATATTTGAATTGAATAGACAAAGCAATACGAGGTTCAACTGAGGCAAGAAATGTGCCGGTGTTTCCACGGCTTTGAATAAATAAATACCACGATATGCGTACTAGTACTATATTAACATGAGAAATATAAATGTTTGGAGGTAGTGTGAAATATTTAAAAACTATGTCCAATGTGTTGTATTAACTCAAAATCGTATTGCTTATAAGTGTTAGCAATTAGCACGTAATACGGTCCACAATCGACTATGGCAGATGATCCCGTCAAGGACACGTCAAACATTAAAAAAAAAGGTATTTGGTATCTTACAATCAAGCCGGATATGAACAAGTATTCAATTCTAACAATTTAGACTGTCTCTAATAATTTCCTCATTCATTCACTTGTATTAATTTGAGCGGGTTTACTTTTATTATTTTGCAATCACTAACGAACCTAATCATTACTAGACACAAGATATTTAATGTCCATTAAGTAACTATTGCCTATTAACTTACTATACATAATAGACAGGGAATCACAGTAATGATAGGTAATTGTAATAACCGTAAATTTAGACAAAATAACGTTACAGTAAAGTTAACAACAGTATAGTATTCGTGATGGGTACGGATTTAAATTTAAATTAGTAGTAAGTAAAGTGTGAGAGCATTCCAAACAAAAATTGTATGTATTAAATGGTCATAGTCAATGAATTCTGGTCACGGAGCGTGCTTCACGCCACCTGCATCTATGATCCCGGGGCGCCTGGCGATAACCTACATGCGAGTTCATTAGGTACTTTAACATTGAAATTTAGTTTGATGTTAATTTATTAGATGTAAGATATTTAAAATCTTGATATGTTTGATGTTAAATGACCAAATTTGAAGATATAAATAAAATTTTTGACAAACTGAAAAATCATAATGTAAAAAAGAAATTTATTCTACACATCAACTATGACAAATAATCTACTGCAAATAGTCACAATGTTTCAACACTAATTAAATTATGTGTAGTAAAGATAGGTATATTAATTTGTAACTTGTTATTGATATTGATTATTTTAAGATATTGCGTATCACTAGCATAAATAAGAGTACTTGTTTACAAATTAGTATTTATTTAACCATGTCACAATACTCACAAATTTGTATCACAAAAAGTCATAGCCTTCTCGACCATGCAATATAATAAATAGAGCGTGAAATAAAGATAATAAGAGATTCTACCTTAAAATATAAACACAATCTAAACCATACCAAATAAGTCATATTTGGTAATGAAACTTGTCATACACAGGTAAACACGGAAATGACAAATATAATTACTTATCTATCTATGACACACCCATAATTCCTAAGATTATGTTGAAAATAGTTGATTCAAAATTAGTCACTCACTACATTCTGTTTTTCTCCGTTTCATTAGATAAATAAAGCGGAAAAAATATTACATAATTATCACAGATTATAATGGACATAAGTCTCGAGAAACAATAAAATTAATAAAACCAATGGCCTCATTATAAAATACATTAAGAGGTAAACCTAATACAATTGGATGTTTACCTATACAATAATTAATTTCACAAAACAAAAAATGAGGAATTGCAAAAATACAGATATTCAAAAGTAATGATTTAAAGATAACATAAAATTTTTAAATTCTAGAATTTTGGAACGACAATTTTAACACAATTTGACAATTTGTTTTGAGCCAATAGTACGTGTTGTCTATAAAGTACATAATAAAACATGTTATTTGGAAGATACGTGGTGCTACACGATTGCAGCGAAAATATTTCTACTTAGCTGGCCAAACGTGATCCGAAACAATTACGACAGAATCATTCAGCTGGTTACCTGCAACGTGCAAATCTCAAGACGGTTTTATTGGACCGAAACATTTCGTGTTATTAGACACGCTTTTACGTCGATGTAAGCCAATAGATTCATGAGTAGGATCGATATCGGGAGTAAATTCCATTCCCACGAGCAGGTTGCCGGTATCGTTTCAGACGCACCAAGTCGATGAGTCGCTATCATCTGCTGTAATTAGTGTCCATTCAACGTTGAGTCGTTGACGCGTGCCGACCGACTTATATAATTGACACCGGCTGGTAAAGTAGCTTGTTAACATATATTCATGCCTTTGAAATAACAGAACTAGAATTAAGTCTTATGTTATTACTTCAGAATAGCGAACAAACAAGTAAACACCAATTAATAACCATACAAATGGTTCAGGTATGGAGCTTGTAGCTAGTATATGTGGTTGCGTCCGTCATAAAGAATGGAATGCACATCTCACCCGCGTTCCCTACACTGCTCCATTATCAGTCAACCAACCTGTTAACAAACACTTTTTACCTCAACATGCCCTCATTTTGATCCTCAATACACAGTACACACTATGAAATAATTACAAAGTTGATAAAGAACAAACAGGTGCTATTGAGGCGCAGGTGTTTACTAACAACCCAGCTGTTGCCATTCTTACGACTAACAATTTGAATATCTAATGTCAATCCCAGATATAGATATAATATTTATATCCTTTAAAGATTTTATTAAATCAAGTCTAAGAAGTCTCTTAAACTATAATCGATCATCGAGATTGCGATGCTTGAAGACGGCAGTGTCGCTGTCGCCGTAGAAACTGGTTTCCGCATAAAATTCGCGTTGCCATGCGATGCATCAGCACAGGGTCGGGGGAAGTAAAGCAACGAAGGGGACAGTGGGGGGGATGGGGGGAGTTCAAAACGCAGGAGGCGCACGAGCAACGATCGGTCGACGACCCGCTACATGCCCTGCGCCAGCGCAACATTCGTCTTTACGGCTAATTCTAACACGATTACGAGATTACGTTAGCAAATTTTACAAAAATACTCAATATACATCGATTCTGTATAAAAATTATAATAATATACTACACTAACTCTATTCCTAGCAAGTATAATCATCAAACTAAGTGTAAAATGGCCTTAGAGTTTCACAAGAAAAAGGAACCTTTGTTTTATAGTACTAGATATAAATATCAAATATTCTTATAGCGAAACGATATATTTAGCTAATATATCGTTTTGACTGTGTTAAGTGTAATAAGTTACGTTACATTAAGATTATAATATTAACACGAAATACCCATACGTAAAAAATGCTACGCATCGCTTAGGTGACTAGAAACGTAGGTATGTAATAAATTTCAATTATTAATTTCTCGCGTGTATAGGTCGCCCTAAATAACGTGCGGACATGTGACATAGCGTAGGAACGGGATCAAGAAGTTGCCAAGGCTGGATCCATTTGTCATGAATTCTCTGCTTGCCTATTAGGTACGTAATATAAGCTACACTAGCAATGTAAGACTATGCGGGCACATAGGGTCAGAATTACGTACTATTCCACTTATATATACAATGATATGTACATATCTATATTGATTTATTACGGTTTTATTAACAAGTTTGTGAATTTGTATACATTGATACTTCAGTGATAATATGAAATAGGCTGAAGATATAGCTGGGAAGTACTATACATACAGGACCTTACTAATAAAATTTTCGAGTTAGGATTCTTTATTTATTCCAATTATTGAAATATCGATTATCAAGCGTATTACGTATAAAGATTTTTTAACACGTGATTATAAAGTGCAAATCGTCGCGGTGTACTAAAATTAGAGGTTTATTAAATGAAAAAAAAAGCCTACTGGCCCATTTGCACGTGAGTACGATTAGTCATTTTATAGCTAGCAGTTAAGTGAAAATGTTAGTATATAAAAAGATACGGACCCAAATGCCTAATGCGGGGCGTGGGCGAGGTAGCCGCATCGTTAAATTATGTGTGAGGTCATTGATTGAGACCCTGGCATTGGTACCTGCGTCTATTCTGGTTTGGTTCTCACCTAACGGTTTAATGACAACGTATTACGAAAAGTTAGAAAACTTCCGACACAAAGAGGGACATATCCGTGACACTGTCGCGTCACTAATCAGCATTCACATGAAAATTAAGCCATCAAAAGCAAGCAAGACATCGACACAGCTGTTACACACATTGCTCAGATCGAAACAGTAATAAAGTTTACCGTTTACGTTCTAATTTAGTTTTGGTGCGTATGGCACTTGTCACGACGGTGCTTCCATTTATTTATAGATAGTAATCCCATGGATTTATTTACTACGGCTATTGTAATCGCTCGTATTCATAGTAGGATAGATTTGTTACACCAATGTCATCAGTTTCAATAGACTGAAATCATAATACAGCGTATAACATTTATGATTCTTAAGCAATTTTTCGATAATGGAGCATTAAATATTATCAATTTAAGAGACAGTATTAGTCTCAGCCCATACTACAATAAAATCTTAAAATGAATATTTAATATAAAAAAAATTAGTAGTGCTGTAAATATTTTTCTAAATTCGTGTTTTCTTTTGTTCCAGACAAGGCATTAATTCAAGATGGCCGTCTTCGGTATGGCATCCGCGGTGGCGGGCTTCATCAAAGTCCGCTACCTTATCGACAAGGCTGTGATTGACAACATGGTATTTAGAATGCATTATCGCATCACATCAGCCATGTTGTTCCTGTGCTGCATACTCGTCACAGCCAATAACCTAATAGGTGAGTGCATACAAATTATCCAAGCATATTGTCACAATATGCCGCACATTCATTTATGCTAATGTTATTATATTCATATTTGGACTTAAATATTTTAAAATAACTACTTCTAATAAATTCTTCTCAGTAGATATCACTAAACAGATTATGACAACAAAATAGGTAAAAAAATATTGTGTAATATTTTAAACTCACTGTACATTACAACTTACAATTTCAAAATAAGTTCCCTTGTCCATTTTTTGTTTAGGTAATGTTATTTTTAAAATCATTATAAAATTTGTAAATAACTAGGACAATGACAGTTTACAATTACCTATGTAAAATATCAAATGTTTAAAACTCCGTGTAAGTACGTATGTCACCTACTTACTCGCATATAGTCAGTCGACATACCTAACTGTAACTTTGGTATCCATTCGTCATAATATTTTGCATAATATTAACCTTTAAAGTTTACTGCGAGTCGCAATTGCCTATTTGTTCATTAAAAACAAACAGTAACTATTACAGATTTACGACCTTTAATGTAATAGGTTTATTTAATATTGAATAAATATTGAACAAAACTAAAATATGAAAGAAACTATTATTTATTAAATGGGTACCTATTATTAAAATAATAACTAACAGTGGCCACCCAATAACCTTATTAGTGAATCCTATTTTATTGTACATTACTGTGAAAGTACCTACTTACCGTTTTGCATTTTAGAGAAAGTCGATAAAACACCTATCTCTTTCTAATTACACAACAGAAGCCTATTCATGTTATATTCAATTATCATGACCTACTAAACCATACGGACCACATAGTACGGTCTGTGTCAAGAGTACAGTTTGTCCAGACGGTGCCATAAACTGAGTCATTTTCAGGTCATCGTTCAGGAAACCCCGTGTAAGCAACTGTTATGTTGCCAAATTGAGACGTAACAAATTGTTTTAGCAAATAAAAATCTACCTGTACGTGATTCGAACTAATAAATATCACTGTGATATAGGCAAATAATAGATTTAGAGAAATGTAGAATAAGTATAAATTCTAAGATTTGATATTACCAAAATATGCTTTGCATTTTTTTTTTGCGAATGATCGTACATATCAGCAATTAAAATATTCATTTTATAATTTAGGATCGATTAGACAAGAAAACTACAGCCCTGTTCATTTAAAACAAGTTGACTAAGAATTTCTTGTACCATAAGTATATAGCATAAATGTGCAATCTGTTTTCAGCCTTACTTTAAAAGAGTAAAATCTCAAATCAAACTGAATTTGAGCATTGCCGTGTCATTTCTAACAGAAAATAGGCCAAAACTACAGGACAAAATATTTCAATCGCTAAAATATGTTATTACTTATAAAAGTAGTGCACATTTCTGAAATACAAATAATAATACTTATAAAATATACTGCAATTTTTGTGAAGTGCTCCATTGAAGACCAGCTTTATAACTGGACACAAGCTTTATTAGAGTCTTAACTGTAATCATTATGATTAGTGCTTGTTACCACTCACTAGCGCCTACAATCATTGCAGATATACAATCTTAATTCACAAAGTAAGTAGCTTCAAGTAGCAACAGTATATAAAATAAACCTTTATGGTCCGTTTTTATGTCATGTTATCGCTCAGCCCTCAATTATGAGAATAAACATGTTTTAATACTCGCATATGAACAACATATGTATACTACAGTTAGTTTCTGTTCGCTAATTTAAAATTACGTTCTACTAAAAGTATTTGTGGTAACAAAATGAGTTTGATATTAACTTGGGAGTAATATTTACGATAATAAATTTAATTTTCCTATCAAAATTTATTTAGTATTATTATTATTTAAAAAATTAAAAATCTATTCATAGAAAAAAATCGATTTTTAGTCAATATATTCTCTTCCTCTAGTCCCTAAGAGAACTATCATGAATATATAGAGGTAATTTGCAATAATAATATATTTAAAAGCAAAGATAACTCATATTTTTATGTAAATGAGCTTGTGACGTCTTTTACACTTGTAGGTATTCCATTAAAATAATTAAAATAATTGTATTCGTAAATCAAATTGTTTACATTCTCACACCCTTTTAAATCAAAAGTAATATTCTATTGTTAATATCATCAGATAAGTTGCACTATAACTTTTTATAGCTGACCTAAAACTGTCCATCCATCAACAGATAAACCAATGAATATTTCAACATCGCTGAAACGTCATTTAATATCTGACCTTATGACCATTTTATTATCTTTAGACGTATAATATATCAAAATTAGTTCAACAAAAAGAAATTGGCAAGAAAAAAGACTCTTTTTTTGTTAGCCCCGACACAGTGTATGAATTGATCATTGTACTGGAAAGAAAGAGTAATCTCTAATAAATAATTTCTAAAATCGGCGCCTACTGGGTACTCATAAAAATAAGTAACTTATTTTATAAATCGGTTAGGAACAGTACCTACAATTTTATAACCAAGTGTCGTTTCTTAATCTAATTGCGGTCAGCATCTTGTAAGCGAGCTTGGAAAGTTTAGTCAGCAAAGGCGATAGCAATTCACAGTTCGTGCCATATGAGTAGCAATCGCAACACACCTCAGGTGCAAGTAATCATAACAACAGTTGCATATGCCAGCGATAAAACGACGAGACGCTGTTATATTCTACCTGGGTTAACTATAGTTTTATATGCTTATATGTATGTAACATATACATAAAGAACAGATATCTAATTACTATCCTTACTAATATTATAAATACGAAAATAACTGTGTCTGTCTGTCTCGCTTTCACCCCAGAACTACTAAACCGATTTAAATGAAATTTGGATCAGATATCAGATAGTCTAGACCTTGAGAAAGGACATAGGCTACTTTTAAAAAAAAGGGTTGTAAGGTGTTGAAAGGGGAGATGCAAGTGTGTATGGAAGACTCGTCATTTAGGTTTACTGTGGCTCAGTCAGATATTAAATTAATTGGAAAATAAATAAGAAAGTAATATTGTGTCAAAATTTATATTTTATTTATATATTATTATCAAAGCTAAACCTGATGGCTTAGTTTCGTTAATGCCCATATAAATAAAACTTTATGACTATTCCATTGATATAAATAATACAATGGACTAAAACGCTGATAATTAAACCATACATAACAATGTCGACTTTCATGAATAAAACACAAAGTACAAAAACATAATACATTGTATTGTGTCTAATAAATAAAAATCTGTGCCATCAAGAGACAATAATATGTTAGAATTATTGGACCTCGGTTCACCCTGACCCACAAACGATAGCGTTGTAACTTAGTTATACTTTGCACTGGTATATTACATTGATTGGAAACTGTTGTTATCACACGTGCCAGTAACTAGCTTCTGCGTAAACTACAATTACCATAACAGGAATCGCTTGCATCACAACGCGAGATGATTAAATTGCAGACAATGATTTCATGGATTTATAATTATAAAATTACATGCCAGTTCTCGCGGATTTACTCACACGACACTATTCAGTTACGGCTTTTATTGGACTTTTTTTCATTATTTTTTAGTGCTTACTTACATTACGATTATAGGATGAATTATGTAATGAGTAAATTTTCAGTTCACTCTACAAATAAATTCTTTATAATTTCTTATTTATTTGCAAAGGCCTAATACGAATTTTTGCATTACTAATTTAATAAGTGGCTATCATGAATAAGTGCAAACTGAGCAGGCATAATAGGTTATTTTGCTATTTTGTCTCCTCAGGGGAGGCATTTCATGAAATTTCTATCTTAATCAGATTCCTATAAATGATTAACACATCAATATTTCATTATGTACAAATACTTATTACCCACTAATGGAGTAGTACGTAGGACACTAATGGCGCTCTATAAAGACACTACATTATGATTCTTTACGGCTGAAAATACGATAAATAAACGTGTTAACTGTCTTAAGTACTCGTTATTGAGCAATTAGCATACACGCGACAACAATCAAAATTACACTTGAACTATTTTGTACATGATTCATATAGTAGCCATGTATAAGAATGCCATTTTTTAAGTATTCTACACTTCCGAGCCGTTGTCTCGTACTATTAGCATCAGGATATATTAAAAAATATACTTTATATAATACCATTCTGATATTTCCTTATATTTAATATACTCCTTAGGGTAGATAGAGATTAGGAAAGCTAAAATCATCTACTTACACATTTCTTCATTCGCTTTCATGTAAAAAAATCATATTAAAAAGGCAATGCAAAAGTTTGTTATTAGGTATATTGTTATTATATATAATAAAGACGGTTCACAGTATTTTAAACCCTCCAAAGTCACAGAATATTCTATATCTATCTATCATAAGGTCTGTCAAGGTCCCCTCCAGTATCCGCACCCTTTCATTTACAATCTATTTCGTCATCCATTCGTCCGACATTCTTTCAACATACCTAAGTCGACATATCTCTTCCCATAAAAAAAATTGAAAAGTAATAGTTGGCAATTTATCAAGGATTTTGTTTACGCTTCTAAAATATTGGTTGTATAGAATAAACATTGTTATCGCGTAATTTTGTGTGTATTTTAATAGTACTGGTAACATTCTTGTCTTTTGACAGTCGGTCACTCCTCACATTGTGGTGGAGAATGGCCACTTTGTTGAATTGTATGTGGTTCTGTATTGGTCAGTCTAACAATGGAAACTGTTAACATTGTGTACCTACATGAATAAATACTATAGGTACTGATAATAAAAGCGTTCAGAATTTTTGTTTGTTATATGATTGATAAGTACCATTGACAAATGATTTAACAAAAGAAACAAAAGATTTTTTTAATTTTTACGACTAGATATAGATGAGTCGCCAGAGCATTGCTTGTTTTGTTTCCATATTATTCTGCTATTTTCTCTGGCAGTAACACTATCCAATATGCTAGAGAAAAATAATATATTGTTTTATTACGTATACGAAGTCGAGGGTTCAGCTCAAATCAATATAAAATCTAATCCAATAAAAAAACTGTTTAATCGTAACAATACAGTATAGATTTTTTATTTGCTGTATAGAGTTTAACCCTATCGGTCTTATTACAAAAAATCTGTTAAAACTCGGACGAAACGTGGTCTAAATGGTCGTGGTTTAAACCATTCCTAAAGTTAATACTTGGAATAAACCTAACATTATTACGAATCCAGATCTAACAGAGGACTACTTAGTACTACAGTTAAATCGTTCATTATGTATTCCATACAGAAATCAGTCACTCATGTCTGTCACCGTACAATTACGTTCCATTTTACCAGAAAACTGAAAAGATCAAAAATAATATTAGTTCAAAGAAAAAGGTATAAACTAAAAATAAATTTATTTCTATTTATCTATGTCTTCATTATAACTATTTCATTAATATATAATATTTATTAATGTACTATTAGGCTGAAAATCAGTTTTAAATTATAAGTAGGAGTCCTATACGGAGAAAAGGAACGGCGAGATATTTTTATTGGATCGTTCGAATGATGACTATTTCAAAGTCAAATGAGTGAAAAAATAACAATTAACGTCTTTTATATGTTTTTATTGTCGTAAAATTAGCTTTAAATATTTTTAGTTAATATATTTTTAATTTAGTTAAAATATTTTTCCAAAAACTACAACTAACAATAGAATTTTTAAAATGGAGTTTGTATTTTTGCATTTAGACCACTGTTAAAATAGGGGCATCGCAGGTCTAACTTTAGACCATAGACGAATCACGATTTATAGATAAACTTCATTTTGTAATAAGGAATACATTGGTGAATGGTTTATTACTAGTGCTAAACCAGATTTATCTTTTTGTAATAAGGCCGAAAGGGTTCATCAAAATAACTTTGCAATAGGCGAGATAATGGTGCAATAAACATACTATATCCAATTGGTTACTTATTTGTATTTCTTTGGAAATAGTAAATAACTCAATATATGTAAAGATTTTCGGCAATACAGTATACTGTAAACCCCAATTTAAATAACACCTTTAATATATTAGCAAACATGGTACTTTTATGGTCTGTTAGTCAAGACGGTTCTCGGAAACGTAAATATTACACCATTAATGAAATAATAATTCTAATAATAGACTTCAACAATATCTTAATTTGACTGTATTGTTTAAACTTTATAGTATATTTATTATGTTATGACAGATGTTCTTCCATTATATTTGATTATTTTTTTAACCGAATTATACGATTAAAATAAAAATCGTGGCTGCAGTCAACAGTCGATTGTTATTACGACGTATACCAATATTTGATATTATTATTATTATATATATAATCATATTAATTATATCTGCATTATTTATGAGTGAACAAAAACTTCACAGGAAGAGATGATAATCCTTACACAATGTATAATGATAAACTTATTTATCATTTCTATTCAATACTATACCTAATATTCATTAACGGGGCAAGATGCGTTAAATAATAAACAAATAAGAAATATAATCGTGTTAAGATATAAAGTATATTTTTGGGACTTATTCCAAATATTTACTTTAAACTTAGCATATTTATTTAAAATTCGATTTAACGTGTTTAGCAATATGGGTACATTATCCATTAATCATCAAAATAGCTCTGCAATAGGCGGAGTAATGGCGCAACAAACATAGATGAATCGGTCATCCGTGTTACAGAGTTATTGGCTTGGAAAAAATATCTCTATTTAGGCAAGCACAAATTTTCGACCACCATACCATTTTGTTTCACTACGATCTCATACAAGGTTATAAAAACATCGATTTACTTGTACATTTATTTATAACCCGCAAAGTTATATAGTCTTCTAGCGCGGAAGGTGTATGTATAAACAAGGATACCATTTTTAATGAGTTATATAAAACAATACTGTGATACATGTACAGTATAATTTATACTAATCCTAAAACCTTCAACATGATCGTTTTAGATACAAAACATTGGATATTATTGTAGATTACGAAGTATTGTACTACTGTATACAGTGTACTAATAGTAAAGCAAATTAAGCCCTCAGCCTCTCAGCGTCAAGGTGATTACTATCAGGGCCACTGATCGTCAGGTGGGGGGCAGTGCAGCACACGAGATATTAGCGCATCCGCCGCCAACCGTTGCAATGTCGGGGCCGAGAACAGCATGTATAAAAATATTATAGATAAACACAAAAATAGACCCATTTAGAATAGTAACGGTGTGATTTCGTAACCACTCGAAAGCGTTCATTGGCTTGTTAACTGTTTTTGTATTGTTATATAATTCTAGCTGTTATCAGCAACTTGTCTATTGTTTTTTTTTTGAGATAATGATATTCCTATAATTCTTCATGAGATAATCTCTTTATGTTAAATTTGATTAAGATCCTAGATACGTTCTTACAAAGCAGCTTGCTTTGTAAGGGATTGTTTTGGTTTATAGGTGAAATAAGGTAGTAACATTAGAAGGTGCGAAGGAGTGAAATCTAAATTTTCCGAAAAAGCAAAGCATGAATACCATTCACGCCATGCCATGCCATTACAAGACTATCAAAAGAGCGTAATATAATGTGATGTCAGTAGTGCCCTGCATATATTAACAATTACCACATACCATCAGGTGACCATCAGCTTGTTACACATATCAGTGATATGTAAAAAATATATAAATAAATATTTTTTTCTTTTACAGGTGATCCAATTAGCTGCATCAATGACAGCGCTATACCTGGCCACGTTCTCAACACATACTGCTGGGTGACGTATACCTTCACGCTACCCGACTCCGATTCAAGAAAAGTAGCCCACCCAGGTCTGGGCAACGACTTCGAACAGGACAAGCGCATACACTCCTATTACCAATGGGTCCCGTTCATGTTATTCTTTCAGGTTAGTATATAACACTAAATAATTATAGGTCAAGTTTGTTCCTTTTTAAAACTATTGTAGCTCTTGCTATTCTTACTTATTTTTATAGACAATCCATATTATTTGACTGCACAAAGATTAAGAGCGTAGCTGTTTCTATGTTGATTGTCGCTTTCTTAATCTTTATTAATGTTTGTGTACTTAAAACAGGATTTATTTAAAAGAGCAACACGCAAATTTCTTGCTCATTCTTCTCGCGATGAGCTTGCATTTTGAATGAGTAGTAGAATAAAAAAATGCGACTATTCAAAAGTGCTACTATCCTGACTTAAATACCAAAAGTTAAGAGTTCGAATGTTAAGAGCACGTTTGCCATCGGACCGTTAACTGAGATTGTATTGATTGATTGTATTAAAAAGTGCAATTTGTACAGTGGACATACTACATATACCAAATATGCATACGTAGCAACCAACAGAGTACGTTACATAATATGCAGACAGTGTCGTCTGTCTGGAAATTTGCATACGCTCACGTATGTGTATCCCACGCTTAATAAAAATTTATTAATATACGCAAAAGAACTTGATCTACAAGAAACTGACATAACGATATTAATAGACAAACGAACTGAAGCTTTTTACTATGATTGTAAAAAGTAAATAATAAATTTACTATGCCTTAACAAAGGATGAAATTCGAGTAATATTTTTTTATTTTTAAGAGCTACGGTATCGTGCTATTAAATATATAAATCATCTTCATTTTGTTTTCTTAAGTGAAGTGGGTAATCGTTAAATTTAATTGTAAACATTTAGTTTTTTTATCAATAAATAAATTACTGTATCCATTCTTTAGACCACCAATTAATTACATTAATGTAACAATGTTTCATTTTATTCCAGGGTGTTTTGTTTTACACTCCCCATTGGATCTGGAAGAACTGGGAGGAAGGCAAGGTCCGTATGATCTCAGATGGTATGCGAGGAACAGTAGCCAACATTGCCGATGACAAAAACACCCGCCAGGTAGATATATTGATTAAAAGTAGTCATTATAAGATATCACTCTGCCACATATATATAGAATAAAAAAAGTTATTGGTGATCATTAAAATACATTATGAAGTTTTACATATAATTTTAGAATAACCCAGCGAAGTCAATTGTTTCAAAATTATTTTATTTCATTATTCATATATATATTATATATCAATTGGTTCAATATAGTTGTATCAATTTATGACTACTAAACTACTTATAAGTCACACAATTAAAATTTTTATTGATTTCTCCACCTCTATAATACTAATTAAATGCATCTATTGTTTTAATACACTAAGTAACTTGCAACTTGTTGTCGTAATGCCTAGTGTATGTTTCAGTTTGTCTTACATCTTGCATAACGCTTCTTCTCAATTTCAAACAATTGAGATATGAGACGATTAATTAAGCAAACCGAGTGTGCCTAATAAGATGAATTGAATGATACAAGCGATGTCCAATGACACTAGGACGAAGAACCAAATTATAGAATAGTCATTCAACGATTTTTTACACGTTGTTTATTTATTTATCACTTTTGTTCTGTTGCAGAACCGTCTGGTGCAGTATTTAATGGATACCCTGCACATGCACAACGCTTACTCTTTTGGATATTTCTTTTGTGAAATATTGAACTTCGTCAATGTGGTACGTATGGCTCATGGTTTTAACGTTTCCTGTATGAATATATGTTTTATTTTAAATAAATACATATTGCTGACAAAAATCTAGTTTCTGCTAATTCTAGTGCGTGTATGTGTCGCCCTTCACGAATTCTATGTTACTAATCCTAAACACGCACGCAAGAGCCAATAATAACCGTACAAAGTTTTAGACTAAAAACTCTATAATGTTTTTACTTTATAAATGATTGAATATGGAGTCATAACAAAAATGTCCTCAGAAATAGCAATATAAAGTACCAAGTTCAAGGACGTCCCCTTTAACTATTATTTATATCGTACATAAAGAACATTTTCCAACGTTGTACTTTGATGAATTTTCGCATTGACAGTGTAATCTATTTACAGGTCGGCAATATATTTTTCGTGGACACATTCCTTGGCGGAGCATTCTTGACTTACGGTACTGATGTCGTCAAGTTTTCTAACAAGAACCAGGAAGATCGCACTGACCCTATGGTAAGTCAAATTTTAATTAATATTATATTTTTCTCTATAACAAACCTATATTACATAATATTATTATTAGAGTCGCATTCTTTACATGTTCATAATCGGCCCCGGTAGTTTAGTTATTTAGCACATCAACTTACTTCAAATGGTCACGGGTTCGATTACACGCAGGGTACATTAACATTTTGTATTCCTGAGTACAATTGTTTGTACCGATCTGAATGTTTTCTATGTATATAAGGTAAAATAATTAATTTATTATATTTTTCAGATCGAAATATTCCCCAGAGTAACTAAATGCACATTCCACAAATATGGTGCTTCCGGAACAATTCAGAAACACGACGCCCTCTGCGTTCTAGCATTGAACATCCTCAACGAGAAAATATTCATCTTCCTGTGGTTCTGGTAAGCAGTCTTGCAATTTGTAACCTATTATAGAACATTGTTGTTGACTGTATAAAATCTACGAAGATTTATTTTGATACACATCTCGATAATACATTTGAACACAAAAGTTGGAGTAAGACAAGATGGCGGCGTGTAAAATGCATAGACTAGTTATTTATTTGTACTACCATAAATATGAACCCAAGCATTCGTGCCAATATTAACAATTTGCAGATATTTACTACGCCAATATTAAACATTAAGAATTGCATGTCTCGAAAAGTCGTTAACTGTAATTTATTTTACTGTACATTTAAGCTTTGATATATATTATTAATAATTATTTACGAAGAAAGAAGTACACAAAGTACATTTTAAACTGACGATTGATTCGCTGTAATATATCGACATAAATAATGGAATATTGATTTAATTGAAATTATATTTAATTTTACAGGTTCATAATTTTATCGGTGGTGTCCGGTTTAGTTCTTCTATATTCGGCAGCCATGATATTCATGCCGAGGACTCGTGAGACAATTCTGAAGCGACGATTCCGTTTTGGCACACCAAAGGGCGTGGAAGCTCTTGTTAGAAAGACCCAGGTTGGTTGACAAATCAATTACTATAACCTTTCCTTATGGATGAGATACTCAGGCCAACTTTTCTAATATGAAAAATGTAACTTACGCCAGAAAAGTTAAAAAGTTCTAGATCTATGGCTGACCTATTTCTGCCGATGCGCAAACTGCTTTGTAAACTGTGTTCTAGTTTGGAAAGTGAGATGTAGCAGAGAATTTAAGGTTACAGTTGCGTATTTAGAAGAGTTCACATACAATTATAGACTATATTTTTAAAAATTAAACATACTCAGATCTTTCGCACATTAAAAACACTTCACTGAAACAAATCAACAGTAATTTCGTGGAGTATTCGATTTTCAGAAGATCTATATTAAACTTACAAGCTTATCAATACGTACATCCATACTAGAAATTCATATATGCAATAGTTTTTAGAGACTACAAAAAAATAAGTAAACCATGATTCAAAGAATTTAATATTATCATTTCAGATTGGAGACTTCTTACTCCTACACCTACTCGGCCAGAATATGTCTCTACGAGTATTCGGGGAGGTCTTAGATGAATTGTCGAGACGGCTCCACCTCGGCTCGAATGCACCATCAGCACCATCCACCCTTGAAATGGCGCCGATATATCCGGACATCGGTAAATTCTCCAAGGAAACCGAAACGTAAGCGCAGTATGAAGTCTGGGAGTGCAGGTGGGCACAGTAGCTATGTCTGTTAATGAATGTATTTTTATAACAAGTGATATTATGTCATGTGTTGACAAAACGTGGCTATAAATATGATATGCCGAATAAACGAACTGGTTGACAAGTTTTGATTACGAAAGAAAGGAATAGGTTAAGGATGTGCCCATACCTTGGTAGGGACTACAACATATAGACACAGCAAATATTTGATCTATTAATTAAAGAGAAGTAATTTGAAATGTATTCTACGACACAATGAAATCTCAAAATGACTGATACATACTCTCGTAGCAAAATATTTGCAATTATCTCAATTTATTATTTTAAATATGCTAAGATAAGATTACTCTTGTACGAATCATTCTTGACATTCCTTTTTAAAGTTAATTAACCAAAAGTCTCATTAGTGTATTAGCCTCAATTTGCCTTTTATTACGCTTCAGTTTTATTGTAATAAGTTTTGGTGTATTGTGGGTGAAAGTAAAAAAATGACGTATTACAGTGGTAAATTGTATGTAGACGAAATGAATTAAATAAATTGTATTCTAAATTATTTTTTATATCGGTGAAGACTGTTGTTTCAGGTTTAATATTTGTTACTAAAATAAGCAATCAGTTGCCAGGTTGCAAAAATTGTGTACAAGTAGACATAAGTATAAATATTTAGTTTAGTATGACGACGTATCGTACGCTGTGAAATCATGTCTTATATAAATATTATTGTGTCGAATTATGACTTAGTTTTATATGTACTTGTAAGTTTTTAAACTCAATTTATAAAAATTATATAAGATATACACTATGAATTTAAATATTAGTTTTATCTATCAAAAGACATCATTTTATGAATTCATATTAATTTTTAGAGTTCAATATGTTGTATATTACTTTAAAATTAGGTTTATTATACAAAGCGGTTTGTATGACAATTTTATTGTAACTCTGAATAACGTTAGCGTAATCATTTTTATCTTCTGTGATTAGAGTACTGGGCACTCTTTTGGATTTCAAAACAAAATCGAATAAAAGACAGTAAGTACAAATTTATAATTCATAATAACATTCTATTAATGTTACTTTTATTTTATTTTGTAATGTTTCGTATTACATTTAATCATTATTATTTACAATATACTAAGTTACTGTGCAAAAACACTGCGAGCATTGCAGATACAATGTACTAATGTACATTTATTTACTCAAGGTATTGTGCCATTTTAATTATCTCAATGCATTTCGATTGTATAATTTTATGTTTTTTTCTGTCATATGCTGTATTTTTATAGTTTTGAAATAAAATCTTGTAGGTTAAGTTATTTTTTGTTCAGTCACATTAGCCATATTCGAAGTGAACGTGGCATTTAACAGGACTTCCTATAACCAACGCAAATTGATTTCCTATTAGGATAATAGTTTTGATATATTTTTACATGCAGTATCCCTGTGACTATAAGATTATAAGTAAGAATATGATATTATATTTAAGTACAAGGACAAGAATAAGCCCACATATATCATACCACATCTAAATATTCTGATATTATGACTTGTAGCATCATATAGTAAGAAATAAGATGTAATGGGTGGACTAGATTATGTGGTTTTAATCCAAGTCTTCCATTTAACTTCTTTTATATCATTCCAATATTTCTAATATTAGGAAGACTGTAGACTACTGAGAAGAGTGTACACGTATGACTACACTCTTACATGAAATAGTATAGTTTTTTAAATAAAAAAATATAAAGAAATTATATGTTTTATTTTTTCAAATTGCTCTATCGACTCATTCCCCACGTTTATAGTAGAATGTATGCGAGACAACACAGATAAAAGGTAAAGAGAGGTAAAAAAATATGCTGCGTAACTGGAAATAGATACGCTATACAATGGCTGTGGGTTCGATTCCTCGGACATTTGTGTCGGTCTGTGTGTTTTCTATGTATATTATGTATGTATTTACAAAATAAAACCTAAATATCTGTATCTTTAATAAAGCATAGCATAGAAGAAAAAATATAGCAAAAAGAAAAATATTTATTCATTGCTTTTTAGTTACTAACAATAGAAACAGAGATTAGAAAAGTTAAAATTAAATAAAAGAGAAAGTTGAAATTACATGTATATCTTATATAGAAAATTCTCGTGTCACAATGTAGTTATACTGTATACATATACCATACTCCTCCGAAACGCCTTAACCGATTTTTATGAAATTTTATAAGCATATTCAGTAGATCTGAAAATTGGCTATAGGTATATTTTTCATACGACTAAGTGATAAGGGTTGTCAACACCCTAAAATGTTAAAATATAAAGAATTTTTACATACATATCATGACAAGTTCTATATGAATATGCCGCTGGTTTTCAGTATAAGAAAAAAAGAGAAAAACCAAATCACGAAAAGGAAATCAAGATCTGACTTAGACTGATAGTCGCGTTTAAATTGAGAGGGATTGGGAGTAGGTACTAACGAGACAATACCAACGGAACCTGTAAAATCGAACTCCACGCTGTCATCCCTGGTAACCACTGTAACTATTTCTTGGTGATTTCGTCACGACGCGCTAAGTGACGTGATTTTATCATTCACCAATGCCCCACCAGTATACACAACATTTCAGCATACACAATTATAGTAGGATACCGACACCATTCCAATATACTTTAATATCTATGTCTCTTCTTGTTTGTACATGCAGATAAGTGTTTTCTTTCTAGACACTCCAATATGTGACTCGCCACACTACACACATCATATCAACCGGTTAACTTTATTTACCGTACAGAAAAAATGTAGCAAAAGATATTGATTCGATTGACATAAAAATAAAAATAATTTATTATGTATATAGAATGAGTTGTACTCACATGAAAATTTCAAAAGTTTATGTGAATAGAAATTATTTCAAAAGTTACATTATATCCCTTAATTTTCTTTGAACGGTAAAAAGTCTTGCGGTGTATTTATTTATTGGTTGTATTTTTATAACTACCACTTACCTATTCCCCCAATCTAGTTTAGCGACGAGTTTCAATCGTAGCGCCCTCGTCTGATCCTGGGTGAGTGTGCCGGCCAGGAGGGACCGCCGTCCACTGAGCAGCTCCCGCATCACCTTAGCCACGGCACTAAACCGATATGTCTCCCGCTCCTGTGATACAATTCATTCATATATTATAATTGGGAAAAAAGTGTTACATTAGTTGACGGCCTCGGGAGTCAAGGTGCTTAGCACTTATCCCTATCCCGGTTCTAAATTATTATTATGCAGCGTTATCATACGAATATTATAAACGCGAAAGTATTTGAGTATGAGTGGATGGATATGTGTTACTCTTTTACGCAAAAACTACTAAACGGATTTTGATGAAACTTTACAGTAATATAGTATATACATCAGAATTACACAAGGCTATAATTTAAAAAGATATAAATTGGGCAATATATAATGATAAATGTCAAGTAAGCGTGATGCAGACGAAGTTGCGCGACTCAACTAGTTATATATAATTATATAAATAAATGTTCTAATTTCGTATGTTTTTGTGTCTTCCTATAGCTTTATATAGCCTATACTGCACTAGCATAATACGGATAAAAAGAAGTACTTACAAAAAACCCTTTTTTCTCCATCGTAATTTACGTCAAATAAATTCACATTAATGTACTGAAAATTAGCACTAATGTACCAAAACACGCTAGTGAATTATTAATCTATAGATTTAAATATTTAGAAATTTGTTTACGAAAGCCCGAATATTTCTGTATTATTTATACGTTGGACTAAAAAAATGTATAGAAAGCATTTGTTCACACATTGATGCTACAATAGTTTATTAAAAGAAAGATAAATTGTTATCTCTTCGGAGAATATTTTTACACTGAGATTATTAATATTCTTTAACAATACCAGTAACTATATATTGTTTATTTTAAAGAACAATATCAATGTGAAAGTTTGTTCATTGATTACTTGTTAAAATAATTTTAGAATTATACAAATTCGAAATGGTAATTACCATAAAACTTAACCCAATTACATTCAGTTTCAGAAGCTTCCCCCGGATAAAAAATATCAGATCCTACTTAATCATAAAAACTATAACCTACAAACTTATATCAAGTATGTGCTCACATTTTAATTTTAGGAAGTAAAGAAAAAAAATTACCGCAAAGTAAAAAAAAAAAACAGACAATTTTTCATGTTTGATCTTCGGGGTAAATATATACATACATTTTTTAAAACGAAACCACGGTCTACAAATAGTTTTGAAAAACATTTAATAAAGTAAAACAGTTATCTGGTTATCATTGTTCAAACTCACTTATCTTATGAATTTACTTAGAGCTTACATCTGCATTAGTAGGAAATAGAGGAGGAAGTGAAATATTTCTTTTGTATTTGTTCACAACTAAACATTTTACAAATTTGAATAAGACTGAACATAAATTTAAAGAAATCAGCATTAATAAGATACGTACGAAGAAATGGACAATTTTCCAAATCATTTTACTATTTAGGTGAACAAAGCAAAAAAAATTAAATTATATTAGTATAACTAGCGGCGCGCACCGACTATGCCCACATCCTTAGAACTTTGTGAATTCACTCCGGAAAAGGCACATTTTAAACAAATGACGAAAACACGTTTAACACTCGTCAGTATTTATTCATTACAAACGTAATAAATATCTTACTAATATTATAAACGCGAAAGTGTGTAAGTATGGATGAATGTTTTGTAACTCTGACACGTAAAAACTACTGAACGGATATTGCTTATCCATCAGAATAACACATAGGCTGTAATTTAAACAGATATTATGTAAATTAGGAAAAATATAATAAGTGTGATGAAGCGATGTTGCCGCTAAGTCGGCTAAATAAAACAAGCATTTTATTTCATTCAATACAGTGAACTGTAAGTACACTAAATAATATAAAAGAAATAAAACCTTTCTTATAATTTTGTATTATATATCGTTTATATACTTTAGTAAATGTTTGTATGTTTTTATTTGTTTTAAATTATATATTAGAATATTGTAATCACTCAAACACGAGCATTAGTGTTGCCCGTTAACTACCATCCCTGTCACAACGTTAGGTTGGCTGGAAGAGCATCTCACATTTTTGTATAACCATATTTTTGTTTTATAGTGTTACAAGTGCAGTAAACTATATAATTAAAATAATAATATAGATATATTTTATTTAGTCTAGTGGGCATACATAATTGTGTACCTATATCTACTATTCTATACCAATTACATGGTACAATTGTTTCAATATTAATCGGTTCTGTACGTTAATAAATAAATAAATACACTACAAGCATCAGTTAGCTCGATAAATAATGATTCATAAGATGATTCAATTAATATTTAAATGAAAATATATGTAATAATATATACCTATTTCCATTTTATTTTCCAGCTGCATTATAATTACACCCACTTTGTAGTGTAGGTAAATAAACGATTTTGTCCCTTACTATGTATTACGTCGTATGATGAGATGCAAGTATTTTCATTACCTTCGTCGAAAATCATATGCATTAGTTTAGATTTAGAATTAACAACAATATGTCACAACATACAAAGTATTCTCTAAACCAATAAAAGCCGTCATCGACGACATCCATCCTGTTCTGATAAAGATAAAACTGTAAGTGGTATGAACAATAATTCTGATAAATAAATAGTGACTATTAAATAATAGTCCATTAATAAATAATCACAACAAAATAGGATAACTGTAACTGTGTACCGCGCTTCTACTTGAAAATTTAATGAATTTTGTGCCTTAGTTCTTAGGCGAATATTTCGTTACAGATTCGATTCCTCATTGAAGCATAGCTCTTATATCTCGCTCAATTTTGTTGCGTATTTTTATGTCATTGGAATGATATCGTATGGTTTTGTATGTGTTCAAGTTAGTCAGTCTCGTTGAATATAGATTAGTTTAAAAGTCTAGTTAATTTTTTCAATAGAGGTTAATTATCTTACATCTCAAACAATAACAGACTGTAGATACTTTAAAATAGTTATGTGCAATTATAGTCATGGTCAAAATGACGCTATTATTTCTAAAACACTGACATTGTGTATATATAATAGATCTGTCGTTTACTCTCATTATGCAACTCGTGGCCTAATTGAAGGCAGTACATTCAACCGACTACAAAAAAGGAGAGATGCTCAATTTGATCCATACTAATATCAAAACGAGGCAGTGAAATAGGAATGAACAAAAACAATATTAACTTCACTATCAGTATAAGGCTATAAATATATAAATAAATAAAAATATTATCATATTAAAGGGATAAAGTTTGTGACTTTGAATGCTCGGGATAATCTACGGTATAACTAATCGGAAAATTATTTTGGTGTTAGATGAGCCACTGGAGCTAACCCATTTATAGAAGAACGTTATACCTATAACAATATTCTACGACCAATAGGAGTGGAGCTGCAATGAATAATGTTGTAATGCGGAAGTGTGGCATAATTGAAATTGCGTTACATATTTTTCTTGCGCATATTACGCGACGCGAGTAATATTTGGCAACCAATCAAAATAAACATAGTATACCAATATTTCTTTATCGATTTTCCTGTTACTAATTAAAACATCATTAATGCAGAATGACGAAAAAAATTAAATAATTATTTTTGTATCGATTTTTCTACAAACTCTGTACATAACATTTCTATGACTAATTCTTCCTACAGACATACAAAACGGATATGGCCGGAGATGTCCTTCAACCTCGCATTGTGCTTTTAACAAAATACATATGTAATTATCTATACATATAAATAAAATTGTAATGTCTGTTTGTAACATTGAAATAACAGAATTTTACTACATGCATATGAACATAAATACGGTACATACACCAAAATAACATTGTCTGTCTGTTTGTTCAGGCTTATCTCTAAAATGGCTGGACCGATTTTGACGGGACTTTTTTTGGCAGGTAGCTGGTCTAATAAGGAGTAATTTAGGCTACTTTTATTTTATAGAAATAAAATAAAATTCCACACGGACGATGTCGCGGGAACAGCTAGTAATAAATATAAATATCGATATAATTAATAGAATTTCTCGATTGTTTTAGTTTTAAGAAAAATACATTGTCTATTGTTCTTAATACGGAGATGACCTCTATGGTTTAGCAGCTTAGTACACTGCAGGTTCGATGGCTGGCATGGTACAAACATTTATTTTATTGAAAAATATTTGATGTTTTGTATGTAAAAAAATCAGTTGTTGAATACCCATAATACAAGTACTGCATATCTTGAGACAAGACGCTGCGTAAATTATCTTGTGATATTAATGTTATTATTATATAATCTAATCTAGAATATTGATCGTCAGATAACAATTTATGCCGAAGTCTTTTGAAGGTAATTTGTAGGAAGTCATCTAGGGTTTTTACTTTTGTCTGACCTATTTCGTCCTATTATTGTTAACAAAATAAATTAATTACGTAAATTACGGTGTGAACAAGTAAATATTTGATAAGTATCTAAAAATTTTGTGTCATAGTATTTGTTATCAAACTCGGAAACAACTTGACCGATTTGAATAAAACTTTTGGTGTGAATTTGATAAGACTGAGAATAAGTCATATGATATATTTTATACCCTTAGGTGACAAGGCTGACCCTGTCCAGAAATTATATTGCAAAACAATGTTTTTCGGGTCAGCTAGTATTATTATATTGATGTACCAACCACATAGAGCTTTTTCCATAGTCGTGCCCATTCCCGTAACACACAGGCTATTTCTTGAACAAGAGGATCTTCTTTGAGCTCGCAAACGGCGGCAGCTCCAAAGCCTTTAATGGTGCAAGGTCGAATGCAGACCACGCAGGCAGGGAAAATGCCCCACGCTGATCTGTTTTTTGTACTAAATCCTCGGTACCAGGCTGAAAAAACAATACATGTGTATGTAGTTTTGTTATCACTAAAATCTATACTAATATTAATACAACAACTCAACTGTATACTGGCTTGCTTCCAATGGTCACGGGTTTGAAAGTGTTATTAAAAACCATACTCTTTAGCTTTATATATATAATAATATGAAAAATACTTTCTACATTTTATAGAGTAATACTTCAGATAGGTTGTATCCTATTTGACATCCCATTATGACCTTTAGTGGAAGAAAAAAATGAAAAAGGTAAAGAAAGGCGGGGGAATGCAGAGAGTTGGGGATAAGGGTGATCATACAAAACAGAAGCACTTTGTCTTTTATTCATCCATTCTAATTTGTTACTTTCATGATGGCATAAATAAACCTAATATAAATATGATAATTACAGAGTGTGCTGTAAAATTACCTCCATTTTCTTCTAATATCTGTACTGTTTCTCCTATTTCAATTGGTAATCCTGATCGCACATCTCCTTTCCAATTATAAACACCTGTAAAGATAAAGTAAATATTTTGATAGCAATTCTTATCACATTATAATTAATGTTAATGAATGATTTAATTATTAACTTTGCTTTTGATTGCTGCTTTGATTTTGTGCATTATTGGCAAATAGAAAGATAAGATACAGGGATTGTATTTTAGTCTATTGAACACATAATTATAGGATAACAGTAAAATATTTTATTTTACAATTCAACTGTTTTAAATCAAGCATTTTTGTATAGTTTTTGGAACTAATGCTTATCCAGAGTTACATGAGCAGATTAATTCTAGATTCTGTGGAGAGAGAAAATATGAGTGTTGGTTTGAAAAGATTCATATAACATTACACTATATGTCAAAGGTCTTGGTATCTGTATAAAATTTCTCCCCTCATGATTCTCATTTACACCTAACAAATAATAATGCATCCCTCTGTCGTTCTGTCTCATAGTTTTTATTTGTAAGTTATTTATTAAAAATATAAGAAAATGTTTTGTTTACACACACTTAATTTGCTATATTAATTATTTAATAATTTTATACCATTGGACTACGGGACTTCCCATTAAGTACTCACACTTTTTTATTTGTTACATTAATTTTTTATAATTTTATAAAATAAATTGGGACTTCCCCTTTTCATAGATACCAACATCAAAAAATGACACATTGTGTGTCATTATTTTTAGATTAATTCTTAATTTAAATTTGAATTGCAACCCCATGATGTATGTTCATAGATTAGGCAGTAAGAACATGTTTATAATCAAGAAATTACCAAGAATTTGATCAATGGCTATCTGAGATTAATCTTGACTTATCTATTTACTCAAAACTGATATGATTACACAATAAAGGATTATCTATAAACAATTGGTAGATAAGTGCTGATCCAAATATTAATACACAAAGCATTATGACTATGGGATCAATGGACTGTAAATTAGTTGTTATAGATGGTCTAGTTAAATTGAAATCATTATTATTCATTATTTATAATAAAGGAACATTCATGTTTACACTAAATATTTTTTTTATTTCTAACCCACATTTAAACTAGTGAAAACTATTATATTGTTTAATAATTAAATTAATTAGATTTAAAAATAAATGAATTACTGTGTGATTGATTTCATACATTTATTAGATAACAATCCATATAATAAAGGGAAAACCCTTTTAACATAATGCTCACATAGACTTAATAATAGCCTAACTAATTAATACACAATAATTATAAACAATACTGAGACCATTATTTCTAACTATGCAGTTGATTGCAGCCTTCTTGCTAATGCCCAATAAATAAAATAAAAAATTAAATGATGCTGGTTAAAATATATATGTTATTGTGCACATTTCTGTTTAATTATTAACACATTACAGAGCTCAGAAAACTCTGTAGTAACTTGTAATATTAATCCTTTGTAGGAAGAAAAGTTTAATTTCTTTGTGTTAATAGCAGTTTCTTTACTCAAGTACTACAACAATTAAAAAGCCTATAGCAACAATAATACAGCAGTAAAATTAAGACTGCATATATATTTCGCTTCTGGATTTTTAACAGCACAAACATTAATAAATATACAAGTTTTTAAAATATTACTGCCATAAAAACAAATGTTGCATGTTTACAGCAATGGAAAACAAACCAAAATAATTATTAGTGTTTATGCTATTACTATTTTAGTATAAATGGAATACATGTAATAATTTATTGCAAAGAAATTATTAAGTTATTCATGACTATTTGCTTAAAATTCTTGTCATGTTCCCAATTTCCGCTAAAATACTGATGCAGGATGTCGTATTATTACTTACCGACAGCGAGTTTCGGAGATTTTAATGCAATCCACATGATTGAGATGTGGAAATTTTGACATCCACTTATCTTCCTATGATACTATTATGGAAACATCACAATATAATAACTTTTCTATAAAAACCCATGAATCTTGCACAAAAATAATATAAAATTATAGATTGGGGATACACACAGATTAATGATAATAAAGAACACGGTTCTGTTCAGTTGACAGTTTAATATTTACTATTGTAGAGTAGCTAACAAAGATTTGGAATAATTACAACTGACAATTTCACCCGACAGAGGGCACCATCATATTTAAACTCAAGAAAAGGGGTTATAACATTATCAAACATGTTGAGTCTCTTGGATTACTAATCTATTAGAATTATTAATGAAAAGAAGCTATTTATAAATTATTAGTATTTAAATAAACTAACGGTATGGGTTTAGTTTCGCCTAAAAACCGGCACAAAATTAAAATGGTTAATGCGGGCCCGTATTAACCCATAACCCAGATGACATGATATTACATATATTTTATATTTTTTATTATCTTACTCTGTGGATTTGAAGCAGCAGGATATAAATAAATAGGAACCAATTGGAATTCAAAACAATTGTACTTAACACTGGTATATTTATAATTTTAATGTAGGAAATTAATGTAGGAATTTAAAACTATAGCTCTAGTGTACTATAGATATTGACAGAATTGACGTCATGGTACTATTTTAAGCAGAATATTTATAGCCTGCGTTAAGCTTGTTTTTTATTTGCTCATGATAAGTATCCGTATAGTATAATGTAACATATATAGATGATTTTGATGTAGGTATTTTCTCTTAAAATATTAGAATTGTTTCTCTTAAATACGACCACAGAACAGTCTACATCAGATAAATACGGCTGCCAAATAAGTTGAGATTTCCGTCATATTCATATATGAATATTAAAAATCAAAATCTTTCAATGTCATTCATTATCTGACTGGACTGTCAGTTATAGTCCGATATAATGAAAACGATTTTTGTTTGTTAATTATTTTCATTCCTTGATTTTTACTTCATTGATATTTTTATTTTATTTGACATTTCTGCATTTAATAATATAGATAAGTCTCCGAATACTTATTTCTTAATGTACTTCGAGTGTTTAAGATAAAGACTAGTTGTTTTCAATTTTTCATATTTGTAAACTGTTTAGTAACCTGTTTATCATCATTTTATTCTTTAATTGGTGTACGACTCAAGTAAAAAACATTAGTGCATTTAAAATAATACTACCTGTTAAGACCCTCGGTTGGCAACTAGAAGTTTATTGAAATGTCCGACGATTTTATACCACTAGGTCAAAGTACTCCTCTTCATCAAAAATGGCAAGGCCGTAATCACAATCAGAGGTATCAAAACTATCAAAATAATCGACATCAAAATGGACCAAATGGGCAAAGACGCACTGGTTATAATAACAGGTTCAGCAATGGTTCTCAGAGGAATAATAGTTACGGGGTAAGCAGATATGATTATTTACATATACAAATTACTTAAATAAAGTATATTTATATTATATGTAGGAACAGTATTTACGAATTAAGCTCTGTGACACCCCCTTAAAATCATCTTGGTTAATTTCAGGTGAATTTGTCATGATAGGCTAACTGATATGACTACATACTCATACTGTCATCCATTAAAAGTTTTGGGTTTGTCTTTAATTTAGGACCCCTGTACTATTAGCATGAAGCTTCTCTATAAACTGAATAGTAGTTATCATCCAGCCTTAATACTATTATTTGGCCGGATACTCGATAGTTACTGGATATCCGTTTTTTCTCTACTATGAAATGAAATGAAATGAAATTTCATTTCATTTCATTTAAATCATTAATGAATGTAAATTCACCATTTCATTATCAATTATGAAACAGGAATAAATATGATGACTTAAATTTTTAGAGTGACAGCAACAGCAGTTATGGACATGATAATCGAAGCAGCATTGATGCATACCTTCATCCTGCCATGCTCCAAGATCCATGGAGCCACCTACGACAGAAAATGAAATGAGTGTATTGTACCTTTAAGGAAAATGGTACCACACATGAAGCTGCCTGACCACGGAACACCTCAGTTTTTGCCTCAGGTTCTTAAGATGTGGAAATGTATATATTAATGTATATTTAAGGAATAAATGTTGTGTTGTTAAGAACCTATTGTTTTTGTTTTTTTTTGTAATACTGCTGTTATAGGTATTTGATTTATTAATTTACGAGAAATCAGTGTGCGAATGTTGCAAACATTATATGAAGTACTGAGTATTGGAGGGATATAATTTAGTATACACTCCAATACTCAGCGAGTTTACAATTGATATTTTTTACTTGTGGCCATGTCTTGCCGATTACATTAGAGAATTTAGTCACATTCTAGCCTAGAAGTTCCACTGAAATGTAGAATTTGAAAAGCTTAACCAAGGTAAGTAAATTGAAAAATTCTGCAATTATAAAAACAACGACTGTAAAGCTACAAAAAAAAATTGCACCCAACTCACTAACAACTTACTATGGCAAAACTAAATAATTTAGTAAGATTTTGTCGCAGCATCAGTACTATGCAGTAAGAAGTGCGATTAAAAAATATAACTATTCATGTATATAGGTAAAATTAGTTAATCTTGCAAAACACTTCATTTATATTATTATTTGCCCTAGAACAAAACCATAGCGCCTTCTATTATTGTCACAGTCGCCATCTAGTGAGCTCAATTAGAAACTTAGTTACTATTTTACCAGAGTTAAAGTCATCTGCGTACACACAAGCGGCTTGCTTTATAAGCTGTATTTCGGTTGTGGGGTGAGATTAGACATCTTATTCTGGAATGACAACTTATACCTAAGTGGTGTCACCCGTAAGGTGTCAAATGATAACATGATTGCCATACTGCTGTTCATGTTCATGGCGATAGTTACCGCTTATTGTCACGAGAACCGCCATTACCATTCCAATTAAAACAAAATAACCCTCCTTTCAAAAGTTTAGAGGAGAGATCGCTTTTAAACTGTCAAAACTCTGAATCCGTTTTTATTAAGAGTAAGTTGAAAAGATATGTGCAAGAACTACTGACTATAACACTATAAAAATATTATTACATAAAATTTGATAAATAATAAAACATGCAATACTGTAGAAGACCTGCATCACATAGGTATTAATGTAGTGTGTACGAGACTGGACGGCTTGATGTTGGTATGTACCCCTTTATACTATCTGATCATGTATCATCGCCAACAAAATTTTTGTTTTCATTGTATAGTAGAAGATAAGATTAGTAATAAGATACGATGGAACTGGCATTGCCATATGAAATTTTAAAGTCCCTATATAAATGTAAGAATAAAAAAAAAGTTTAGTGCGGCCTTCGTATCTATGCTGTGATCCAGGGACAACGGTGCCTGCTATAAAAAAGAAGTTTAAATTGCACTGTAGCTGCATTGTGTACCAGGCTGACCTGACCAATATCAAGAGCCTGCGAATCGGTTATCGCCCACTTTTAAACGATCATCAATCAAATCAATTCAGAACCCAAGTAACACTCAACGTCTCTCGCATTTATCATGTGCTCCAACAATCCTTTCATCCAACACAATTCGGTGGGTCACAAGCTATGACGTTACTGTGGGCAATGAGGCAGTGGATGTTGCAGACGGGGAGGCGAGTTGGCCGCATAAGGCATCTGAGTACACCAATTTCCCTTTGACTTACGCTAAGACTTTTTATAAGGGACACTATTGTCCCTTATAAAAAGTCTTATAAAAAATCTCGTATATTGTGGCAAATCGGATCTATACGTATACGCAGAACACACTTAAAAGCAATTGGCCGCTGAAATATGTGAAACTAAGGGAGGTACCTACATACGCAGATGACTTCTTACGATCTATCTCGTGTTGGTTATTCCATAACAATATATACTCTATGGAGCAAGTATGTGGAGTATTCCAAGCCTGGAAATTAATAACATTTCAAAGTAGGTTTACTATGCAAACAAATGCAAAATAAGTTTTCCAATAATGCTGCATATAGGTAAATATAAATAACATAAATATGCAACATTATTGGAAAAGTTATCGCGCATTTGAACAGAACTACCGTAGGTCCGTTGCATGAATGTACATATAGAATCTAACGATGGCTAGGTCATATAAAATTTGATTTATATATCTAACAAAATAAAAAAAGCCGTCGAAATGACAACTACTATAATTTTTATTTAAATCGTGATTTAAAATAGCGTACATTTTTCGTAACACAATAGGTATATCTTCTTATTTTAAACCTAATTTCATTAACATCTGTTCAATTGTTTAACCTTGACAAGTTTAAAAGTTAACTAATAGACAAACACATAGATATACCTTTCAATTCATAATATGGATATGGATTGCAACTGTTACCACAATAGATATATTGACAATGCATCCTGTGTAAAGAGTCCAACAATTTTATTGAATGACTTAATACATATTATTAATTTTATAAAAGCCGTAGTATGTTCGGTTTCCGTCTATCTACTTGTTTTATTCAAATTTTAGCAACAGTCAGTCGTAAATAATTAAAATTATTCACCTCTATAGATATAGATAAACAAACTTGTATATTACCCCTATTTCTAGGTATCCATTTATTACAAATGCAGAATACCTTTTCCAGTAACCCATACTATTATTATAAAAGCAAATGTAACTGTGTCTGTTTGTCGCTCTTTCACGCCAAAATTACTGAACCGATTTAAATCAAATTTCGTACAGAGATAATCTAGACCCTGAGAAAGGACATAGGACTACTTTTTAATGCGAAAATGTTTATAAGGGGTTATTGAAGTATTATTATTTTTAAAGGTAGAATATAACAATCAGTTTTAGGCTATTGATTAAATATAAATATATATGACATCAAAGTTTGTAATTTTTTTTCACTTAAGATGGTAAAATAAAATATACGATGAAAGTTTGTGTCGATATTGGTCACTTTGTAGCTAGAACGATGTCATATTTGTAATATAAATTGACTAAATAATTAAAAATACGATCCACGATCACTATTCCACTCGGACGAAGTCGCGAGCACAGCTAGTGTTGCATATAGATGAAATGATAATAAATAAGGACAACACTGACGTCGGTCTGTGCATCACCGTGCAGCTTCTACGAGCGGGTCATACAATGTAGCCAGCGATATGAGTGAGGTGAAGGTTACCATATAAACGGTACGACTTGCTGATAACAGTAACAAACCGGAGAGCAATCAAGGAACATGAACGTCTGTATTGTCATTGTACTGCTGGTTGGCGTGACTTACTGCACGGGTGAGTACCTACTAATTGCTCTAAAATGTAAATAATAATATTTTTCTCACTTAGATATAGGTTTTATGTGCCTTGTTTGTATCTAGAAGAAAAAATAATTTAATCTTAAATTACATGTCTCTTTGGGCTTAAGTTTCTCTATTATATTTATTGAGTTCTTATTTAAGTTGTATTTTGATGTGTTTATAGTAATATTACAGATAATTGGTAATATTATTGGAATCTCTTTTACAAATGACAAAACACTTTGAATCTGGATAAGATTCATGATGAAGAAATTACACATGATGCGATGTTAATACTCTATACTTATAGTAGTCCTTCTTAATCTTCAGATAAGTATTTCATACCCGAGATCTTTTGGATTTTTGTTCCGATTTTAAGTTGCTGCTTAACGTTATTTTTGATTGTTACTCTACTCTTACTCTTGTTCTACTCCTCTATATTTATACTCTGGATTTGGAAAGTTATTATGCCGCACAAACAAATTTGTCTAAGGGCCGGAAAATTCGAAATGAAACCTTACCTACTTTACATTACCTAGGAACCGAAGGTCTCAAGGTCTAATTGAAGGCTGTACATTGTACATTCTCATATACTGAGAGATCCATCCCACTAGTGGGATGATAATGGGTTGACATAATACTGATAATGATTTACCGACTCCACAATTTTCTTAATATGAGAAAATATAGATCTTTGTGAAATAATTTTTTATATATTTATATGAAAATTGCGGTTATGGAAAAACTATAAATTAATTACTACTTATGTAAAAACATTTCTTTCTTCTGCATTTTGAATGACAATTTTTTTTTTCTATTTCAGAGGAATGTCCATCCGGTGAATATAACCCAGGTCCGGATTGCGCTTTTGAAGAAATATGCCCTTTACCAAGTGCTCATTCACAGCGAAGCCATTATTGCGACTGCTGGTGTAATCCAGGCACCGTAAGAGACTCTGTAACTAAAGTCTGTGTAGAAAAGTGTCCTATTTATTCTCCCTATCATTTATCTGATGGCAAATGACGTATTATATAAAAACAGACAACTAATATTGGATTGATGATATACTCATATGTAAATAATTGAAAAATTAAACTTATACGCCAAAATAAATTGTTATATATACCTATCATATTTATCTAGTCATACCATTAACGATTTCGAGATAGATCAAACTTGACAAGCTTATAGAAATTTTTCTACAATCAACGTAAGATGAATTCTCGCTTAGAGCAGGCCATGTCCTCTAATGCTGACCATAATTTATAGTCTAAATTTATTCGAAGTACAAGATGTTCTACTACGATCAACCTAAGATCATTTATGTTTACTCGAAGGGGTTCTATTAAAGACGATAAGAAAATAAGTTACTCTTTTTCTCTCTATTTAGCATAAGGTTTATATATTTAAGATTATATGAGAACCCGTCGTATATTTAAAATATACCACGAATAGATACTAAAAAATCTGGTTTTTGAGAAATTTAACGTTGGAAACAGAATACAAACCAATATGATGATGTTTAGGTATTCCAAAGTCAGAGACTTTTGTGATATGCCAATGGAGAAATGTAAGAAACTACTACTAGTGTTAAGCGTATTTCTTGATAAAACATAGATAATAAAGTAATATAATACAGACCATACTATATTAGGTGTATAATACATATTTGTAATACATTCCTATAAATGTCTCATTCCACTACATTGTTTAGAGACATCATAATAGGATGTAGGTAAATAAAATTTGTTCTCACGATTTAATTATTTTTCTTAGCGATGGTTACAATTACTAGTGAATAATTTATTTTTTATCATCGCTTTATACCTACGTGATAGTTCTATGGGTTTTCCAACAATTGATATTGTTTATTTAGTTAAGGCTGATGATGTTCAATGATACACATAGGTAATAAAAATTCAATTGAAATATATAAACAAGTAACTGTTTAATTTCTAACCGCTGTATTCTGAAATTGCCTAAATGCTTATAAATTGCTCATTACATAACTCATACAAAAAATCGCAAACGGTATTTTAAGATGTAGCATCATTCATCACACACAAGTGCCACAGCTCGACTACAGAGGTCGACCCCTAGTGTGACGTCACATGTTTTCCAATTTTACACTAAATAGTAAACCAAGTGTAAACTCGTCAACAAAACAATTTAAACCGTATTTTTATACTCATGAAGTTGAAAATAGAATTTGAAATGTAATTTCCCGAAATTTTGGACCCCTTTCGCCCCATGTCACATTTTGTGAATCCCTTCCTTTCAATGTGTGACGTGACGTACTTCATGGATTGTAGCCAGTTTGGCAGCCTCATAAACCAAGACCGTACTAAACTGACCTGAGTGCTCCGATCAACGAAGTAGCTATATTTATTATGCACAGAGAACTAGTAAATTAAGTCGCAACAATATTACTATGCAGTAAGAAGTGCGGTTAAAAAAATATAACTATTCATGTATATAGGTAAAATTAGTTAATCATTTATAAAATTTCTTTCCTATTATGTAGTTTGCACTAAAACCAAACCATAGCGCCTTCTATAATTCTCACAGTGCCATCTAGTGAGCTCAATAAGAAACTTAATATTTTACCAGAAGCAGAGCTAGAGGTAAATTGTTAAGTCTGCGTACACACGCAGCTTAAGGTATACCTCACCTATACCACCCGCAAAGCAGCTTGCTTTGTAAGTTGTGTCGGTTGTAGGGTGAGACTAGACAGAAAAATTAAGAGACATGATATCTTAGTCTTCTGGAATGGCACCTTATAAGTTTACGGGTGTTACATTATAACATGATGGCCGCACTACTATACTACCGTGTCTTCTAGTAGGTACTGTGTGTGTGCTACCGTACTGCTGTTTATGTCATCTAGGCGACAGTTACCGCTTACCGCGTCCTCTCTGGATCCCTCTCTCTCGTCCACCCTGTTTAATGATTTTGATATGATGGGCTGATTGCCCTGACGGCATATACCGCACAGAAAAGGCAATTAATATTCATCCGTCAAAAAAAAAATACGACCATATACATTGCATTAAAATAAGGAGCAATATTAGAAGACATATGGGTAATGCTCTGTATTGCTATGAATCTGATCATCCGATTTTAATCCGCCACACCACGCTTCGATATTGCTCTTGAATTAAATGTCGTATGCAGGCCACTTAACATCTAAACTAATTAGGTATCTACGTCATATTTATTTATATAAAATAGATAATTTATTAAATTATTTGTGTATCTAGAGAATCCACCGTTCAGACTAAGTGCGGTATTAATTACAGAAATCATCAAAAGATAAGTAAGAGAGTAACGTTTAAATAATTTAATTCTTATTATAAATAGTTTAAAATATAATTAGCTTACGTTTTCTAATAACACGAATATAGGTACTATAGGTACGTTGTCTATATTGATATCTGGACATATCTAACAACTAAATATCAACATGCACAAGGTTTAACTATTTGTTAGATTAAATAAAAAGTCACCCCTTTATAGATTCTGTATTAAAAATCGTAGGTGTAAGGATGTAGCGGAAAGGTGATTGCTAGCATTTTTATTTAATTTATACTTTATTAGGTCCATCTCTACGCGGCTCCCTTGGAAAACTTGGTGCTTAAGCAACACGAATTTCAGTCAGCGACCAGTCACAAAATCCAAAAAGGGTGCCACTATTTACACGCTCAGAGTGGTCGTTTTTTTAAATTGGCGGTTGCAGCCGAATTTGTAGTGAGTGAAAATCTATTGTCTTACTATCGTATAGGGTTTTTATCTCTCAATCTATAGTAACTCTACATTTTATATGTGCAGAATAAAAAGGTATAGGGAAATAAATAGTTTCGTGGCCGTCGTTATCTTACTTAACATTCGATTAAATAATCTATGAAGTTTCCTATTAGGTAGTTAGGTAGTTATTTCTTCTAATTGGTTTAGTATAAGTCCTGAGTATTTATCTACAGTTTACTCAAAACATTAACAATATTTTTTATTCTTTCATGTAATGACAAATAAGCTAAAGGCCTACCTGATGGTAAGCTGTAACCGTCGCCTATACAAATATGGAAAGCATTACAGACATTACACTATAATGTGACACTTGTGATACCTCATACCTAATACATAAAATACCTAATGTGACTCATGCGTTACCATTCCAGAGTCTAAGATATCATGCGTTTTATCCTGTCACTGCCTAATTACACCCTACCACTGAAAAAACAGCTTAAAAGGTCTTTTACTTAGGACTTTTTATAGTCTACCTCTGGTTGATTACTCCATACATAATCAAGCCTGGAAATTACTTCTATTTCTAGGTACTCATTACATGCAGAATACCTATTCCAATAATGTTGCATATAGATGAAATGATAATAAATAAGGACAACACTGATGTCGGTCTGTGCATCACCGTGCAGCTTCTACCAGTGGGTCATTAATGTAGCTGGCGATATAAGCGAGGTGAAGGTTACTATATAAAGGGCAAGACTTGCTGATAACAGTAATAATTTGGAGAGCAATCAAGGAACATGAACGTCTGTATTCTCATTGTAATGCTTGTTGGCGTGACTTACTGCACGGGTGAGTACTTACTAATTGCTTCAAAAAGTAAATATGTAGTAACATTTTCCCGACTTATAGTTTTTGTGTACCTCGTTTGCATAAGAAAATTTTAATTCAATCTCTTTCGGCTTAAGTTTTTTTCTTATTTTTTTTGTAAGTTGTCTTTTTGTCTGTATAAATTAACACGATAAAATCATTGGATCTCTATTACAATGTTACAAATGACAAACTATTTGATTCTGTATAGGGGATGAAGAAGTTATATGGAGATGTTAATAGTTTCTACTTACAGTAAGTATTTCTTATCTTTCTAAAATCAGAATCGGATAAGAATATACAGCAAGTATATTGTTATCCGATTCCAGATCCCAGATTGATGTTATTGATATTGTTATTCGGTGGAGTGATTGATGAATGTGATAATACTGCTCTATGTTATCCCCTGGATTTCGTAAAAGGCAACTATGGAACTTAAAAATACTGTTGTAAGAGTCGAAAATTCAAAATTAAACTTTAACTACTTTATCTTACGGAGGAACCGTTTAACACTCCTGTATAAATATAAACTAGACATTATCTTTTACTGTGAGATATGTTACTGAAAGACCCATGCCCAGTAGTGGAATGATGATGGTATGTTTATTTATTTTATTTTTCTATTTTAGGGGAATGTCCATCTGGAGAATATTACCCAGGTCCGGATTGCACATTTGAAGAAATATGCCCTTTACCAACTCTTCATTCACATCGAAACCATTATTGCGACTGCTGGTGTAATCCAGGCACTGTAAGAAACTCCGAAACTATGGCTTGTGTAGAACGAGGAAAGTGTCCTGTTTATCGTCCCTAACATTAATCGGATCGCAAATGACATGTTATATACAAACATACGACTGATATTAGATTGCTATACTCATATCTAAATAAATGAAACATATAATTTCTGTATCAAGATAAATTGTTATATATACCTATAAAATAGATCAGTGACAACACGCTTCTAATTTTTTTTACGAACAATGTAAGATGACTTCTGTTATTCGAAGTACAAGTATTCTAGTAGTCTCTCACATTGTAATAACTAAATATATATAATGATATATAATAAATAAATATTATTTCTATCTTTTCTCTAACGGCAAATTTCTCAAGAATTACATATTTTAAACTGCAATTACCAATATACTATTAAATTACTAATTATAAAAAATTGTACGCTGTACATTAAGATGTATCATCACATCACAAGCATACAAGCACCACAGCTCACATCGTCACATGTTTTCCCATTTTACACTAAATTGTAAAACCAAGTGTAAACTCGTCTACAAAACAATTTAAACCTTATTTTGATACGAATGAAGTCGAAGTATAATGTCACAAAATCAGAACCCCTCCCACCTCATGAACACGGGCTGGACTACAGAGGTCGATCCCTAATGTAACATCACTTATTTTCCAATTTTAAACTAAATAGTTAACTAAGTATAAATTTGTTAACAAAACAATTTAAAACTTATTCTTATATGCATGAAGTTGAAAATAGATTTTAAAATGCATTGTCACGAAATTTAGGACGCCTCTCACCCCATGTCACATTTAGTGACATGAGGTTCTAAATTTATAGATGGACCATTTTGGCAGCCTCATAAACCAAGACCGTACTAAACCAAACTGAGCGCTCCAACTAACGAAGCAGCTATTTTATTTATTAATCGGAAAGGTAATATATTTAATTAATTTTAGTCGCAACATCAATACTAAGCAGTAAGAAGTGCGATTAAAAAATATAACTATTCATGTATATAGGCGTAATTAGTCAGTGTTGAAAACATTTGATTCCTATTATTATTTGCACTAGAACGAAACTATAGCGCCGTCTATTATTGTCACAGCGTCATCTAGTGAGTTCAGTTGGAAACTCGTTTGTGAGTTTACAATTGAGCTCACTAGAGGCGCTTTTGAATATTACCAGAAGTAGACCCAAAATTTACCCACGCCGATTGGGGTATACCTCACCTATTTCAACCGCCAAGCTGGCTTCATCTATAGATATACGAGTATAGAGTAAAAATAAGAGAAGATGATATCTTAGTCTTCGGAATGTAAACGCATACTGCCGTTGCCATTCCGAGCATGTCATATCTTGTTAACTGTTTGCTTATGTTTAACTGTATGTATGACGCAGCTATACTTACTAGTGAGGTCTATTGCAGGAGAAGTAAGAGACGCTAACAATGTAACTTAAATATTAATGTTAACTTAATTAAAAAATACTACCGCTTGTGAAGAATATGCAACAACTTATAATATAAAATTACAAGAAAATATACCATATATGAGTAAATAAGAAAAAAAAACGACAAATTAAGTGTTTATTAGGAGTAATAAGGGCATGTGAATAATGACGGCCATTTCAACTTCATGGATTAGGCTATTTTAAAAGTAAATTTAACTGGATGAGAACTCTCATCAAAACTGGCGTACGTATAGCTAAAATATTCGTGTACATTAAGCAGCCCTAGTTTATATAATTGCGCAGGTACAGTAAACTAACAACATTAAGGAAAGAGACGTTATATAAAACTAAAATGTGATGTTACCAGTTTTTAGGTAGTATTATGTATAATTTCGAGTAATATTAATGTGTTAAATGAATTGTATTTATAAAAAAATATCTTTTTATAAACACAATATAATTTAGTAATCGTACACATATAACAATAATGATATATAAAAAAAACAAATAACAACTAACACATATTACAAAACAAACTGAATTTGGCACCATAGTAGTATAAAAGAAAATCTGGGATATAACGCTGCATAATCCAAGAAAATACCAAAACTGAGACAAACAATCATACTCCTGAATACAAATGTTTGTACCTTGTGAGCAATCGAACCTGGACCATCAGAAAAAGCGGTGTGCAAAATCGCTAGACTACCGAGGCTGTCAAATACAATATTATCTATGCACAATGAGAACAATTGCAATGAAAAATATTGGAAACATGAGGAAAGTGTGAAGCAAACGAATGAGCGCAGGTCAGCTAGTAGTATTGTACATAATGTGTGTATGTTACCTATTAAAACACTAAATACGCTATATTACGATAGAAATATAAAGCCTTTAATTTTAATTTCATAAAAATGTTCTTCTGTAATAGTTACTAGGGGCAATCAATATACCCCTAATGACATTATAATTGACCAATCACTAGAGTACCGCGGCTTCAGTTTAGTATTAAGTAATATATAATTGTCATGTCATCGACATATAGTCAGTAGTGGGAAATAAAATGATAACAACCTACGATAAGTTATGAACATTTCAAACCGTTTATACTTGGTTAGTACCGAACTAATCAGAGGTTGTACTTTGGGCACTAATAAAATCATAGAAGTAATTAAAAATTTATATAAAATGCTTAGTGTATACACGTATTAATCTATACACATAGTTATACTTGTGTAGATATAATACATAATAATAATAACAAAATTCCTGCACATTGTTTGTGTTGTAGGTGTTAAATAGAAATACTTAGATACATTTTTTGTAAATATTGTCTATGTATTAATACACAATATATATAGAAACCATTGACACCGACAAGACTCAGAACAACTCATGAATACAGATGTACCCAGGAAGAAATTGAATCCGCGACCATCAGCTGTAAAGCAGCTTGCTAGACCTATAGACCACCGAGGTTTATTTATACATAGGTATATACAAATAACAATAATACATACATGATACACATGGAAAACACACAGACCAATAATAATATACAAACACTAATACTCATGAATACAAATGTTTGTACCGAAGAATCGAACCCCTGACCATCGGAGGTTAAGCGGTGTATTAAACCTCTAGACCAACGAAGTCATCAATGTTATGTAGGAAACGAACTGACAACCATCAATGAATCATTAATACCATCAAAGGTGGTCGACTTAGTTATATACCAGTAATTTAAAGACAAAAGGTAATAAAAAAAGATAATCAATTTGTTTAATTTTTATAATTAATTCATAATTCCACTTGTAATGTAGTTATTATAAAGACCATAGTCACTGATTACTCAATTAGTAAAAAATATACGTAATAACAAGTTAGTGTTTCAGCGTGTACCTAATATATTCGCCCGCACGTTGAGACGTAAAACAAAAATAAAAATAATTTACTAAATTGCCCTAATCAATTCCAGTGCAGGGACACCACGCAATCTGTGAATTAAGAGCCCGTGCCGCGCTACCGTATTGTTATGCAGAGTTCTTTAAATTTCATAAACGCTTGTTTATATTCACTACTTTTATAGAGTGAACTTCTTAGAATTCCATGGATTCACCGTGCTGATGCCGGGTCCATAGTGTGGTGGAGAGTACCTCCGAATAGTTCCCGAGACTTTAGACCCGTGAGTAAGTTTAAGGGACGCCGACATACGTCAACACTCGCCTTCATCGCTCGTGTATCTCTCCCTGTCCAGCCAAATCTACTAGGCATCTACTAGTGCAGCTTTAGACACACGTCCAAGTATAGAACTTACTGTATTTCTAGATAGGCGAAGATGTTATTGATTTTCTTTATATATAATTGGAGCGGCAAACCGGCTTACCTTACCATCGTAAGCAATAACCGTCACCTATATACAATGATTATGTTATCACGTGACATTATTCACGGTTAGCTATCTTATCCTATAATTTCACTAGCTAATCTGAGCCTTGTACCAATATATAGCTTACAAAATTTTGTTTAGTTCTGCTTGGCGACTAAAATGGAGAGGGCTCCTCAGCAGCCAACTTTTTATAGTTTATCCCTGGTAAAAGATCTGTTTATTTTATAAGGCGTTATCATCTGTTTACTTTAATACTCTAGTATACTCTTGTTAGCGTAAACTATATTTTCCCTGTGTGTGATCAGTGGAATATGATAGGATCAATTGGATAAGTCGACACATTGTGGTGAATACAGCGTTGAGGTCAGTTATTCATATTCCTTATTATTTTTAACATTCCCCTTATCCTTCCAAACCTTCTTCTGTTTGTGATAAAATGAAACATTTATATAAGAAAAAAACGAAACATTTACGAATATCAGTAAATATTTTTAAAATATTTTGATATCATTTTTATCATAATTGGCAATAAGGTGGCACTGATTGTAATGAAGAATAGTACATTTCCACAGGCGGAAAGAAGAATCAGAAGGTCAGGGGCAGTTTGGCAGTTTCGAAATTTTTTGTAAAGAATTGTCAGCTGTCTAATTTACACTGTGATATTTTCTAGAGCAATATTACATACTTTTACATAAATATGTATATGATCTACGAGTCTGCAGCCTCAAAATTAGGTTTAACTATAAAATTTATTCTTACTACCATGTTAAGTTATAAAACTTACCTATTTTTATACTTTCTTCTATCAAAGTTAGCCTAACATGGTAAATGGTTAGAAGATACATACTGCTTATTTATAGCTTGAGTGAGATGATAATAAGAACACATAAAAATTGTAAATTGCAATTTTTATTTATAATGATAAAAGTCGTAGAATACCTATTTTGTCCCGTTTACGTTGAAATATCAGAATTTATTTTTACTAATTAATGTCATACAAAGATCTCCTGTGTTTAATGTATTCAGTAATTTCTATTGTAAGTTGGTCTAAAATATCACTGAGTCCCTCTATTCTTTAATGTAGAAATTATTTTACATATATGATATGATAAATGTCAGACACCTTGAAGCAACTCAATAATATACCATTTAAATTTCAGTTCGCGTGAAACGCAATTACCCCATACTTCATTCTTATTGTGTAATCGAGTCTGTCCTTAATATTAATTTGCCTCATGTCCCGTATATCAAAAAGCTTGTGAAATTCCATTAATTTAACTCGCAAGTAGAAACCGAGCGACGACGTCAAAGTATTACCCAGTGTCCCGACCCGTGTGTGGTTTGGGCCCGCATTGTGTGGTCCCCGGATGTCCCCGCAGCTGTATGTCGTACCTTATTATCTCTCCCCAAATGTATTTGACTCCTGGCTTTTGTAATTGTCGTACCTACAGTGCTCCTAATTACCGGTGTAGTAAAATGCTCCTCGACAAATTGAGATTCTAATGGATATAGCACATTTTCAAATATAAAGGCGAGTGGAATCATGTAATAAAGTAAAGATTATTACTTTTTAGATACAGTAACTCATTCATATTTATTTTTAATTGCTCAACTTTATCGTGACTTAACATTCCTTTTATACATATAAATACCTTATTTTGTCTTGTTTTGTATAGGCCTTCATTCTACAGGTATCATAAATTTAACTGTCACGTATGGAAGAGTAATTTAGTACTTGCTAATGGTAATGCAGTTAGGAAGAGATTCTTAGTAATAACAACAGTGCTAGCGATGTTGATGACAGGTTGACATCCACCCTATTCCCCAAGGAGACCATCGAGATAAATTTCTAGTGAATTTGCGACGATGGGCTAGCGGACCTGACCACATGCTCATCTTATCATCCTGCACTGGTGCCCCATATAGCGTATACCGTTATGCATGCAATGCAAGGCGGGTGCACTATACCATTATCATTCATTAAAAAAAAACATGATGTTTCATGCGTTGGTATTATTAAACACCAAACTGTATTATAATTTATAAAATAAATATAACGTACCTATTCTCTGCAAAGTAATTATACACTGCAGTAACATACACATTCTGAATACAGGTATTATATATTAAAATAATAAAAAAATTGGTACTAATCGGGTAGCGAAGAAGTGTTCGTTGTTCCATTATATACCAGAACCATTCACAATAATAAAAATATCATTACGAATGCATTATTGCTAAAATTATAAATTAAATGCATCTACTCAAATGACTATCAATATTTATATATTACCTACTAGGTATGAGCACCCCGTATCTACCCGTATTTGACGTCAACCAAGCATATTTAACTTTCAAAATGTAACTGAGTTCAAAATACGTCATAGATAATTATATTCTCATTCTCAAAATCTCGTTCAACCTCCTGATTGCGTAAAGATGAAAAGTTCCTTGCGTGTAGACCACTGGTTTGATTCTTGAACGGGCTTCAGGGTTTACTAAATTTGTTTAGGGTGTTAGTTGGCGTGATTAATTACATAACAGGTAAAACTTAGGGTCTGTGCAGACGAGGGACTTTTCTCTTATGGGAATAAATTCCCCATTGCCTTCGTTCACCATGAATTAGATATTGTTAGTTATGTTTTTCATTCTAACTTTAAAAACTAACTAACTTTACTGCCTGCGTTGCGCAGGATTCAGGTACGTAAATATATTTTACTCTTATTCCATGACTTTTACAGTAATTAAATATTTAATTGTTTGAATGTTAACACTATTTTTAGTCTTAGAATATCGTCATTATCAACTTACTGCAGTCCATTGCTGGACGTATACTAATAATAATTTATAATAATAATAATTTATTTATTTGCCTGCTACATACATATTTCCCAATGCACGCCATTAGGCATAATATTATCCTTGCTCAGTGAATATTATTTGAACAGATGGTTTCGTATTTATATAGCTTTAACTATTCCCAATTTTTTCTAGACTTGGGTAAACTGTCAGCATCAAATAACTTCTACTCACATGTGCTAAGTAATAATTTAGCCTAATTAATTTATGTTTCATATTTTTGTTGTATACAAACAAAATAACTTTAATTTATGTAACAAGAAACCCTAGTTTGCTATTCGAAAATTTATAAAGTAACAAATCTGTTGCTCTTCTAACTTGTCCCAAAAACGTCTCCATTTTCGATAGGACAGGAGTTATTTAACCGGAGCTTATCGGGCGATGTCAAAGGGCGATTAATAGGTCGTCTACTCGATCGTCGTCGGTCGGTGCAACGCGACAGTCTATCGGGCGGAAGTGGCTCGCACAGAATAATCGCATCGATCGCCAAAAAACTAACCCACATACGCACTGGCAGCGTAGCCGGAATTATTAATCGCGAGGAGTAAGGGGGCACAGGGTGGCGGGCTGGTGGGCCGGCGAGGGCGCAGGCGCGGCCGTGCGGCGGGCACTCCGCGAGGAAGGCTCGCGCGCTCCGGCCGCGTTTGACGCCGGCGTCGCGATGCGCGAGCAACCGGCCCCGCGGCCGCTCCCGCAAGCGCCGCGCTAACCTGTACCCATGCAGTGGCGAAAACTTACCAGGTTGAAGTCTTCGCCGGGCGGACAGTCGCGCGCTCGGAGGATGCTCTGCTGCGGCCGCAGGAAGGTAGGCTCCGATCGATAGCGCGCGCCGAAACGGTCGCCCCTCCCGGCCGGGACGCCGACGCCGTTCGACGACCCCGAGCGTTAATGCCTCGCTAACTCATGTTCCTCATGGATTTATTATTTCAAATGTACATAACTATGTAGCCGATAAGTGATCGGTATTGTAATGCTCGGCGTCGAAGTGCGGTGATTGTCAGTTCAGTACGCTACGCACAGTCGTAGAGGGATTCGTGCTACGGGCGATTTGTAGCCTTAGTACAAAAGGGGTAAAGTTTGAATTGGCAAAGATATTTATGGTTCATTACTTTCAAAGAATAATGGTTTATTGGTTGATTGATTAGTATAGTAGAACGTACGAAGGTTGTGGATAATTGTTATCATTTATTATCTACCACTATTTGAATCACTAATCAAAACCATGTTTTATATAAACGATTTGATACGAAATCAATGTTTATCTTTCCTTATCTAATTCCATTTCTTGAATAATACTTTCATGAGAAAAAATGACCTCGGTTTAAGTCATGAAAATGGATTAAATGATAGTAGAACATATATTAATTCATGGCTACTATCTACACGTCTTACTAAGATGCCGTCAAGTTATCTTCGCCATCTTGGTCGCAGTTTAAAAGCATTGTAGATGTAACTGAATGTAGTGATAAATTATACTCAGAAAAAGGTTATTCGTAAAGATATTTCTGGGTTAGTGAATACTATTTTCATAATGCAACCCCAATCACTCATTCAGAAGACATTTATCATTGCGCTTATCTCTCTAGAGGCCATTCGTCTCTCGACTTTTTCGCTTCTTTTTTTGGAATATCCTTTGCGTATTTATGTTACACTGAGTTCGAAATATCTATGTGGTTACAAGATTAGGAGAATAAAGCACAATTTATTAATGCGAGACAATATAAACTCACATAAATCTATACCAAGCTGCCTGGCTAACGTTGTAAACGGTATCCTCCATTTTCAGGAGGAACTCTTGCTTAGCTTTGCGAATATAATAGTTTGGTATCGTGTTGGTAATTTATGAATATATATTGAAAATATCACTTATAAAATTACACTGAAAAGTTATAAAAACTCGTGTAATCGTTTTCCCATATATGGTGGTGTTTTTTATGGGATATTTTCTCCATATTCCTACATTACTCAAAAATACCTTACCAGAGTCCAATCATACATCTTGACAGGGATAAGTGATACACTAAAAAATTAATAATATTAGTCTGAGTTATTATTATTATTATTTAATGAATGAATCTCTAAATGACTGAGTATGATTGTCTATAATTAACACAGCTCCATCTCGTCCCAAATTAAGCAGAGTTTATATTATGGCAATGTCAAATTATTAGGTATAATAGAAAATAACTTAACGGAGATATATTTTTTTGTAACAGCGTAACGATATTATTTCGATAAATATATATATTATAATAATAATAAGAAATTTATAAATTAAAATGTTCTCTACATTTGAATTTAGTGAGTAAGTTAAAAGTGTAAAACATTTGAGTATCCTCCGCTATTATCATCAAGGTAGTCTGTATATAAATTATTTAAAAAATAACAATATTAACATGTGAAATTTACACATTCTTATAGACACATCTTGCTGTGGTTCTCTTGTTATACAAATCCATTTTAACACTTAAAGTATTTGGTCATTAATTCTCAGATTAGGAAAATAGTTAGAAATAAATTACAACAAAAAACAACTAGTTTTGGTATTTATTATATTTACCTGCATTTTTTTATGTACAAAGGAATCGCTTCTAAGTTAAAATTGCTTACGGAATTTGTGGGGAAATCCCGATATATACTCGGTTTTAGCCCCTCGGCTCCGCCAAGCTACGCCAAGCTACGGCGCTACGCGGATGAGACTTTTAGAGAGGTCGCATGTACATACGTACAGTAGATATTGTATTTAGTATTTATTTCCTTACCATTTATATGTGTATAATATAAGTTTAACTAACTGTTAGCTTTTCTTTAAAATTAAAGAAGAGCTTTTCTTTAAATTTTAAAGATGTATTTAACGAGCATACATAAATTTTTCTTTGAGCTCAAATTTGTTTGCACTCCTTAGGGTTTTCACTAAAATTTAGAATATAGATTGTATGTAAAATATTGCTATTTATAAAGATAAACTGATGCCCAAAACTGAGATAACAAAAAAGATAAATGTGTAATTATTATATTTTCGTATCTACAATTAAAATAATTAATTACCATACGATTAAAAAATATAAAAGAATGGACGGTGTAGGTAGATAAGATAATCAGATAAATTAATTTATTAAACTTAAAATAAAGTCTTCTAGAGCCTAATTATTTCTATGACCTGTACAAACGTATTATGGACACATATAGCCATTATTTCATAGCTAAGTTTACGAGTACGCTCCTTATATGGATATCGTGTTCCACACAATCCAATCATCTTATTCCCGGTCGTTTTCTCCATTTTGCTCTATTTTCTCCACGTTCATATTCAGTACTTTCTTTAGAACATAGTCCTTGACAACAATTTATATTGTAGGTACTTATTACATCTATATGTTCATTACATTAACGTCATAATACCTATGTACATACGGTTCAATTAATCTACTGTCAGGAGTAGGTACGTGTCACATGTTCTCTGAAGAACCTTGGTATAGATTGATTGATTTAATACCTGAGTTTAAACTTTAGTGGTTAATCATCATTTCACTTGAGCGATATTTACACCTACTTGCTACCTTGGGACTCTATAGATACGTAGATATTATTTTGTTTCTACCTTTTTTAGCTTATCTGACTATTTTGATAAAGTACTATATAAGTAAATAAAAAAAAAAATTGTTTATGTTTTACTAATGAAAAACATTAATAATAAGAGTATTGATAGGTATTTTATGATTTATGGCCTCGGTGGTCTAGCGGTTTAGCATACCGCCTCACTTTCGGCGGTCAAGGATTCGATTTGCATCGGCACAAACATATGTATTCAAGAGTATGATTATTTATATAAATCTGGGTGTTTTCTAGGTATAATATGTATATATTTACGAAAAAAAAATTATGTACTTGTATCAGTTATCGTATTGTATTTACTTTGGTCTAGATGGCACTGTGTGAATTGTCCTGGGTATTATTATTATTTTATTCTTTATCACTGATAAGGCTACATAATGAAAATGAGCAAATTTATTCAAAAGAATATTTAGAAGAAAAAGAACAGAAAGTGTAAATTAAATGACATCTAACAAGGCATTGTTATGTATATTATGTAAAAAAACAATATTTTTACACAAAAAAATTGCATCGTGCACATTGTTAAAAATAGATATCAAAGCGATTATATTCAGACCACTGATCCAAATAAAGTCACTTCCAATGTGACAATTCACTAAGTCATAATAGATCTAACTTGGAAGTAACTTAGTTTTCTAGTACTCAGAGCATCAGATCATCCAGCTGAATTCACGTGATTTATCAAGTTGACTCCAATTGATGAACAAGCAACAACTTAGTACGAGTGTCTGGTGTCGAGAATCTTTGATTTAAATGTTTATTTAGGTATTGGATTAAAAAAATATTTATTCCTTATAGTATAACTAATAATGCTAATTCACGTAAAGGACAACAGCACAGGGTATTAGTTAACGTTTGTAATATGAAATATATAATAGGGGGTTCTTTATACACATACTAATAAATTAGTTTTATTTGTTGTCGGTAAGTATGTTATAGTGCTTCAAGTTGACTAAATTAGTATACGAATAACACATCTCCGAGGTTTGCTCTCCTAGTGCCATTTGTCAAATATAATATTTTTTTATACCTACTTTAACATATATATCTAACAATCTAACTTGAATGTTGTCATCAGTTCCATTCAGTGGTGTCACTTCTAATTCTTACTAATATTATAAATGCGAAAGTAACTCTGTCTGTCTGTCTCGCTTTCAAGTCAAAACTGCTACTGAAATTTGGTACACAGATAGTATAGACCCTGAGAATGGATATAGGCTACTGTTTACTGCGAAAAAAGTGTTGAAATTGAAAAGGGGGGATGAAAGGTTGTATGAAGCTTATTTTTAAGCTGTTAATTAAATTATATGGAATTCTATACTGTCATTTTGAAGCTAAAACGATGAAAAAAATATTTGAATTTTATTGGGTTAGGTCATTAAATATTATTTCGAAAAAGTCACTATTTTACGCGGACTAAATCGCGGGTACAGCATTAGCTGTATTAAGTATTAACGTAATATATGCTTAGCATATACAATCTAAGTTGCGTTCTAATTTAACAATATTATGTTATCTGTGATATTACTAATATTATAAAAGCATCAATTTGTGAGTAGGTGGATGTTTGTTACTCTTTCACGCGAAAACTATTGAACCGATTTTGATGAAACTTTACAGTAGTATAGCTTATACATCAGAATGGGCTATAATTTAAAAATATAATATGTAAATTGGGTGCATTATAATGATAAATGTGAAGTAAGTGTGATGCAGACGAAGTTACGTGAGTCAGCTAGTAAACATATATTTCTACTACGTCATTAAAAATACTAAATAGCGTACTAGATCAAAACGCAGTATTAATAAAAAATATATAATTTACGATTCAATAAAAAATAGTTTGCTAAATGGACTGGATAAAAATCAAATCCGGCGCCTTATTTACTGAAAGCAACAACTGCGCTACAGGCGTCTTCTATCTTTAATTTTCTGATTCAGCCATGAAGCAAAAGTAATTTTCTTCCATCTGGTCACCGTCTTACGTAATAAGACGCCAAGACGTTATTATAGATATTGTAGATGGACTTACAACCAACTATGACTAACTGTATATAAGTAGGATTAAATATTGTTACAATGATATTTCTTAACTTTAATAATTCAGCGTTTAAATACGCTGTATCATCTTTAGATGGCAAAGGATTTACATCTCGTAAAGTCCTATATATATGCACTTATGACTAATAACTACTCGTTTTAATCTAGGTGTTTTCCATATTAAATAAAATCAAATCAGAAATCATTTATTCATGTAGAACATTTCAGCCGTGAATGAATTATTAGTTGTTTTATACCCTTAATACAAGATCTGTTTGCTATAGAACTAACACCGCCAGGTGTTATTCATATCCATTTAATAATTTAACTAATATAAATCTTTATTCTAATAGAAAACACTATAAAAATGCGTTAAGAAACAAAATTGTGATAACCATGCATACAATGTTCTTAGCGTAATCACCTATCATTCTTATAAGTATAGTATATCAGAAGAATCAGATACCTTTACCTAAGTATACAGATATGGGCAACCTTAAATAGTTTTGCACCTATACCGCTATGACCCGTGTGGTGTTTTGCTATAGGATGACTAGTTTAAACTCTACATAGTAATTTATTCCTTATACGTATGTTATACATATACTCAGAACAATGACTGCGTGATATTTAACTTGGACAGTATTATACTCTACTATAAAAATCGTAAATTTAATAATCACTATACCGGTGGTATTAAAAAGTATCTAAATAAACAAAAATATGTTTAATATCAGTAAGAATATTTACTCTTAACTACTAAAAAATGAATAGAAATTTTTTGAGCACGTTTCATTTGTCATAGTTGATTGAAGGTGTATAATGATATACTGTTTAGTGACAACTTTTAAATTTAATGACGATCTTAAAAAAAATGTATTTACGAGTATTTCAATTACGTCACTATAATTAATAAGTGTGTAAGAAAATATGTTACATGTAAAAATGATGACATTTCCGTCTAAAGTCGAAACAATTATCACGAAAGATTAACATTTATAGTTCTACAAATTCTCGTAGACAGTTATGAAAAAGTGTGAGATAAAATACCACAAATTCACAATTTTAAACCAGTCGTTTCTTCAAATAGTGCATTTACATAAAATTAATAATAATATCTTTGAACAAATCTTCATTATGTAGTAGATTGAAAATGATTAGTAGAACTTAACGATATATGACTCATCATTATAATAAAAGGTTAGCATGCTTTTTAGATCAGTTAGATCCTTGATCTGGTGGCCTATTTTATCCCGCCTTATGTCGCGACGCACTGGCGTCTCTCAGACCTTATTTTTACTCTTAGATGACCAATTCATATAAAGCATATCTAATTTGTATGCTCTATGTGAATGCGTAATTTCTAGCTATAGTCACCTACACACACGGGTAGATTATGACGTCATGAAAGATCAATAAACAATGGAGATACAAATTAATTATTATTATGTGGATATATTAAAGGATTTATTATGTTCTTGTTTTTACCCGCGACTGCGTTCGTGCGGAATTTATCTTTTTTTTTATTAATATAAATAATATTTGTAAAATAAAAGTTGCTTAAGTTACTTATAACATTAGTTATCTGCTAGTAAACATCCTCTCAAAATCGCTGATCGCCGATTCAGAGATTAGGAAGAATAAACAGACAGACAAAAACAAATGAAATTATAAATTTTGATATACCATATATATATATATATATACTTTACTTGCATTTATTGATAGTTTAGGCAGTTAATTTGAAATTACAAACAGATACTTAGATTTTTTTAGTATGTTGTAAAATATGCGATTTTTGAGACTACGAAGAATATGTAAAAATATTCAATATTTGGAACTCATATTGTACGGCAAAAGTATAAAGAATAAGTAAAAAGAATACCTGTAATTTTCGGTTATGAGGGTGACATTTGTCAATGAAATTACCGACTATGAATACTTTTAATTCTATGTTACGTGGGTAGAACCGTGGGAATACCAGTATTTAAAAATGAAATTGATTTGTTGCCGTGATTTGTGATATATATATAGTTTTTATCACATAATATGTCCCGTTTTGTACACTAACTAGCTACTCGCCCCGGCTTCGCCCGGGTGTACATATATTATACATATAAACCTTGAGTCACTCTATCTATTAAAAAAAACAGCTTCAAAATCCATCGTCTCGTTTTTTTATATCCATCGTAGTTTTAAATATTTAAGCATATATAGGGAAGTACAGACAGCGACTTTGATTTATACTATGTATTGATAATGTCGAGATCACAACCAGATTACTGTATAAGTACCTATGGTAAATTATAAGAAGCTGTCTGTAATAAAAATATATATTCAATTAATTAGAATAGAAAAGAAAAACTAGTCAATGACCTATGATCTTGAACAAGTGATAATAAATTGTATATAAAGCACTGTAATATTTCTTAAAAATAATTTGTTAATCAAGTCACATAAATAATACCTTAAATACACGCTATCGTACTTTTTACGTCATTTAGTTTCTAAATAAGAGCCATATTACTTTAATAAAAGTTTTTCATTTGCTTTATATTCTCTTACGCCTGTAAACCGAGGAAACAAATACTTACATATGTAATAACTATCTGACCCGCGTAAGTTAGTCTGCATCACACTTACTTGACATTTATATTTCACCCAATTGAAATAATATCTTTTTAAATTATAGCTTATATTTTATTCTGATGTATAAGCTATATTACTACAAAGTTTCATCAAAATCCAATCAGTAGTTTTTGCGTGAAAGAGTAACAAACATCCATCCATCCATCTATACTCACAATCTTTCGCGATTATAATATTAATTATTGCCGAAAGTCATTCCAATAACAGTCCTTGTTGCATCCTTGTATACGTCAGGAAGGAGTTTACAAGTCTTTTGCGAGTTTGGAGTGCTCTTTGCCCTCACTCCCATTTTCCTTCGTGAAGCCGTAAAGGTCAGCTGTAGTCAATAGCATTAGGTTACTTCATAAAATAGCACTGTTGCAAGCATCTATTGGTTGTTGTAGCGATTTATTGAGTAGACTGCGTTAATTGCCATCCTCCTTACTTGTATATTATTCGGTCTCTATTTTTTGTACTGTAGGGTAGGGCATATCTTTATATCTTTTAGGAGTATGTATAGTAATCAAGTAGGATATTAATTATATATAAGCAGACAGTATAACGGTGACATATATCTAATAGTAATATTACAATACAAGTATACAAAAACGTAAAATATACATAAACGTGAGCAGAAACTATAGAGTAAATAAAATATCGGTTAATTATTTAAAGGGTAATATTCAAGGCAATTACGTAAAGTATACTGAATTATTAATTTTGAATACTAATAAATTATTAATGATTATAGCATTATTATAAGCAATTGTAATTTATATATAGATGGCTACCAGTCCCGACTCTGCACGGGTGTACATAAATATAAACTTTCCTCTTAATCACTCTATCTTTTGCTAAAAACTGCATTAAAATCCAATAGTGGAAGAGTTAGACTATTTAAGAGAGAGTTATACTATGTAAAGATTATATAGATAGTATTACATAAATTTAGATATGTAATATCGCTCTCTTTTATTAGATTCTCGATTAGATTTTATGTCAATATTAATGCATTTTTATAGATTTAGGAAACAACCCTCTCTAAAGACTCCTTTTTACTACAAACTCCGCTTCATAAAACTATCTTATTCTTTTTTTTAATTAATTTAAATTTTCTATCTCATACTTTTCTACAATCTTCAAATGAACGCATTCAACCTATTTCCAATAAATATATACTTTTAAAAAAATGTTCTTATTCATCTTTTAAGTTTACTGTCACATAACAAGTAATATATTCATCATATTAAATGTATTTGTATATATATTATGTATTGTATGTACATATGTTGTGCATGTGTATGTTATATTATTAATGTGTATTCTATTCTAGTTTAGTCTAATATTTGTATACATGTAATTTATATAATCAATGTCAAGCCACCATTGAGTATTTCTTCATTTCTCGAAGGTTGACTGATAGAGAATGCCTATAGTATTAAGTTCGGTTTTTGTACCATAATTTATTGGTCAATAAAGTTTTAAATAATAATAATATCCGCGTAAAATACCCCAGTTTTACGCCAGTGTTAATAAATTTATGTAATTATTATACAAAAAATATTACTAATATTAGAAATGCGAAAGTGAGTATGGATGGTTACACGGATACTACTTAACGGATTTTGATGAAACTTTACTGTAATATAGCGTATATAATACATGAGAATAAGACATAGGCTATAAATTTCATGCTGGCGAAACCACGGTCACAGCTAGTATATCATATGAAATTAATTACAAAAGCCACATGTTCCATTGTAGAACAACAGTACAATAACGTCATAACAATTGTGTATGTGGTATCATGCGTAGGACGACGTTCTGCTCACAATCGTATTATTACAGTTTGCGTGGGCTACACGCGTAAAGTATCACAATATGTTCTGCTATAAAAGATTTTCATCCCAACTTTATAGAGCTTCAGTTTCTTTTACGTAAAATGTAGAGTGAACTTATTAATAAGTTTATTCACAGTAGTTAATAATGATTAATAGATATTGCTGAAATTTAGATTATATTGCGAAAATTAAAAGATATAAGCGGCAGCAGCGGTAACGCCTTTGTTTTATACTATGTAAAGATATAAAAATATAACTAGTTAAAATAGATTTATTTCAAGTTGTAGCATAGCCCACGTGAAATACAGCCTACGTTATTCCTTGATAATAACTATCTATATATATGTGAAATAAAGTTTTAAAACGGCTAACTATTTATCGAGTTGATCCTAATAGACACACGAACTAACATATTAATATACAATCTTTATTCTTTATTATATTTAGATAGACGATTTAAAAGTCGTATACAAAACAAATAGGCAATATTTATGGAATGTACTTTGTGCGGTAGACATGAGTTATTTACTCAATGTACAGACTTTGTACATTTAAGAACCTATGTACTGATTTTATTGACCTCTCCAGATTAGAAATAAATGGCTTTTGATATAAAGCGGTAGTAAATTCAACAAAGCAATTTGAATCCGTTCAAATCCGTAGTTCCCATTTTACGATCGACGAGTAACAATATTTTCGCCATCTGTCATATCAAAAACCGATGCATTTTTACTTAGTTGGTTTCAATTTCTACGTGAGCTTTTGATATCTATATTATAGTTTATATTTATTTAATCGGACGATTCTTACAAATACTGAATGTTTAACAAACGTGTCTTTCCTTGTAGATAAATAGTTGGCTATAGTTATCTTATTCGGTTCTCTGCGTGGGAAAACACGAAAAGATTTGAATTGTCAAATGGTATTAGGCAATATAAAAGAAAGAGCGATAAAAACTCATATCATCTTCAAGTAGAGCATTATACTCAATAATATTTTTATCGTGGCAGGCTTTGTGCAAACTCATCTGCGTAGGCAGCAGTGGGTGCCCCTTGTTTGTTATATGTTTTTGGTTGAAGAGTAGAAGGTTGAAGACAAAGCTGTGATATTTAGGATAAGAGGTATGACATCTTAGTACTTTGGAATAGCAACGCATGAGTGGTAGTACGGTACTACTTGATAATAGGATGCCCCGGTACGATTCATGTATACAAGCCAAAGTCACAACTCACAATCTCATTACAAAAAAAGATTATATGTAAAAACCACATCATAAAATAGAGTGGAATTGTTGAAAGCTTCGAGTAAGATTTTAATTAAATAAAAATGCTTTTAGTATAATACAATTACACGCATACGAGGACAGTAACTAGGTAGATCTGGATAACTTTCCTGATCTGGTCAATTAAAACATCCCAACTGGGTACAATTATTTTTTGTGGATTAAAATAACGAATTGTTTTGATCAAATGTTTCACGTTAAAAATATAATATGTAGGTAATTCATAAAACGTAATAAATAAACCTGGACAATTAACGCAGCGCCATCTAGTTAAAGTGGTAAGCAGAGCTTGTGTTATGGGTACTAGACAACTGATATAAATACTTGCATATTTTTTTGTAAATCTATACGTAATATACATAGAAAAAATCCAGACCGATGCTAACAATCATACTCATGAATACAAATATTTGGAACATGCGAGGAATCGAACCCGCGATCATCGGAAGTAAAGCAGGGTGTTAAAACGTCCACAGAGGCTGTCAAATTCATAATATATTATTATGAAAATAGAAAGTAAGTATTTAAAGTGTATTTCTTTTATGTATCTAATTTCACTCACACAGTGTGTAGTACAAAGTAAATTTTAATCCTAAAAAAGCAAATAATTTGTTTATTATAAGAGAAAAATAATCGAAACACAGAGTAATAATTTTTCTTTTGTAAGCAAAATGTTCAAGAATTTATGTGTACAATGGAGAAATAATTGCTTGAAATTTCTGAATATTTCGTGTAGAAAATATTACTGCTTCATATCTGATATCAATCAAGTTTACATAGGTATATATATTTTTCTCTCTTATGTGGTTTTAAGAACTTTAAATTATATAAGTTCTAAAAAACCTATTTTGTAGTGTGCTGTCTACGAAATACGTACCTACATCGACGTTGCTACGAAATCGTAATTCGAGAACAAGAAATCGAAAACAAGAAGATGAAATTATCATTAATACAACAGCAAATACACTGTTTTAATGTCTATCTTTGTATTTATACAGAATTTATAATAATAAGCAATTTATACAAACTATTCCTAAAATAATATTAGAAGTCAGTTACTTAAGGCCCATCCAATAATTGAAATATTCGTGTGAAGCCGGGGAGAACCGTTAGTAATATTACTAGCTGTTTCGTAGCTATTTAAAAATATAATCGAAAGAATAAGAGTGGGTAGAGACCCTCTCCTATTCTTTCGAATATTAGGTGAGATAGAGATCTTACCTAATTGAAATTACACCGCCAGCACTTAACTTTGCTAGATTTTTCAATAATAGTTTATGTATTATATTTTTATTTAAACTAACTTAGCATTAAAACAATATTGGCCCATATTGCTTAAGGATGAGGATGAATAAATAAATTTAAAATATCAGTTATAAGATAAATAAATTTAAAATATCAGTTCGTAGTAAATTAGATTTTTATCTTCCATCTAATGAACCTAACAAACTTTATACAGATTTCTTCAATATTGTTTCTAACGAATATAATAAGGCTTTTAACAAAAAAACTATCAGTATTATTAACAAAACAAAATTTTCAGAATGGGCTACAAAGGGAATTCTTAAAAGTAGAAATATATTATTTGATTTATATGCTCAAAAAAAATACCGTTTCGATAGTACATTCGTAAATTATGTAAAAAGATACTCAAAAACTTTTAAAAAGGTATGTAATGTAGCAAAGTCTAATTATCTAAATAAAAAAATTAAAGAGTCCAAGGATAAGATAAGGACAGTGTGGAATATTATTAACAAAGAAACTGGCAAAGTTAAAAGTCCATATAACGATTTTACGCTAAATTATAATGATAAACTAGTAACGTCCACAAAAGAAATTGTCAATATTTTTGAAAATTTTTTCGCTAATATTTGATATTACTTCCTTTTGGACTCTTCTCCTGGTACAGCTAAATCATTCCTTATTGATAATGTTGTTTCTTGTCCGGTTACATTTAAATTTACATTTATTGACATTGCTACAATTACTAAAACATTTAAACAATTAAATTTAAAAAATACTGAAGACCATTGGGGCATGTCTGTTAAAGTTATTAACACCGCTATAGATGTTATTGCTCCATATTTAGTAATTATTTTCAATAAATGTATTTCTGACGGTGTTTTTCCCAATTTAATGAAACATAGCAAAATAACTCCACTCTTTAAGTCAGGAGAAAAAACTGTGGTAGGTAATTATAGGCCTATATCTATCTTACCAGTATTGAGTAAAGTGTTTGAAAAAATTATGCTCAATCAAATGCTACAACATAAAGTAAATAAACTGCTTCACAGTCGACAATTTGGTTTCACGGCTGGTAAATCAACTACTGATGCCGGTGTAGCTCTCATTAAATATATATTTGATTCTTGGGAGAGGTCTCAGGATGCAGTCGGTGTATTTGGCGATCTTTCAAAAGCATTTGATTGCGTTGAACATGAAACACTTTTGCTCAAACTTGAACATTACGGTATTAGATATGAAGCACAAAGCATGATGAAATCCTATCTAAATAATAGAATGCAAGTTGTCGAAATAAATGGTGTAAAGTCTGAAGGAACTAGTATTAAAATGGGTGTTCCTCAGGGCTCTATTTTAGGTCCTTTCTTATTTTTAGTTTACATAAATGATCTTCCTTATATGGTAGAAAAGATAGCTGACATAGTTCTGTTTGCTGATGATACTTCATTAGTATTCAAAGTCAATCGACATATTGATGATTTGGACGAAGTAAACGGTGCTCTTTCTTATGTTTTAAAATGGTTTACGGCTAATAATATGTTACTAAATGCAAATAAAACTAAATGTATCAAATTTACTTCCCCAATGTAAGGCCGGTAGATTCAAAAATCATGTTGGACAATAAACCTATTAATTTTGTGGATGATACTGTATTTCTAGGTATCACATTAGATTCCAAGTTGCAATGGGGTGCCCATATTACTAAATTAGCGAGTCGACTTAGTTCTGCCGCTTATGCGGTAAGAAGAATTAGACAATTAACAGACGTGGCAACGGCTAAACTTGTCTATTTTAGCTATTTCCATAGCATTATGTCGTATGGTATTTTGTTATGGGGCAAAGCAGCTGATATAAATACAATATTTATTTTACAAAAGAGGGCCATTCGCTCCATTTATAGCATGGGTTGAGTCTTTGCGAGAGTGCTTTAAGGAATCAAATATCACCGTTGCTTCTCAATATATTTATGAAAACATCATGTATGCCAGGAAGAATATAGACAGTTTCAAAAGAGTTAGTGATTGCACTAATAAAAGCTTACGTAACAATAACAAACTGATTTTACCTAAATGTCGTTTGGCTAAAGTTAGTAATTCGTTTTATGGCAATTGCGTAAGGTTTTACAATAAAATACCAGAGTCTGTTATAAATCTGCCAGAAAAAAGATTTAAATGTCAAATAAAACACTTCCTTTGCAAAAAAGCTTACTATAAAATTGAAGAATTCGTTAACGATAATAATGTTTTTGTAGAAAAATTTTAAATACATAGCACTGACAATATTATCTGATTACACTAATAATGAGTGCGTAGCGATTTCTATGTTGATTGTCGCATGCCTCTTACTTGTTACACTGTAATTATTTATATAAAAAAAACATTTATCAAAAAGAGCAACACACAAGTTTCTTGCTCATTCTTCTTGTGATGAATCTGCATTCCGAATGAGTGGTAGAATCAAAATATGACTATTCAAAAGTGCTTGTAATGAGTTTATTTGAATAAAGATTATTTCTATTTCTATTTCTATTTCAGAAATATAGTTTCATTATTATATTGAATTTCATTCGAATAGCGTCGGATAACGATCATGTACATAACGGTAATAAAAACAAACGGATAATCTATTTTTTTTTTTTATTTACATATTTAATTCGTAACCAACAGCATACACAATATATAAAAACAGAAAGTACAAATGTTATTTATGCTTTTATCTGATAAATTATTTTAAATTAACGGTTTTATTTAAATAATGCTACGATTCCATCCAAGATCCGTTATTTCGATTTACATTGGACTGTCAATCCATTTAGGCAATTAATGTCTTTCATTTGACAGCACTGGTTTATTTATGTATATTGAAACGTGTTTCATTTTCAGATAAGGGAGATAAGCTTATCTATACTACACAGTTTCCATATTTATTTAATTGTATGATAAACAAGTAAATCAGATAATAGATGAGTCATAATTTATTCATATTCCTATGTACTTTGATATTATATCGTTTTTAGTATTTAGTATTATACCGTTGTCAAACGCTGTAAAAAACTTTTTATGAATGACGATGGAATGTTGATAATAGAAGATGGAGTATATGCTGGCGGGATACTAGTAAAGGTTTATAGGAGTATTAAGTCAGGTTAGGTGAATTAGCCTACTGACGCCTAGGAAGAACCGTATGGTGGTCGACTTGAGTTCGTACATTGCTAGAGCAATGGAATCACTAATCTCTACTATTGACAATCATCAAACATATTACGGATATAATATTCGTAGTCGGTACCTGGTTATATAGTGTATCCTGTACATATGGGGACAAAATAAGAGTTATCAGTTAATATTTGTAGCCAAGTGATGGGTTACTTAGAGATATACTTAAATAGCAAGTAAATGATACAAGTTATACTTGAGATAAAATGTGCTACTACAAAATTGCTTTCATTAATGTTATAAAAGTTATTAATTGATAACAAGTCCCTTCCAGCATTAAAATAACATTATGTCATTCTGATTCTATCTATCCTCTAAACTTTATCCATTGTAAATTTTATTTGAAAACTCTAAATAGAAACTTAGTACGCGTTAATTAGGGTCTTTTAAGCTTAATTTACTGATCCAATTTTAAAACGACGTGAAACAAAAATGTTTATGAAAAGTACATATATGGTATTTAGAAATCTGGTAAAATAATTACAACTTTAGTATACAGGAAGAGGGATTAAGTCGAAATGTATACTACAATTAAGTGCTAAATAGTCTCAGTAGTAGTGTGGCGATAAGTATTAATGTTGATCATTATCAATACCAATAATCTTCTCTGTTTGCATCATTATGAAAACAGAGAAGATTATTGGTATCTCCACGGGCATCGCAAGGCGATTGTTCCGAGGATTTATGTACACAAAGATACCACGATTTCATATTTGTAATCCTAGTTACTTGGGCGACCGAGCTGGCAGAATGCCGAAGTAACCACGCCATAAAGGATTGTCTGTGGTGCTATTGTATATGTGTATATATGGAACAGTGCTCTGTTATTGTCTTTTTCAATATTTAAAGAATTTCTTATCAAGTGGAGTTAAGATATTTTGAAAATCATTAGTACACCGTCTTTACTATGTTTGGTTTAAACTGTTTGCATATGACCATTTATGGCTACTTTGATATTTAAGCATAAAAGCATTTTGTATAAATGCTTTTTAGTTTATATAATTCTTAGTTACAAATATTTAAACGCAAATATACAATAGCATTTATTATTCTAAGCATTTCATAAGCTAAATGTATTTTTTATACCTGTTCATGAGATGATAGCATTATACAAGTACATGGAATCGAAGACACAAAGGTTCTTTAAAAAGATCAATATCCTATTTTCTTTCGTTATTGAAAAGCAACTTACGGATAAGTCCACATAAACGAATCTTTAAAAATTCTATCAATTTCATTTATTACAATCTAGTCTTATTGAGTGAGTGATAGAATTTAATTTCTTTTCTAAGTCTGATGGCTTTATGACTTTTTAGCTGTTGACAGAGAGCTCTCCAGAGTTCGAGTTGGCACCAAATTTTAGGTTTCAACGCTTCTCATTAAACGCCGCTCACAGAGACAGGCGCTGGGGGCGTAAGCTTCGGGTAGGCAGGGGGAAGGATGAGGCGTTAGACCGGGTAGGCAGCCATTGTGCTTTAAGACGGGACGTTTTGTTTCTCAGCTCTTTATGTGCGAACTGAGTATATACCCATCAGGTTTATGGAGTGATACTTGGGAGTGTCACTTACTGATATGAGCGGGTGCATCTCAGTTATGTTTTTGCTACATTAAGAGTTTCCGTTTTTTATTTAAAATTTGAAGGTGAACTGTATTATTTTTTAAGACTAGAATACGAACAAATATCTGGATAGTGTTTAAATACATTCGATGTATTATTTTTTTGTGCTTACTTAATAAAAGTGTTGATATTTTTTTTACAATCTCGCAATATATTATTTATTTATACGAGAAAAGTAATCAAATTAAGTTTCCTGCAAATCTTGCAAAATCTATCGTCGCTTGTTTCCATTTATAAATGTAGCGTTGACTACTATTTACGTTGTAGTTAGGAGCTACAAACTTGTTTGTAGTTTATTTAATTTAGAAGTAAATATAGTACGCTCCATTCATTTAGAATTTACTGGAACAGAACTACAAAACCATACTACCTACAGCCAACTCATCTACATACGTTTCCATTAGATTAACCTTTAATTAATAATGAAATATATTAAACCGTAATATGAAATAATAACTAATCTTCATATCGTTGTTATTATCCTTCAATTATTAATTTTTTACTCTACAATAAAGTAAGACTATATAGTGAAAAAACAAATCAAATAAATTTTGTACGTTATTTGTATAATTAAGCTAAATTTTGAAATTATAATATTTATGATTAAATGTCTACTTAAATTATAATTTAAACTATAATTTTATACATTTTTATTATAATGCAACTGTCTCACTCATTGCAGCCGCAGAGTAGCTTTTTTGTAATCTATGTTTTGGTTGGAGAATGAAATATGGCAGTTAAATTACAAGGTAAGGAGGCATAACTTTTAGATCCTTCAGAATGGCAATGCATGACGGGTGCTACGGTATCTCGGGATAACGTGATATCCAACTCGATGACTTCATGTATATAGGCGATATTTGCTATCTACTACTAGGTGCACCAACAGTTTGTTTGCCATGCCGGTGACACGAAAAAGAGCATGAAAAATTAAAATAGAGCATTTTCCTTTCTTACGACACAAAGAAAATATTATCCTAAAATGTTGTGACGTTGCGACGGTGCGACACGGCGTTTTTCTACAAGATAATTAGCTTTCAGCGACGTCGTATTACCATTTAGGGGAGAGCCTGAATTCCTGAAAGCTTCGGTTGTTCCACTTATCTCGCCTTTAAAGATAATTAAATAGGCACCACGATGTATAGACCCGGATGTCTTCAGTCAATTATAATATGAAAAATTTCATTATTCTACAAAATGGAGACTAACACGTATAATAGAGTCCTGTATGATGTCATTTTGTTGCGTAGCAATATATTAAATTAAAAATATAATATTTCATTATATAACTTTCGTCTGAATGTATTTTATTTTATTGTGGATTGGGATACAAGCTATATTCTAAATTAAAGAGTTAGAGAGATGTAATATTGAATTCTCGGTGCAGAATGAGGTAGAGAATGAAGTCTGTAATATAAACAGGGTTAGTCCACTGTTGCATGCAATTAAAATATCATTTAATATAAAAAAAACTGAGCACTTACAAACACTCATAGATGAAATTTAAGCCATTAGGCATACATAACCGCACAGGCTTGAAGTGGGCGTGATTGTCTGCAGCCGACGTGTGAAAGTGCCTTAATGAACTGTGAAGTTCTGAAAATCTGATGTCAACCTTAAAATTGTGGTAATAAAGTCTATTTATCATCAAAGAGATTAAGGGAGTCAAAGATTGATTTTGGCAGCAGGCTTTTTATAGGAGCTTGATGTTATTTAAGTCTTCTTAAATTAGAGACTAAGTCTATGCTAAGATGATTTGTTTTTGAAGTAAAATTTTAAAGGTCAACTTGTTCAGTGACCTTATTAAATGTGTAGGTGATAAGAATCCTTAACCTTCAAGTAATTAAACAATACTTTGGATAGATCTAATTAAATACCACATCATACCACCATATTATACATCATCCTCCTTAACATAACACACAAAGAGTGAGATGGCTTACATATATACATATATATATTTAATTGCCTAATATGAAATTGAATAATAGTTGTCTGTACCTGATGTAAAAGAAAACTAACTACCAATAAATAACTTTTAGTGGTCGGTAAAAAAAAATAGACTGGTTGTATGGTTTGTGTTACTGGATAAATTAAAAAGGTGCATGTACCCGAAAAGCTGTACAAAATTTTTATGTAGTTCATATATATCATAATTTATATAGTTTATTTCTTATATTTTATATTAGTGGCCGGTCCCGGCATTACCAGAGAGCATACAAATTTTGTATATAATTAATATTATGAGTATTTATTAATTTAATATCACTATGATAGAGTGAAGGAATTTCTCATTTTGATTCTTTATAACAAAAGAACATAAGTTGCATACAATTCTCCTGTAATTTAGATGAATCTTATAATATGCCGTTAAATCATTACCCTATTAAGTACATATTGGGTCAACGTCTCATCTAAAAAAGATCTAATTTAATTTTACATTTTATTTCTTCATTCTTTATGTTTCAATGCAAAAAATATATTACCTTTTTTTTTGCGTATAAAAGTAATTAAAATAGCGGTACCCTGTCGAAATACCTTTTAAAAGTGTTCCAGAATCTTCCAAAGGATGTGCCAAGTGCAAACTAATAATGTGGAAACTTCGTAATGACATTGACGTGACTCGACACCGAAGCACCTTTTAGTACTGATTATTTTAATACTTCACCCATAATACTTGGCTTGTTGAAATAAGTTCTTATGGAAAAGTATCTACTTACAGTTAGTTATATGTTAATACTCGTTCCACCTGCGACTTTCCTCGGATTAACACCAAGTTAATTCTACTTTTTTGTTAATGAAACTACTATATGTTCCTATCAATAGGCTTATGGAGATAAACCGATGCTGTGTAGTGGGAAAGTAATAGGTTGTTAAGGTATAAATGATTATCTAGTTTATTAATAAATTGCACTGCAGTATCTAAAATTCAGTTAATACAGAAACAATTTTATAGAGTACCTTTCATAGTGTTATTTTTCTAACTTATATTTGATCATTTCAAAATTGTTATCATTTTTACAATTCTGTTGTATCAGTCTATACATATAAAACTGTATATAATACTTTGATAGATATATACTTCCCCTTATATAACGTAGTAAATTATTGTTAAATTCGTATATTATTTGTAAATCAAATAGAAATCAGGTTAACAGCTAGCTTATCTGATGCAGAGTGGCAATAGTTGTATATACGAACAGCACCACTATCATGAGGTTATCATATTATGCCGTTGGTATTTATAAACATTATCCTTAAGGATTAAATTAACATATCATCAAATTTAACATATCTAGTTTAAACTTAAAATTAACATCGCATCACTTCAATGAGGTGTTAAGGGAGGAGTTTGGGCAGATTATAGGTAGAAAGTTCAAATGTATAAATGCAAGAGAAATCTAAAAAACTTGAAGTGAAAATTATATCACGCCGGTTGATAATAGTCAGTCAGTTAATGTTCAGTAGTTAGAAACAAATAGTTGTTAAAAAAAGGAAAATACATTTGTTATAGACAACTGTAATACCTTAGCTATAAACATTTAGCTGTGGTGTGATCTATTATACATAGCTCGAACAATAGACTTGATCAATACAACCTTATAAATAATGTGGCAACACGATAATGAAAAATAAAGGGCTGTGCAACGGCGTGTAATAGAAGACAACAGACCCGGCCGGTGCGACGATGACTCACTAAAGCCCAAGTATATGGCGTCAACTGGTAATCCCAATGTAAACGAATGAGTAGTTTCTTCAGACATAGGGGACGTCATACAAAAGTGACTATAAAAAGTGGGAAGTTATCGCTAATGATTATAATCTTGTTTCTGTTAGGTAAGTTATATTTTGCTAAATTGTAAATAAACTAATTTCTTTATGTGAGTGTCATGCGATATTTTCTACATTACTGTATATATTTTGGTCATTTGTACAATAAAATAGTTTAGTCCCGAATTGGTCGTATATAAATACTAAGTTTGCGAGTCGAATTTTGTGTGTCTTAATCATGAAATGAACACAAATTCACATCCTTACATTTGTAATCTTAAAATGTAGACGGTATTCTTAGGGTTCACGGTGAACGTTAGATATAGAAAATCTATAAATATACAATACATATATTGTAAGTACTCGCCCCTTTCGCAGATTGTCCGCGATTGTCTATAAGTAACTTTATGCCAAATTTCGTAAGTATTGTTTAAACAAACAAACCAATTCGTTTTCGCAATTATATCATTTATACAGTAAACTGAATATACTTTAATTAATAAATACTTAAATAATAAGCAAAGTAAGATAATTAAACATATTCACAACAGAAAGATTTTAAATTGATTTTATTCAGGATAACGAGGACTGTAATTTTTCAAAATATATTTTTTATTTTACTTAACTACGTTAAAACCAAAAAGTTCTTAACAATACTAGTTAATATTAATGTTTGTATATACAAATACTAAACACCATAGAACAAATTCAACTAGCGAGAAACTTCTTATTATTTGCAGTGTCTTAAAAGCCTTTACTTATTCAGTGGAGATCCTCTAATGTATTGTTCAGAATGCTTCTGTTTCTCGTCTTTGTAATGCAAATTCAGAATAAATTATCCGCTACAGAGCATGAATCGTTTTTCTTGTGTAAGTGAAACGGTTATGCGGGTAACGCTAATCCGACGGGGTTTGGTGTTATTTAGTCTGTTTCGACTGAGCTACTTAACCGCGCTTTATGCGATTAAACTGAATACAATATTGGAGTTTAAATAGACATCCTATTAACTATATTTATATACATAAGTAAATATAGATTGTATGGATAAATTGTTAGCTTATATAGTATTATAGCTGTAACATTGTAATTAAAAAGAAATTAATCCGCCCCTTTCTCTTTATTAATGTAAAGAAATAAATAATATACATAATGTTATAACCAGTTATGTAGTTTTCGTACATATAAGTTTAAGTTAGGTACTTGTAGTCGTTTTCATAAACATCTAGAATTAATAAAATGCTTGTTAATTACTTCTTAATAGTTTATTCTAAGACTACATAGTTGTAATATTTCAGGTGACTGACTCACTGATTGACATGCTACATATATATATTAAAAAAATAAGGGATAATAAATACTAAAATAATACACTAATAAATACTCAGTGGTATTCTCAAAATTGAGATGTAAGCTGTACTAGAATAAATTTAATTATCAAGATGATTTTTTTATACCAAATATTATTTCGGTGTTGGTTAATACTCATAAATGCTTTTAAAAATGTCCTATACATACATGAAAAATGTGTGTTGAATACATACATTGGGTCAAACTATGTAAGTAAGGGGTCATGTCAACCATTAACTAATACTCAATCATCGAAGGGTAGATGACGTCATAGATGTCAGTCGCTGTAGTTGTCCGGGCTTAATCCGAACGCTGTCGGCGCCTGTCTAGACAGCTCAGCCTTGGAGCTTCACGTTTTTCAGATAATAAAAATTTAATCGAAAAGCATCAAACTGTGAAATAACGTTCATGATTATGTTTTAATTTGGATCGTATTTTAGTTGGAAACAACTTATAGTAAAATCTTTTCTAACTGTATATTATGTAGGTAGATAGTAGTAGTTTTACTTGCATATATGTAAAGAAAATCCTATTTTCTTGGTGGCACGTGGGAGAGGTAGTAGTTACGTAGTTGCATAAGTGCTAATAATTGTTAGCATGTTTTATGAACTTTTTTAATATTTCTATAAAAATATACATAGGTGTATACTGTATATCACCCCCTTAATAATAAATGGCAATAAATAAAATATTATACATTATGGAAATAAGTCTTGTTTCCAAAATTTGTAATTTTTGGGTTACGGTATTTCATTATGAATTATGTCACATGTGACAACTAATAAATATTAATATACAATACTATTTTGGAAATAATATTAATTCTAAATTAAAAGTTTAAAGTTTTAGTTTAAATCGAAAATTTTTATTTTTGTGTTACGGCATTTCATTATGAATCATTTCACATAAAGAACATAACTAATAAAGATGAATGTACAATAGTATTTTGGAAATAAGATTGATTCTAAATTTATTAAAGTTTATATCCAAAATTTGTCATTTTTGAGTTGAAATGCCGTACATTTCATTATGAATAATGTCACATGTGACAAGTAATAAAGCCACAAGTTTATGTAACAAAACTATTGTAAATGAATGTACAATAGATTCATTACACAAACGTGTAGCGAGGTCTCAACATAGAAATTACACAGAGTTCTTAGCATCTCTATGCAACCAGCTTGGCGTAACATAGAACGATAACCCTGCCAGGGGTCGTTTTAAGTCTAGACATTTTAAATAAAGCTGTCGCGTAGTTTCTCGAGTTCTCGACCTTCTGTTAATAATACATACCCAATCTATATTCATATTATTTATAATACTTTAGGACTATCTACAAACTTCGGAAGAAACCTATTGTCATTCTTAATAAAACTGAATATGGGATATGATTATATTAAAATCAATTTGGAATATTACGATAATCAATTGATAGACAGATATTATTGTTATTAAATATGTATATGGACATTCTGAATAGAATAATATCATTAATAATTATTATTTATTTGTGAAAGATTTTGGGTAAATTATAAGATGTCATAAAAAAAAACACGGCAAAATCTGCTAGAAGACATAGTATTAGAAATTCGTATTTAGAAAGATAATAAAAAGTAACTTCTATCGTTTGTTTTCTACATATTATAGTATTTTACTGTTGTAATTCCCTATTATTTATTTACACTGCGGATTCAACCCCTACATATATGGTAGTAAGATCAAATTTCACGGCTGTTCGCCATATCCTTAACAAAAGTTGTGTGTCGATCAAATACAGTAAACCCTTGTAAATTATTTACGTTTTCGTTATTTATATATTCATCACCCACGCCAATTTTATTGTTACCAAGGAGTACAGGAACATTATAATTACAAGCGTAGGTGTGGCTGTAATTGTGGGTTGAAAATATACCGAAATTATTATATATTATTAAGATAAAATGAGATTTTCATTCGTACAATAATGTGGGCTGTACATGACTGATTGACATTTAGGGTCTATCGCGATGTAAGAGCCCACTCATGGAACTCAGCCTCCGGGTAAGCTTATAAAGGTTAATTGCGTTTTTGTATTCAGCTATCATCCAGTGCCTGCTGGTTTACGAATAGAATAGAATAACCGATGTCGACCAGTGTATTCAACGGTATTCCGTAAGGGTTGCTTTAATTGCGTGTAGTTGTAACACGTGATCAGCAATGCCATCATTATTATTACCACGCCGATGCAAGTTAAATTTAAAAAAATCTTAACGAATACGAAATTTCCTTTATAAATATTTGGTTAACATTAATGTAAAATTTTCGCAGTACTAGTATTTGTACTATTTTTTAGTTTTGTATACTTTTTTAAATTATAATTTAGTACATATAAATTGGTGCTCATCGCTTAAAATATAGAAAATAATTTAAGTTGGTTATGTGTACCTACTTCCATTCACGCCGTATTATTTTAGTAATGTATTTTCTGGTTATGCAGTAACCAAGATGACTAAAAAATAGAGTAATATTTGGTGCAATGTTCCTCTCATTCCTAACTAAACAATAATAAATAACTACTTGTAATATAACTCACTCTTTTTCTGTTTTGAATGTCTCAAATTATGATGATACTAAACTTACATAACATTAAATGCTGAAGTATTAGCAAGTATGGTAATTTAAACATTATGTACAATAGATACCTACGTTCATTGGATGTGTGGAAAACATAAAGTTAGTCCTATGTGACATATCTGTGTACATCTAAACTCTATCCAGTAAGTATGCCAAAGTACCGTGGGAAACGGAGCCTCTGAATGCGGGTGGAAAACTTTAGTTGTAGCCCTTCAGAAGCTACATAATTCCGTCAGTGACAGAGCTTGGGGAAATGAGTGAGTCTTGTTCTTCAAATACGGGCATAAATAATATTTATTTCTTCTCTACAAAGATTGCTGCGATTACACTTATCTATTCCCATTCTCAAAAATATCCTGATCAATTTACTCATAGGTCCGCCATAATATAGTCCTGAACCATAGGTATTTTTTATACCCAAACCTCAGAAGTCCTTCATAAACAATTTGTATAAATTTTATAAAATCAATTATTATTACTTTAATTTTTGTTTCAAAATAAGCAATAATTAAGTTTTTGTTATACTTGTTTTGAGCTGTTTTGTAATACCTATAATTTAATGTCCTGTTCTACATACAGTAATTTTTTATAGATAAATGAAAACTGCATTCTCAATAGTCTCAAAATTTATGTTTAAAAATCAATGCAGAAACAAAAATAACTTCCATGTATAATGATCATATTGATATGATGTGGATAGCAAGGCCAGTTGTTAAAAATTAGACTCAGTCTAAACTTAGTAAAGATGTTGTTAAATATTCAACCAAAATTATATTTGTAGTTTTTCGTGTTGGTTAACACTATTTTACTTATTTCTATCCTAACATGTATAATTGACAAGATGTATTCAGGTTTCGATAATTAAATAATATCTATGTAGAGAAGGCCAACAAATAGATCCATACGAATAAAAAATAAGAAATAGAAATCGTTAATTCGATTTTCTTTTAAGTACTTAAAATTATACCTATAATCTACCCAGATTGGTCTTCACTTCAATAAAGTAGAAGTTTTTAAAAAATATCAAATGAAAAAGTATTTTACCTAAATAACCAAATTGTTTTATGTTTATTTTTTTAAGTAATATACTATTGAATCTATGAAAATAATAATATAATTTGCCTACATTCCCTTTAATATTTAAGATCAAAGCATTCGTGCAAATTGAAAGTGACAGCCCTTGCGTGCATTTAATATTTATAACATTACGCATCTCTCTGGAGGGCACAGATAGGCATAGAATGGGCTGTTAATTATGGTACCACTTGGTTGCCGTTTAGTGAAATGTTCCGACGTTCCATGGAGACTATTTATTATAAAGTTATTGTATGCCGTTATCCGAGATGTCGATTGAGACTTAATTATTTTAGCGTAGATTTTATTAAAATAAATTCATAAATCATTATAATAGACAATTGTAGTATTTAGTCTACAAGAGAAAATCAGCTCGTAGTGATTACTTGCTCAATAAGATACTCTATCTATTACACTATCACAGAGCAATTAACAAGACTTTTTATATAACAGTTGGTATTGCCTTTATGGTTTTATAAAATAACATTTTCAGCAGTTTCATACAAAAGTTGTTTTGTTGTAAGTGAGGGTGACAAAGCTTCAAATTTAATACATGCATACAATTGATTTGAATTGATTGAGGGATTAGCCTGCTTTTTGTTTCAATTTTTTATAGGATAGATAAATAAAACCAAGTCTACTAGTTTAGTTTTATATCTGTCATCATAATATTATCGCTCCAAAATTAAAATACAAAGTATAACATAAATCAAACAGATTCCAAATTCTAACAGAAAATTTTTCTAAAATCGAATTTTTCAAAAATAAAAATAGTCTAAGTTACTCCTTATTACAACAGATTAGCCGGAACAAACAGACAGACAGACAGATAAAAATTGTAAAAATTGGTTTTTTTGGTAGATATATGTAACGTATTCATATGCATGTAGTTTATTTCAATATTACAAAACGACACTCCAATTTTATTTATATGTATAGATTACTATAACAATACATAGTAATATCATAATAGAAAAATTAAATACTTGTTTCAGTATAAGATGAAAATATCTGACAGTATAAAAGGCATTTATTACTTATAAACCATTGTTTTAAATTCGATATTAGGAAAATCTTAAATGTTTAGCAAATTTTTCATATATTATAATCATAAAATTTCAGACATGTTACTACTTAACCATAAAAACAAACAGAATTTTCATTATGGACTACGTTAAAATTTACGAGTATACCTTATACCGTACTACAATGTAGTGGCCATTAGCTTTCCACAACGTTAACGAAGATCATTATCATCTGTCCTGCACTACCCGCTACTATGCACCCTTGAGTGCAGCGCCGAAGGTTGCCGCGGTGCGTTGACTCTGACTAACCGTCCAAAATGGAAAGGCACGAGCCGAATCCGCTTTAAATATGTAGACTGGGATATTTAGTTCAGTAGGGTTATAACTGGGTGGTAGTATTTGAGCAACAGGTGTTGTTACTGCGCGTTACGTAACAAGTCCGGCGCGCGCAGCCCATTGAGGCGGTTGTACGACGTATCGATCGCGAGTACGGCTATCCATCGATCCGGCACAGCGTTGTATGCCGCGCTGCCTTCCAACTCGTACTCCAAATGTTCCATTTTCGAAATGAATTTCTAATGTATATTGTTTTTGTCAATAAAGGCATATTATAGTCGAGGCTCTAAAATTTAAACAGACGAATAAAAAATGTGGGAGGATGAAATCTGTATTCCATTATATTTTTTCAATGGGTCTATTAAGGGGTATCGTCACTAATTCAGAAATTATAATTTTTCCATAACAGGAAGTAAATATTTTTTAACGATACCTACTTTATTTATTCCCTCTGTATATGTTACATACATGTTCATAATGAATGTTTGTAAAACTAAGTTAGTGGAATAATTTAATTAGGCATATTCGAATAAGCACATGTGACAAAGTTTTGAGTGAATGTAGATTGAAATCTAAACTTTCATTTGTCTTGGGTAGAAAGTTCTATACAAAACTTTAATATTAAGTCTCTATTTAAGCTAACATGTTCAACTACATTGTTTGCTTAGGACATTGTCGTATATCCCAACTCGTGAGGGATCAATCTGTATAAATCATGGGCATGTATATAATCATGTAAAACACATACATGTATGAATTCAAACAGTCTTAGACCTTAAATTAAACTTAGTACAGCTTTATTTAATTTTTTTCAGTATAACAAAATCAATATAAATCGAAATATACCTAAGAGTACACCAATATAATGTTTAATGTTTATAGAGATTTATTGACTTCAAACAAATTAATGAACTCAAGTCCCTGGGGATCTGACTTTCTTATGTCAAGATATAACTGTAAACCTAACTATTCTAAACGAGGCTTCTACAAGTCAACTATAAAATAAACCTTGTTATTTCTTGGTACATATTAAAATGCACTGTAGCGATAAATTGCTTTATAAGCGCAACTAGGAAGCGCCGAGGAAGTATTTTATCGTTTCATTATGTTGGCGTAAGTTAAAAAGTACTACGACTCTACTTTGCGTACCGTGTACTTTATATAGTTTTTTTATGTAGCTGAAATAGCAATTAATCTGATATATAACCGATAGTAAGCGCGTATTATCACTTATGTACTTATATGAAGAATATCGTGGATTTCATGTCATCAAGTTCCCGTGATTCTCCACATACCAATACACTGCTAAGAAGACATGCCTCCGTAATCTGTAATTTCAATAACATACGACTATCTCACTTTCGAATGGAAATATTGATCAGAAATCAACCTGCTTGATGGCTGAAATAACTGAAAGGTGGAGTTGAATAGAGGTATCCATGCAGACAAATTAATACCAAATGTTTACTATATCTGAGAACTATAGTGACATTTTACAGCTTATCGGTTCATATTCGATATTCAGGCATGGATGTATATAAATAGATTTAACAACTGCATCTACTCTTAAGTCTGGCCCTAAATATAAGTAGTACGTTTGGTATTGCTCGATTTAAAGCGATTTACATCCTCAACTCTACACGGAATTATTTGTAAAACATTTCAAGGGAGCACATCTGTAAGTATGCAAAACAATATATATAATAATAATAATCATCTTTATTTGTCTCGAAAAAAATACCTACCACAATTGCTGCCTCTTCAATAATAAAATTTAAAAGTAATGAACGAGACAAAACGGTCTATAACTCAGAGGGGCACTCACTGTTCACCCTCTCTGTTATTCTGGGTATATAGGAATTATGTCTAGAGCTAGACCCCTAGACCACCGACGACTTCGGTGGTCTAGCGGTCTAGCACACCGCTTTACGTCCGATGGTCGCGGGTTCAATTCCTCGCACGGCACAAACATTTGTATTCATGAGTATGATTGTTTGTATTGGTCTGGGTATTTTCTATGTATAATATGTATGTATTTACGAAAAAAAAATCTATGTATTTGTATCAGTTATCTAGCTAGTGCCCATAACACAAGCTTTAGCTAGCTTAACTTAAGTCTAGATGGCGCTGTGTGAATTGTCGTGAGATTATTATTATTATTATTATGTATGTTATTCCTCTTGCTTGTTTTATTTTAGCTTTGAATCCAATAGCAGATATTCAGCTCTGATTCGAGGTGATATTGTTTAAGTTACAATAGGCATATAAACGATATACTTTATCATGTACAAATACTTTATTTTATGTTTTCATTAAATAGCAGTTATACAACTGCTATTCATCACATTTACCCAGGTTCCATATTTGATCAACTATTAAATTATAATAGGAGAATACATACCATTCGAATAATGGGAAAATTCCTGTAAATGCAGGCACAAGATATTGGAATTCTATTGTAGATTCCAGTGGCATTTCTTGGGGCGTCTTTAAATAGATATACCGGGTCGGCAGGTAGTGGTTGAATAAATAATATGACGTATACGATGAGGTCTGACGAGTTAGACTGGCTGGCGCGGCGCCCAGTAATGACGTTTAATATTACACGTACACTAAAATCAAAGCAATAATTCTTATATCGATAATGAGGTAGCGTTCCATTTGAGTTGTAATTACTCAAATATTTTGGTTAAATGTCAAACAGTCTTTATTAGCTTACGGATTCACTGTTGACTCGAAAATATTGTTATATTTCAGTTCAATTTGTAGTATAATGTATAATGGATATTTTCAAGTTTTAAAAATAAGCCTGTAATTTATCTTTACATTTAATTAACGACTAATTAGCACTAAAATTAAGGTATCATTATAAAAGTTTATGAACTAATATTTTATTAAGCTGACACTAATTGATATTATGAGTTTAATTTCGAAGCAAATAACGTATTATGGAATCTCAAATACATTAAATAAGAATTATTAGAAAAAACCGTAGTTATGATCTGAACAATTGAAACGAAAATCTTTTTTTTAATATATAATTAATTGAATTTTAACGCTTTCCTTGTAACAAAACTAAAATATCGATTCAAAAACCATAAGGTCGCTTTTGTAAAGTTCCATCATCGGTACTGAACCCTTTAGATATCAGTACCACACCTACTTGTCCGACTTCATTTATTCCATCCACGTCAAGATTATTTTTAAAAGCGAACATGACAGCCGGCATTCTGAAGTCTTTTATCCACCGTCTATTTTCTACTGTGAGAAAGCTTACCTTCTGTTTATTAAATAGACAACATAAAATAGGTTTTATGTCGTAAGTAATAAGATTTGCAGCGTGCGATGTATGTAAATGTGATGTTTTAAAAACAATATGGAAACGCCGTGTTGTTGGTTTACTGAAAAGGACATGTAAAGTCGTGTAATTGCTTTACAAACAAAAAGGTTGGAAAACTCAGGTCCAATGGAATGTGGATTACAATCGTTTTTTTTTTGTTATTACTCTTTTTGTGTGCTATTACGGTGGGGACGGGCGGACGATATGAATCAGCCGTGTGCATGATGTTGCCGATATGAAAAATTAGATATTGAATTTAGGTTGTGGCGTTTCGATTTATATTTTATACTAGGTGTAATAATTCTAATATAAAAGTAGCCTATGTTACTACTTTACTAAGTTATAACTTTAGATATCAGAAAGTGAAAGGCTGTTAACTTGAAATTACCAACAGACCAAATTTTATTTAATTATATACTTTCAGAGAGCTTTTAGAGATCTGATATAATTGGTATGAATAAGATATGTTCTGACTAGATTTACTTATTAATGTAAATACTACTAGTTCGACTATCAATTCTACTAACAACTTATACAAAATTTTGTTTGTAAGTCAGTCTCAATTGTACATAGCAGCTTTTGATAATGAAATTTATTATTCGTATTTTATACAACTTGAATTAGCAAACGAGTAATGGTCTACTTCAATGAAAATTGTATGTAATGCTAATATACCTAAGTATAAACTCAGCAATATAGATATCGCAGAATACATCCTCCGCATAATGTGGAGTGCCACTCCTTAGAACTAAGGAGTGGCTTCGTAACTATATCATTTACGATATAATTCGTATAAAAAAATAAAATATTTCTCTAGGACTAATATTAATAGATCTGCAATTTGTAACAACGTTGGATATACGTTGCAATCTGTTGAGTTTATTTGCAACTTACATTGTATGAAAGATGAGTCCAGTCAACTCTAGCGTTCGGATGCTTGCAACTGCAGTACAGTGACCTCGTGCGTACTAGAGAGGGGGTGCGGGACGGAAGGGGGTCCGCAGAAGTAGGTCAGGGCCCCCTCACCCTTGTGCCTCCACCAACCCCTTGTCTGCGCACTCGATCGACCGCCAAAATTCAACGCATTCGCACAGAAACACAAAAATCTTACTCGATATGAACTTCAAAGTAGGTCATAGTCGTAAAATTGAGTAAACTTCCAAACATTTTCTAAACGTTAAAAAAAGAGACATAATTATTTTATATATGATGCAAAGTTATGGAATATTTTATAGCTTAAATATACAGGTCAAGGACGACATTTCAACTACAGGTTACAGTGCTTTAATTTTGTAGGGTTTCGCACCAAAAATAATATAACCCTCACGATCCGACTTCCTCTGCTTGATATAGATCCTATATTTTAAGAATTATTAGTGCTATTATACAATAATTTGATTAGATTTATTTTTTATATAACTTCATTACGTTGTAAAACCAGTAATTTGCTTCATAGGTACTTCTATATTTTCTCGTTTAGATACAGTGTTTTAATAATTAAAAGATAATTTAACGTGGATTTTAAATTATTCAATTTCCTGAGTAATTAATTAAACATACGTGTACATGTTTGTATTAAATAATTCATGACGACGTATATAAGCATTACGTTTATTATTAACTCATTTTGACGTAGAAACTGAATACTAATAGTCTAACTTATATTTATGTACATGTAATATGATTCCCAATAATCTTTATTCTAGAATATGCGAGTAATATACATGCATATTTCAAGTTGAAAACATTGTTCGTTTAAGTTAAGTTTTACGCAGGTAATGCCAATTATAAAATTAATAAAGTCTCGCAAAATTGTTAATTAAAATAAATCATGAACTAAGTGCATATAGTAAAATGACAGTGGTTCATTATATTGTAAAAGATGGAACATTCTCATTTATATAGTAATAATATATTAAAAAACAATTCGTTTTTACAAACCTCATTTCAAGATTACCTACTTAAAATTGGATCGACCTATATAGCTGATCTGGTACCTCGGAAAGATCATAAACGAAGGAAAATTGATGTCATGCCGTCATTTCCGAGCAATTGTCTGTTATTTAAGAGCGAAATAAGAAAAATGTTCGCAGATTGTCATCACGTAGGTTTATATGATATCTTTGATAAGTATAAAGTTAAATGAACCAGTTATGTTCGTTTGTGTTGCTATTCTTTGATCCTGTTGAATATCCGAAATAAAGATGCGCCGGCTTGGTATTGTTTGCTGAGTCATAATTTTGAAATGAAAAGGGTTCGACAGATATTTTCATTGATTTGAATTCCCTTCCTTGAATTTATTGAGTTATATCTTCAACACTATATTCAAATTATATCGTATACTGTCAATTTCGATAACATATTATGAGCGTCATGTTATTTGAAGTAAATTTCAGCTGTTTAAAAATAATAAACAGACAGACTTTCTCACTTTACATTAAGAATGGAACAGAAATTTTTTTGCGTTTTGTGAAACTCAGTGCAATGAAGTAAACATCATGAAACTAATTTCTTTAGGTGTCCTTATTTTATTTTTGTTGTAGCTAAAATGGCAAACAATGTTATTCTTACATTAAAAAATATAGTATATGGATTAATGAATCAAGTGTATTGTACTATCCTTTAACCCGTATATATAGGAAGTATATGTTTTCTTTCTCTGTAAAAAGAATAAAAGAATTATAAGTAGCTTTATATTATTTTTCTACTTAAAAACAAATCTTGAGTTTCGGGGAATATACATATTTTTTATCACATGGCAAGTACATAACATAGATCTACCTATTCCGATCACTGACTATAAAACACATGTATTATACATATAAACCTTCCCCTTGAATCACTATCTATTATAATCCATTGCGTAATTTTACAGTTAAAATGTAAAGATTATATAAAAGATATATTTACCATAATCATATTATTTAAGAGTTCGATATTTCGATGCTGTTTCGACACACGTCCTTGTCACGGATTGGTTGACTAGCATTTGATATTAAATAGGCCCTTATACTAAATGTTACAATTCTTTGCTCAGGAGAATGGTCGCGCGGCACCGGACTTGACGGCGTCGCCGGGCCGCGCGCCGCCCGGCCCGCCGCAACTGCCGCGTGCCAACCACGCGCCGCCCTGCGTTCTGCAGCCAGACTTCCGAAAGGTAACCGCCAAGCAGACCTATACTTACTAGCGATCTCTGAAAAATAATATTTGTTTGGTAACAAACAAAATCTAATTATTTAATAATAAATATAATTTTAGAATTGTTATTGCCTCGTTCTGACACAACAATCTTACTAATATTATAACATGCGTAAGTTTGTGAGTACTATTTAATTTTTACTCAAAAATTATTAATTTTACAGTATTTGATGAAACTTTACAATAATATAGCATATACATCAAAATAACCCATAAGCTATAATTTAAGACAATATTATATAAATTGGGCGAAAAGCAGACGCAGCTCGTAATTCAAATTCAAATTCAAAATATGTCAAATTTACCGTCAGTTCGGAATAATTTCGAGATGAGATGAACGGAGAAGACTCAGCTCGTATTCTTTTAAAAAAAATGTACATGTTAATGTCATAAGAAATATAAACAATTTACACACATCACAAAACAGACTCAATGTGGACCACAACTCTGCATAATTTTGAAAACTTAAAACATACATAATATCAGGGCAATTCAAACAGCTCCATCTAATGCCAAGCTAAGCAGAACTTGTATTATGTATGGGTCTTAGACAATTAATAGAAATACGTTGATATTTTTCGATTTGTTGATTGAGGAATCGAACTCGATTGGTAGCGGGTTTGATTCGGATATTTTATAATTCTAGTAAGCATTATTTCTTATCAAATATGCAGGATAGGTATATACCATTCAGAATATTACTGATAAATTCACGAAACCTAGTGTATTATTGGCCAACCAACGCTTAAAGCCCAAGCTTTAAGCAAGAAACAAAGTGCACATTAAAAATACGTCTCGCTTATCTTATATAAAAAAATACAATATATCACGAAACCCCGCAGTTTACATGAAAGGTTCCAAAATATTTACAATTTTTCACATGGTATACTTTTTACGAGTAACCTTAAGTATTTTTAAACTCCTCATACAAAATATTTCATGAGACAAGTGTACGATGGAAGAATAATGGCGAGTTAAATATTTAACTAGTCAAGTTTGGTCTTGTATTGTTTTGAATTAACTGCATATTTTTCATATTTCAGTTACCGTAAATAGGTACTATTCGTATATTCTATTTTCTAGTACTATATAAATTTAAACAATAATTAAATACCTACTGTAATTATACATTATTTTATAAATTATTATTACATAAAAATATACATTTTAATAATTATAATATCTTGGGACAATTCACATATCGCCATTTATTAGTTTCAAGCTAGGCAGAGCTTGTAATATGTTTGGGTACTTGATAACTGATATAAATACATAGATACATTTTTTAAATACATAAATAATATACATAGAATCGATATAAACAATCGTAATCATATTTGTACGGTGATACTAGTTGAGACTGGAACCCGTGAACAATAGAAGTATACTAAACCGCTAGACCACCGAGGCCATAAATTTGTTATTTCTATTTTTGTTATGTCACTAAGTAGAATACAAATAATTATTTCCAGGTATCAGGTGTAAGCAATGAAATATTCAGACAAATTGAAATGGTGGAAAATGACCACGACTCGACCACGGCCGCGGCGCTCGAGGTAAGGGATTATTGAAATTGTTTCATTGGAAGTATTCGAATTATTTGATTGGTTTATACGTTAGATCGATTATATACATAGGAAAAGCAATCAAGAAGTGATTGAACTCAACTACTAATTCCTTACATACTTATAATGTATTATGTAAATATCTTTGAAATCGAATCGAAAGTCAAACTATTTTTTTTATTATTTTCAAATCACAATTTATGTTTTTTTAATGTATTTATTGTATTTGTATTACTATGAGTTAAATTGGTAACAAAGCTTTTCCTATAGGTATATAATATGTTTAAATTCGAAATGCATGAAATAGCTCATACTCGCGTTTACCTTGGTTGCCAATGCGTTAGGAATGCTAACAAGGAATCCTATAATAATTTATCTATGGAATTGATCAATATTATAGGCTAGGTGATTAATTTACATGCAGCATACATTCCCGAATTACAATTATTGCTTAACTAGAAAATATTTTAAGAAAATTCCTTTAGAATTGTCTATCGGTAAGTTCTAACAGGTCTAACAGGTAAATGAGCAACCTGAGATTATACAAAGAATTAACATCTAATTTGAGAATAATTAAAAATAGTGCTTTTAGGAATGCAGCTCATATTTTGCTATTAATAAACGAGATATTTTTTTCCACAGATTGAAAAGTTTATGCTCTATATGCAATTACCGTATTGTCGTCTTTACAGGCGGTGGAGCGCCGCGGCGAGATGATCGTGAGGATATTGGAAATAAGACAAGTGGGCCGGAACAATATTGAAGCCGCTAAAAAGTTCTTTTCACTGCAGGTAAATATAATATTTCTTCAATGTAGATTAAGTATTCTAATAATAAAGTACGTAAAGTAGTAATTCAGAATTATACTTCACATAGTGAGATTAGATGCTGCAAATGTCGAATTCAATAAATTGCGACATCATTCGAATACCTACGCGTATTTTAATGAATGAATATAGAATGTCTCTTCCTCGTTCGCCAACATTAACTCTAGTGGAACACAAGTAAAGGACAAAAAGATAGTAAGTCAGGTAAGTTAAGATCAGATGGATTCAAGGGACCTGATTACGATCGATCTGATTTTTTACATTGCTAGCGATAGGGCCATTATTTCACATTATTAACAGCCCCCTTCCTCCTTGCTTCCCAATTTATAACCTGCCTCCAACAGTCATGAAAGTTTCTAATCTTAGAATAGGTATTACCGACTTATCGGACTCAAATTGGGTATCACAGCTCGGCTCCAGATATATCTCGAAGTTACAACTTCGTAACACTTTGCCTTCCAAGTATAAACTGCACTCCAATCTGCTATAAAAATAAACCAGACGGTTTATTATGTGCACCTCTGAAAATAGGTACCTAAACCGCGCTCCATTGACCCGAATTTGGAACTCGTAACCTAGTATGGTGAAAGAACGCTACTCCAGCACTATTGTTCGGGTCTGACGGGGTGGCCTAGATCGTATGGAATGTGAACGCAATCTAGCTACTATTGTTGGGATGCGATGGTACGCCATTCTCTATCTATGTACGTGGTATATTGTACGACAAATTGTTGTATGTGGCATTAATAGAATACCTCTTTAGTCATTGCCAGTACTGTGCTGTGAAACATACGTATGTGATTTTTATTACCAGGAATAATGTTCAATAAGGGAACTATTCGCCTGTAGGCTAAACAATAGATACAGTGGGATTATTGCTGGCAATGCTGTTTTTCGAAGTCTTTTGTAATATATGTGATATAATTAAGTATTGGATTTCCTTCTCTAATGATTATTTTTTATATTTATATTTGAATCTGTATTTTTGTAATCATTTACAATCTTGTTGGAAAAGAGTTTTTGTCTTTTTATTATACTACGATAATAGCAAACAGGCATACAACTAATAACGTACGCGTTAATTTATGTTCTTGAAAAAAAGAAAATATTTTCTGTTACAAACTTTATGATCTACATTCTAGTCTCTATAGTTTATAAAGATATTTAGATTATATTTGAAGAGATTACATCTATGACTAATATGAATTTATTAGATATTTTATTCTTATGTCAGTGCAAAACTATTCGTCCATAGATATTAGTACTAGAAGTTTTACATACGTTATTAGAAGGCACTATTTAGATTAAATGAAACATATGTAGATTACATATAAAGTATAGTTTACACGTCCGATAAAATATTTTACACTTATAACTTTCATATCCTTGGCTCCTGAAGTAATACAGTTATAATATTATTATTTGAATAACTAATAATGTTAAACCAATTTCATTAATAAAAAGAAAAAAATAAATAAAAAAAATACTCGGCAAATGTGAGCTTACACCGTAAGCGTAAACGCAGATGCAAAAGGAAACTTAACTTTGCACATTCATTTATAAAAAATAACCTGTATATTAATTTGTCAACAGGACTCTCGTCACATAGTTCAACTGGTCGAGATCGTAAAGCGTCCTGGACAAACCCTCGGACTGTACATAAGAGAAGGAGATGGAGGTGGCAGGACTGATGGAGTATTCATATCGCGGATAGCATTGGAATCCGCTGTGTATAACAGTGGTTGTTTGAAGGTCGGAGATGAAATCCTGGCTGTGAATCTGGTGGACGTAAGGCGGATGTCTCTTGATGATGTTGTGATCATCATGTCAATACCCAGAAGGCTGCTGCTATGCACAAGGCAGCGGAAAGGTAAATAGTAATTAAACATTTGTACGTTATAATGAAAATTAATGAATTATATAAATTTTGGGTTATGTATGAACAATATGCAGCAGATTATGTGTGTACTGAAGACGGAATAAATTATTGACTATTTGTCTTTTTATCTAGATTCTAGTTGTATATCATTAAATAGTATGAAACAAAGTCGCTGTCGCAGTTTGTCCGTCCCTACATATGCTTAAATTTTTAAAACTACGCAACGGATTTTGAAGCGTTTTTTTAATAGATAGAGTGATTCAAGAAACAAGATTTATATGTATAATACATATAAACCCGTGCTTAGCCGGGCCGAGTAGCTAGTGTATAATAATAATAAGAAACCTAGATAAAAAATTCTCAACATGTATCAAAGAAAGTTATATTTTATTTTAAGAGTGTCTTAATAAATTAAATATATGTTTTTTATTACTTTAACTCATTAAAAATAAATTAATATTTTGTATCATAATTAAATAATATTTAATCGTGTTGAAATACAAAGTGCCTCGTTTGTGGAAGTGTACCAACTTACTATTATAATTTATTGTTTTGTTGCTACTATGTGCCAATGAAAACGTTCTTAATAATAAAATATAGGGAATTAAAATAACGAGAATTAATTAGCTTTTATCTTACAATAGCTCCATATGCATCATGCTTGATTAATTCCACATGGGGCCCCTTTTTTGGTCTAATCGGTGCGTCTTTGTTTCTTTACCGACTCTGTACCCTGAAGTACTCTGAGTACATGTAATTGAAATAAAATTACTTCTATAAATATAGACCAAGATCTTTACCAAATGCAAACATGCGCTTTATATATTTTATGCATATTTTTATGAATAACAGGTAAATCCGGCCCTGGGTCCCCATCAATGCCTCGGTCCGAGCATAAACCGCCTCCAGTAGTGGTGTTGAAAAGAGACTGCCGAGATGATGATGACCGGGATCGTGTTGATGGACTATATTCTCAGTAAGTATTGTTTTTTATAATTGAAATTGTATGAAAAGTGTTAACCGTCGTTATGTACATCCATCAGCACAGCATATGCTATATTGCTATGCATAGCTTACGAGCATCACAAAATACAACCCCTATGGTATCTGCCATGCGGAGCCTTTCCTGAGGAATCAGTTGCTTTCCATCAATACAGTGTAATTTCACTGCTATATCTCACTCGAAACTTTGGCGAAAATATAGGCAGAAAACATTGTGCAATGACAATGTGCAAATTTCAATGACATTTTAGTATAGTCAGTAATATCTGGAGTAATTAGAAAATGACATTTGGATTAATCCCTTCACTTTACAATTAAAGAAAATGTTAGCAAATTAGATAATAATCAAATACAATCAAACACAAACCATTCTTGATTTGACGACTATTAGAAAAGATTTTTAATAAAATCTTTTTACTTTCAGACATGGAACTCTTCGCTCCGCCGGTGGACCAGGCAGCGCCGTGCGCCCTGTCGGTGACGGAAGAGAAGAAAGGAGTCGGTTGCAACTTGGTGCACTCTCTCCCGACTCTACTGCTCTCGACTTGTACTATAATCCAAGACCCCCCTCCGATCATTCGACATGGAGGTATAGTAACAAATAGTACATAGTAAGAAATATATAGTAGTTTATGCAACTTAATAATCATAATATCTTAGATAGAAAATAATGTGAGAATACAATGTTTTCATTGCAATGTTCCCGATGTCATAAGAGATGTTTAGGGTATAAATAAACTTGCCTGGTTAGCGTAGCAATAGACTAAATTGGTTTGTTATGAGCAGAGACTCGTAACCAGCAGTGGAACGTTAACATAATACGAACAAAAATTATTTTAAAAAAAATTAACCAAGTCAATACAAGAATGAACGTTTAGCTTATAAAAGAATCAAAAATTCAGTTTCTTCGTAAATAAACTTAAACATAGACAACAAACAACAATTCATAGTCAAATGTAACAATAATATCAAAGCTAATATATCTCAAAATAAAAATTGAGTTGCCTGAATTTTAAATTAATTAAATTCATGATTTAATTTTATCCTATGTAATGTATTTGTTTCGTAGTTATCGTCCGCCGCCACCCGTTATTACAGAACAACCTAAGTCTGCAGCGACGCATTTTGTACCATATGAGCGATCATATCCGAATACTCTGGAAAGTCTGGCAGAGAAAGTACATTCATTATACCCAGCTGATAGTGGAAGGTGAGTAACAAATATGAAAAAGGCATTTTTGCAAAATAAATATCCACGTTTTCACAATATTGTCAAATAATGTCTGTTTTTTTTTCAGTACCCGTTTCGGTGGAAGAGTTCCCCGTTCTGGTTCCGAGCAACAATTGCCTAGAGCTGAAACACACTCGGATTTCGGTCGACACTCCTTGCTTAGATCTAGTTTGAAAGCTTCAGCTGCTGCCGGCGCTGGAGGTAAATTGTCTTTTGGTAATTTACTAAATCCTAGTATATTTTACCCCTATATTCAAAGTGCTTGATATACTCGTAGTATTTTGAATATTTTTAAACACTATACAATTTTGTTTTCAGCATCAAGCCTCTCAAGATATAATCAGAGATACGTAGGTGTTGGTATGACCGGAGCCGGCTTGACAAGTAGTGGACTAAGTTCTGGTTTAGGCGGGACTGGTCTAGGAGGACCTGGTCTTCCTTCTGGATTATCCGCTACTGGTCTTAGCGGACTATCCGGCTCAAGTCTAGTGGGATCTGGCCTAACAAGTTCAGGATTAGGTCCTGGACTTTCCGGAGCTGGTCTAGGATCGACTCTCGGTGGAGGTTATGGTACTAGTGGATTAGGACTGCCATCATATAGTAGCAAATTCGGAACGACAAGAAGAAATCGTAGTTTGGACTATTCGTCTGATACAGAAGCTACTGCTCCTACAAGGACTCCATATTATTCAGGTCTCAGTGGATACAGGAGTAGTACTTTAGGCAGAGACATTGGATCCAAATTTAATTCACTACCTAGGGATGTAAGAGGAACTGGTCAAAGGTAATATCCTATCTATAATAATGACAAATTAAACTATAGAGATTTAATTATATAAAATTGATTTTAACTAACTTAATTTTTCTTATTTTATTCAAAGGTTGGGATTAAGTAGGCGCGCAGGAAGTGTTCTTCAAGATGAACCAGAACCACTGTCTTCTCGTTTGGATCTACGTTCTTCCAGAGGTAATTACAGAGAGTGTTTAAGATACATTGAAAACGGAGTGCTTGTGACTTATTAAAAATATTTAACTTAAATCGTGTCTGGGTCCATATATTATAGAGAATTTAAAGATATAACAAATTTTGAGGTTTGGATTGTTTTTATTAATATATGTATTTATTCATAAATTTCTGTTTCTCATTTGTACCAGGTCGTCTACCATCATCGCCATCAGTGTTCACTTCGGATGAGTACCGCGCTTGGCTGTCTCGCGCTCCATCCACTAGCGCACTCTACGAGACGCTACGTCCGCGCTTGCCAACACACTACTCTGCAGAAAATATTCATGATGCACTTAAAAATGTAAGAAATATTAATTTATTTCTAAATATTTTTTTATGGTTAATTATGCCCCCAACACAAAAATCTAAATGGAATGAATCATGTTATAAAAGAAAATTATTCACGTTAAGGTGACATTATACGATACACAGCCATTATCTTCGTCCTATGGTAATACATGAAGTGTTATTAGAAGACAATTGAGTTTATTATATATATAGAGCGCTTCATGTTGACAGTCTGCATTCTATAAGAAAATCCGTCGGGATGTTTGCTTCACTTCCAGTTATGTAAAATAACCTCAATTTATAGATGGAAAGCGGTAGCCGTTTCGGTTCAACCCTCGGGTTGGCTGGTCGTCGGATTGAACGACCTCGCCACTTGCCAGCCCGTTCGTTGTCTTCGCAACAATTAGGACCTACTGCTGGAGGATCTCCCTCGGCCCGTCGCGTCCGACAACTACTGGAGTTGGGTTCAAGATTCAACTGTCCCAACCCGAGTCCAGTACCTACTCCCAGTTCTCGACATCAGCGACATTTGGACATAAATCCTAATGGTGAGAGTTTTTACCATTTTCGGGGTTTTTAAAGCAAATTAAAATTGTGTAAAAGCTTTGAAAAGATCACTTTTAGCGGAAACGCTATTCATTCGGATTTGAATTCAGATTTTTCGCATTATTTTATTATAGAAACTAACTGTTATTTTCTTATTTAAAAAATATGTATTGTTTACGTTTTCCAGACTTTTTAAAATACAAAGTGGAGAAACCAAGTTCAGGAGGTCTATCGGCATCCATGACCGGTCTATCCCGCCTCTCTGGCGGGGTATCAGGGATGCTTTGGGTACACTTGCTAGCTGGCAGAGGTCTTCGTCCTGCGCCCTCGGGCTCTTCGCCTGGCTCCCCACCCTCGGGACCATTAGCACCTGCTCAACCGCCTGTAGCTCCAAGAGATTTATACTGTGTGTTGGAATGTGACAGAGTACATAAAGCTCGTACTGTGGTAGGTATTTGGAGTTATATTGTTTAGCCACAATTTTATTTGTTCTTAAAACTTTATATTGAAAATTATATCTGTTTTACTTATAAAGAAATTTAACGTCCAATTATGTTAAGTAACCCTACTTGGATTACTTTTGGACATCTTTGGAAGCTCAATTTGTTGCGAAAATAAGATACTCTTTCTAATTTGTCATGTCTTCTTTAAATCATATTAATGTTTTATTAGGTCCGTACTGGTGAGCTCCAATTTGACTGGGACGAGTCTTTCGAGTTGGAGTTAGTAGACAACCGACAGTTGGATGTGCTGGTCTACTCGTGGGATCCTCAGCATAGGCACAAGCTTTGTTACCGGGGTGCTGTCACTCTACCAGATTTGCTCTCGCGCGCTGCTTCTCATCAACTTGCCATCAAGGTAAATGTGGTGTCAATGGTGTGGCGCAATACTATATGTATTGCGCCCTAACATCTTTCTGCAAATAGTCGGGCATGACTACAGACCCAATAAATGCCGTGCAAAATTTGGTATCCAAGAATCAGGTGATGAACGTGGAACCACAGGGGCAGATGCAGTAGTAATGGATATTTCATGGTTGCCGAGGTTGATTCTGAAGTAGTGATTTTATACACCATTTAGCACTTTGCCATAGTGACATTAAGCATTTATATCAGTCGACTAGTACAGAAACTACAAAACTGCTTAGGTGATTATTACAATAATGTGTGTGATGTGTAGATGGAGCCACGTGGCACGCTATACGTGCGTGTGCGGCACACGGAGCCAGTGGAGCTATTCAGGCGGCGTGCGGCGCCGACACGAGCTGCTGCGTTATTCGGCGCCGAGCTGGAGACCGTGGTAGCGCGGGAGGCGCGACCGCCGCACGCGCCGCCCGTGCCCCTCATACTGCGCCGCTGCGTGGAGGAGATCGAGCGCAGGGGGCTCGACATCATTGGTAATTGTAGTAACTAGCGAGTACCTGTTCGGCGCCAAGCATTCCATTGATTTACCACGCGGTTGCCGGGTCCATCAAATTGCTGAGAAAAAAACTAAGAGCAGTTCCCAGCTCATGTGACTCGGGTGTAGGTTTAAGAGGCCCATTTGCCGACGAACATCAATACTCCGCTGCTCGTGTTCTCTTCGTGCCCAGTCAAATTTGGTAGGAATTGGCTAGTGCAGTTTTAGATACATGTTCGAGTATACAACTTACTACCGTTCTAAATAGGCTAAAATATTTTAGCTGGTAGAGAAAATTTTAAGTAAAATATATGTATATATATATATATTGGTAAATCTAAACTAAGTATATTTAATTGAAAATACTTATATATATTGAAATACATTTCATTAACAGGTCTCTATAGGTTATGTGGCTCGGCAAGTAAGAAGCGAATACTGCGAGAAGCGTTTGAAAGAAACGCGCGTGGTGTGGAGTTGGCGCCCGATTCAGTTCCTGATATCAACGTTATTACCGGACTCTTGAAGGATTACCTGAGGGAACTGCCTCAGCCTCTATTCAGTCGCTGCCTATTTCAAATGACCTTGGATGCACTGGGTAAGATTACATATTGTTAATTAGTTAACACACTACTTCCTGATTGAGATTATACATATTGTATGCATTACAATGTCACAATTCAGTAGGATTCAATAGGATTTCAGTAGTTCTATACTAAACTTATAAATACGACAAGGTGTCTGTCTATCTGTACCTGTATCCTGCGACATCGTATGTTTTTTGTAGATAAATTATAGCCTATATTGGTCATTGTTTTATAATCTGTCTTTACATAAAATTCAACTATTTTCACATTTATAGTATACTATAGATTAACTCCTTCCCGCGACTTCGTCTGTTTTATTTGAGATAAAAGATAGTAATATCGTTCTTTGTATAATCTATCTTTTAGTCAATTCTGTTCTGGTATTTATTCGTGTAGAGGTGACAATTACATAGAGATAAATATATATAGATGTTGCTGGATGCTAATACTATGTTATCGGTTGAGACAATGTATATTAACTGTTGAGAGTGAATTTACCAAATATAATATTGATCTTATGTACTAAATAACAACAGTAAAATATAAGGAGGGGTGACATAGCTTATTACCAGCAGCTTCTTCCATTGAGACCCATTTAACTGTTTAGTAGTGAAAGTATATATTATATTGATATTATAAACAAGAATGTTTGTGAGTACGAGGAATAGATGAATGTTTGATACTCTTACACGCAAAAACTACTGAACGGATATTGTTGAAATTTTACAGTAATATAGCGTTTACATCAGAATAATACAGGCATATATATACAGACTATAGACATGTGGGTGAAATTGAGGGCCCAGTTAATACTTTCATATTTTTAGTATCATGACGCATATGTTCCTTAATTAAATATCTAATCATCATTCCTTTGTACAGGTGTATGCCTCCCTGATGATAGAGAAGGAAATGCTCGTCTGATGGCATCGATAGTGGAATGTCTCCCTCGCGCCGCCAGAGCCACCTTGGTGTTCCTGCTCGACCATCTAGCTCTGGTCGTGGCAGCACAAGACAGAAACAAGATGTCGCCTCAACACCTGGCCGTTGCTCTAGCACCACCTCTTATGTTGCACTCGCAGCCGTCCAACGAGATGGACTACCAGAGGCCTATACACGTGTTGCAGTGCTTGCTACAAATATGGCCCGCACCGAAACGTTCAGGTAATGTCATCTGATTCAATTGTTGGTGATTAATTTAATTGTTTTATTTGTTATTTACTTTATTCGTTTTATTTTAATATATATAAAATAAATAAATATGTAGTACATGACGTTATTTTGATATATTTTGGAATGCCTTACATAGATGTACAAAACGTAATGTATCTTACATACATTATATTTTTTGTTTTATTTGTATAAATAATTCCCTATGACTCACAACATAATTGTAAAAAGAACATTTTGTACTTTGATTCAAATTTGGTTCATATATATATAAATTCTAAATTACGATATCTTTAAAAATGTTAGAAATAATTCGAATGTTTTAATAAGCGTCATAATTAACGTTTTCATGTTTTTGACAAAATGTGTTAAAGTTTATACTTAATAACATTTTTAAATCACATAAAATTATTTACATCTTTCTTCATTTTTTAGCTTCGCCTAATAATTAGATATAGGACCTATGAGTATTTACAATGATAATTTAAACATTAGTTGAATATGAACACGAATTGTTATAATATAGCTTCCTGTTGAATCCAAAACTTACCAGTACCGGAAGATGTAAATATATATTTTACTAGACAATAAAAAAAATCTCACATTATATTTCCATTACAAAACAATTTCGAATATAAAATATTACTGTTCAAAGTTCAAACGTCCTTCGTATTTATAAAATACACTTTTAAAAAGGAGCAGATAATAACAGAATTTATTCGAAAGCAATTAACGATATAGATGTAGTAATGTAAGTAAAGTAATGTTTGAAAATATTAATATCCATTTATATTATGCTAGCTATGCCCGCGGTTTCACCCGCGTTTAATAAAAAATATAGCCTATGTGTTATTCTTATGCATAAGTTATGTTACTGTAAAGTTTCATGAAAATCAGTTTAGTAGTTTTTGCGTGAAAGAGTAACAAACATCCATACTTACAAACTTTAGCGTTTATAATATTAATAATAAGATATATTGTAAACACTAGGGTAGTAGAGCAGGAATATTACTACGGGGCCCGACTTAAGTGGGTCGCATATTCGACAGGATAGCGAAGATAAAAAAAATTATTATATAATTTACTTTAAAAATTAATATGAACTGAATTAATTAAATTGATAAGCTATACGATCATTCTTTTTCGATAAAGAGAGAGTGTCATCCTATGAATTTGCCATAGGCCTTAAATGGCACCGATGAATAGATATTACTTATGTTATGTCTTATTTTTCCTATTAATTAAACATGTAACAAATTATAGTTTTGTTATTATTTCTACTAGGCGCTACATTAAGATGTGCTTAATTAGACAACTAGTAGTAATTACACTTCTACTAGTTAGCAGACTGAAACGTAACTGAATAGAATTATTTTTATAAACACTTCCAAAAACGCGACCTTAATACGTATGGCATTAAGGTTCACCATTATATGACACTACAACATTTTACTACTAATACTGTCATTAATAACCTTTACCGTAAATAGAAAGCTAGTTCTTCAAAGTCATACGTCATTTACAATACGTTGAAGAACTTAGCGGTACCTTAACGCATGTATGTTTGTAGACAGTTCGGCGCGGCGAGCCAGCAACCGGGCCGCGTGGAAGCAAAGTCAGTGCGTCGCTAGCGGGCTCAGTCACCCTCCCCCCAGGTCATTAATTTTTTTAACTACTTTTCTATCAAATAATGTAAAAACTTTTTTTATTCATTCATATTTAAAGAGCCATGCTCTTGTCGGTGGAGCTCTTGCTATTTTCCACGATATTCCATCATGATTTTTAAATTTTAATACGACTCGACACCCATTTTGTCTTTAATTTGCTTGATATAGCTGTGCCTTTGTAACTTTGTAATTTTTCTAAATTTATTTATATATAACACTTTATTGTACCAAAATTGAAAGGACATGAATAAATTTATTTACAATCTTTTAGATTGTAAATAAAATTAAATACAATTAAACTGTAAATAGCGTGTTAATTTGTTGTTTTCTGTGAAGTTTTTGTAATTTTACAAAATTGTGGATAAATATTATAATTTTTTATTTTTCCCTAAGTAGGTAAACGTAAAATTTATGATGGCATTGTAATAAAATCAGATTACATTATCATATTACATTATCATATTTCTACATTCAGTGCTCAATATAATCATCAAATGTTACACTCTGTATGTACGACGTCGTAGACTTATCTATATGGATAGTATCCATTTAATGAAATAATTAATTTCTTTCTGTATGTACGATTTCGTAGACTTATCTATATGAATGGTATCCATTTAATGAAATCATTAATTTCTTTATTCAAGGAAAATTTTTATTATCAATACAAGATATTGCAATATTGTTTGTTCTATATCCGTCCTCTAGATTTATTTAAGGCTAAAAAACACCCTCATATATTGCTATTTAACATACACATATGTACTTAAACCAATGTTACTAATATTCGCCAGGCCGAGTTCCGCCCTCAGTCAGTCCATATCGGCCTCAAGCGGCAGCATCAGCAGCATCTCCGCCGCCAGCTCTCTCGGGTCGGCCCGTGCCAGACCGCTCGCCGCCCGTACATGTAAATATACACGATTCTTTTTACCTCATTGTTATTGGTACCAAAAGCGATATATTTGTATCAAGAGAAGGCACATTACTCTCTCGACGTCTTAATAGAAATGTTGGTCGAGTAAATTCAAAATAAAGTACGAATAAAGGATATTTTTAAGTTTTCATATAGAAAAGTCGAATAGATTCTTCTACAATGAATTTTAAAGATAAAGTATTTAGTATAAGAGATACCTATTAGCCGAATCGTAATGTAAAATCCTAATCGCAATTGCCATGTTAGAAAAAAAACATGTAGAGTATACTATTGTTGCTAGATTTATAGGAAAGAAAACGTTTTCACAAAAACTTTATATAATACTCGTATTTAGTTCGTTAAAAATGAATATTAATTACTAAGCTGAGTTGCAGATATTTGAATTGTTTTTTTTTAACAACGTAAAACAGCTATAGATTATTTTTGGCTTGTTCTTGTAACATACGAAAAACAGCCAATCGCATACATATTTCACGGTGTATGTCTACACTTGCAGGTTCTCTCATCAGTCAGGGGCGGCCAATATCGTCCGCAGTCGCCTCTCCGCGGGCCTCTGCCCGCTCCGCCTCGCTCCCGTCAGGTGACAGTCTCGTCTCCAGGTTCGCCCAGCAGTAGCTCCGGCAGTCATAGCCCGGCCGACACCATCAAGCACGGCGGCTCCGTCTCGTCGATACTGCGCCAGCCAGACCGCGCGTGCTCGCCTCGCATGTCGCCAAGGAATTCCCCCCGTGCATCTCCCCGGGATTCCCCGCGTACTAGCACGCCGCGCGAGATCCCCTCCAGGGAGATGACGCCACGCGATCTTACTCCGAGGGAGATGACGCCGAGAGATCTGACGCCCCGTGAGTCGGGATCGCGCGAGTCGCCGCGGTCCGCGATCCCCGGCACGTCGGCCGGCCTGGCCGTGACGCTGAACATTACCGGCGGGGGGCTGAGCCCCCGGTACAGCTCCACGAACCCGTTCCTGCAGCAGTACGATGCGGAGGCGGAGGCGGAGGCCTGGCGCGCCGCCGACATCTTCTCCTCGCCATCCACGCACACATAGTGCCCATAGCGAATTGAGATTTTCTAGTCAATTTTTTTAATCGAATCGAAAGAGTGCTACGATTCCGCTGTATATTATGTTGTTTATTGACGAGCGTGGTGCGCGTTCGTGTAATTGTTATATATAGAGCGAGTATATTACTGTGAGAATGTATACCTGCTGACGCGCGAGATGCAGTACTAATACTGCCTCGCCGGCCGCCGCCGCTCCGCCCCGTAGCCACTATAGTCTTTAAGCCTCGCACTGACGATGCCTCCAAACGGATGTCGTCCAGGTGGATCCACGTACAACTTTTTACAAAGTTAACCAGTTTTTTATTAGGCAGCAGGTGTATGTGTGTGTGCTTCAAATATATACATTTTTTTTGCTTCAAGCCGATTATGTTGAAATTCTATATTATTTCTACCTATACATACACATTCTTTTCAAATTTACATGGAATTATTATCATGGTTTGATATTCATCGTCATTTCTTGCTGAATAGAGTGCTCTATCTAGTACAAAATAATCATCATAATCGGATAACTCTGTAAACAGTTATGTAATATATGAACCATGAGGATGTTTGTTTGGATCGTCATTGCCTGTCTTTATGATATTGTATTGTACATTGTATATAATATACGTATATGTAGGTACGCTCCAGTTTTGTACCCGTCGGGTGGGAGTGCGGCAGTCGGCCCGCGGCGCTACACACATCATCCCACATATCAGGTGCTTGTGTGTACATTAGACATGCCACACGCCATTTTGGGGTTCAAATCTGTTAAATGAATCATTGTATTATTAATCTATAGTTGTATATTAATATTATAAAGAATTATTACAGTTTTAGATAGTCCATTTATCGAGAAAGGCTATTAACATTACGCTACGTCCAAAATGGTTGGAGAAGCAATGAAAAATGTTGCAAAATATGACGCAGGTGAATTTGCTTGGGTCAGGTAGTTATATATAAACTGTCGATTTCATCATTAATACCAGTAGTAAAAAAATGTGCTACCTATAAGAAACTGTCTTGATGCATCATTTAAATAATGACTCGTGTAAAACGGAATTTCAACCCTATATCTGGACATACAGACTCTTATTGATCAATACTCACATGTATGTCCAGTAGCTGTGGAGTGTCGACTGTGAACACAAGCTAGTAGCTCGAATAGGGAGAGTGTATCATAGATCAGACGTACGGACTGTCTTGAGACTGAGACCATATCAGAGTAGCTCGTAGGCACCACTCGAAAAGTATCCGTCGTAGAACGAGCGATTACGTCACATGAAAACGCAACGCAACGCAACGCTGTTATCAAGAATATCCTAAAATAATCCTTGTTTATTAATAACATAATGCATATAATATAACGATATATTAAATAAAATAGTTATTAGTAAAGCATTTTTACGAGTCGCTAATTCTATGAAGGAGAGGAGTAATTTAAGCGATTGGATCCGGTCGCATTCTCAAGATCAGAGGTGTTATGTTCGGATATTGCACTTGTTATACTGGGAGTATATAAGTCTATTGGTATTCCTAATTAGTTATATTCAAACAAAACAAAAGTTGCACGTTCGAAAACAAGTGGAAACGAACGATCATAACGGCATCCGATTCGAACATGCAAATTGTTATTGTTAAAAAATCACTGCCTACAAAACTACTTCTATACATATTTTAATAAATATAAACGACGATGAGGGTATAATCAATGTAATAACTATAACTGCCAACGAAATATTTCTATAGCTTTCATATTTAACATATACAATATATGCACAGTAAATCTATTAAAAATACATCAGTTCAGGACTACCCATGATTAAGGATAGAACCTGAATTTATGGGGCTCCGCAAATATCGTTATCAACTCCAAGTCCAATCCATAGAGATTTAAAAGCCTGTTAATATTTTGTGATGGATAAACATTGATTAGAAATCATTACCCGAAAATAACACCTCAGTTCTTAATCTAGCGTCTGCTAGACATATATGAGTGGGCAAATCGACCAATGACAGCATTGAAGCTACCATCACTGCCATTATTGGTCCATTTATTGTAGAAACCATAATGTTATACACTTGTTTATGTCTGCCGGAGGCTACATGGCTACTATAAACTTTTGAGCGACACTTCAAAGCGTTTTGGCTAATTATATCTACTGTTTATAGATTTGCACAAATATTACGACTGATGTGGGACACAAAACGTTTTTGATACTTTTACTTTTGTACTGTTTCTCGTTTGTATGTGTAATACTAGGGTATTATGTTGGAGAACCTCGCCTTTACCTACAGATATGGATAGGGATAGACATCACAGCTGTATCTCCTATCTATCTACTACTATCAAATTAAATATTCTAAACGAGACAGTGTTTTTTCAAATTGAGATATTTTTAATTATCTATCTCTATCTATTTCTGTGGTTATACCTCTATAACTTGTAACATTATACTTACTTAGGAATTCTATACTGTCACCAAGTTTTTTCTAGTGATTATGGTTATAGACTGTCGCAGGAGAGTATTGTAATGTAGAATTCGTAAGTACGTATTCTTAGCACAACTACATGAAGTTTTATCTACGATAATATGTAGCGATATTTTTGTATATCGTGAATACTTTATAATAATGTCTATATGGGAATTTTTAGTAATGGTTTCGTATTTATAGATATTGAACGTCACGAGTATTTTATTGTACAGAAACTACATCTTCCCAAGGAAAAAACTTAAAGTAATTGTTGTTATTGTAATAGGGAATATAACATTCTAAACTCGACATACTGTAGCATGGTGTAGGCGACAGCTAACGTTTTAGTCTTTTTACTGTAAAAGAACTGAATTTACGAAGATTTATCCTAGTAAGTAACTCTATTATTTATAATTGACATTTCCTAATAATTGTAATATTGAATAGAATAAGTCTTCATATATGATCTACGGTTGTTGATTTGTTTGAAACTACACCATGCTATAGTGCACATAAAACTAAACTACTATAAATAAATTATGCACTGTTTTCATTAGAAAGAAGTGCTTTAGATATAATACAATTCTTCATTCAAATTCCAGTCCACCTTCTTTAAGTATATTATTATCTTTGTGACGTTCTGTCTAATAATACGAAATAAATAGACAATATACCGTAATGTTGTAGCTTGAATTGTCGCTCGACAGTCGGTAGCCGGCGTGTAGTGTGTAGTGACTACGGCGCACAGCTTCAGTTGGCTTCATAGCGGCCGCGGACGCAACAGGTCGCCCAAACCGAATTACGACCACCACGCCTCTAACATGAGGCCTTAGATAAGTGGCAAACGAACCTATTGATGCACTAACGAGACCAAGACGCCCAGACATTGCTATCTCATTCCATCTCGTGCATGCGGCGGCGATCTATCTGCTATAATGATTAGAATAATTTGTCACCTATCTAGGTCCTATGGTCCACACTTCGCGTCGATATCTCTTTCTCTAAAAGGCATGAAATATATTTATGTAATTGGTGTATATTATATAGTCGATTGCGTGGAACAGCGACGTGGCACAATTAAAACGTGATTACAAATTAGCGGCATATACTTAAAACTAATATATATTTCCGTGATATAAAATAAATTTTAATAAAAACGTAAATCTTCAAATAATACTGTTTTTTAACCTTCTTGTAACTCGTGTGAGAGATGCGAGTTTCTTTCAAAATTAATATTAAGAAGTATATAAAAGACTCTAATTGCTAAAGTAAATGTAAGTAGTAAGTAAATTTTCCACTTTATAAATAAGGGGCCTAAGACACAATTCTTTTCGTGGCGGTGGCGTCGCTGTGAAACTGTTTTCATGCCGATCCCTAAAATATCTGCGCAGACGATGAACTGTTTTCGCGGACAAAATTTGTTTTTGAATTCGTCAGGGACTTGCCATGCACTCTTGTGGTTTATGTAATATACTTCTATGTGTTTTACCCTGACGGACGTCAAAGATTATCTTTTGTCTGCGCAGACTCAGAGCGAAGTGTGCACTAAAGATGTAGAGGTAGCGGGAATATTCGACCACTGAGTGTAAATGCTATTTAGTGAATGGTCGACGGTGTTTAATATTAAATAAAATGGCTTTTATAAATTGCGGATTGGATAAAAGTATTGTTAGTGTTACAGTTTTACGAGATTAATAGAGATGCTGATATGAATGGATTACGTACCAAAATGACTATCGACAGACTTTTGGTACTCAGTGGTTATATTTTAAGCTACCTACGACTATTGCTTATGATCTGTTACCTAATTCTTGTTGTAATTCAATAACAAATGACAATGCTTTGTAATTCACTTGTTAAAATGTTAGGAATTGTATACAGAATTAATAATACATCTCACATGTACTTATAGGATTCAAATTGAACTTGTTATAGTTACACAATTTGTTGTCTATTAAGATATTATATTTCGTGTACATAGTATTTAAATAACTTTGATTTCTTCCGATTTTATTGGTGGAAATATGACGATTGGTGTCCATTTTCACTGTATAGAGTATATATTATGGGAATAGAGTTATATATACATAGGTATGTACCTAGATTTGTGTTCATACGAATGTGTCGTCTGCCTCTCGCGTCCGCTGCCGCAGTAAGTTTGTGTTGCGGGGGCTCTTGCCCTAAAAATAATATCAGTATTTCGACAATTTGGTAATGTAGCGTTACTACATACGTGTATTTAACGTAACAAGTAAACACCGCCCGTATCTGTACCGGGCGAGTGGAACACAGACGAAAATAAATAATACGACGTTATTATTGTCATTTATTTGTGTATCTTACCTTCCCTGCCTTTAAAAATTAGATTAAAGAAATGTTACCTATATACAACATATTATTCAATAATATAATAATAATAATATCCGCCATAAACTTCCAATCTAAGCAGAGCTTATGTTTTGCATACAATATAACTGATATACATGCTTAGATATACATTTTTTTAAATACATACATAGCGTACACAGGAAACACCCAGACCAATACAAACAATCAAACTAATGTATACAAATGTTTGCACTGTGAGAGGAATCAAACCCGGGACCGTCGGAAGTAAAGTGATGTGCTAAACCGGTGGACTACTGAGATCGTCAAATATATGTCTACATACTCTTAATTTCACTGTTTAATCGTCCCTATAAACGAAATACAGCTTATAAAGCAAGCTACTTGTTGGCTACACTATACAGTGTACCTAGGTAAAACTCTTACGTCGATTTTTTTATTCTTTTGTAGTGGATTTGTTTCACTCCCATTTTAATCTCATAGTAGTACCGTATTGTTACTATTCTTCACAATTATAAGCTATTATAATTGTGAAGAATAGTAACAATACGGTATGATATAAAATCTAGATACCATATACAAGTTGTGTTATTTACAACACCCAACACCCATAATTTTAAGGTTAATTATTAACCAATTAATCCTGTAATATACTGATAGTGAATTCTTATCATAAACTTTTTGTAGTCAGAATCTGCATAGAGTCATGATACAGAAAATAATGAACTGTGAGGTATATTAAACTATTCTACTAGAAGAAAGACGAATGCTGACTCGCTGTCTGTTCTCAGCAAATTTCATTACAAAGACGAATAAAAAGAGTACGTATAAAGAAATCATAATATTGACTTCACTACAAAGTAAGCGAAAATTAAAACATCAATCCAGCTATAAAAATATGAGTCTGCTTAGGTAAGTTTTCAAAGATACTACCGTTTTTAAAAATCTATACGATTTAGTGTGGCGTTAATATAAAGATCGTAGATCAAAGCAAGAATTCATTTAGAAGAAAGACTTAACCGACGAGCACAGAGATATGAGTGTAATCGCAAAATTGTTACTATAGTACCGCCGTATCATAAAATACCTAATATTTGGAAAAGCGGTTGCTGTACATATGCAATTACAATTTAGGTATATTTTAGATTAAGGTTATTATAATATTGTTAGGAGTATCCTCTAAATTTACTTAAATAAAAGAAACTGATAACAAATCGTATAATTAATTTTAACAAAATCAGTAAAAGGATTTATAAAGCAAACACGGTATGATACGGAGATTCGTTCGAGAGCACGTCTGTCGACCAAAAGAGGCCGCACACCGGGTTTCGCAGCCTTTTATAGACGCGCCGCCCGACGGTGGCGCCACCACAGGAAGTTACACCTAACACGGCCTCTCCTGACGGAGCATCGTCCCCGATGCTTTCTGGTCACGGCGCGTCGTCTGGTCCGACTGCTAATCTTATGCACTCCGTCCAGGCTGAAGGTATTCTCTGGGCTATTGCTCGGAGACGAGTCAACAGTGACTCTTCACAACCTGTGAACCATAAGTTAGTGGTAAGCATTTTATTTTTGGAAGTAGGATCACGTTGCCTCACAAGGACTAATCTAAATCTGATCTAAGCTTGTATACATAGAAGCCACACAAAGCTTTATACGAGAGGTAACCTATAACACACTTTACGCTACACAGAGCCTTACACGAGATGTATCTTATAACACACTCGATGCTGCACAAAGCCTTACACGAGGTGTATCTTATAACACACTCGATGCTGCACAAAGCCTTACACGAGGTGTATCTTATAACACACTCGATGCTGCACAAAGCCTTACACGAGGTGTATCTTATAACACACTCGATGCTGCACAAAGCCTTACACGAGGTGTATCTTATAACACACTCGATGCTGCACAAAGCCTTACACGAGGTGTATCTTATAACACACTCGATGCTGCACAAAGCCTTACACGAGGTGTATCTTATAACACACTCGATGCTGCACAAAGCCTTACACGAGGTGTATCTTATAACACACTCGATGCTGCACAAAGCCTTATACGAGGTGTATCTTATAACACACTCGATGCTGCACAAAGCCTTATACGAGGTGTATCCTATAGCAACCTCGATGCTGCACAAAGCCTTATATGAGGTGCTTACCTATTACACACTCGACGCTGCACAAAGCCTTACACGAGGTGTTACCTAAATACCTTACGATAAAATTTATCTCAAAAATACAAATTACATTAGAAAAACTCAAATTCCTTTTTGACTCTACTCTATTTTGACTCTGTATAGGTTAGAACAATAGAGAAAGCATTGAGTGTACGAGAATATATTTGTATTCGTTACATTTTATGTACTGCATCATAAGGTATTGAAAGTATAGTGGACCTGGACATTGGGTGGAGAGGAACGTGATATAAAGTATAAGGTAACATGTTTACACATTAAACAAACAATTCCGTGCTCTATAGTATTTCTTTACAAGATGGACCCTACTTGTAAACCGTCAACTAATTTGAACTCGACAACGTTTCCACGTCAATATGGTCAACACGTAGTCTTTAGAAATATAACAATAATCGCGACTTTTTCCTATAGAGATATGTTAATAATTATTTTCTTTAAGATTTATTTTCTTTATATATCGCAAACTATTCAACTGCCCTTGTACAAGTAGTTTCATCATCAGCAGCATATGCTACTACGATTCGTGAGGTTATTAAAAGGATTTCGATACGTGAGATATGAACTAACCTTTACGATATTCAAACGTCAAATTACGATCCTGTAGGCACATTCACCAGCGTACTACCCTAGGCAAGAAATCTTCGTGTAATTTTCAGGGCGCTGCAGTTAGTTACTACCCTAAAAATGTTTTCCGATGAGATGACGAAAATGTTGCAACGCCTTGACAACAGCAAGTATCTCGAGCTCCGGAGTAGTACCTTGGATCTGCACATATTGTAAAGCTACTGCGTATATGTGTCTGTCTTTTCCTATTTGAATTAGTACCGTAACCTAGTGCACTTGCATCCGTATGGACTTCAGTCCGTAAATGGTCAAAGATAAGCAACGCGGATTGACTAGCCAAAATAGAGGTGATCTCATTTTTCTAGTTTCTATTCTTTCCCCCGTTAAAATTTCAAGAGACGATTTGGGTGTATTACGGGATATACCGCCTAAGATAGCTGACTAGTATCACTAAATGCTATCTACTAAATACTGTACAAACCGTGTCAGCTCTCCTTACATCATATTGTTTGCATTTGATCAGTTCATGAACATGAACGAGGACTGCTTGTAGAGACTTTCCTACTCTAACACCGCTTTAATCTTATTTACTTAATCACCCGATTGATTGCGTATTTAATATTTAGATTTTAATGATTTAGTACTAATTCGCAGTTTGTATTCACACATTTGAACTTAAAATGTAGAGTTACCACAAGGGTTCAAAAGAGCAACAGACTTAGTCTCCCTCATTCGTTCCTTATACGATAAGATAGTTCACGCGGAAGATTCAAAAATAAGTATTATTTGATGAATGAATGAAGTGCTCAAATTGAAATTTGTTTGAACGAGGAATCCATCATTTCTATTTGTATACGCTCGGCCTGACCTGACTCTTACAAATAGTTCCAGTCTCCTAGGATACACAACTTCAGGAGTGAGGTAATTACACTTAGCGGAAATTAATTGTAAACCTGAATTTTCACACGCATGCTTAATTTATAACCGTAAAATAATTTATATGGTCGATTCGGTAATTAACCGTCGTACCTACATAACGCTACTTCGTTAACAAGTAGTCTAATGTGTATCTCTATACGGTATTGACCATAGCTGTGACTGAACCACTAAAAAGTATTCAGAATGTTTATTCATTAAGACTACAAATTTTCTTTTTCATCACCACGATACGGTGTATTTATCAATTGAAGTCTCGCTATCGATTCACTACGCGCTATATCATTTTCAAAGAGCGGTTTCTAAAAATACGCTAAAAATCGTTATTTCATATACGCAATGTCTTTTCAATATTAAAAATATCATTACCAATGAGTACCGACGTCTTTAAGATAATCACAAGGTACTAAGAAGTTACTTCTTGTGAGACGTTATGAATTTTGCAGATAAAGTAAGAAAATAATCAAACCGCATATCCGTTTCGTCTAAACAGCATAATATGTGCACCTTACAACACGAAAACGATCATTTGATTTAAAAGAAGTTGAACTACTATCGTACTAAACATTTGTGGGTATAATCAGACCGCATATCCGTTTCGTCTAAACAGCATAATATGTGCATCTTACAACACGAAAACGATCATTTGATTTAAAAGAAGTTGTTGAACTACTATCGTACTAAACATTTGTGGGTATAATCAGACCGCATATCCGTTTCGTCTAAACAGCATAATATGTGCATCTTTCAACACGAAAACGATCATTTTGATTTAAAAGTTGTTGAACCACTATCGTACTAAACATCTGTGGGTACCCGCATATTACGGCGCGATAATTTCGTCGCGATGTGCATTATCACTAGTCCAAGTCACGGCGAAAACTTGCGTTAGCCTAATTCAGATTATTTCTTTGTAAAGTAAGCGTATTCAGTATGACCCATCTTCTCACAAAACGCATATACGATTTTGTCCACGATTTTGTCCGTAGGTTATTTTTCAAAAGAACTAAATTTACTTCTATACTACTCGACTATATTGCAACTATAGCACCGTATTTAAGAATCTACTTCTATACTACGTAGTTTGCTATCATATATGACCAAGTATGATCATCACTAGCTCACTCACGTTACTACGCACTTGCTTCACCTTTTAATGACAAAACTGACACCGTCTGTCGGTTCACTGAATGACCACGATCTACTTCATCGCAACTATTCGCCAATGTTGCGCATACTTAAAAGTATGAAATATAAAAATGGAAAGATCTCACCAGATTCATGACATTTAAGCGTCGGCAAGACGTTTCGTAATGTCTGTTGAGGTAGCAACCGATCGCGCCACCGCACCAGGTGCGCTCGTTGGCGCCGCGTTGGCGGGTCTGGCTGGCGCGCCGACTGTCTGCGCGGGCGGCGACAGCGTGGCGGGGCCGGTGCCGGCGCAGGCACGTCGTCAGCATCTACGTCGGCAGCTATATGCGAACCCCTGTTTCGCTGAGCTACCCGCACGTTGTTACAGCGACACCAATTGTTGAGACTTGCGTCCATTAACGCTCCTAGTTCACCTATATTTGATAGGTGGAGAACGGAGACGCGTGCTCTCGTAACGATGGGCGTTTTCTACTCGACATGTAATCAATCCTTAGTCAAAAATGTTATTCGCGACCAAAAATGGCCTCGAATCCCACTTCTGATGTTAGGAGTATCCTCTAAATTTAATTAAATAAAAGAAACTGATAACAAATCGTATAATTAATTTTAACAAAATCAGTAAAAGGATTTATAAAGCAAACACGGTATGATACGGAGATTCGTTCGAGAGCACGTCTGTCGACCAAAAGAGGCCGCACACCGGGTTTCGCAGCCTTTTATAGACGCGCCGCCCGACGGTGGCGCCACCACAGGAAGTTACACCTAACAATATATAGAAATAAAAATGTTTTGAAACTACTATGAGAAAACATTAGTCATTACATATCATAATGTGTATAAAATCCAGTATTATTGTTTGTTACAAATCAAAAAAAGTCAGTCATAAAAAAAATCAAAAAAGGTTACATTATATTGGAATGATTGAAAAGCCTTCGTTTGTAATTATATCCATAAAGCTTCTGAAGATATCTGTGCATATACAAATATGGTTACATTATACACTGGTATATTAGATTATATATACAAAAACCATAACTCAGAGAAGATATATGCAGAATATAGAGATATTTATTGGATATTATTCCTTAAATAACCTTAAATACAAACGTCTATCCATATAAAATTGAACTAACATAGCAATTTTCCGTTTCAATAAAGCCGTGGAGGTCGAACATTTTCAAGAATTTAGACAATTTAGATTAAAGCTACATTTCGCATTATGGACATTTTCACGATTGAAGTACCTAACTCAGTCCCCGCTCTCCAGATAATCGAAAACTCTACACGTACAGACTATAAATCGTAATGTGTATAATGGAAACAGAATTGCATCTACGATTACTTATTGTGAGCACAGACTTTGTAAAAAATCGTCTATATTGTCACAATTATTTCCATCGAACATGGTCTGCACACGACCCTAAAATAAGCAATCAGATAATATAATTGTAGATGGTTAGGGAAGCGCCCTGTTCTCTTCCAAGATCACCTCGTGTGATAATGATGCTTTAGAAAATATGGTAAAAAAGGGATTATTTTTTTTAACCTCACCTGAAATTTCAGATTTTGTATATATTTGTTTAGATGTCCCAAAGCCAAGTTTGAAAACAAACAAATGAGGACAATTATACATGTATGAAAAAAATTCGCTGCTATACGAATTTTCAGCGAACTATATAATAATACTCTAAGATCTTCTATAGTTTTAAAATAATTATGGTGAAGAAGACACCGATATCAAACCAAAAATTAATCCGAGGGACGACGGGCATGTAAAGTGTTGCATTCATGTCAACATCAACAGCTAACAATGCCTCTAAATTACATATCTGGAATTACAGTCGTGACGGTACTTTATTTCAGTGGTTTGGGTTATTACTATGTACTTAGACTTGTAGCACTGCGACCAGCAGAAATCTATTGTACTCGCCCTTTTTTAAAGTTCGCTGCGTAGGCCCGTCAGGAACAAGAATTGAACGATATTTTTAGGAGCGATTTCTTTTATCTCCTTACATAGAGTGTGTACTTTTGTAAAGGAGATATGTCGTAAGTGTGCTACAACCACATAGGATGTTTAGTGACGTTTCTTCTTGCATTTGCCAAAATCTGCAAGTCTTTGTTAAGCACTAATTAAGCCAGGCCTAATTTTGCCATTTCATTACTTAATTTTCAGTGTACAATATGTTTATATGAACTAAAATAATATTAGTTTTTCATCGACGACAAACTTACATAAAACAAACTTGTTTCAGACCAATTTCTATTCAGGTTAATTGTGTTTGAGCGGTTAGTAAAATTTTACAAACTTTTACACTCTGGACGTTTTTCTCGAGAACTAATTTTAAAGTTTCTTACTTACAACTGTTCGGGGAGTATTTTTGAAGTTTATTTTTCGTTTGTATTATACAAAAGTTTATAATATTTCTGAAAAATATTTAAAATAAAAACAAGTTTATTTATGCTTGGTTATTAGATTTTTTTCTACGATTTTATTTATTTATCGAGACGTGTAGCCAATTGTTATTTTTGTTAACATCATTATCTTGTCCATAATATCAGCAGTGTAAACTTTCGAAGATCATTTAGGCAACTAATACGTACTGTGGATTAAAATTAATTTTTATGTCTAATGTATCTTCCATCTTAGAATAACAACACATGAGCTATTATTTACAGAGTTATCGTGTAAATTGGGCTAATTATATTGTTAATTGACAAGTCGAGAAAAATCTTCAAACTGAGAGCTGTCTTGGCATATCTATATTGATATTAAAACCTGAAGAGTTTTTTTGTTTATTTGTCTGGATGCGCTAATCTCAAGAACTATTGGTTCGGATTGAAAAATTCTTTTTGAGTCGGTTATTCCATTTATCGAGGAAGGCTTTAAGCTATATAACACTACGCTATAATCAATAGAAGCATAGTATGTAGCATTGAAAAATATTGCCAAAGGTGGAGAAATGAACGCAGACGAAGTTGCGCGGGTCACTGTTGTATACACAGCTACTCGAATTACTCTAAGGTAATGTATGGAAGGACTGTTTCTCTTAAATATTTGACGCAAAGAAGTATGTAGTGCGCCTTTTACAGCAAGAGCTGTAAATTTAATTTATTTGGGTACTGTAATCATAACATGTAAGATATATATATACAAAAGTACATTCGCAGAAAATGCGAAAAATATATATAGTAACTAGGTATATAATTCATTTGTGGATAAATTATGGGCTACAGACCATGTCCATCAGATGATCTATAATTTTCTGTAACAATAACATTCTCCTAAAAGATTTGTGACAATGAAGTATATTAAAACGTAAAATTACGCAGTAGGCAGCAGGCGTTTGATCATCAATCAAATCGGAGTGTTATTACGGTTCTGAAGGTATTTTAATACCTGCCTGTTTTCAGTTAATAAATCACATTCAAGACAGCCGTATTGTCGTTATATGGGTTTCTATGAAAAATATTCACTAATAGGTAATAAAGTTATTGCGGTTTAATGTGTAGGTAAACTGAAACAAGAGTCTTTTTAACTTTCGATAATAAATAACGATTATAATATAAACAAGTATAACTTTACTATGATTTATATTGTACTTTTTAATGTTATTATTATATAGACAATAATAACAGTAATTTGTTATTAAGCTAAAGTACCAAATTTAAAATATATTTCCACTCTACATAATATAATGATCTATATAATATAACTTTTGGAGGTTGTTTTCTGGTTTATATATATACTATGTTTAAATTTGTGACATTTTATGCTACTATATTCATTTAAGATTAAAAATTAGATGAATGAAACTAGATGCCTGCAAGTTGTCATAAAACCATGACATTTCTAATAATTCTCAAAAAGTGCCCCAACCTGGGACGTTTCCCTTTATCCTTATCTCGACTCGTATCGGCCTCGGGGTGGCTCAATTTTATTCCTTTTCAGCCCTTTGTCCCAGATTTCATGTCGTGGGAATGTTTTCTTATCTCTATGTATTATTACGCTACTGAACTCCTTTTCAATTTACTTTATTGAGTGCCCGCTTTTGGGGATCTCTGATCGACGTCTTCCTAAACACAGGTAGGTAGGTACACTGTAGACTGTTTTTGTTTAGTATCACAATGTTGTGTCATAATATACTAGAACTATTTCACTGTTTATCAAACATTATGATTAAAATTATTCTGTATAACATAATGTAGAGACAATATTAATTAAAAGGTTTTAAAAAGTAGGTCCTTCATTTATAAGTGAATAGAATTGAAAATGAAGAATTCTTATAAAAAATATATCTGGATATTTTTTTTATAAATCAATATTTTAAACACAATGAACTTCTACAATATATTTTGTTCTCTATGTACTAGCTAATAGTAGTAGGTATTCAAAGATCACTACTGGAATAAATATAATTACGATCAAAATATATCAATAAATACAAATAATAAAATACCAAAAAGTACACAAATATTGGAATGATTGAAAAGCCTTCGTTTGTAATTATATCCATAAAGCTTCTGAAGATATCTGTGCATATACAAATATCGAGAAAAATTCTTTAACCAAAAATATACTAAACCTATTTTAGAAGTTAAAAGTGAACTGTCAGATTATGGTAAAATATGTAGATCCGACCACACAAATGTTACAAATCTTGAGCTAAACGGAACACAGTAGCTACTTATAATTTAAAATTTATTCCGCCAATGGAAACGGTGTCATTTTATGAAGATTAATTTCGAGAGATCGATCTATTCGAAGCTATGGTGTAGCTTCATCATAATTAAAAATTTATTGCGATGTAGGCATATTTGTGAAGATTATGCTTAGTATATAATTTGCATATAATTATTCTATATTTCAATCTAACTTATCTAGGTACATAAACATTATATTTTATTTATGTTCAATTATTTGAACATGCGCCATCCACCACTTTTGTACCTATATATTATGTATGTTGTATTTTTTTAAAGGTGCTAAAAAATGTAATGTAATTTAAAAAAAGAATTAAGAATGACATATTTTGTCTTTTGCGTGTGTGTACTATATATATATTGGGTGCGGCATAGGGATGGTTTATAATGTTAATAACTATTAATAAAACTTCCTACATAACCATGATAGGTTGCGATTTATCATACATTTCCTAGTAATATCAAGTATCATATAATTCCTACTAAAATAACAACGTTGCGCTAAACGACCTGAATTTAATCTTTCATTCTTTACTAGCCTCCTGCTAGCCGACACCATTGGCTCCGACGTATTCACTTTCTCATTATTATTTAAAAAAACATACATACCTATAAAAACGTGAAACTTTTTTTAAGAGCTAGGTAAGTAATTCTCATTTTTGAGCATTGGATTTCTTTTAATGAAATAATTGTGTCCAACACAACCGAGCGTTAATGGGTTCCGTGCTACCTCAACAATTCCAAATATTCAGTAGCAAGACCCAACGCCATTTCATTAAGGCATGCCAAAGTTATTGGTGTTCGGAAATTGAAATAGATATCTCGCCGGTATTGGCAGATGGGGCGGTTGGGGACGCGCCCAAATCGCACACTGCGCGCGTCCGACCAACGTTTAATTTTGAAAGTTTCTTTGAAAACCCATTATATTGAGCTGCCGTTAAGGTAGATTATTGTAAAATTCAGGTCCATGTATTTATACGGATTTAACTCTTTTTAGAGTCTTTTTGAGTTTATTCTCTCGGTATGACTAATACTTATTTAATTAGTATAAAGGTGGGAATCGAAGCCGTCAGATAATATTAAAAAGTAAAATAGTATGAACTAAAAACCATTAGGCAAATAAATCTCCAGATACCTTATATCTATATTTTTATATATTATGTAGAGATATTTTTTATATTCAATATCATAGAGGATATATTTAGTTTAATACACAACAGAAAAGATAAAATGATATAGTTAATATAGTTTTCGCGAGTAAAGCACTTTCAGCACTCGCAAAACGCCAAAAAAATTAAATCTATTAAACTGTTCTGCTATTTTTAAATTATATTGCTGTTTGTTATGCGATAGTGCCTATTTTTTTCTTTAAACCTAATGTATACACTGTACCAGTGTTTCCCAATGCGAAACCTATATCCCACAGGAGGTCAATTTGATTGTTAAGGCAATTAGAGTATGGACTCTTTATTAAAATTATATGTGAATCTCAATTTTTCGTTATGTGTTTGATGAATATTTACTTGATTGTTGTTAATAATTACTTTGTAATTTTTTCCTCAAACCTCAATAAAAATTCATAGGCTTTAGGTTTAGAGTTAGGTTTTTAATGATATGTTACATAGGGGGCATAAGAATTTTAGGAAGACTTACTTGGGTCCATGGCACTAAAAAGGTTGGAAAAAACTACGCTCTACAATCCCGCCCTTTTTTTTCTTTGAGAGCAACTTCTACGACAAATGCCATATAATTTATTCCAACGGCTATCCTCTTCAGATTGAAATAGTCAGATTTATTTGCAATGTCAATGTTTGTATTGCCGTGGAGGTGAAATATTAGTCGAATTTCAGCAACAAATGATAGTATTGTGGCGGTTATTGTCTGCATTTTATCAAAATCAAAAGTCAATTACATTTTATCACTGTCTCCTTTTTTATTAACTGAAGTCAAAGAATTCTGAATTATACATTTTTATCACCTTCTTTTCAAACAGATCCTCCCCTTTCATTATATTTCAAAAGAATAATTTTTATTTCCAAGTTCAAATTAATACGGATTACGTTTTTAGAATACATAGACATTTAAGAAAGAGTTTACAATAGCTTTCTAATAGAGGTAGAAAACGTGGATTTATGTTTAAAGGAAATTAAGTATAAGGATAAGGGTTTTAAAAAATAACTTATTATATAATTATAGTAGGTACATAGTATGTAATTGTTTATTTATATAATAATAATATGTTATTAAGTGTGGCCACCGTGACAATTGCCTTTTCTTCTTCTTCTCCTTTTCTGTATATATCATATTTACATTTACCACAGAGGCAACATTAAAGTTGAATGGTAAAATTTTGCATCTTATATATATTGATTATTTAATTTTCAAAATCAAACGCAGGTCACGAGATCGTTTATGATAACATTAAGCTCAGTTTATATATCGACGATTGGATGTAGTAGTATTACTATATATATGTTAACATCAACATTATTTGGCAGTGGTCAGAACGATAGAGCAAAAGTGATAGATTAGAGGTTACGTAATGTAAATGTAACGTGTAGTTGTAATTTTGCGTATTAATTTATTGAAAATAACGCTTTTAATTCAAATTTTTCAAATTCAAAATATCTTTATTCATGTAGGTCTATTACAGACTCTTATGATATGTCAAATCTACCGTCAGTTCGGAATGATATCGAGATGAGAAGAACTGACAAGAAACTCAGCTCGTAATTATAAATACATTACATTAGAATTCTACATTATTATGTTATTGTTTAGCATCTGTGGTTGTAACTTAAAGACTCAGTAAGGTTTTAGTAATGTTATCTAATTGGTTAATAGCGCTTTCAATTTCTAAGTTGATATAATGCCTTTCATAATAATAATAAAATTTGCTCAAAAACAGCACAAAAGATGACAAAATATAAGATAATTTGTTTTGTCAGAACAATAGCATGCAAAATATTATATATGTAGTTGTTAATATAGTTTCTAACTTCTAAGTTGATATAAGGCCTTTTAGTTATGGCTATTTTAATTATTGGTTGTAAATTAATATTGTTTTTAGTCAGTGGATTATATAAAGTTCTGCAATATACTAATTTTCAACGATGAAAAGCATTTACAAAGTAAATAAGTAAATAATAAATCCAAAATCCATTATTGCAAAATTCCTTTTTCTTTATTTAGTTATATTTGTAGATGTTAGTAGGCTAATATTTTACTGTCAGATAACATCCATAAGCTTACTGTATTTACAACAGAAACATGAAAATAAAAAAAATCTCTCTTATTTTTGTATTCCTGATTTATTAAAACGAGATAGATATATTATGAATTAAGAAAAGCAAAAAGAATGGACGATTCAGTAAATTAAACCAATTCGTTTTACCCCTCGCCGTATTACAATTTCGCATCGGGGGACCGTTTTTAAATTTCCTTTTCAAGGCCGTAGGTAAAACGTGAATTATTTAAGCTCTCGCTTAAGGGCATTATCATGCTGACTCAATTAAATATATCAAATAATCGCTTTTACGTAAAAATCCTAAATTGATTTGATCATAACTTCATCAGAGCAGTTTCGTCGTCCCAAATGGATATTAGACTTGATTTATCAGATATTTAAGGTGGTTAAGGCTTCTTTTTTGCTTGATGTGTACTTATATTTAGATTATTTTCAGCTACAATCTATACTAATTTATAAAAGCTGTACTAAATATAATAATGAGAAGTTATGTAGACTTGAGTATCCTCCCAATTAGATATTAATTTCAGGAAGCACAGTGCCTATTTGTAAATTTATTTCAACATTTGAAGGTTAGATTATTTCAAAAAATATATACTATATTATATGTTTTGTTCATCCAAGGCCACTGTATATACTGCATAAATGAATATTTAAATAATGCATCAGTGAACATATAATATATAGCGTTCCGATGAACCAGATGTGATTGTGTGGTGTCTACTTTTACCTTGTACTTGTTATTTTAATAATAAATATTAAAAAAATGGGCCTGTGTATTAATCTAAAATTTAAAACGTTATATAGAAATAGAGTTTGTTGGAAATTTATAACTCATTTATGGATACAGATTTTAATTAAAGCTAGATACTTATATTATCTATTTGTGTACCTACAATTATCTTCTTATATTTTCAATAGAGCGTAAAAAGGAATGTATCATTAATTTAGTAAAGCGTCTAATAATATAACAGAACAATTAATACAGCGCCACCTAGTCCCATGCTAAGCAGAGCTTCTGTTGGTACAACTGATGTTAGTTCATAGATACATAGGTATATAGAAAACACTCAGACCGATAATTAAATTAAACAAACAATCATATTAATAAATGCTAATGTTTGTACTATGAGAGGAATCGAACTCGCGACCAGTCAGTAAGAAGGTGTGCTAATCCACTAAACCCCAGATGCCGTAATTAAGGATTATATTATTTTTAGCTGTTTATTTTTTTAAATATAGTGTACTTATACTGCTAAAAATATACCCATTTATTTGCAATACTGCGAGAGTGTGTTATGTGACATGTTGGTCGCGTGACGGAGCATAACAGATTCATAGGAACTTTCAAACTGACATGCATTATTCATTAGGGAACACATTGAGCGAGAAGTGTTTCAGAAAAACCTTGTCACGCTAGTTTTATGACAAGGTTCTCTAAAAAGTTTGCTTTTATATATATGCATAGTACCTGTACCCGCGGTTTATTAAATTTATAACTTATTTTGTATTTTGTCGTATAAGCTATATTATTGTAAAGTTTCATTAAAATCCATTCAGAAGTTATGTTAGTTTTTGAGATAAGTTATTCTATTCATTTTAAATGTATAATTATTTGTTCCTACTAAGATTACCTTGTCTTCTGGTTTGGTTCTGTTTGCCACATATTAATATTGTATTTTCTTCTGTATGTTATTTAGTCTCTGATAACCTATTGCTGTAGATTTTCTATGTTGGGATTATAAGCTATTGCTTTTGTATTAAATAAAAAAAAGGCCAAGGTTGAGAGGGCTTCTCGACACGGCTTACAATATAAGGAAGAATCTTGCTCGTTAATTTCACCCGGAGCCAGCATCTGACTCAATGCTGACAATCTACAAGTATCATTAATTAAATTTAAACATGGATATATATTTTGTAATACTGTACAAGCTCATTTGAAAAGAATAGCAGCCGAATTTCTTATCAGTTCTTCTTAGTTCAAAATCACTACGAACTGGCGGTAGATTTGACGAATCAAAAGTGTATGTATTAGATCGACATGTATATATTTTTATTTGATTTGATTTCTACGGATATTTTGGTTTGTTTTGATATAATTATGTTTGTTTAAATATTTCTTTCTTTATGTTTAATTATAATAAATCAGTTTCATATGAAATTAGAATTAGAAGCAATATAAATAATGAGAAATATTATCCACTTGGATAGAATAGGCAGGACAGAGTGAGTTTGGGTTTTTACAAGTTTTCTTGTAGTGTGTGTAGTTTCTTGAATTATAGCGAGAATTAAAACCGCTTTGTTTTTAAGATCTATTAACTTTTAGTTTCGACCAATGGTATCGCATTTCGCATGTTAAGATATTGAGCAAAAATATCTAAGTTCTTTTTAGGTAATTATAATGGGAAATAAGCTGACAGTTGACGCAGACCATGCAAATGACTTTGTGTAAAGTCAACCTGGACTATTATTAATTACGAAGTAAATTTTATATTTATTTAAATACCTTTGATAAGAATCGCTGGGTAAAACTAATATTGAAGATATTTTGTTTAATATAAAATAGAGTTTATATAATAATTGTAAGTGAAGTCCTGAGTGAAGGCAAGTCGGGTCGTTAGTTAAACATATTGATATATTTCAAAGTCCTAAATGAAAATGATAAAGTGCGCCCTGTAACCTAGTTGATCAATATTCAATTCAGAACGTGTGAAGTGAAGTTTGATCTATGCGATGTGATAAATTATTCATGATCGTGACGGTTCCGTCTCGCAATCAGCTCGTGTGATAATTCACTTTATGCTTGGCACAAGTTCCGTAGATTGAGACCTTGTTTCTAATTTAATATTAAAATTACAAGCAAAGGGGGGAAAGATGATGGAATATTTAAAAAAAATATCTGCGTATCTTAGTGTCACCAATAAGAGATATTTAGCGGCTTACTTTGTAATTACGTTACGTTTGAAGGCTGAGATAAGGCAGTAAAATAACAGGATATGGCGTGTTATTTGTGGACATCTTATTTACACGTATTTATACCATATATTGCTCCAATTATAGAACAAAAAAATACTGATATATAGGTGGTCTTATCGCTAAGTAATCTTTTCCAGACTGTTTGTGTATGTAGACGACGGTTAACACTTACCATCAGGTGGATCCACAGCTTATTTGCTACGCTACACAAGACGAAGGTAAAAGATGATACTTCATAATATTTACGAGTTTCAATATAAACATTATAATATAGTAATTAGCTGAACAATTAATAAACACCTTATTGTTGGGTGGATACTTAAAACGAAACTTATTGATTAATTTTTCAATATTGAACAGGAATAGGTATGATATGTATCTTCGGATATGTTTCTAAACGGATCAACATTTCTATTCTTTGAATATATAATAATAAGTGTTTATTACAAATCTTTTGTAATTCGGCTTTTTAGAGATTTGATTTTTTTTATCAACTTAAATGCTATAGAATATCCCTATCTATATTACGTATTTATCATCTTTAAAGTGTATATTTATAATCACACACCTGAAAGACATTTTTAGTGAATTAATCGACAGGGTTTATTTTCGTTTCTAAATGACTGACGTTAGATATTTTTGCCAAAATATATATTTTTTTCTAGTTAACATGGTTTAATCTTTTTTCTAAATGACCAACGTTTTATTTTAATTTATATATGTTATAAATGAATATGCGTAGGAACGAGGATAATATTTTAAGAAAGATGTTACAAATGAATGTGGATGGTTATAAGGGCAGAGGAAGGCCAAAAAAGAGATGGATGGACTGTGTGAAAGATGATATGGTTTACGCGATGACTGCGAACAGGGATATATATACGCCGACCCCAAATAAATGGGATAAGGATGAAGCAGATGATGATGAATATGAGGACTTCCCTTGTTTAGGGCATACTTTATTATATTATGTTATACCTATATAACATAAGAAATTAAATTAATTATCTATGAGCCAAGTATTCTCAGGCTGCTGTACAATTGTGGATAGCAATTTTATCTCAGACGGACTGATCCATGTACCTACATAAAATGACATAAAGCCGTCTGGCTAAATGTAAACGGAAAATTTTATTTATGCAATTTCTTCCTATTATAAATAGAGCTTCGCCTATATTATTTAATTAATTATAGCTCTGAAATAATAATTCGCTTGAACGTACAACTATTACGTACTTACTACGTAACAACTAGTAGATAGTCTTTTTTTTTATTCAAATTTATTAACAGTATACATACTCATATTAAATGACAACAACTTTCCTTATACTACGTACACTATATAAAACAAGATATGATAATAAGTTTAAGATTATATATATTTCGGCCTATATCTAACGGATCATTATTGTTGGATTACAAATCCTTATAAAGTAATAAATAAAATAGAGAGTGGACTGTATTATTTGAAAAGAACATAATTAATGGACAAGGTAGCATAAATATGATTTCAGCTTGGAAGAACGTCTTCCACACTCCGAACACCCCAAAGTAAGCAATGTAACACCAAACTTACTCGCCTTTGCTTAGGAATGTCTCGATGTGTAGTACTGTTTAGTGGCCACGCACTCTAGAGTGTATATTTTCATAAAAACAATTATATTATATGAAAATAAATCATTAATTTTCTTGTTTCATATAGTTAAAAATACGGAACGTCCTTTTTATTCCAGTTCTTATTTTCAATTGTTTTTTTTAAATTCTAAATTCGAAATTTAAGTAGCCACATGTATTTATTTGTGGCCAGTATTACCAAGCGTCCTTTGCTTCAGTAAGCAAGTAGGTGATACAACCTGCTTAGATAAGCAGGTTCGGATTACGGAATAATTATGATGTTAACAATTCGTGGGAAATGGTGCTTCTATAGAAAAGCTATTCTCTACAGTTCAAAAAAGTCTCCGAAATATCATAAAAATAAACAAAATTTAAAAAATACCACAATAGATATAACAAACATTAGTACATGAAACAAATGTATAAATGAGGAGCTTTCATTCTTAGGGCATATTTAAAACACTCATTCTCCTATTGCACTGGCATCGTAACAAATGCTATTATTCATGCAAGTTGTTCTGTAAGCGGTACTGGGCAGTGTTTTTCTTTCACCGTTGCACTTTACTTAATGCACTCTGGTGTGCTAGCGTTTTACATCATTCCATTTATTGCTTGTGACGTGGAGATAAATGTCTTTTACTTAATAAAATTTTAGTGCTACAAATTGGTTTGAAATATTATACCAACCTACATATATACTGTGATCATCATCATCTGTTTATTCCTTATCCTATTTATTTGGGGTCGGTGTAATATGTTTTTCGCTCCCATTCAACACTGTTTGCAGTATATATGTATATAATGTGATGTATTAGGAGATTAAATATCTACTACTTAAATAAATTGCTACATTTTTTTAAAGTGCATTTCCATAGGGTAGTCAAATAGTACACAATAATTGTACAGGACACATTCAGGCCGCTGTCTGGCACCACAAGTATTTATTTTTAAATATTTTTATATGAATATTTCGTTGTTATGGTTTTGTTATTATTCCTTTATTACTGTTGCCTCTTGCTTTCGTACATAGTTTTGTTACGACATATATTTTTATAATATTTTATACTGTTACTTTTACTTTTAAATATTGTGCCTTTAATTACTACCATCGTTGGCTGCACCGACCAATCGCCCTATACACATTCCCACACAATCATAATGTTATCGTGGTAAATGTACAGTTACTATAAACAATACTTACAATAACAATGTGTACAATTTGAAAGAAGTTTTATTTTTATATTTACATTTAAAAAATCGTGAAGTCATGACGAAATGAAACTTTATGATTGTCTGTATTTTGGGTACACGAATTTTCACATTATTTGTTCGTAAATGGGTAAATTTTTTTCTTAATTTTAAGAACACTATGTACTATAAATAAAATAATACATGTCGTTATATAAATGTTTTATTCATTTTTATCATTTGATTATCGTCAATAGATTGAACATCTATACATGTACATGCGAACAAAGACCCAAATACCCACTAAAATTATATAATGAAATAGAAGCGAGAGAAGTGGATACAATCGTTATACAGGTTAATCTAAAGATGCAGTATCCACAACATCAAATAATTTGATATGAAATAGCAAGTTTGTAGTAAAATGTAGTATTTTTTATTCTTTCTTTCTAGTAATATGGATACTATGAAACATTGTTGTAGGTCTAATGTGTTCATTAAAAAGCACCGTAATGACTAAGCCGCCCTGGATACATTATTCATTTCCTATTTCCATGGCAAGTAGTTTTTAAAGACTTGCCTACTAAGTATATGAGTAAGTAAGTATTAATTAGAATAACTGAGCAAATAGTAATATATACATATAAGTTATACACACACATACATATATGTAATATTGCTTGGGCGGAACAATCTTACAAATTCTCCTATATGTTTGTAATGTAAGAAAAAAAATCTTTCTGCGCAAAACATCGCATTGCTTGAAAACTATTAATTGTTATTTTTATATTGTGAATAATTATCGTTCACCTCCTGATTGATACTTATAATATTAAGTAATAGATTTTCTACTACACAGAATTAATTAACATGTTCAATACAATTGTAAGTCTCTGACGGTGGCAGCAAGGAAGCTGTATAAATACACTAAATATTTCATTAAACTCCGTGTAGTGAAGGGGTATGAAGCTCGTAAAGTGTCTAATGCAGACAATTAACGTAATAAATTAAACTTTAGTTTCAAATGAACATCCTGTCTAATACTCCACGTAATTATAAAGTTTCGAATTAAAACTTTACCAAGGTTTATACTTCAATAAAATCTTTTATCCATCTTAATATTAATACATTCTTACTGGGGAGAAGGAGACTGTTGGTAATGTGGACAAATGACCTTATTGCTAGCAATGTACCATGTCAGGTTGACCCCCATGCGATCCCCCTGGAAACCATCGCGATAAATTTCTACTAACTGACTTGACTTCATACTCATATTACCATCCGCCATCCGCCCTGCCCGCGTAAACGGTCAGTGCCGGCGAGTGCACCACACCATTATCGTCATTAAAAAAATAAATATTCTTATTTTAAATTAATCATCATGATTATTGTTTTCTACTTGACGTGTAGGCATTTAGTGAAAAATGTTTATTTACTAAAATTAAATATCTACCTCAATAATATTAATGAGCCTTATTCTCTTTGATAATAAGCACAGATTACCATGTGAGTAGAGTTTTGCTCGTCTAACTTTACTACAACTTACCACAATACGGATCCTATAAGCACGCAAATTGTAACTGCATTTTCCGTAAATTTGTAATAAATTAAAATGAGTGATTTTTTCTTTAATTGGTGGATACGTAATATTAAGTTATTGGATATTGTGAGAGATTGTAGGGCATGGTATGATGTTCTTTGCAATCTGATCAAATCGATGTATGGAACCGATTACCATTTTTATGTCTACCGAAGATAAATGTACTCAATAACATATTTTTCTCTTATTGTTAGAATGATTCCACTGCTACCTACCACATAACATTGAATTTACCTGTGTGTATATAAAGAGATAAGATATACAGATAAAATAATATTACATAATAAGGTATACAAGAGTGATAAATTGAAAATAAAAAAAAATCAACTAAAATTGATATGGGTTTATTATATTAGACAGCCCTACGTAAAAATGTAGGCGTACCTAAGTAATAAGTATGGTATATCGTATTCCATTACGTATTTAGGTGGTTGAAATAACACGACCTGTGTTGTTTCAAATACGATCCTCACACAGGTTTTGCGGTGGTGAAAGTTTCTCATATCTTGTCTGCGATCTTATAGTGTTTAAGTATAGAAGGGAATTAAGTAGAGAAACCACTTGTACACTTAGTAAGTTTTAAATCGAATGAAAAACAATGATATAACAAATCTTTAAAAAAAAATTAAGTTAAATTTACTGTTAGTTCACAATGTAAGTCAAATTAAAAAAACATTTATCCATGTAGGTCATTTTAGCCGCTTATGAACAGAACAGAAAATGATTTATTAAAATAAACTTAATTTAAACACATTTGAATAGTCATAGTTATTATTCTTTTAATCAAGGTCTCATTCTGAAAGCTGTCCCATCATAAGAAGAATGAGCAAGAAACTTGCGTGTTACTCTTTTAAATAGTCATTGTAACTTTACATTTCCAATTCGAAAAGTGCGAATACAAACAACCAAAGTTAAATTATCTGTATGATATTTTTTTCCCTACCGTTCAGTTCAATATGCAGAGCCGAGAACTCCTAGGAATTCAGCTAAAAAATTTTTTTAATGTGATGTAGGTATATGATTATAATTATAAAGATTAATTTTATAAATAAATTAAATTATAAAATATTTTTATTATGCCCAATTTACACACAACCCGAGTGGGCATGGAAGTGAGTACGGAAGTGAGCAGAGCGAGAGTATAAACACGATACTGCCCATGCCATTGGCGCTGCCACTCGCACTGCCCGGCGCTCCGTCGATTGTCGGTTTTTCATGCGCGAGTCAAAGGACTGGCAGCGCGAGTGGCAGCGTGTGTTTACATTCAGCCCTCTCGCTCACTTGTTGCCCGGCAATATTTCCGGCAGCGCGAATGGCAGGGAAAACGGCTGAATGTAAATGTACTCTGTAGCATTAATCCTTATATAGCTTGTATAAGTTTGTTACTTTATATAGAATTTTCATTGAGTCAAAGTACATTAAAACATAATAGATGGCGCTGTAGCAAAAGTAGAAGGCGCTAAGGTTTCGTTTTGTCACTTTGTATAGGTAAACTCCATTTTTAACAGCAGTACCTTATTAGTTTAAATCAATAAACACAATGGAAAATGTAGAAGTCTTCCATGGTGCCTATTGATATAAATAAATTTAATAAACAGAACTCTGAGCATTGTACTGTTGATATGTACATATTTTGCTTGTTGTTTTATTTTATTGATATCGGTTCCTTGGTCAAATATACTAAATAGAAATCTGTTTATAAGTAATTTTATTGGGAATTAAATAACGGTAACCTACGGTGCTCTATTTATTTGTCCCTCAAGTTAATTCGCTTCACATTGTTTTCTAGGAGGCGTGTTCATTTCTAACTTACCTTCCATAATACGAATTGACAGACAGACAAATAAGCAAATGTTATCAAGATTCATATAACGCAGTTTTATTATAAAATGAAACATTCATTTCTTAAAATGTACATTGTATATGGTTTTTTAAAGCATTATATTTGCTTCACACAAATTTGTCATTCCAGATATGCGACAGTCAATTTTATTTATTCTTGTAATAAAATAATTAAGTGCTTTATAATTAATCAATATTGGGAACACAGATTATTAACAAAACGATATGTCAATTATTTATTCATCACCATGATTGAATAATTAATTTTATTGATTATTATAATAAAATATTTATATAGTTAAGTATGTTAAATAATTTTATTTCTTTGCAGGTTTTTTTTATTTAAAACGGCATATTTTCTGATATTACATGAAACTTTATTAATTATTTTAATAGTTTGAACGGTATATTAACGTACTAATGGATTGTAACAACAATTTGTCTGAATGTCTTCCAAAAAATTCAGGAATCCATGAAAATATATATACACACACACAAAATTCGATCGAATCTTTAATATATATTATTGAAGAAAATCGTGAAAGCGTGATATGTATTCATATCACGATGTTCAACAATAATAATATAAATCTGAATGAACTGATTTTCCCTGTACTTTATGTACAACTTGCTACTCGCCCCGGCTTCGTACGGGTGTATATGTGTTATATATATAAACCTTCCTCACTCACATCACTCTATCTATTAAAAAAACCGCTTCAAAATCCGTTCCGTAGTTTTAAAAATTTAAGCATAGTATGTAATGATCATAACGCACATGTATTGTTGTTGTAGGTGTAAAACTTGCTCTTGATCTCTATATTTATTACCGAGAAATGCATTAAAATCCGTTGCGTTATTTAAAAGGTCTAAGCGTACAGACGGCGGCGCTGACATGTAGGGAGTAACTTAGTTTCGATCGGAACTCACTAGATGGCGCTGGGACAAAAATAAACGGCGCTATCGTTTCATTCTATTGTAAAGTAATAAGATGAAACCACATTTTGACACATTGCTTAATAGCTTATATACATGAATAGTTATTTTTTTAATCGCACTTCTTACCATAAGGTATTATTGTTGCGACAAAATATAATGCATATCTTTAGTATAATAAATAACAAAATGCCGACTTCAGAGACACTCTGAGCATTTTAATAGGTTCTTCTTAAGTTTTTTACACAGCAGTCTTATTCTTAAGTTTTTTACACAGCAAACATGTATGAAGCGTTCGATGATTGTAAAAATAAGGATAAAATTGTTTTATAGACGAGTTTACACTTATCATTATTAAAATTGAAAAAGAGGTGACGTCACACTGGGACAAGGAAGAGGGGCGGTGTCAAAAATTCATTATGTAATTTGTGTGACTTCATTTACGAATGGCCCCTGTACATGTTGCTATGTTTTTCATATATATATAAACATACTAATATATCCATATTAGTAAATATTTTGAATCACAGTATTAATATAGGTACATTTTATATTTTACATCAGGTTTTCTAAACCAGTGATCCGCAAGTTCCAAGGGTCCGCTAATATATTTTTTCTGTCCGTCAGTCTGATCCACGGACCATTTAACAATAAACAAATGCCAAATTTCGTAAACGCTGATTTTTTATTACGGGCATGCTTCGAAAATTGTTTTTTTTCCTGGAAGGAAATTGGCCAAAAAGGTGAGGAAACACTGATCAACATAAACCAAAAACGATTTATTCGACTTTGCATACATTCATAAATATTATACTTAAATAGAAAAGTGTCTATCTGTCTATTTTTATTACTCGCACAAACATTATCTATCTATCTAGGATTGTATGTATCGGTCTGGGTGTTTTTTATTTTTTATTTTATTTGTTTCACTGACATTATTTCTTATTAACATATTGACTTCAGCTGCCATTTGATAGAGCAGAACTTTTTGTAGGGCTAGTTGTGTTACGGGTGTTTTATATTATTATATTTATAAATATATAATATGTATGTATTTAAAAAAAAATGGTATCAGTTATCTAGTACCCACAATACAAGCTTTAGCTGGCTGGGTCTAGATGGCGCTGTGTGAATTGTCCTGAGATTATTATTATATTAGTATTATTAATAAAACAAAGTTGTTAGAATTGTTTTTAGATATAACATTTCTATAATAATTTTCCTATACTGAGCCATACACGATTTAATAAAACTGTTCTAACTTGACAGCGTTATAAAAGGGGAATGGTATCAAAGCAGAGATAACAGTAGTGTAGGTAGATGCTCAATATAGCGCCGGTATATTGTACTGAATTATTTATGACCAATCTGGTCTTTATTGCTATGCAATTTATGCGCAATAACGGCCCAAGTTATGGATGTAATATCACTATATGTTTTGCAATGAAAACATTACAACAGGCTCACAAAACTTCTTTATGTGTTCTATTGAAATCGCCAACGTGCGTCGGATAATCTGGGTAAGTCATATTTACTCTGTTTTTTTTTTAATGGTGTACCCGCCTGTGAAGAATGATAGGATGAGGTTGAAATCAGATCTGTTACCCAATAACAAATGGACAATCCCCCTACACAAAATGGATGGGAAATTTTGTGTATGTATATACATAAATACTTTATTGCACTTTTTAATTACATTACTACAGTATGTTATTGTATGGAGAAGAATTTATTAGAGAAGTATTATTGTATATATAATGGAGAAGGTTTACCCATTGCCGATCCCTTGTCATGAACTATGTGGATTTTTTAGAAAGTAAGGCTAAATTACTTGTGGTTAAGTTGATGGATGTACTTGTGTAGGTAGCTGAAGACTTCTTAATGGTAGTCTAGCGGCGCGGCTACTTTTAGTAATGGGCAATGAGTTGCTGAAATGTCTTAGGTTCGTGCTATATGCTATAAGGGTCATTATAGCTATATACTTATGATGCTTTTGAGGATGCATATTTTGCCTCACACAAGCCTCAATCTTAACTCTTGTATTATGTGCATTAGTTATCTGGCAGACGATTAAACTATCCAGGAACCTATTAAAATATATACACAAAATTTAATTAAATTCCATCCAGCAGTTTAGGAGTTCATGACGAAGACACAGAAGAACATTGGAACACAAGTAAGTTATGGGGATCACTTCAATAGGAATGTAAATATCTTTTATTTTAACATGATATAGAAGGTCATTCGAGGTTAAAATAACTTTATAGCGCCATTGAAATTTGTACATCGCCATCTAGCGGTGGTGGGCACTGAAAGAACTAAAATTATCTATGAAAATACATTTTCTAAACATTATGAAATTCATAATTAACAATATCTCTGACTAGCCCATCCAATTCAAACGGGAATTGAAATTACGACGGCCTGGTTCGAACTTCGGGGTTCGAAACTCTAGCGGTACTCGCAGACTCAAACTAAAGTTGTATCAGTCAAGCAGAAATTGGTTGTTTGGAGTGTCATCAGCACTCGCCCCCTATCATTAGGTGAAGCTGTAAAGGTCAGCTGCGTCCAACAGCATTTGAACACATATAATTGGGAAAAAAAACTATCAACTGTGACTATGTATTATTGACATAGCGAATGCAACACTTTGGCATGCCCATACTTTTCCTTCTTCCGTTATATGTATTTTAATGTAAAATGTACTGCCTTTCAGATAATTTAGGAGTAGTTTATTATCCGTATTTCCATGTTTTCAGGACCTTTGGGATCTAAACCTACGCAGTAACCACTAGGACACGCTCTCTCACGCGTAATAAACAAACAAAATTTTAGTAGGGTTAAGTATTTTAATTACACATAAGTACTATATGACTTACACAAACATGATCTCATCATCAATTTTCTGTAATTACCACAATATAGTATATCCAAAAATATATAAATTCATTTACAACCTGTATATTATTATAATGTCCCCCTGTAGACTATCTTCAGGAGGAAGGGAATTGCTAGTAATTTGGACTGATAATCCCATTGCTAGTACCACGTCAATTTGACTTCCAGCGGTTTCCCGAAGAAATCATCGTGATAATTTTTTGAAGAATTTGTAACCATGAGGTAACTGACCTGACTTCCTGTTCATACCAACGCGCAGACGGGAGCATCATTCCGTTATCATAAATAAAAAAAACTTATAGACAAGGGCATACTATATTAATAGCAACGAAAATACTACGTAGAACTAAATTAATTGGAATTTAACAAGCAATCACTTAAACAAAAGGACGCTTGATAACAATCTTCATCAAACTAAATTTATTCCGAGATAGCAGGCGCAGTATTATTCCTTTATCAACCTACACACAGGGGCGGATTTAGCATATCGGGGCTGCTAGACAAAACAATTCTCTCAATCGCTCTCTATTAAAAAAAATATTGTAATAAAATCGCTCTATACTATTTTATATATATATACTAGCTTTTATCCGCGGCTTCGCTCGCATAACTTCATTACTTTATCTTATTACGGCACTGAAGTAGAAAAGTGTTATTCTTTCTTTTTTTTTAAATAAAAAGTACCCTGTGCTTTTTATAATATAATACCTCCAAGCAAACGTGCACAAAATTTCTTGATGATCAGTTCAGTAGTTTTTGCGTGAAAGCGTAACAAACATCCCTATTTTCAGATTTATAATATTAATAATATTAGTAAGGATATTAATAATATATATTTTTAAAACTGATTTTTGTGCCGTTAAAAGATCATCAAGTTATTTTAGTTGATTAAGGATAGCAAGTATATTCAATAGTTTTTTTTATCCTGAATTGCTACTTAGAGAACAGTTATGTAAGTAATGCAATACCTGTTGTAATTGACGATATTTTTTTAAATTAAATGTTCACTGTGAAATATTCGATTGTTTTAGGGGCACGCGGGGCACATTCCAATTTGGTCCCCTAGCCAGTTCCCTATTTTGCCTATCGGTTAATCCGACCCTGCATATACAGCTATATTGAATACTCTCACACTTCCAAAGAATGATTGTTTTATGTACATTTAATCTAAACTCTTAGGGGGGAAGGATTGTTAGTAACGCGGACTGGTGACCCAATTTCTAGCAATATTTTCCACGTGGTTCCCGCTGGAAACCGTCGTGTTAAATTCCTGGTGAGTTAACCACGATGAGCTAACTGATCTGACCTGATGTCATCTTATTATCCTGCACTGGTGCCCTGCCAGTGTGAAGCAGACGGGAGGGTGTACCATTTCATTATCATCCATAAAAAAATACTAACCCTTACTCTCTTACCCTTACTCGCGACTTTAGAGGATATTTCAGTGAATTGAGATAAAAATATGTACATCGTCGTGATACAATTAATATTTTCACGTTTTATTAAGATCGCGTTTATTAGTTTCGATCATAAAATATTGTATAATGAATAATTTATTAGAAAATTATATTTGCCTTTAAATTTTACTTACTACTGTTAGTTTTTCTAAGTACCTTTATTTTTGTATTATATCTAAAACATTTTCGTAGAAAAGAAAAATTTCTAAATCTTGTTTACGGTGCCCTGTTTCTGTTTTATCAACTTATCTTTAATGGAGCCTGCTATATTTTATGAGAAGCTTATATGAAAAGTCAAAAGAGGTCTCAAGGAGCGCGTGTAATTTTTTCAGAATTTAGAAATATTTCTTTTATAAAATAAGAATAATGTGTGTAAACCAAATTACCTAATAAGGGGTCATAAAGAATAAGTCTAATATCAATATCTAATATTTGTAAAATACTATATTATCTACAAATAAATGAAAATGAAATTAATTTCAAACCATTTATGAACTACTACGATTTATTATAACTATTTTATATCATAATTTTTTTTATTGAGAATATTATAATATTCTCAATAAAAAATAAATATGAATGAATTATCGATTTTTCATATACATACCATGTCGTACATTTCAAGTAAGTGTACATGCTACTGTTATCCAGCACAAAGAACTGTGTTGGTTGTAGAATGTACCACTTCTGAAGATAATAACCCCTTACCTTCAGAAGTGTACGTAAGGTTTTGTACTTTGTAATTTTACTGCCATATCTCACGCCTCTAAACGAAGTACCTAGACTAACTTTATACAGTAAGAGAGTAAATAGAGATTTGGAAATAGATAAAGTAAAAAGAGATATATTTTGAAACTTTGGACGTTCTCGGACGTTTATAAAGGGACCTGAATAAGATCATCAATCCACATTACTAACAATTCCCTTTCCCCCTTTCTCCGGTTATCAAGCTATGATCAATAGCAGATCTGTAATGAATAATGCTACAAAAACGAAGAGAATATAACAGAAACGAAGTAGCGTGGTTCAATTACTGTAGTATATATGAATAAAAAGTGTAAGGCTTGAGAGAAGAAGTAACTTCCAGCACACTTTGTCTCTACGCCGTAGTGCTCGCGGATTGTAAGAGGGTACCTACGGCATAATGAGTCGCTCGTGCGCTGGAATTAAGTATCTGGTTTTATGTTGCACTGGGTCAAGTATTTATGTACCTCCTACATTTATAATAGAACAGAAATAATGAATTGTAAATATTTTTTTTATAATATATATATTTTTAAACTTCTAATCTTTTAGCATTAAAAACCATAAAAACAAGTATAGGTTTATGTTAATGCTAAATACATCTAGACATAAATTACATAAAGCGATACATATGTTTAAGTAACTCCCAATTAATTACAGTTTAAATTCACTTACAGCATGTAACTTATATAAATATATCACTTTATTGTGATTGTAATTCTCTGAAAGGAAATATTTAAAGATTCGTAAGAAAAAGTAACTAACTTCAGTTAATAAATCTTTATATAAAAATGTTACTTATTATTCTTGTCGTCTCATTTTTTCATTAGTTTTTTTCATTACTTGTATCCATGCAAAATCTAACGTAGCCACTAGTTTAAAAAAAGTAAGCAACTAAAAATTTTTGGTATCTATATTGACTTATCTCTGTAACTCTAATTAATTAATAATCCTTAATTCTAAATGCAAAATATTTTTTTCTTGATAAGTTAAGAATTGTTGCTATACGAGACGAGCTATAATAATAATTTTACTAAATTGAAATACAACATTCCCTTCGATTAAGAAAGGTTTATTAAAATAGATTCAGAACATCTCATTACCAACCATATATACTATCTTTAATATAAAATATCTAATTCTTCTATATACAAAGTTGAGATTTATCATAAAATAAATTAATAACAGCACTATTCCAACTTTATACTTGGTCCCCATTTATCGTAGCTGCTCATCTGAAAGTTTGAATGATCTGGAAGCAATATATCTGTTCGTCCCCCGGTACTTTATGTGCAATACATTTTAATGAGTTCTGACTTAGCACATAAATTGAAAACTGCTCAATTCAGTTATGATATGTACCTAGTTATATTTTCATATAGAAAGGAATAAATACAATAAGAATATAAGAAATAGTAATAAAGAATAATTGTGCGAGAGGACGGACCACAATGTCTCAAATTAAGTTTTTTTATCGGTGTTTTCATCACCCGATAGAAATATAAATTGACTTATAGCTTTTTATGTCAGCATAAGTTGGAGTAGTTTTTACGTGTGATTATGAAACATGTGCTAATAGTTCTCATTGGGGGGCACCAGTAGAAGATATGATGAGAATGTAGTCTGGTCAGTTAGCTGTTGCGAATTCACCAGTAATTAACCATGATGGTTTTACAACCACCTGATTCATTGCTAGTAACCTAGAGCCACTATTCACTAGCCCCCCAAGTTGGAATAGTGACCACAAAGTTACGACGCAGTTTAGACGACGACTAAGTTTTCAATGTTCAAACTCAGAAATTTTACTACTTAATTACCATAATATAACCTACGTTAAATACACAGAATTTAAATCTGGAATAACAGAGTGTTAATTTAGAGGCGCTAAGTTATTAAAATGGTTCTAGAATATGCATAGGTGGGTAATATAAACTGTTCAGCTCTCATAGCCGGCTGCGGTGTAATCATGTCGACCTATTGTGTACAGCGTGAAGTAGGCTTTGTTTTACAACTTCTTTTGTTTTTGTTGACAAGTAATTTACTATGAGGCTATTCTCTTCTCTTAGCATACTAATTGCTTTTGTAATACCTGAGTTGCTCTAACTCATATTATTTATACACAAATATACCTTCATTACTGTTATGGTATTTGGGGCAGGCAGAGTTATAATGAACTGGATAGTTGGTGGTGTGGTAAAGTTAACCCTTGATATAACCATGTTTTGCACTGTATATTTGAAACAAAAGTGCCAGAAAATGAGCCTACCATCTGTACATGGATGGTCTTTACGAAGAATTCGATTTTAGAACATTAATATTATAAAATACACTTATAGATCACAAAGAAAAACTAAAAATAAGGAGATACTTATAAATATTAAGGAACAGATAGAAAATATTACTATTAATTTACCAAAATTTTTTAATGTAATAACAATATTACGCTGCATAATTGTTGTGATATACTCAAGTGATGTCAAAAATGTAAGAAATTAAAAAGTAAAAAAGATATTTTATTTATATAATAGCATAGGGGCAAACTTACCTGTAAGTGATCAAATGATCACCGCCGCCGATGAGAACCCGTAACACCAGGGGAATTACAAGTGAGTTACTTGCCTTTTAGGAAGTAATTTTTTTTTCTGAAGGTTGTAATATGTATCAGTTCGGAAATTCCAGTTATGGAAGTATTTGCACAATGTTTTTGTAAAAAGGCACAATGCAAATCTGCCATTCATGTAGACGATCAGGGCGGTATTTTGATTTCTAATGGTAGTGCGATAATGATAATCAGCTGGTACCAATCCAAGCAATTACATATTTATCATTTACTTTTATCGGCACAAGACAAAGATAATAAATTAATTTTACTAAAAGGCTAAAACTGTTAAATGTGCTGACGCCAATTTTTTACATCTTTATTATATGTTTTAATAGATATGATGACGTCTCAAAAATATATGGGACACCATACAACGTGTGTTCACACGTCATGATACGTACGATATGTGTCGTAATTAAACCAATCCATCATTGCCCATAAAACTCATCAGTGTCACTGAACTGCGTTAATTAAAGGCTTGTTATACGTCATGTCATTATTTGCTTGTAAATGAAAATTGTCTGGAAACGGTTGCAAAATGTACGAAGTAGGTAATTCCTATGTATTTTAATTACTTCTCTCTCAAAAGCGTTGTGTCCTCGAATTTCACTCCCTATCTTTAGGTATACAGAGATGACAATTTATATAAAGTAAACGCTATTTACTGCGGAGGTTCTAAATTCGTGGCTATAAACTACGATAATCGTTTACCATCGGGCGGGTTGTATGCTTGATTGTATCGTCTCTATTGTTGAAGAGTTCTAAAATGTGACGAGGTAAAATGCTTACTTTAATTGGATGAATATATGTATTGTATGGGCATCCAATCCACGAACATTGGATGTAAGATTAATAATAATGTTATAACAATGAATGTTATGTTTAAAAAACAAATAAATGTATGGATTACCACAATTGCGATTGTCGTTGTTACTGAAATTATTCATAGGATAGGATAGCATTATTTAGACGACGACGACGACTTACGACCCGTATGCTTATTTACAGCCATTTTAGTAAAAATGCATGCTGCAATTTATGATGACTTGCATACAATAATACAATAATAGTAAAAGTATGTGCCCAATACTTAAATAGTACTTATTTAAGTCTATTTTCTATTTATTTATTTCTGCTCTGAAATTTTTATAAAAGTAATTTATAAAATTTTAATAAAAGTATAGTGCAGTAAAATATTGAGATCATAAAATATGAGTCTGCCAGACTTTTATACTAATATAGTACAAGTTGTAACCTTAGACACAGCTGTGGATGCGGGTTTATTTCGAATTGTTACTCTTGCCCATTTATCATAATCCAGATGTAACAAAATCGTTAATATCTGCGTACACAACCATATGGTAATGTAGGTATCGTATCATCACAAATAAATATACCTTCGAGCAATTACAACTACTTATTGTTTATTAATAATTGTTTGTTTAATGTTCTTCTTCGGAGTAAGATTTGGCTTTTTTATATCATAACGAAAGGGATAGAAAGAGGGCGAAATTAACCGTAGAAAGTGGCGATAATATTATTTAATAATGGTAATTTATATTACCTGACAATTAGGTAAAACATAAAATTAATAATTGACATTTGTTATCATTTTCCGGTGTTGGTTCCATTAAAACTCATGATCATGGTCGTCAAAGCAGATAATGCAACGATATTACCATACAAATAGTTATTTATTATGTACTAGTTAATTAAATAATATGAAATTAAATAAAATAAATGTTGGTGTTCTTAGTAACAGCTAATAAAAAATACTTTCATTATTCGAGTTAGGGATCTGAGGCTTATATTTTTTTAGTGAAATCTAATTTATAAAAATTACAAAGAATTTAATTTTTCTTAAAATATTCATCACTCGTACAGAACAAATCCGTGTACTGACTTTGTAACGAAACAGTTTTTAGAAAGCTACGATTTCACAAGAAGATGTTCACTGTTATGTTTTTATCTAATGCTGATTTAGAACTACCTGAATCTTGGAATATTTTACCTGTGTTTGAGGGGAATAATAAAGTTTTTTGTTCTATATTTATAGGTATTTTTTTAATTTATACCTCTCGATATGGCAAAATGATACACACTTAAGGGAACTGATTACAGTTGGATTCTGTAAACCATTATTTTTAATTTGTAATTAAATGAGCAAAATACTGTGTATCCTTTAAAGTTGACAGTAAAATACCTAGAAACAAACAAACTTAAATTTATTTTCAAATATCTTTAACGCCTTTTAAATTTATAAACCAGAATAATCTCAACAATATAAACAAATTCTAAGGGGAGATTCTAAAGTGAGTATTAGTATTAAATCTTTAAACAAAATTTCAACTCCATCGAAAACTTGGAAATTGTCTTAAAATCAATTACAAATTTTCAACTGGAAGGACAAAGTACATACGAAGTAGACAATAGATTTGAAAAACTAAAACAAAAGTGCCTACAATAAGTGAATACAAATATATAAATTATGTTCCAAAGATCCACCCTACCTAAGGTACGGTATTTGAAAGCTGGATAAACGAGGTACCTTCTAATTAAACGCTCTGATGTTAGAACAAAAGATGAGTGCAATCAAGAATAATGGCTCTTTCCGATGGGACACGGAACAACAACAATTTGTCATTGTTTTGTTGGAGTCGTAGCTATATTTTATGTTTTTTTCGTACTTAATGGCCTCGAGAACCCATGCTATCATTTATCAGAATTTATCGCAACTAGAACTTGGGTTAAGTTGGTTGTGATGAAAAGTTGGTAGAAGTGATACGAATAATTACGTTTTTGTTTTCTTGTTTAGTTTGTAATCTAAATGCTAATGAATTATCATCGATATCTGCATAATGTACTTAGATTAATTATGTTAATTGTCAACTTATCACTTTGACCATCGCATCCATGTATACAATATGTCTATCGAAGCCCAAAACATTACTGTTTGAATAATGTATACCGGTTAATGTATTTTCACGGTACGTTCTTTATCGCCTATATCCAGAATCGGTCAAAGGTGAGATGCTCTTTATATATTTCGTTCAATTCATGAAATTTATTTTGCGCAGAATTTTTTGAAGATTATATTTGTTATGTAGCGGAGGTGCCCAAGATTCAATAAATTTTTACTGCTAAATGTAAATCTACAAAAATCGTATTATAAATTATAATACACAATATTAATTATTCTCCTCTATGGGAGCATTTCTTTTGCTTATATGTTGAACTATATTTAATAATATATGTGTAAAAATGATACTACATTATTCGTTAAAATATTCTTTCCTTTAGAAAAATATTTTTACAAGTTTATATTTGATTTATTATTAAACATGACCTTATACATTTATTTCAATGAATAATTATTACTGTTCTTCCTCAAGTATACTAGCCATACTAGTCTATTAGTTTTCTCATTTAATAAAGGCAGTGGTGTCGCTTTTCATACGTAACTACGATGAAAAACGATGGCTGCGGAGTTCGGAGAGTGGCCAGCCCAGTGACCTTGCTATAATTAATGATTCCTTTATATTGCGGAGTGACTGCTTACAACAAGTTACTGTCATCAATTTACATCAAAATGATGATGGGGTTTCGTGTAAATTAGAAGTGATTAATATCATTATAACATTCAATTGAATTAGAAATGATAAATTCCGAAATTCGTAGTGCAGTGGTACACACGCTGCGTTGCGTAACAGTCGGCCAAAATTATGAAATGCACTTTGGTAAATTAACTCGAACCGTTGTTTTCAGTAGTCGTTCTTAGGAAAGTCGTATTTTCATTTATCTAGGATATTTCTTCAGGGGTTTTAAGAATTGAGGACGAAATTGTATAAATTAAATAATCTTTACATAGTATAAATTTAAGTCGATTTTAAATACACGCAATGGATTTTAATGCTGTTTCTAGCAATAGATAGTGGATAGATAATTTAAGAGGAAGGTTATATATGTACACCCGTATAATACATGTACACCCGTGCGAAATCGTGGTGGATAGGTAGTATAGAATTAAACACACATTTCTAAAATAAAATATTTTAGACACTTTGAGTGATTGGTCCTATTTGCAAATGCAAATCATTATTACTATTTTCTGCATTATGTACTCATTTTCTGCGATTCATATATTAATTTTATTTAAAACTAGCTGTTATCTGCGACTTCTGGACTTTTTTTAAATGAAAGTAGTCTAAGTTAATCCTTATAACATTAGCTATCTGCGAGTGAAACTCCCGTAAAAATCAGTCCAGATATTTTAGAGATTAGACATATAATTTCATCTACATTTCGTGAAAACTTGGTAGTTTGAAATAATAAAGAGACGCTTCAATTTTAGCTACTATCTAAAAGCTTCCTAAATTATCCTGTGTGTGTTCTGTAGTCATGTAGAAACATGATCAAAGATGTCCCCAAATTAAATGGTTTATAAATAGTTATCAATCATTAGAAACAAATATTTATAATGTTCGTATTTTACCGTAGAACGGCACACCTGGTATATAGAATGATTGATGCCACTATCAATTCTCACAAATTCAGAAAATCGTTTAATGTAAGTGGCAAACATCGAAGTAGGTAGACGGCCTCAGTGGTTTTGGTGATCGGTTTAGCATGCCGCTTTACTTGTGATGGTCGCGGGTTCGAATCCTCGCACAGTACCAATATTTGTATTCATGATTATGATTGTCTGTACCGGGTGTTTTCTATGTATATTTTGTATATAATAAAATATATAATTTATAATAATTTATACATGTTTTCTATGTATAAATTGTTTTACAATATATTTGTATAACAGATAGGATGTATGACAAAAAGGCCTACCTTTGTCTTAAAAAAAGAACGAAGTCGAGGGTAACTAATTAACTATAAAGTTTCTTGTGTAATATTAGATACCATTTTTATAAATATAAAGTTAATAAAAATTTGATGTATCGAACAGATAGATCATAATCTAATTAACTTGTGAGATTATTTTTACTGACATTACTCGAAATATTTACAGCTATCTATATTATAAAGATAAACACAAAGTATATATCCATATAAATACAAGATTAATGAAATGGTATTATTTAAACTTTAAGAAATAACGAAAATATTAAAATGTTATCGTACTTTGATCCTGCGCAAATGTTTTTTTTGTATGCAGATTTGACATTACTTTCATGACTTTAATGGGCAATAAATAAGCAATATGTTTTATAACATTCATACTGACAAATGAGTGAAAAGATTCTCATATATGTATAAATAACATACTTGTATCTAATGTTTACCTACATAACTACAATACACACTTTTGCTAATGGATTCTTATATACCCACACAAATATAAGGTATGTTTTACAGCTTTCATACGTTAGAAGCTGATTTTGTTTAAACTACGGTGCCAGAGGGCCTCTGAATACACACAGCAGTGCGTATATAATTTTTATATTCGGCGTGTTTGCTGAACAAACAGCAAGAATACTCACGAAGGGGAGCCGAAAGGACCGAAAACGTTTGATATTACGCTTCTCTACGATAATATGTACAATATTTCACCTTTGTATGTTTTAGCACAATGTGTTTCAGTTAGATGACGTTTTCGAATGTGTGTTCAGGCGTATGAAAGTATTGGTACGCGAAATAGCTGATAAAGTAGGCACTTTATACATTCAATTTTACTTTTCTGAATTCACTTATTACTCTACGGAAGTTTTTGTATATTGTTCAGATATTTTTATAAAGACTATGAAGCTGTTCAAACTATATTTATATATATATATATATTTACTTCAGTTTGGAGTAATCAGTAACTATTGAATTTTATACTTTTAAGCTACAAACTTTTTTTAAACGCTTCCGATTCTTTGAAGTATTAACTACATCCCGTAGCGATTCCCGAGTGATATCAGATAAAAAGAATTCTATGAGTTAATTTAGAGCATGATTCATATGTGTACCAAATCTCATTCGTATCCGTCTAGAAAATGTTACAGGAAAGAGTAAATAAACAGAATGCTCAGAAACTTTCACTTTTGCATATTAATATAATTATTCAATGTCTGTAGTTGTAGTTTTGTAGGCGATGGTGTTATTTCCTTGTTATACATTTGTGGTGAATTTACTCAAATCGGGCGGTAACACTGAATGTATATTCTCTTGTATTATATCTCATTTGTAAATACTTCTACAATATAAATATGTACATAGCTATAACCTGTCTAATCTCTTCATTATCCACTTCCTGATGCTGGTACAAGTGTAAAGGAATATCTAAACATAAATAATAGCGGTACCATAATAGTCGCTAAACATTCATATAATTAACATTAATATCATAAGTTTGAAATTTCTCAATTTCTTAGTTAACATAGGACCAAACTACCACATACAAAGAAGGGACTGACCGTGTAGGCTGGAGATAGGTATACAAAAGAGGCAGTTCCGGTAACCTTCAACAAACTCTCGCGTAGGCGATTCGGACTCGGACTTGATACAACTGACAGCGGGAAACTGATGACCATTCTTACTACACACTATTCACTAAAGAGGATACAGTTACAAGATGGACCGCTTTACTCACAACCCCTCAATCTAGATTAGTTAGTCTACAGAATAGTCTGTTTTCCAGCAATGGTATTTCCAAACCATTACGATATTGAAATCTTCAAGAAAGGAGTTTATTCGTTCTGAAGGAGTCGGTAACGCACTTGCAAGTTCCCTGGTGGTTCGGTTAGGTAGAAAGTACGTATGTCCCCTAAGCTATAAAAATTATATTACATTACATTGACGTGCATGACATATCACTATATCCCTCACACCATCTATTAAAAATACTAAATGCTAGGGGAGAAATACGATTGTTACTAATAGACTGTTTACCCTATTGCTAGTATACTATAGTATAGTATAGTAGTATAGTAGAATATACTATGTTAGGTTGAGCTTCGTGCGGTTCATTTGGTTAACATCCTAGGTCTTGGTTCATCAGCGTAATCCGTTAGCGCATGTGGGGAAGGAGATTGTCAGTAATATGGATTGATGATCTTATTGCTAACAATGTACCATGTCAGATTGACCTCCACGCGTTTCCTGCTGGAAACCATCATGATAAATTCTTGATGAATTTGTCACGATGGGCTAACTAACCTGACTTCATGTTCATCTTATCATCTTCCACTGGTGTCCCGCCAGCGTAAACCGTTAGCGCAGGCGGGTGCACCAGTCCATTTTTATTCCATCCATTAAAAAATATACTATACAAACTAACTATAAAAATCTATATGCTCGTATATAATATTTGCCGTGTGATAAATGATAATATACGTCTATTCTCATGATACTCTATAATGTGACTAACTTCACGACAAATGTTATTATCCATTGAGTACTTTAATAATGTAAAGGTATCAAATAGAGTAGACAGATAAAGAGATGGTAATAATAAACAGACAGACAATATTATTAATAACTAACTAATGAAATTTAACATTTATTAAGTTTATTTGAATAAATCCCAAAATTTATAATTAATTACATTAATAATACTTAACAAATACTTATTAGATTAAAGGAGACAAATTATAGATATATTTATAAAACTTAAAAAAGTACTAATTGAAATATAAAATTATTATATTACTATAGTATCCCTTTCAGACCTGAGCTATACGGGCGTAAGTTGTAACTTTAAAAAATTCTAAAACCGCGCACGTTTCATTTTTACACACGAAGCCGAAATAACATAACAGCGAGTTTCTAAACCAGCCAATAAGAAATCATTTTAGCGGTTAGGTGGTGCAGTAGTCTCGTGCGTGCCGGAAAGATGGCTTGGCTCCTTGACCCCCGAACAGGACGCAGTAAGTTGTATTGAAATTATTTACTATTTTGTGTTTTTTCTTTCATATTATCGTTTTATTATATACTTAATAGATTATGCTATTAGAAATATGTAAAATTAGGACTAAAATACTACTAATTATAAATATATTGCATTGTAAATTTCTGATAGTACGATCGTGAGCTCTGGGTTGTAATTGTACTTACGCACGATGGTGATCTTGTTTATTTTTTCTTAATATTTTGTTTTTTTTAGGATTACCGTTAACTGACGACCTCGTACTAAGCTTGTTGGAGGATGGCAACTGCTCGGATCTAGAATTAGATGATGCCGATGAGGAAGAATTTGTCCCACCGGTGGCGGAAAATGAGGTAACTGCATCAGACAAAGAATTTGGCGTTCCTGAACTCACACCTTCACAACTAGGCGTAAAAAGAAGTGCTACTAGCCTTCAAGATAATGCGGAGGCAGGTCCGTCCAAAAAACGAAAAAAACCGGTAAAAATAGAAATTCCTCGGCGTAAACGCATTTGGAAAAAAACTGAGTTTATCGATACATTTCACGAATACGTTGGCCACCCAGAACCGAACATAGTTCGGTCGCCTATTGAATATTTTAGTGAATATTACAATGATGATTTTTTTGAACAAATGTCAGTCTGTACAAATATGTACTATACGAGAAAAACTGGCAGGATATTAAACTGCACTAAACCAGAAATTAAAAAATTATACGGTATTCATCTAATGATGGGAATTTTATCTTATCCTAGAATTGCTATGTATTGGAGGCAAAAAATTTGCATTGAAGCAATAGTGTCTGCAATGACCAGAGACCGATTTATGTTGCTGCGTAATAATCTACATGTAGTGGAATCAGATACTCCGCCGGCTGGTTACAGGGTTAATCCTCTCTGGAAGGTACAACCAGTAATTGACGCAGTAAAACAAGGATGTAATAAAATCTTAAGAACACCTGGTAGGTTTTCTGTCGACGAACAAATGATCCCTTTCACAGGAAAGTGCCACCTTAGGCAACTACTGAAAAATAAACCGCGCCCAGTGGGTCTTAAAAATTTTGTTGTTACCACTAATGAAGGGCTAATGATAGATTTCGAAATTTATTATAGGAACAATCCTGTACTTTCGCACCCCCTTGGACTTGGACCGGCTGTAGTTTTCCGCCTTATTCAGAGTGTTCCTCCTGGAAGCTGTATCTTTTTTGACAGATACTTTACTACCATTCCTTTGTTGGACGAACTGAAACGACTTGGATATCATGGGACAGGGAAAATCATGGTCAATCGTATTCCAGAACGACAACAGATAAGCTTCAAAGAAGACAAAACGATGCGAAGGGGAGACATTGACCAAAGAGTGTCCAATGGCATAGTTTTGGTGAAATGGAAGGACAGTAAAGCAGTTCTTACGACGTCAAACTGTACTGGTGGTACGGCGATAAATAACATAAAACGATACGATAAGATCGCGAAATGCTACATCGATGTTGACGCTCCAAAAATTGTAACGTTTTATAATACGTTCATGGGTGGAGTTGATGTCCTAGACCAATCTATGGAGTACTATAGGACATATATGAAGACGCGTAAGTGGACTTTAAAAGTAATACTCCATTTTATGGACTTAGCTGTAGTAAACGCTTGGCGTCTTTACAGATGCGATTCCTTAGCCAAAGGTATTCCAAAAAATCGTATTCAGGATTTACTTGCATTCAGGTTTGAAATCGCTGAAACTTTTATGAACACCCCTGATAGAGACCGTCTCCAATCAACTCCTTTAGTTGAACTACAAGTAAATCTGTCAAGCAGATATAGACCAGCAAAGAATCCCTCGATCGGAATGAGATATGATGGCTATGATCACTTGCCTGTATTTGATGATATAAAAGCTCCACGTAAATGTCGATTGGAGAGTTGTTCCTCTCGTTCTAAAATAAGATGCCGTAAATGCAATGTTTACTTGTGCCTTAGTCGCGACAAAGACTGTTTTAACCTTTACCATAATAAATAACACCTATAACTACTATGTCTTAAATTAAGTTCCTGATTAAAGACTGAAAAAAATTTGTTGTAAAAGATTTATCTTGTTTTGTTTTTTTGTCTAAAGGACGTTTTGTTTTTGTTTAATACATTTAAGTAAAATATAAGCTAAAATTGACATTTAGTACTCTACTGATTTGTAAAAGAATATTTGAATGTTTTTGTTCTGAAAATTAAGTTAATTGTAACTTGACTGTGATTTATAAAATACAAACTAATGAATAACTTCTGTGATTAATTTGTAGTTTTATTTCTATCGCTAAGTGAATATAAGAAAAAAAAAAACTTGCTTACGTAAATAAATATTTTTACACTTAAAATCAAACCTAATATACATAATATCTAGCATAATACATACTGAAGCAATCCTAATATATCGGGCTAATGACTACTTCCTAAACCATCCATATAACTATGAAATTTTTTATTTATTTTTATTTTAACTTTGAAGTCACGATCGTACGTAGGTGGAAGTGAGACCTAGAACTCACGATCGTGATATGTACTTTTAAGAACTATGGTTTGGTATAGAATTTTTTAATTATTTTTTTCGTAAAATACGAGAGTTATTTCAGCATAAAACACGAAAATATGTTTTATATGAAAGAAAAAAAATCTTGGGTCTGAAAGGGGTATATATAAACGCTGTTCACCGTAACTTGCTGCGCCGAACAGCGTCCATAGTGCTCTTTTAATAATATTATATCAACCCTTATTGTAAAAAAACAAATGAATAAACAAACAAATAAATAGAACGCTTCAAGTGTTAGCTTTTTTATTTTGTATATGACCTACTTATTGTCATCTCGAACAGAAAACACCTGAGGACAGTCCACTAGGGAGCGATCCGGTTTCGCTTCAGTCGGCGTATTCCATTCGAATTCAGACCCTTTATTTCGTTGCGGTTTATCCCTTTTCATTCTACTGGGGGCTTGGATTAAACTTTTTAGAACACTCTATTATATGTGACATAAAAGGGTGTCTCTCAATGTTATGCAAATAAATTTAGGAGAAAAAATACGAGTGACCAAGCTAATATGACATATCACACCATTACGTGTTGTTTCAAACACAATTTTAAAACAACTATTTATATATTATTTAGCAATGTATCTAAATTATTTGAATATTTTTTTTCTTAAATTACTAGACCTTTTCCTTGTATATGTAGTACTTCTACATATACAAATATTTATATTTTAATTCTGTATATATTTTATAATAATAACAGGGTACCCAAAAAAAGATAGCGTATATGTACTTTTATGGATGCGTTAATCAATTATCCTTACTAACTTATTATCTGTCTGTCTGTCATTCTCACTTACACGCTAAAACTACTGAACCGATTTAAATGAAATTTGCTACACATTTAGTCTAGGCCCTGAGAAAGGACATAGGCTACTTTTGAATGCGATAGAAGGGTTATAAGGGGTTGAAAAAGTTATGTATGGAAGTGTCGTCATTTTTTAAGATGAAACGATGAAACTTTTTCATTTGGATTTAATTTGGTTAGGTCATTAAATATTTTTTTCATTATTTGAGCAAGGTCACTATTTTCGCGGACGAAGTCGCGGGTACAGCTAGTCTAGTATGTAGTACAAACTATGATTAGAAATACTTTTTTCTTACCAAATTATTTTTACATCCCCTGTTTTTATTTTATCAGTATTATTAATGAGATGAGATGCATGCTTCATTATGGTAATCAATGATCAAAATTGAATCGCTCTTCTATTATTCCGCTCAAAACCAATACCTAAGTTAATTGATTCGACATGTTTTCATCGCAAATAATGAAGGCGGCCGCAGCGAATGCGAACAGATGCGGAGGGCCCCCGTAATGAGGACAACCACAGGCCCCACCCGCCCGGCCTACTTTCCGTGCATTTATGACTTCATTCAGGCATAGTAAATTTACTAGAATTCTAATCACCTGCTAGGAAAATATAATAAAAATAATAAAATATTTATGCGACTAAAAAAGGTACTTAATGAAGATGAAATCAGGAAACGACAGCAGCACAAGGAGACTCAGTTTCGTTATAATAATTCAGCGCCATCTAGTACCAAACTTCAAAACTAAAACTAAAGCAGAGCTTCTGTTATAGGTGTTAGACAACAGATCGATGACATATATGATATACATAGGAAACACTCAGAGCAATAGAAATAATTGTATCATGAGATGAGCCAGCGACCATCGGAGGTGAAAGGCCGACAACGTACTTGCAATTCCCTTGGCGTTGCGGGTGCTCATGGGCGGCGGTAATTACTTACCATCAGATAAGCCTATGCTCGTTTGTCTCCTGTGTTGTAAAAAAAATGTATAATTGATGTTATTGTATGTATCATTATTGTATATATGTATGTATGTGCATGCGTGTATGTGAACACAGATTATAAATATTTAGTTATTGCATGAGTATCTGTGCGATAGTGTAATGTTTGTCAATTCATATTTTCTTTCTTTCTTTATTTCTTTAGTATTCCATTTACATAATAAACGAAAATAATTCACACAGAACTATCTAATCTCGAACTGAGCACAATTTATACTATAAAAGCTGAATAACTGAAAAATTGACAGTAACACATAAATATACACAATCATATTCATTAATACAAATGAAATGTGCGAGAATTAAACTAGCGAGCGCTCATTGGAAGCATAATATCGTGGCCGCTACGCCTGGCCGTCTAGCCATAAATTTGTTCATGTTTTGTTGGTAATAAATGTGTTCCTTACAAAAACGTACGACTGGCGTTATTCAAGTGCACATATTATTTCAGCCCCTGCCCTTGGCCGTATGCGCAGTTAGTATGCGATACGCGCGTATCACGACCCTTGTTCAGGCAATATCCTTCAGGAGGTCACGGGTGATGTCAGAAACGCTTAATCACAATGGACTAGATATAACCACAGATAACATAATATTACATAATATAACTATGTAAGGTTATATTATATTGTCTTCTATTAAAAATAATATCATTTAAATATAGCCGTTGTTCAAATATATATATATGATTAAATAGAAAAAAATTAAAAGTAGACGCTAAGATTTCATAGTCAAATTTATAATTTATTCTGAAACGTGTGATATACACAAATTGTTGTACCTGTAGCGATGCATTTACAGGACTTATAATTTCGTATTTATATCTGCTTAACTTTTCACTACAATAACGTAAACTAAATGTCATTATATATAAACACGTAATAGATACGTATTTGATGACTTTCGGAATTACAATTCAATAAAAATAAAATTAAGGTACCTAATATTCTGAATTTTAAAATATATTAGAAGATGTTTAGATGTCATTGATCTGAACCGCCGAACATATAAATATTCCAATATTATTATATATTTATGATATTAATAGAAAATAGTGCATATTGCCGCCTCTATATTGAAATTTATCACTAAAAATCACTTGAGTTTTCGATTAGACGCACAATGCCTCCCATACGCCGCCATTATCGGCGTCCACTTCTGGTCACATACGTGCGTAGACTATCCAACTATCGACATTGAAGATCAACCCCATTACAAGGCCATTACGGACCTTTATTACGTCTTATGTGACTGAGCACCTTTTTTGTGGCAAGCTGCTGTTAGATTATACCATGATACATTTTCCCATTAAATATCTGGTAATATTTTTATGTCATTTTTTATTTCTAGTGATCGCCCAGTGGTCAAAAATTCGACCATAATTCATTTAACATTCAGTAAGGCTGTAGAGAAATAATATATATGGGTACCTACTTTATTGCACTTTAAATACAAGTTTGAATATAAGTTACAAATTTTGTTTGCAAAGGAGGACCTATCTCTAAGAGAGATCTCTTCCAGTCAACCAAAACAGCGTGACACTGGAAGTAGTGATTGGGTCACAGGAGTGCAAATAATAAAAATAAGAAAAGATAAAATAAACTAGTATCGTACTACCGTAGACTTTAAAATAAACAAAAGAGTATATATGCGTGTTTGTCAAATACATGGTAGTTTGTGTAATGATTTTTTTATTGACTTCATGTATTTTTATACATTTTATACATTTTTAAATATATATTAGCATTCTGCTTCTATATAAACTACAAGTATGCGAAATTTCATACTCCTCCGTCCGCGCAATGTTGGTAGGTAGAAAGTTATTGCTTCACTTATTAATATATAGATTCTTTTTTGTAATGACAATAAAACCTATTTTACAATAAAAACTATAAGTGTGAATGTCGGCAGCGGCAATCTTGGTCTCTGAAATCTCTTTCGCTAATGACCAATTATAAACAATGGACGAATAAATCACTAGGTAATTTGTTTACTAGTTTTTAATTCAAAAAATTGTATAGCATCAGCGTTATATTTTCTAAAATAATGTCGTTTGATAATGACAAACTATGAGGACTTCTTATAATAGGTATTGTACAGAATCTACAATACGATTAGGATTAACTAGTTTTTAAAGAGCTGAAATAAAAGTTTAACATTAAAATTTATGTGATTATGCGCTATTCGTTAAATTGTATTCACATAAATTCATAAACATGTAAAATTGTACATGTTTAACTTTGTAACTTCCGTTTGAATAGAGGACCAGCGGAATCATTTGTACATTCTTTTCGACTGAATCTGCCTTTCAAATGTGGCGATAGAGAGAAAAATAAGTACTATTCAAACGTCGAGATGCGAGATAATCACCATATGATTATTTCTAAACCCTAACCTAACCCTCCCAATTTCATCTGTATCACATTTTCCTCGATTTTTTTTACACACATACATAACATTAACATTAATACACCGCTATTATTGATCGTAACATGATGTTATATAGTCTGTAGAGATTTCATGAAACATGCTATCCAACACCTAACGAATTTTTCAATTTAAAATATTAGTTCCTGGGGTTAGCATATTCAATTTGACAAACAATTTCTTCAGATTAATATTAGTATATATTATTGTCTGACTTCTGATATTAAACAGTCCATGTATACAAGAGGTAGTACTCCCGATAGTTCTCAATCGTAAGCCATGTTCAATTAAATAAACAAATCTTTTCAGATTTATATCTGCTTATATTGAAATGTCCATTTATAGATGAGACCCAATAGTCCTCGATGGTAAGCCATGAAGTCACACACAAGTACTCAATGTGGGTGAAATATGAGTCGGCGCCTGCCACATTGACATGGAATCTCCATTTAAAATGTTCCAGACTTCGTATAAATTCATATTATAATGTATATAGATTTAGTGAGTGACCCTGCTTTGGGGTCAACTTAGATGAAACTTTTAAGTAAAATGTTAAGGTAAGCTACATTTATAATGTAACTGCAGACGTACATACCTCGACTTTGTTGATTGATCAATAGAATCATTATTAAATAAATCTCATTTAATTTATGATGATCGTTTTTATTATTTATATTTTTCGGTATGATTTTTAAGATATCAATAAAATAATGTATTTTTATAAATACATTAATTTGTGGTATTTAAAAGATTTCTAAAAAGTCATTTTTAAATTGAACGTGATATCTTTACCAAAAATTTTTGAAAATTTTACTATTTTTTATAATTTATCATTCTACCGTTAATTAGTTGCTTAAATACATTTAAATTTTCAATTATTATCAATTATCAGCACAATATATTTCTTTGTAATATTACGAGGGTTCGTCAAGGTAAATCTATCTAAAATATTATTATTATTAGGTAGATACTACCCAACAATAATGCGTTGATGACTGTAAAATTTGAATATTTTGCAAGTGTATACATATATATATATATACTGCATAGTACATATTACATCTGAATCTTAGGTACAAAATCAAAAGTACAATTACAGAGATAGTCACTAATGCATTTAGCAAGCACAGTAGCAATCCGAGCTTATTATTTCAACGAAGATTCATTTGAACTTTGCCGAGAAGTTGCATTTTAAATAATAATGATATTGAAGCAAAGTTTTCTATAATACAGAATTATTGTTATGAAAAGGAAAATATACTGCGACAACTTCAAATAACTTTCAAGGGAGAAGTGCAAGGCAATGTTGATATAATGAATATAGTAGATTCTGAATAAAATTAACTAAGGAGTGCCAGAGCAACTAGTAAAAAAAAATCATGCTGTAGTGAATTACTATAATTTTGGCTTTATTTACACCAAAAATCATTCTAGAAGTTTGACAAAATGTGTGTCTATAAATATAATTTTAAATTAATAATATTTTTTGTAGGTACATACAAATTACTAAAGTATCATTCAATAAAAAGGAAATATATCTTTACATAGATAAAATAAAATCGTTTTCTCTGTCCGTTCGCTTAGATTTATTAAACTACTGTAGTGTGTGGCATGATATATGGGATAAAAGTGAATATGCAGATGATATCGCGAGTGTTATCCGCTAGTAGAAAATATTTAGGAGACTTTAATGAAATTACTTTAATACGTAATGATATGATATATAAGAGAGTATTTTAATAGATGCTAAATAAGTTATAGGAATCAAATCAGAACATATCTATGTCTTAATATAGCTACTTGGTGCAGAAATAGCTATACATATTCAGAATACGAACGTTTCCCTTTAAGTATAAAGAGACCCCAAATCAATACATAACTTCAAAGGAAGACCCCAGCGCACATCGTTCTGAGTATCTTTATAACCGCTTTAATCTGGAACCGGTGCCGCTAAAAGAAAATGGATAAGGGTTTCATTGTTATGACATATATTTGTTGAGGAAAATTTACCTGCCAAATTATTTCTGGGCGAAATATAAGCGGATCGGATAGGAATTAATAATAAGAAAATCCATATATAATCCTTCAAGGGACATTACCTTATCCGTAATAGGATCAACAATATATATTTATGATGATACAAAAATTGAGGTATATAAATCTATGTTTGTCTTGCAGTAAAGATATGGAAAGTGTCCAAAGAATTACAATAGCAATTACAATGTGTAAAATTAAACTTACTTTAGTTAGTAATTTTTATTGCTGTAGATATTTGATACAAGTACTATAGTTAAAGGAAGTAATATTGCAGACTAAAAATAATGAACATACATATTTTATTACGGCTAGACGAAGTCAATATCTTGATTACAATATTTCTTTATAGTAGAAGATGTATAGAAAATATATTTTTTAATAGTTAGTCCAAATACTTACCAATTTTACATGTTATAAAGTTAAGGATTTTATTAAATATCTGCTTTTAATTTCGACATACGAAAAAATATGTTACCAATATTAGTAGAATGAGTTAAGGGACTGACACGAGCAAAGTCTCTATCCAATCTGTATGGATAAATTCAGCATTAATATTTGACACAATACACGATGCAATATGCATGGTCATGAATCACAATATGCATTTGTATTGAAATGTTTTGAATCGAAGTTTGTTGCGTTCAAAATCAACAATGTTACTATTAATTGAAATGGCGAGAATAATTCCACCTATTTAATTAACATAGCTGTTACCTTGTTTATTTAAAACCTTAGTAGTGTATTTACCCTTATGTTTAAATATTTAATATATGACAGTATGTATGACAGTATTCGTATTCAACCACTGTCATACATCCTCTACACTAACACAAAATATTCCATTGTATTATACACATCTGTTTTATATTGCACACAAGCCCTATTATACACACCAATTATCATTTACAAGTATACTTACCCATACTCCCATATCCATATCTTTGTAATTAAGGTACATATGCCACACATACCCTTAAATATCTACATTAATTGACAAATGTAATTTATAATATATGTTACAAGAATACACTGATGTGATGCCTATAACACAGGTGTAATATCTAGTTTAGGTTATCATAGTCCTCGTATTGCATTACGCAACTTTCTGTCATTTGATTACCTAGAACCAATTTCAACAGTTAAGTATTACTCCTAATCCCATATATCAAATCTCGTGGTAGAGACACAAACACTAATAATTTTAAAGAGAGTCTAGACACGATTTTATATATAAGAATAGACAATTGGAAATTAATTTTCTATATTCGTCTCATATACCATTATGTTAGAATTGAATTACACATTCTAAATTACGAAACATTCAGACAAGAATGTTTATTGAAGTTGCTTTAATACGCATACGTAGATAAAATTTACGAATACAAATTTACTACAATTCATTTTAGATTATATTTATTTCTAGTTATAATAAATATGAAAGTGTCACAATAGATTTTATAAAATATCTGAAATGTACAATTCTTTTTATTATCGAAGTTGCAAATGTTTTTACACATAATTTGATTTAAAACTAAACCTACTATTTCAATGCTATTAAGATTAATTTTGTCCTAAAGATGACTTTATATTTAATGGATGTTTGCCACTCACTCATGGAAAAATTACTACATAGATTCGAATAAAACTCGGTAAGCAGATAGACTTTTTTGTTGTGTGTAAAATTTTTTAAAAGTCCATTAAAACACCGGAGGGGTGACGAGGGGTGTGTGGAATTCTTATCCTCTAAAAAACCACACGATGTATCTACGAGCGCCATTGCCGGAGTCACGAGGTAGATTAGCATGACTACCGCTGCCCCGGCGGCGTTAGCCCGCTCTGTAGATAGTGTAGGGCAGGTCCCATCTCGTTGTTAGGGCGACCTATTTCGCTCTACTCAATAGTGGAAACTTGAGGGTACGCGCTCACGCCTCTTGGCATTATGGCCATTAATCAAAATTAACATTTGGGTTAATTTTTATCCGAATCATGGATGTAGTGTTAAGGGTTACAGTTAGGTCTACATAATACGAAAATTGCGTATTATAATGTTTATATTAATACGAAATGAGAGTACATGAAACCTTAGAAATGTTCACGTCCGATCGACTTTCCGTGTGACTGGACGGTTATTGAAAAAGGTCCACCGAAGATTAGAAATTTATTGAAAGGTCTAAGCTGTAGATGCGATCGGATACGTTGTATGTAGCATCTTCTCATGGCCTCAGATCTAGTGGCCGTAATAAGATCCTTTGTGTGCCTCTCGTCTGGTCGTATTCGATCTCTGTACAAATAATTACGTAATATTATACTGACCACCCGGTTTCGTCCGCATGCGATTATAGTGGATCTATATTTGTATTGTTATTTTTTATACTGTTAATGTAGTTTTGTGCTGTCGAGAGAATAAAAAAAACTAACGTATTTTTCTAAGTTAGGTATTTCATTACCTCAAAAAATACTATAGTATAGTATTTTAATAATAAATATAATTAGGAGCAATACCTATCTCTCGTCAAATTATTTTAAGATCCGTTTAAAATGTATAGTCATAAAATGCTAACAAACAGATAGATATTGCGTAGCGTTTATAATATTAGTTCAGATTTATAAATTTCTCATTCTCAATGAAGGGTGAATGATGAAGAATGGTGAAGGATATTTCATAGAATATTTAAAAATGAAACGTAATTATATAGAGATATATTTTTGTCTATATAGGTATATAATAGTATGTAATTACTTCAAAAATGTATTTAAGTTTTCAGTTATCTAGTACCTACTATCTATCCTAGTTATCTAGTACCAAGCCCTGCTTTGTTAGGTGCTAGATGGCACTGTGTGAATTGTCAAGACAATTGACTGTTCAAGGAATTATGTCATTAATATTATTCATATTATGAAGACCTATATTTTTACACGTAGAATGTAAATATTAAACGCCTATAGCACTGTATTAAGCGGAAATTAAATTGGCTGACGTAAAATATGAAATAACATTTTGATGTTGACACCGGATTCATTTACGCGAATAATTTGTAGGGTTCCGCACAAGAGAAAAAAAAATCATATAATGTTACCTTGTCTATGCTTTTTATGGATGATTATGGAATGTTGCACCCTAACGAATGGAATAGTCTGCCTTAACGATTAAAGCTGGCGGAGCACCAGTGTACGATGATAAGATAATAGGTCAGCTCATAGGTAATAATATCACAAGGAATTTATCACGATGGTGTTAATCACTAAAACGGTCTCGTTGATCAAGCGGTTGAACACACCGCTTTATTTCCGATTGTCGCGGGTTTAATTCCTCACACGATACAAACATATGTGTTCATGAGTATGATTATTTGTATCAATGCAGGTGTTTGTATATTGTATATCTATTTGCAGAAAAAAATGATTTGAGTATTCATATCAATTATTTTGGTACCCATAGATTGGGACCGATCCTCAATGAATATGGTATTTGAAATGAGGGAAGATGTAGGATATACTTTTATATCGATCAATCCGAGTACGATTATGCGAACAAAGGTGGTAGTAGTACTAAATTGAATTTAATTAATCTTTTTAATTAGATTATAGATAGAATCTTTTTAAATAGAATTACTTGTATTTATAATATATTTTGGAAGTAAAATATGTAAGTACACAAGTATCTATACGGAACTCTGTAATTGCATGTACGATAGGTTCTTGGCCGTTATTTTACGTATTTTGAATGAAATTCGTCGGTTGGTAGTCCTGGGATATAAATAAAACTTTTCACCATCAAATTTAGCGTTATCCATCAAGCGTATCTAAAATAAGTTGTTATTGAATTGAATATGATATAATCCACTGTATTTTTATTAGTGATGTTTTCACCAATTGTGAATTTATATTTTGTATTTATTATTATGTTATATTTATTATGTTATTAGCACTTTCAACGGCGAAAAATTTATAGCTTATGTATTATTCTGTATGTATATGTATAAGCTATGTTAGTATTTCACGCAAAAACTACTGAACAGATTTTAATAAAACTAATCTGATATTAAGACTAACAAGTATTCAATCACTTTCACAACTTCCGTGTTTGTAATATTAGTAAAATACCTCTAACATTTTTTATATAGAGTTACAATACAGAAGTTATACATAATTATGTTTATGCATGCAAAATAAAGTTACTATATTAAAAGCAAGAGCAAGTAACTGAACTAAACTCTAATTTGGATTAAGAATAAATAATATTTTTTTTTTACTGTAAAGCTTCTGTATATATGTATGTTCCACGTGCCTACTCATAGCTAACGGCAATCGTTTACTATGAACAGAGTATCAAAGCTACCAGATTTTATGTATACTTAAAAAAAATACGCCAAAAATTCCCACAACAATGAAAACTAAATTGTTCTGTGTTTGCATACCATCATTGAAGCAGGTAGTCGAAAAATATTCATTAAAACTTAATACAGTTATCTTATATATAAAATTCTCGTGTCTCTATGTTAGTTACCATACTCCTCCTAAACGGCTTGATCGATTTTTATGAAATTTTATACGCATATTTAGTAGGTCTGAGAATCGGCTACTTTATTATGTGTCATTAAAAATACATACAATCGTAAATTTTCACCCTTCTATCACCCACCACTATTTTTTCCTAGCGTTATTCATTTACATGGTAAAACAGCGTTTGCCGGGACAGCTAGTTAATAAGTAAGCGTAATGAACGAACACTCCAATTCCATATTATTGGGTCGTCCACAGAATTCTATACGAGGCCCTGATGACCTTTTTTTATTCTTACATTTCCTCCTTTTTAATAGGCCTTTAAAATATTCCGTCTGCGTAGATAAGTTATCTTTTGTCCCCCGGCAATTCCACTTCAATGATCACAACCGCATTTAAGGTACGGTCCAAAATGATTTGTAGGTACCTACTTCTAGTAATTTAGGGTGCTCTAAATAAAAGTTGGTGTGCATATTGGAGTTCTAACAGAAAACTAAAGATATCGCCTCAAGATACTTAAAAAAATACAAAGAATAGACAATATAGACACACAGTCAATTTTATTTTTGTGGCGTAAATGTACCTAAATAAAACATAATTGTTATTGTTGTGTGGCATTACAATAAAAGTCTTCCTAATCTAGCAACAACTATTTTACTGTTAGTGCTTAAATAATATTCAATAATTAAACTAAAATATGCATTACATATAAATGCACTTACTATTAAAAATTAACATGACAAGATATTTATATTCTCTGGAATATTTATTTATTTTTATGGATCACTAATAAGATACAGCAATACAATTTTATTTAGCAAGGTAGGATATTCAATGTGACTATTCATTATACAGAAATAACTTCTCGAGGAAAGACCTACGTAAACACTGTTGTTTAAGGAGAAAATAATTAATTATGTCATTATATGATTTAATATTGCTTGATATTCTGAAACATTAAATGAAATGCACTCAGTGACAGTTGAGATAATTGTTATACTTAATTACATTGTAACGATTATATAGCTTTATTAATGATGATATAATCAATAATAAAGCTATGTACTGTAAGTTCTAATTAATTGTAGACCATTAATTATACCATAATAACTGCAGGTGATATGTTTATTCTCGTAGACATGCATGCTATTGTCACTACTTCCCTTGTCAAGCTACAGGATAATGGAATTTCATTGTTTGACACATAATCCATTTCAAGTTAGGTAAATCAAGAACACACCGATATGGGGTTTATAGGGTCAACTAGCACAAGTACTGTTAAATAGTAAATATATAATATAGAATTAGGAGCGCGCAGGACTCGTCCGTTCAGTTTAAAAGAACTGCAAGCAAGATTCTTGCTCATTCTTCTTGTGATTTCTCGTTCCAATTGAGTGATAGAATAAAGATGTGACTATTTAAAAGTTCTTAATTAAGTTTATTTGAATAAAGATTATTTCTATTTACGACTACTCGTATAATGCCTTTTTCGTGCTAAATACGCTTGCTATGCCAGTTTACAAGTGTATAAAGAGTGTTTGGTTACAGAAATTGGTAAGATAAAAGAAGGTAAACGGGTACATAGCTCTTCAGAGTACCTGATATAGCCTCTCTCTGGTGTATATCTAAATAAAAAAGATATCTTAAAATTTTAAAGGAAAAAAGTATGATTACAACCTATTGAAGCTGAAAGCTAATCTATAACAGACCTAACAAAAATCATTTCTTAATATAAATCTACCAATCCAATCTTTATCATTGTAATGTTACTTCATTTCTGTCCATTGTTCAGAAATAATTAGAATTTTAAACAATTCTTTACGTAGTATAAAATGAAATTTTAAATTTCTCAACGAATTTTAATCAATTCGTAGCAATAAATAGAGTGATGCAACAGGAAGGTTTGTATATATAATACATATACACCCGTGCGAAGCAGCGACGGGTTATATACTCGTATATAGCAACTCAAAACATAGCATTTAGTCATTACCATAAAAGTATATCATATTGAAATCCGTCCAATGATGTAATGTTATTATAGAAGACAAAAAAACAATTCCAAGTAGGAAAAGACTCAAACAGCTTACATTAGCATTATATGTGATTACGTATAATGGCTCTTTAACAAATCACTGAGATGAAATAAACTATTGTTACTAATATAGTATATACACTTTGCCATGGTGTTTCATTAACTATTTAGCCGTAATATAAAATACATTGAGATTATTTGTTAAGATTTTTTGCGCTTTAATTAGAATATGAAGTTAGTTTATAATATTAATTTAGGATATTGTACATCAAATACAATAAATAATAAATAGCAAATACGATTAAAGTAAATTTTTAATCTGCTTAGTATATTACGTATGTATAATAAAAATATATTTCTCCAAGTTATTTAGTGCCGAGAGTAAAAACTCTGCTTAGTTTGGGGTTAGACGGCGGAGTGAGAATTATTACAGCTATCGCTAGACCACGGCCTTGGTGGTACACCACTTTACTTCCGATGGTCGCAGGTTCAATTCCTCGCACACTAATAATGTTTGTGTATTCATGTGTATGATTGTTTGTTTTCTATGTATATTATGTATTTGAATACAAAATAATCTATGCATTTATATCAATTGTCTAGGGGTATTATTATCTTTATTAATTTTCACATAATATTCCTGAAACTTACTAAATAATGTAGGAACCTTTTGTGACATATTATATGGTATCCAGCCTTTCAGGATAGAAAGAAATGGATAGTGTACGTGTAACGGTCATACAGAGGCTATTCGTACAGTATAACAACGCCTGGGGGAAATTCACTAGAGCTTGTATGAGGTCACGTGCCGTTAGCGCGACCTTCGACCCAAACTTTTAACAGACCGGTCCATGACATATGGTAGAGTAATGAATTGCGGTATGACCTGTTGCGGTCTATACAAAGCGCATAGGTTTATAAATATTAATAATTGAGGGACGTGGTTTAGTGATTTACCTCCCTTGATTTACGCAGAATGATCGGGAGTTCGAATCTGGCTGACACTAAAAAAAACTTTGTTGAAACTTATATATGTGGTTTTATTCGATAGACGTAATTAAGCACGCCGTGGTTTAGTGGTTTATTACCCCTGCTTTATACCGAATGGTCGTGAATTTGACTCTGGCTGACACAAAACATAATGCGTGTCAATCTATGTATCTGATTAACACAGATTAAATAATATAATCTGGGAGACAACAGTAGGTTTGCAATGTTTCACATTGGATTCAAATGTAACGAGTGTTTAAAATTAATTTAAAATCAATGTTTATTAAGTGTTGCATGTGTTGTTAAGTAAACCATATTATTTTTATTTAAACTGGTAACAAATTTAATTTATACCTAGTTTATGTTATCGAAGTCCTCACAAGGGGAACTCTACTTCCTACAATTCAGTTAGAAAGTTTTTTATTATATATTATTTAAGTATTTATCATCCTTGGTTTAAATATTGTAATTTATTTTATACATACAAATAATAATTATTATTGTTATTAGTTCTTCTCAATTTAAACTGTCACTGGAACTGGACAGCAGAATTAGAAAATAATATGAAAAATCTTATATAAGTGATTAAAATATCAGATAATAAACTCTTTTTTAATTAAAAAAAAACTATAAGTTCACGACTATTATCGTTACGATGTTCTCGAGGGGTGTATATCTGATTATTTTTGGAACACATCACATTAAACACGGTAATTAAATTATTATTAAATTTTAATCACAGTAATACAGTATAGACAAATCCGAGGAAAACAGCTAGTTCAAAATAAAGTACGATATTAATCAGCAGTTACCTACCAATTTAATTTGAATTCAGAACACCTGACCAATGAATTTCAGCGACAGCCATTTAGTTTGAGTTCTGAGTTTCTGCTGAAACTTTCCTCTGTTCGCAACGTAACCAGGCTTTGCTCTTACTTCCCTTTTGCATTTAATTCGTAACTGAAATGTCACACACAAGGATGCCAACTGTATGCGGATCCTCACACAAATACAAGATTTTTGGTCTTTGGTACAAGTTTGATAGGGTGACATACAGCCTTGTATGAGGGTGTAAATATTATATCATTCACCGTCTCGTCGTACAAGTTTGAATGACATTTGACCTACAAAAATCGGTAATAAATAATAATCTTATCTCAGAGCAATTTACACAGCACCATCTAGACTCAAGTTAAGCTAGCTAAAACTTGTGTTATGGGTCTAGATTACTGATATAAATATATATTATACGTAGAAAACATTCAAACCGATACAAACAATCATATTCATGAATATAAATGTTTGTGCCGTGCGAGGAATGGAACCCGCGACCATCGGAAGTAAGGTGTTGTGCTCCACCGCTAGGTTACTGAGGCCGTCATCGGTCTAAATATACATGTAAAATGTACGTTGTTAGAGAACGAAATGAATCTTTTATCATAATTTTTATTACTTCCTACGAGGCTCTATATTTTATTTTGGCAACCCTTACTTATATGCATATTAGTCTACTACATATAAAGGCTTTGTGCCTTGTCGGCACTTTAACGTTCGTTAAGCAGAAACTATTGACTCTATTATGAGATGAAACATTATACATATAATGAGACTGTCCTGGTTTAGTGGTTTACTCCATTCTGAGTTTCTTTAATTTCCAGCAGTTTAGTTCTCTAGCGAACCTATTTGTATGGCTTAGTATGCATGAAAAAAAAAACACTTATATATTTATTGCAATAAAAAGGCGAGTAGACGACTTACGGACGTAAATATTTTTGGCAAAATTTCGATTGAAAGTATTGCTATCGCCCGTGGGTGAGGGGAGACGCAAGGCCTTTGAATAGAAATAGAACGAATCTGATGAACACCTACATCGTAATTTTATAGCTAGGACCCACTCTCCTTGAGGTCTATAAGTAAATGACTAGGCTACGACGTTATATATGAATAATTAATATCAAATAATATCGAATTACTATATAGGACTTTACGGGTGCCCGCTACCTACCCCTACCTACAATCTATACTTGTACCTTATATTATTTGACTATACCTAGTATTTATTACAAACTCGGCGGATATAGAAGATTTATGTTGTTATAAATTTTCTCTCATGGATATGGGTTTCGAACATAAATATTTTATTAAGTTTAATATATTTGTATGCTTATAATCATATTTGCAGAGAATGAAATAAATCATTTGTAATTTTATAAAATAGATATAACATAGTATAAATAGATAATGTAACAAATTTCATATTTTTCATGGAATCCGAATAGCCGACATGATGATACGCAATAACCGTTGCTTGATCAGCACCGTAGACATCATTATTGGCAATCAAAACCCCCAATATGTTACAATTCAGGAAGATTAAATTATAATTTCTTGCAGTGTAAAATCATTGACATATCTCATCTTTTCACTGAAACAAATAATTACAATACAAGCATTATGTTCTACTTTCATCAAGTTACAAATCATATTTATATATATTAACTTTTATCTTTAAAATATAATATAAACTATAAATATATTACAAATTATATAAATATATTTGCGAAATTTTATACTTCTTCGTATGCGCAATTTTCGTAAAAAGGGTTACAAATGTTACTTCACGTATTAATGTATAGATTTTATGGCAGTAAAATATTTATAATATGCCTGTAGAATTATATAATATGCCGGCAAGTCTAACAAATATCACAAAATATGCAAACAGATTTTTCGACATTTAATAATACTTATAATCAAATAAAACAATTGCCTCATATTCCAACTTTGATATATCGCCGCCGGGAGCGTGGGCGGAGGGCAAGGGACGTTCCATCATCATTTGTTTACCTATCCATCGTTTATAACGCCAGAAGTCGACCGCGCCTACCGCTGCCCTATATACAGTGCACAGAACATAAATAAGGGCCTTATCACAATAACAAATAAGTATAATTATGAAAACCAAAAGAATACCTATGATAATTTAAGTGAATCAATTTTGTGTGCAAAATGTTAATTGAATTTTCAATAAACTTCTAAAAGATTGATTCATTACTTCATTTGACTATTTTATTAGTGAGTTATTGAGTTATAACTAAAAAGTTACTTTTAAAGATTAAAGTGAGGTTTTTGATATATTTAATGAATTAGTGCTAGTTGATTATAGTCACGCATTTCATGTATGTAAATTCTTAAAAATGTAAAGTAACAATTACTATTTAAAAGAGCAACAGCAAGTTTCTTTCTCATTCTTCTTGTGAAGAAACAGCTTCCTGAATGTACGGTAGATTAAAAAGTAATTACCACTAATCAAAAGTGCTTAAATTTAAGTTTATTTGAATAAAGAATTAGCTATTCTATTCATTCACCTATAAAATATATATATTTACAGCACGGCGTTTTTTAAAGAGGACATAAGGTTTTATCTGAGTTGACACCTGCTGTTGCAGGTCTTTAAATGCTACTATTTCCCATTAGACGTGTAATATGAGTGAGGAGAGAATAATTTCAGTGAATTCTATATTAACCTTCAGAATTTCGCACTGCATAATTTGTGGACTCTAATGGGAATGGGAATTTACGTATACTAATTTACCATGATTATCTGAGTGAGGGTTAAGTAACTAGCAGATTATACTGACCATTGTCTCGAGGTCATTGATGGTTAGGAGTAAAATTTACCTCACTAACAAAATATATCTATTTTAGAAGATATTTAACCATTAATTAATAAATTTTATTCCCATTTCTGTTTAATGTGAAATTATTATGTAACTATACGGCTTTAAGAAATGTGATAATGTAATAAATCCTTTAAGGTGTGACGATACTACTTCCATTTTAACTGGTATTAATAGTAGTTTCTTTCCTATTAATGTAATGTATTTTCAGATCTATCTGTTTTATTTTGTTCCCTTGTCAGTTCTTATACCTACTTATTTTAAATGAATATTCAAAGAAGGTGCTTAAACTGACTATATATTTGCTTCAAGTGTTTTTAATTGGAATAATAATAATAATAATAATAATAATAATAAAACAATACAAGCTGAAGGCCCGCCTGATGGTAAGTGCCTATGTATATGAACGGCACCATGGTTATAACGTTATCATATGACCCCCGTGATACCCTTATGTGTTGCTATTAAGATGAATGAAGAAGTGATGCTATAATTTCAATGCCCAAGTTCACCCTACAAGCGAAAAATAATTGCATTGCTTGAATTAAATAGTTAACTTACAAGCAAGCCGCTTGATGGTTTAAATAATTGAGACTGAGTTATTCACGCAGACAACTTTTTACACAGTCTACTTCGTTAAATTATATATATCGTAATAATAGAGAAAGCCAGAGCTTACTAAGATTATTACTTAAGATTACTCCATTGAATACTAAGAAATAGATTTTTTTAATGGATGATTATGGAATGTGCACTACACGCGCCTTCATTAACGGTTTAACGGTTTATGCTGGCACCAGTGAAGGATGTTAGAATGAGCATGAGGTCAGGTCAGTTGGCCCATCGTGACAAATTCACTAGGAATTTATCAGGATGATTTCCAGAGGTCAACCTGACTTGATATATTGCTAGTGATGGAGTGAATAGTTCCTATTATTATAATTCCTTCCCCCGGTGGAATAGGTATTAGAAAAATCATAACCATGAACAGCTAACATTCCGTATTGAAAGAAGAATATAAAATTCCTCTGCCATCATTAAAACTTGAAAAAAAAACTGTAGTAAAAGGGAATGGAAAGATGGAAGCCTATTCTACGAACTATTATGTCCGTAGATAGACTTCGGATGTACACAAAGGGAAGATGGATGAGTTTGCACTTTCAATGGACTGGTGAAGTTTCACGGGTAGTTTTCCATAATTCTATTTATTGAATGCTGGTTAAAAATAATATCTTAAATAATGGTTTAGAATATAAAAGACAATAAACAGGCAGATATTATTTTATTAGTGTTGTTAAATATATTTTAGTGCATACTAGTTGTTTAATCGCAGCTTTGTATGCTTCCTATTTTATCTGTTTTCATATTAAAATTCATTACGACGTGAAAAGATAACAAACAAATAGACAGACTAAAATTAGAGACTGTAGTGGTTTTTTTATGTAACTGGAGTGTCATTTTTTTATCGAGTTTATTATTAAGTACATATTTTTTTACCAAAAATATAGTTTTATTTTAAGCTCGCTTTCATATTTAATATATGTATTACACTATATATTCGTCCATATTTTATTCTAAGTATATTTTAGTGATCCATAAGCTATAAGGTCCCATATGTACATCCAATTCTGTATATACCTATATCTCACACATAATTTTAATATGACTATTTTAAAAAAATATATGTTTCCGAAACCGAAATATAAATAGATAATATAAATAGTAAACATTTTACATTGAACAAAAGGAATAATATGAATAAATACATAATATGATCTTTAATGCATAACACTTATAGAAAACCGTCCAACCACAGCAATAAAAACGGTGAGGTAATAAAAAAACAGAGAAGGGTAAGTACATAAATTGTGGATTACGCACAACTTGGTCAGACTGCTAGGTCGAGTGTTCCGGAAACGCTTGCCACAAAGGCTTTCAGGATATTTCAGCAACAAAGGAGGCTGTCGGACGGTTAACCGGGTGTAGGGTGACCAGTTTTAAAGAACATTATCAAAACTTAAATAAATATAAATACAGTACGCTTAAGCATACCGTAGTTTAAATTACACCTATAAAATTAAATCTCTATTGTCAGGTTAGGATGGCTCAACCTACATAGATTGCCGTTCAAAGTTATTCCCGTCAGAGACGTTGAAGGATATTCTTGACCGATGAGGATGGGCTCCAAAGGAGAATCGTTTATGCATAGAATCACATAGGATATGTAATGGCGTTTCCTTTTCAACTTGTTAGTAATTGGGACCCCAATATTATCAGGTTAGGTCCCCTTCCTCTTCCCTCTTCTTTGTAAATTTATCACGAAGATGTCTAGTCTCATGCTTACCTTATCAACCTTCAGTGATGTCGCGCCAGCGTATACCACTACATTTCTCATTCATTAAAAGAAGAAGAACTATGTCTGTACCTATTAATTTTAATATTAATAATATTTTGCCCATAGATATTTATTGCTATTGAATCTCTATGATTCTATCACATCTAATACATCACACTACCTATTGAATTAAGTTTGTTCTCATTAAAAAAGAGCCTTGTATAATAATATATATGTAATATCATATAATTAACTCTATCTAATGATATTAAAGTATCTTCTACAGTTATCAATCTATAATAATAAGAACGGTGTCAGTCGGTTTGCAACTTTATTGAGAGGCGGCTAAACGGCTGGAGCAATAATCTTAATGAAATTTGATAAAAAACATAAATGCATATTCAAGAATAGCAAACATCTACAACTAATTATTGGATGTTAATATCATTAATTCATGATTAGATGCGATGTTATCATTCTGACTGCCTAGAGTTAAAACGAAAAATATTTAATAAAATTTCTAACTTTCTAATGTAATAAATATCATTAATAAAGTAACCCTAAAGATTGTGACAGCTTAACCCCTTTTCAAGTTTAATTAAGCTTAGCGAATTGTTGTCAAATCGAGCGTTAACACAGATTATATTATAGTGCTACGTTTATGAAATGCAACCGTTCGGCAGTAATGTTTGTAATTACACCTAGTGGGAAGTTATGAGTTAGTTAACTCAATAGTATAATAATATACCTTCACAACTGTAACTAAAGATGGGGTAGTCGGAGATATCCACATCTGTCTTCAGTGTGGTGAATATAAAGGAGTTTCCAGTCTTTTGTATTCACTACACTGAAGACCGAGAGACAATTATAGGTTTAAATTTCTAATCATTATTACATAGTATAAAATAAAGTCGCTGTCCCTGTCTGTCCGTCTCTATGTATTCTTAAATCTTTAAAACTACACAATGGGTTTTGAAGCGGTTTTTTTAATAAATAGAGTGATTCTAGAGGCAGGTCTATTATATATATAATACATGTACACCCGAAGCGAAGCCGCAGTGAGTATCTAGTAAAAATAATTGTTTAACTGCCGTTGATAAAAATTTAACAAAGAATGAAAAAAAAGGTTTTCAATAAGCATGTCTTACATTATTTTAAGATTAATATGCGGTACAGTTTTGCTGAAAGTATTACATAAGTATTGATGCATATATTACATCTTTAGAAGTCGGATGAAAATAAAATCTTTGAATATTTTAATTAGGTCTGCAGAAAAACATTCAAGAAATTATAGTCACCCTAACATCGCAGTATAATGGGTTTAGATTTTTATGTAACAAAAAGTAAAAAGTGCTTGGAAAGGAACGGTACAGCTGTGAGCAAAACCGCCGTACTTTTACTCTGAATCTAGCTTATATTGCATCGTTTCCCCCGTTATATTGAGGAAAACTAACAAAAAAATAATTGCATGGCTCAACAAATATTAATAGCGAAATGCTATTGCAGTATGTTTTTTCACAGTTAAAAGGTAGTTTTTTCATAGACAGAATAAATGTAAATTCTATTTTCTAGGAGAATTCACGATTTAAAGGCTTGTGGTTTTGCAGTTTTCTTTATATATTGACTAGTGGAAATCGTAAACAACTCACTTAATGGAAAATGTTAACGAAGGCTTCTATAGATATAAGTATGAGTATTATTGTGTATTTGTTTTGAGTTTTCAGTAGGAATGGTGTATCTATATTTCAATCCTAAATATGAATATAATGTAGGTAGGGTTAAATTATAAAAAAAAAGTTCATGAAATCCTTTATCAACTAGAAAAAGAGTTTATAGTCTTCCAATGCTTGTCTCAATCACATCAGCAGTCAAACAAAGAAACTGAATAAAAATCTGTCCATGCCCTTCGTAGCTGTTATGCCACAGATGAATAAAGACTTATATCATCAGATACTCTTTTTCACAGGGGGTTAAACTTACGTTGATGGTTCCTAATTACGCATATATCATTTTTAACGTTCACTCTTCGGCATTCTCTATGAATATGTAATTCGATAAGTGCAAGTAATAACAGTATTTAAAATTTCTAACATAAAGCAAAAGCATATTGTATTCCGTTGACAGAAGGACAAACAGATGGGCAGAGTCACACGACAAGGAATTGATTTGATTCCTACCTATTTGATACAGAAACTTAAATTAATAGTGCAACGCTATTAATGAGAATATTGTAACTTATTCACTTAAAGACAAAAGCGTTTCACGAATTGTAACTAGTAAAATTTTCAAGCGTCATAAAATACTTTAAATGTGAAAGTTAAAATGTCTTCTGTTATTCGTAAAAACAAGATTTATACCACTGCAAAACTCTTCTACAATAACGAATGAATAATTAAAGATTGAACGTATTTTCTTCAAAACTGCGAAGCATGCCAGAGTTAACAATCCGTGAATTGAAATACCAATTCGCAAAGTGCTATACCTATGGCGGGGAAGCAAAATGAAAAGTTTCTGACAAGACCAAGAATGAATGACTTTGAAGAGACAAGGAAACTTAAATGAGAGTGTAAGTCGGTCGATTGCTCAACTTAGCTAGCGTCAAATTGAAATGCTGCCCCAGTTGTTTCATAACAACATGCAAATTACAAATGAAGTCACTTGGATACATCCTGATTGTGTCCGGGATTTACATTGAATTCTTTAAGGAAATGTTTACATGCACTCGTTTTATTTGGAGTATTTGAAAACAATTACTTGTTATTTTCCAGGACTATAGTACTGGGAAATAAGATCTGAATGATCTGAAGATCTAATAAATTAAATGGTAAAACATGTAGTTTTATATTTATGTTTCTACTATATGTAGTATTATTGTATCGTTTCTATCTATGATTTACCACAGGTAGACTTTGTTCTAAGTTGTGTGCACAAGTACTTCTGTCACACCTATTTCAGCGCCAAATATCTCGCTTTGGAAGCTGTATATCGGTTAGAGCATAAGATAATACATTAATATTTTTGTGTAGAGAGTCATATCTTAGATCTATGGAATGACAATGCATGACAGGTCTCAAATAATGGTCTGTAGTGTTGTTCGTGTATAAGCGACAATTGCCACTGATTATTTACTATATTGCATAAAATTTGCAAATTTTTTCTATTTAAAAATTACTCTATAGATTAACCTTTAATTTTTATTTTTGTATCTGGACTGATCTAGACTAATATTATGAAGAGTAAAGTTTATAAGGTTGTTGTTGTGAAATTGAGGTTATACTAAACCCATTTGAAAATTCTTTTATAGGCAATATAACATCATAATAGGAGCGGAGATATAAATTTATATGAAAAATGTACCAAAAATGGCGCAGGTTAGTTAATTGTTAATAAATATATATACAAAAGTATACTTCTTCAAGTATTAATATTCGAACTCTTTATTCCATTTCTTTTATAAGTGCAATCGGTTTAGAGGTCCACACAGTATGAATTAAGAAGGAGATATCGATTGTAATGCTTAGGTACATTTATATTATCTGAACTGTAATGCTTAATGACAAGAAAGCCTCCAAACTCCAAACAAAATTACGAGTTTCAGCTCTTTTGCAACTTAGAAATCGCTAATCTCAAAAGGTACTGGGCGGATATTATTAAAATATTCAGGAATACTTGGAGTATCTCGAGAATCAAGGTAATTAGGCATGGCATGAAATGTGTTCTTAATTAACTAAATAAATAAATTTATTATTTTATAATCATGATATAACGTAGTCCTGTAGAGTTATCAATTTTATTAGTATTTTAAGGTGTTTTGTTACATTATTATTAGTTACATGAGAATATTGAGTATATTCTCATCTATTTTATGTGATACTAGCTCTATCGCTAAGTAATATCTTACAAACTACCTTTGGATAGAGAAAGTAACGATAAGAAAAGGGTAGGTGGCGCGTTGTCACTTCGTTTTTGCTTAGCGTTTCTTTTAATGAATATTTTTGCTTGACTCTTAAATGTCATAGCTACATGTTAAAGCAGTAGGTATACAGCAATACTTACAGATTTGTGTTTGGCTCATATATAATTACTTTTTCATGATGATATACTTTAGCGAAGTGTTGACATCGTATCTAAACGTGGACTTATTGAAGATGTTCATCATGTCCTGATGGAATGCATCAAAAACGAAAAAAAAAGGAAAGAAATAATTGATAAATTACAGATTAGTAAAAAAACATATATACATATATATATATATATCTACATTTAGTGATACAGTTAAATTCCACACGACACACAACTATGTGCAAAACTACAGAACGTTGATTAGCTCGTTACTGCTTACGACGTGCCTCGTTAATCTCACCAAATACAGCTCTGGAAAATCCTTTGATTTTCGATACCGAGGAAATATAACGGGAATTGCTTTATGTGGTTTTACAAGTAGTTGCCTATTTATTTCCATTTAACTAAAACGTTTATATGATTTTCTGCTTAGGTAATTACGAGAATTGTTAACTTATCCATTGCTGAGATCTTATATATTTTATATGTATTACCTTCAGTACCTGAAATATTATTCTTCTGTATTAACAGTACAAGAATTTATATGTATTTGATAGCCCATTTCTAGATATTAGGCTATTAAACATCACGCCACGCACCTTAGGAGCCCAGCAAAATGATAAAAGTCTTACTTTTAATTAACGATAAGTAGGGATGCGATCGGGTTGGGGAACGAGGGTGGCTACCAATTCTATTATATATATTTTTAATCCATCAAGCCATTTACACAACAAGTGTGGCGTATAGTATATAGACCACTATTATTAATTAATTGTAATATTCAATCGCGCACTAATTCTTCATTCGTTCTTTTAACTTTACGGATTTCAATCACGAAACCAGGAATTTAATTCGGCCATTGAAATTAAATATTCAAACATTTATATTTAGCAGTAGAATTCTGCTAACAAACTTTAAGGTTTTACTGAATAAATAATTCAGCAGGCGTTGAGGGGAAAGTCAAACTTTTTATTCCATAGGGCACTTTTATTGTGCCAAGGGAATCTCGATTAACGGCAATTTAACAAGGACCAACGAAAACTTTTCACCTGTAAGTAATCAGTTATGTACCTGTGCAATACTTAAATTTCTGTTTTTATATTGCGTATAAATCATAAAATTCATCTTATCATGAAATGACTATTTCATGAACGAATCAGTCACTGATTTTATATGGACATACTACGGTAATCATAAAATAATCTTGTCGAAACGATATAGAAAACTACGTAATTATAATAGTAAAACTTCTGTCATGGAAAACACCGTTAATAACCTAAATTAATAAAATATTTGCCTAACAGTGACACTATCCTTGTCCGTCTGGCCCAGAACCACCGCTGGCCGGCCGGGTGAGTTGACAACATGCAGTGTCACCCATCTTTATTTGGAGGATTAGATTTATCAATATGCTCATAATATATTTCGCATTACATATATATATTTATTAGCAATAATAAGATGTTGGAGACAATGTTAAAAAAGGTTTTGACCACTTACACTCATGGTAAATTTTTGTCACCATTTCAAATATCAACAAAATTCTGCATTTAATTTTGTTTCGATTATCTCTTGTGTTGACTTTACACTAATTTAGTGACAAATACGGTAGGTGGCAGGTATTATTATTATTACACTATAACATGCTAGGTTTTACCCGCAACTCCATCTGGTTTTTTCTTTAGTATAAAAGAAAGTCTATACCTGACGATAGATTTTATCACGAGGACGCACCTCGTGATAAAATCTATCTTCGGGTTAAAACTAACTAAGATCCTTTCAGTCTCGAAACGCTAATAAACAAATAGATACATACTTTTGAATTTACAGTATTAGTATGGAGTTACCATTTTTTAAGAAGATAAAGTATTCCCTAAATGTGAATGAATAATGAATGCTCTTGTTTTCATTTTTCTGCCATCTTGTAACTGCCTACGCATTTTTAAGGCCCGTCTTTGAACTCGAATTTTTAAGGCCCGCGGACAAAAGCCACTTCGATGAAATTTTAATTTCTGATTACCTCTAACAATGATTGAAAAATAAAAGTACCAAATTTGATGCTGTTTTATGTACGCTTTTAATTTGCTACAAAGGTAAAACAATACTCAAGGGCCAAAAGGAATACAATAAACTGAATATTGTATTGGTACTCGAGTGTTGTCTTACCTTTTGTAGCAAAGTAAAAGTTATTTCTATTGAAGAAGAAAGGAATGTGTAACGGCCAAAAAGCTATTATACAGATTACAATAAATTGATGTTTATAATACCTGTATTTGTATAAGAGTGCCTTTTTATTAATGCAAACCAAAAGTAGCTCTATGTAATTCGCCTGATTATGTAATGAAATTGCTAACAATAAAGTATAGGTGGTTTTGTTTAATGTATCCATTATTCGCAACTGATACTGTTAGATAGTACCTGTATACCTATAGTCACAATTTAAGAATATTGCAATGATGTATACAGTTTTATATAAGTTTGAAAAAGTATTTACAACTACTTTAGATCTAATTCTAATATAATCTAATCTAAATTTAATAGTCTCAAGTGCCTGCCCGCTTGTCGAAATATTGAGCGAGGTAAATATTTTATTTACCATTGAATATTTTAATGGTATTAAGACCTAACAGTTATAATGATAAGATACAAAAACTTTATAAAAGTAACCATTTGTTTGACAATTTATAGAAGATGACAACTTAGAAAAACGTAATCTTATTATAAATTTTACTGACCACCTTTGAATTTAATTCAAAGGTGGTCAGTAAATCCCAAATTTGGCGAGTGAGTGAACACTATTTGTGTGGTGTGAATGGAAATCTCTACGGGTAAAGTCTCGACTAATATTTCAAACATTTCATATTTTACGATTCTATAAATGTACATACACAATCCATAAACCATTTATCATTCTGAATAGGAAATAAATATTAAATGGTGCTTAAGTTTCATGCCTCGGGCGTTGGTCGACAATCTCGGATCTATCCATTAAATTATTCATAACATAATTCAGAATAGCACATTTATATGTTATAAATGTGCTTATTCTGAATTCTTATTCTGCTATGAAAATTTCGCGAACATGTTTTTTTTTTTGACAAATGAAGAAGTCTTTATCCAAAAACAAAATTATTTTAATATATACTTTTATTTTTATGTGATCTTTTATCGTAACAAATTTTGTATATATTATTTATATAATTGGAATGACAAAGCAGCTATCGGCTCACCTGATGGTAAGCTGTAACCGATTCCTATATATATTAACAGCATGACGGGCATAATAATCAATGTACCTACATAAAATGTGCATTGTTACAGTAAGCAGTACCTAGGTTAACTAAATCTAGTATTAAAATATCTACATATATCTCCGTAATATCTAAACATACATAAATTATTATTAATATTTCATTTAGCTCGACTGTAATGTTGCTGTACAGCTACAAATCCAGATGATTGTCAGAGGTATTGTCAATTGTCATCGTAATAATGATTAAAAATTAATATTTATAGTTATTATTAAAAAAAAGTTTGGAATTATCACGTGATATCACACGCATATATTTCACTGAGTTTAATCCAACCTATGTTGGATTAAGAATATACAATACTTACGGCGATAACGCCGTCAGTATTATTTGTTATCGGTAATTCCATCACAGGAGATTGACTCAGTTTGAAATGTCATTTGATACGTAAATCATTTTTAAGTCAGACCGATTTGAACCTAAATTCTCATGTAAATTGGTTTAGTAAGCTTCTAGACAATTTCGCTATAACTTAGATCAATTGTATTCCTATCTCAGGACAATTCACACAGCGCCATCTAGACCTAAGTTAAGCTAGCTAAAGCTTGTATTATGGGGACTAGATAAGTGATACATAGATATTTTTTTTCATAAATACATATAGAGTATATATACAAAACACTCACATAGATACAAACAATCATCCTCATAAATACAATTGTTTGTGTTGTGCGAGGAATCGAACCAGCGACCAGGAGTTAAGGCGGTATACTAAACCGCTAGACTAAACCGCTAATTATTAGATACTAGCTGTGCCCTCATTTTCACCCTTGTGAAATTTATAGCCTTTGTGTTATTTTGATGTTTAAGCTACCTCACTATAAAATTTCAACAAAATCTATTCAGAAAGAGTAGCAAACATCCATCCACACTCACAAACTTTCGCATTTATAATATTAGTAAGATTCTGTAAGATATAATATATGTAAATTAATATACTCGTAAAGCTGACATATAATAATATCTAATAGCTTTTTTGTGTACTTTAGCACAAGTTATATGAAACACACCACAGTAGCTGTTTACCAAACGAGTCCTATAATAAGAAAAGTTACGAAATACACATAATGGAATTAAGCAGTTTGTATCACAAAGACTTAGAAATTTATATGTACCCTTAGCAATATAATGAACGTGGAAGTAAGTTTGTTTGTTTTGATGTTAACGACTTAACCAATCAACTTGATATTTGGCACACGTAGTTAGTAGATTTTTTTAATTAATCATAAGAGGATTGGTGCTGCATTCGCTTGTGCTAATGGTAAACATCGATGTGAGGGCTATTATGATTGATGAAGTTACTCCAATTATGATAATCCAAATACCTAATTATGTGATTATGTTATTAACACTTCTCAATTGAAACAGATTAAATTAAATTGCAATAATCTACGAAGGATTTGAGAGTTGTAATTACTAGATAAGTAATTTTGCCACGCACAACGATAATGTGGACATAACCATCTTGCAGTATTTTCGAATCGATACTATATTCAAAACTTCAAGAAAATAGATTATTCCTTCTTAAACGCATTTGCGATTTCCCTGGTTTTGTGGAGGATCATTGGCGGCGGCAATCAATTACCATCAGGTAAACGCAAGTTATTTTGTACCATATGCTATAAAAAAAATTCGGTACGCAAATGCAATGGTTTGCACATACTTGCAAAATTGAAAATTTTAATTCATTACAATTGAGAATTATTAATAGCATTGTCACATAATTGTCACTCATGAATTAACCACCTTGATTTCCAGTTACTCACAATTTTCTGTGATTTAGTATAATTTATATTATTTTAATCACGTGGTCAAGTCACAGGCGGAAACTAGTCAATTTAATTTACACAACCAAGGTAGAATAGGATTATATGGGATTCTAATACAGTTAACAATGTTATTAAAGTTCTATTCAATTACCAACAAGATTATTTAAAAGTTTACATTATTTTATGGTCGACAAAAGAAAGATTATTGTGTTAGGTGGTATGTATATACGAGTATACTTATGTTATATTGATACGATGATATTGCAAATTTATAACACGTTAGACTGACTATACATTTCCGATTAGAGTCGCACGAACCGTGCCGACGACGTATTCGATCGACGTGACGCATTGTTTCATACACCTACCTCAGACGATTTCTTAAACAACATTTTTGAGATATTAATATATAAGTAGTACCTATAACTTCAATCGCGTCTACATTTTTAATAAATAATCGTACAAAAATAAATAATTCAATGATTTGTATTTCACTACTTTTGAAAAGATTATTTTTATTTTTTCAACTGTGTTTAGCATATATGTTACCTCATATATGCTAAAGACAGCATCATATCATATATGATTTTGATAGATATCATATATCATTTGCAAATTTCATAAAAACATAAGACGCAACGCAAACTGAGGAAGATGATGTGTCTATTACTCAGTCAATTTTAAACTAATAACAAATATATGTTAATGACCATATTAAATCGAAAATTATCTATCTGTTTGTTTGTAGCATTTTACAAATAAACGGTTGAATGAATCGTAATAAAATGTGTTATGCAGACAAATTATATCATGAGGACAGACATAGGCGCACCTTTTATATCAAAAAGCAGACAAACCAGCGGCTACCAGGTAGTAGTAATATACATACTGTATATGTTTCAGATGGATTTTATTTTTAGACCAAGTAACATTTAAATAAAGAATTATTTACGACATACTTTTTCTTGTATACGCCGTTTTTGTATTCGTATTCTTGGAATCAAATCCGTTCAGCCATTTATGCATGACTGAGTACGGAATAAACATTCAAATCTTCCATTGAATTTATACCTCTTTTATTCTTCCTCTAAAATAGATAATTGAATATATGTTGTCTCTTATCTAGATGAATCATAGTTTCTACATATAGTTTTTTTTAATACGTTTAATGATATGAATAGTTGATTAGATTCACGGATGTTAAAATATAATAGAAAAATAAATAAGAATGTGACTGTGTGATGCATATTAATAGAAAGCACTAAGCATTAGTATTCAATACACAGATCTTCATAGAGTAGGTAGATTATAATATCACATTATTATTGGGTACAACTAAACTAAATATTAAGTACGGAAATAAGTAAGTGGAATATTAAGTATATATTGAAACAAATACTTTTGATTATGATGAATGTATGATTGCTATTACAAGTTTATTATTAGTTACCCATAAACTTAATAATAATAATAACCTAGTACAAGTCACAAAGGGCCATATAGTCCAAAACTAAGAAGAGCTTGTACTATATAGGACTAAAAAACCAATAGATATAAATATACAACCATTCATACTCATAAAATCAAATATTTGTAGGAAAGGAATTAAACCCAGAACCGAGGCGTTCAATTATTATACATATTAAAATTGTTAATCGGGTTCTAACAGTTCAAGAGGGATGTGCATTGTGATGTTTCATTGAATAATCTAGGGACTACCTATATGTAGTTGAACAAATTACTGGCATCTATCGACATTGATATCGCTGTACCTAGTTGAAACATTGATAGTAGTAATTACTGTTTTTTTAATAATGATTTAAAACAGCTATCGAAACTATACTGTAGTGCTATGACTTACCAGAGTAACTACACGCCACTAAACAATAAACACACATTATATGTATAATATATTCATACTTGCAATTTGTCATACTTAACTTCTAAAAAGTAACTCTTGTTTAGTAATTTTTGGTATCTAATGACTTAAATTAATCTTTAAAAAAAAACACATATGGCAATGTATATGGAAGAACGGGATGTATACAACACTGTGTTATTGTAATCCAATTGTTTTTTAAAGCAATAAACATTTTTTTCACATTTTCATAAAATACTTTATTTATCTTAAAAAAAAAGAAGTAAAGACCTGATTAACATTATATTTGAATAATGTAGTTACATTATTCAATTATAATGTTAATCAGGTCTTTACACCAATTATTTGATTATAGCTATCAAGCGTACATAATAAGAAAATGTATTATTGCTACGCCTTACTGTTTTAAAAATTCAGTGTCTCACAAATGCAGTACTATAGTAGTATAGTAATCTAAGTGGATGTCTTGTGCATGAACGTTGGCAAGGATTTTATATTATGTAAGATAGTTGTCGACGATATCCATTTAAAAAAAGAATGAAATTGACAGTTTCAGGATTGTCTATAACATTGGACAGTTGCAATTGAAAATAGAAATAACATTTATTGGTTTCAATTCATTTAGAGTAGACTACTGAAATATGTACATATAATATAAACATAATCGATGGCTGTCTGTACATGAGTATGTTAGAAAAACTATCATTAGGGGACTTCATCATCACAGATCATCGTTATAAGACCCAAAACAATAACTGATAGAATTTTTGTCTATACGAGAACGTCCGCTGTTGTGTTTTATCAATAGATTTCATTTGTCTTTTATTAAACAAAATATAAGAAACTTCTTTACACAATCAGCTTCAGCAGTTCAGCTTATGAACTTTTTATATTAATATTGTTTCCCTACCATCCAGTACAGCATACAGATGCAATTGAGAAGAACTGGCAAGAAACTCAAATGAATTGAATAAGTTTAAAAACCCAGTTTAATTACATTGTATACGTATAAAGGTGTCTATGTCTAAAATTAGATGAAATCCCGTGTATGAACAGCAATTGTAATGCATGTTTGATATTTAAGTAATCGTTTAGTAAATAAATTTGCTCAATAAATATGATGTAACAGATGTTTTCAATTTATTTAAAGTTAATTTCAGTATATTCTTTGGTATCTTATTATAATTTTTTATACCATAGTCAATGTGTTTTTATAGGTATTTTTATAAAAAACACATTGACTGTTTTCTAAACGATGCTTGGAATAGTCAGTAAGCTTGTCTTTAAATCTAGTATTAATATTATCATGACATAGGTTAAGTTTTGACATTTTATAGTATTATAATTTAATTACAGAGTCACTAATAAATAATTGGTAATGTTTTATTCCATTCAGTTAACAACTAAAAAAGTTACACAAGTGCAAAGTCATGGGCTCTTCTAGTATACAATGAGATATAGTAGGAGGTCAAATGAAACGTACCTGTCATTGACAGGTAGATGACTCGAACATTGAATGCAGCGGGGTGCTGACAGATACGAACAAGCTGACACGCTGTTTCCAACGACCAATGAACTATAAGTAAAACATTCTCTGCATTTAGTCCTGAAAGTTAAACTATTCTATATCACTAATTAATAATTAATGTAATTATAATTTTCCAGTAATATGTAATATTTATGTCTGTGGGAGAGTATGAGTGTGTGTGTGGAATGGCGATAAATTTAACACATTGTGTGTCAATGTATATTTCTAACCGACTAGAGAATCAAACAGTGAGAAATATATTTAGTTTATTTAGATAATAATCTAATTTTATATATGAGCTAATGGAGCTATTCAGGATAATTAATGAATCTATGTATGACTACAACATGTTTATAATAAGCCTATGTTACACATAATTGGATCCGACTTGACAACAACCGCATCCATAACTATTTTACGGATTATTTAAAAACAATTAATGCAAACATAAGCTATATATCATTATTATATATTGAATTCTTGTGAAATCGGACTCAAATATTCCCAACATAACACAGACATGTTTAGTATGTTGTAGAGTATAGTATCACTAATTGTAATTAATGTTATCCATTATATCGTACATCAAACTGGAACATAACGTATAGGCTTTGTATGCCTAATGCGGGCAAAATGAACTTATCATAATATACCTCGATTAGTCTATATATACATATATTATATACTAGTGGTCCTCTCCGATATTGCTCTAACATTTGTTTTACACTACGATAGTGGTAAACAAGCATACGGCCCATCTTATGATCATCTGATGATAAACGGTTACCTGTGGTGTTTAGCCTGACGCCTCGAGGACTGGCATCCTGAATAAAACGACGAATGAGTGTTTAATATATACATAACTGCATATCTCTTAAGATATATATCATTTCAGTTCGTTTCTCAATCAAAGTGACCACTTAGGTTCTAGCTTGCGGGGAAGCATTCTCAGTCGATGGCGAACAATAGTAAAAGGTAGCCGTACGCATCATGATGGACAATTCCTCTAACCACAGTCCATTATATAATTGGTAGAACACACAAAGCGTACCTACAACTCTAACGTGAGATTTTAATTTAACAAAATATGGCCTATCGGATTATTTACCTTCAAATAGGTAAAAAAATCTCAATAAGAGCAGTGGTTTCGGAGTTTACATTTCGCATATCAAATTGAGTCCTATATCTTAACAATATAATATACAGCCAACGTATAAATGAAAATTTTAACAATTTCTCGGAAAAAAAAATCTGCAACTACTGTACTTATTTTAAAAATATCTATAAATAAAGAATAATATTTCACAAGCCATTATATTTATATCATTAGAAATAATTTCTTAAGTAAATTAATTTGTTAATTTCAAAATTATTCACTGCTACCTATAGTCCGCAGTGATGCTTACTACGGGGAAAAGTATTTTCTAAAGGCAAACTCAAGTATTTTTTGTATTATTTACAAGCTATGCCTGTGGTTTCACCCGAGTTAAATTTCAATAAAAAATACAGCCTATGTGTTATTCTGATGCATAACCTATATTACTGTAAAGTTTCATCAAAATCCTTTCACACGTGCTTAAAAACTTATGCATTTATAATATTATTAAGATTAAGATTAATCACAAACAAAAAGCAACAAATTGTCCTCTTTACTATATTACTTCAGATTATCTTATATAAACGTACAAAAAGTAGCATTAAAATTATAAAATTGTTGCGAAGATTGCACAAATGGCAGGAAATCATCGGGTTATACAAAGGTATCGCTGGGCGGGCGGGAGCGTGGCTGGCCAGGCCGGCAGCCACCTTGCCGCCCGCAGGCCCGCCTCGCCCGCGCCTCTCCGCAGTCTACTCACAGCTACCGCGAAATACGCTCCGTACCACCGCGCTACTACCGGCGTCGTACTCCGCGAACCTAACCGTGAATTAAACATTCAACGTATTAATTAATTATGAATTAAATATCACCTCACGATCTTATTGAAACTATCACCAAGTGTTATATTGTGTATTTTCAGCACCTGTGTCCTTATTGTGCCTATTGTTTTGTGAACAGTCAGTCCAGATTTTAATTTCACCTCCGATTGTTTGATGTAAGTACCACATTAGTTTTAAACTCGTAACCTATTTTTTAATAAAACAGGCCACTATGAACAGGTATGGGATGTGTTTGCAATAACAAATATTAGCATATGAAATTTCTCATAATGAATACAATAAGTCGATGTTTATGTTGCTCAGTGTGAAAATAACGAACTATGTGTGCGCAATGATATAGCGCAAGTACTTGTTTAATATCAGCTCGTTATGAATCTCGTATTATGATTGTCATAAGAAAATTATGGTTTAGTTATGTGCAGTACGTACATTTATAGAATAATGTTACCGTCTGTATCACGATCTGTTATCGCAGTACAACGAAAAGTAAACAATATGATATATTACATTGGGGCCGCCAGATGCTCCCATCTTTTATATCAGATGTATAATTTTTTCCATGTGGTGAAGAGCTATGAGGATGGCAATCTTTGCTCGGGACTCCGTTGCGTGATAGAAAACGAAATAAGGATATCCTCACAACATAGTGAGCGATATAGCCCGAAAGATCGGAAACCTAAAGTGGGCCAGTCACGTAACTCGACAAGCAATGATGAAAAAAGTTTCACGTATAGGCAAATTATGTATACAATGTATCATAACCTCAATACTGGATTTATAGACCCATATTGACTTGTCAATATGGTTTTTTTGTGGGAATGGATAAAAAATTACATTAAATTAAAATGAAAAAAAAAAGGTATAGTAGGATATTCTGGAGACAACATCGATTAAATTTAAAACTTCTGTTATGTATAACATACTGATAAAGGCTTATTACTTTTAAACCATTACTTAAATAACAAACGTGCATCACGTACGGGTTTTTATTTAATGTTAGTAATGGACATCTAAATAAGTAAGTAATGTTGAAATTTTATGATTGAAATTCAGTTGAGTTTCTCGCCAGTTCTCAAATGAATCTGTAGACTGAACTGGACAGTAGGCAAAAAATATATAGTATACAGAAACCTTCACATGCATAAGTGACTGAAATGGGAAATATAATAATGCAAATAACTTGACTGGCATAAGTGCCTAGCATATCCTGCATGAATAAATGATTTTTTAATATTATAGACATGTACTGTTGGAAATAATAACTTAAAAGTGTAAATAAATGTGGGTTAGTTGTAGCTAGAGTATTCTCAGGTATAATGTTTTAAGTCTAATGTCGTTGATTGTAGACTCATATAAAGCATATAAAGCATCTATGAAAATAGAAATTGGACTGATATAATATAATGAAATATAATTAAAATTATATTAATACGCTTTACCATCAGAATCAGAAAAATGTATTTAATTTATTTAATATTTATCATTAAATAACTAATTTTTTTACACTACGGTGGCAAACATGCAGACGGTCCATCTGATGGTAAATAGTTACCGTAGCCTATGGACTGCCAGACACCAGGTGTGACCTGCGCGTTGACCCTTGAAAAACCCCATGCTATGAATATGTCCTCAATACTACAATATACAAAGATGCCAATCAGTAATATGATATCTAAGTCATAAAGGTAATTCATATTTTTATTATATTGTTCAACAGTCCTCCAATAGACAGGTAAATGGTATAAGTACAATTGATTACGTACAGAACAAGTGTTCTCGAAACGTTTTATTTACTTACAAGTATTTTATATTAAACCAGCTTTTGTAGCAAACGTTATTTTAATATGGTTATAAAATATAGAAGTTGAAGGTAGAAGGTTAATAGTTTAGATAACAACCTATTCTCATACTTCGGTAGTCGGTAGTCCCATACATAATGGGAGGTGCACTTGGTACCTAATTAATTTTGATAAAATTTTTATTTATGTATACTGCATATAAAATTCTATCAAATTTAATTAGGCCATTTCGGAGAAATATGGTAAATAAGACTGTGACACTATAATTTTATATGTTAGATTAGAATTAATTAGATGTAGTATTGTACATAACAATCTCACATTTTCACTGTAACTATAAATCTTACAGACTAAAAGCTTTGACTATATTGTTATTTAATTACTCTAGTTTGCAATAGAGCATCTACGATGGATTACTTTGTTCTAAACACATACAAAATTAATTATGTTTAAGTAAACTTTGTGTTATATTATTACAGATAATTATAATATATGTTGCTCAAGTAATCGTACTTTTGTTTATATTTTTACTAGCTTTTACTTCTTCTTGGCTTCTCTTGCCTTAATTACCACGATTTAACGACTCCTTGTTTCTTACAAAAACAAAATGTACTTTTTCATTTTAGGAATGTTTCAAGGAAGTACTATTTAAAATCTTTAATTAATATTATTTCTGCAATTCACAACTTAGAGCGTCTGGTTTTACCCCTAAAGGATTGAATTTCGAAAATCTTTTATAATTTCTCGTCTATGTTTCAAAAATAACACCTTTGAAAAAAATTTGCTTCTAGGGTTTAGGTTGGACGTGGATAAATCAGTAAGTCCGGCCTTCTTTTTTATATGAATATAAATTTTTTGAAGGCTCATAGTTTTTTATAACATATTAACACATTAAAATAAGAAATATATTTACAAGAAATTAAAAATCTTTGTTTAAAACCAATAGTTATTTTCTGTTAAATCAGAAACATATTCGTCTATTCTCTATCTACTAAATTGTCATACTATTTGACCAACTTGCAAAAGAATAGATTCTCAACGCAGTCGCCCTATAGGTATGTCAGTATGTTACCTATTTTTTTTAAATCAATTGAGATTTACTTACTTGTTAGGTACATATTAATTTATATCTCGATTGAAGTAAATTTATAGAGAAACAATAATTGTAAACGGAATCGTAGTTACGATCCAATAATGTTATTTCCGACAGACCTTTGAAGATTACAATTACCGTGACGTCATGAATTACGTCGTCAGATCTACACGAGTATTAAGTTTGAAGAGTCATCTAAGAAAAATACAAAGAAAGAAACTTTACTAATGATGAAACTTACGTACCTATATGGAGTTTTGGAGTTCTTCGCAAAATTGTACAAACAAAACTTTCCTTTTCTTCCAGCAGTTTTGTTTTTAATAAATTACTACGTATTGCATTTATTAATGTCTGTTTCTAGCTGGTCGTAAATTAAACTTATAGTTAATATGTTTTTTTTTATTCCAACACTCATGTTCTGTAATTAATAAAATACTAATTCTCTGTTCCAACTTCGCATGGGTACAATTATGAAGAAAATAAGCCGAAATATTTACGTCACAGTATGACATCTATCAGATCGGTCAATATTATTCAATATATTATTTATTTCAATATTCTGTATTGCACTAAAAACGTAATAATTGTTGCAATGATGCTATAACCATTGGATAAAAAGAGAAAGCGGTTAAAAGGCAGTGATGGGAAAAGGGACACTTTATTATTACCTAATTTAGGTAAATAGGTTAACATAATAGTAATGTTTATACATATATTTTTGCATTAGGTGTATTTTATCTACTACACTATCGCAATACGTTTCAACTATGTTACAGTACAACTGGAACAATGAAGGATTATTTCGTTTCCCTACAATCATTGGTTTTGATATTCATTGTGACACTTTTCTATTTCTTATTTAAGTATTTTATTAATTATTAATCTTAACATAGAGTTCTCCCATAATATCAGTACTTAAAGTATATTTTAAGATGCTGTTTTTATTTTAACTTTATAAAGTGGCCATTTTCATATTCGGCTGAATGCATATTTTGTAATTTTCTTCGTTTACAATTGCTTTTAAATGTCCAATTCATCATATAAACTTTAGCAACACTATCCAAATTGTTGTTTACTGTGATACGTGTGATGTTTACCATTTAGTTAATCTCAGAATTTATCATTAGTAAACTTGTATGTTAATTTATCATTTACCTCAGATCAGAAATTGGACAAATAGACATTATTTCATGATAATTTGTTAATAATTAAGACAGGCATTATAACGCAAAATCCTGAATTACTCATCGTATAAGTAGTAATTTAGAGCAGAATTAGATATTTTAATTTACAATGCAAAATGAAAATTCATTAATGTAATTTGTGTTTTTTTACGTTAAATGCATCTTAAATTATTATATTTCCACAATAAAAAAAATATTTGCGTAACAACATACAATTTTAATCATTTCCAGAATAATAAAGATTATATACATGTATCTATAGACACGCGGGAGCCTATCAAAGCCAAGTTCTAGTAAGAGAACTGGCAAGCATAATGATTAATCGACATAGATTTATAATAATTATTATCTACCAGAATAATATATTTTCAAGTCTTTTGAATGTTTTCTATGTCATATATATGTATCTAACTCAGAGATTTGGCATTGCATTCGTAACTATATTACTACTAATTACTGTATACATAACAGAAAAATATAATTCTTTGCTTGCTCATATAACTCACTAACTCTACCTGCGTGCGTCTAAACACATATTCGTGGACAAGGTATCGTGTCACAGAATTGTCACGGCGGCAAATTACTCACAACCTTTGCGTGACATTTGTCGAGGTGACAATGTCATCACTCCTTTCAAGGTTATAAAGGTATGTCTACAATTAGATTTTGTTATATTCGCAACTACATACAGCTTCATTCATCACCATAATAACCCGTTATTACTATTAGATAGAGATTTAGTCTACTAGTAGTTCACTTTGCTGGATAGTTTCATCGAGTTTCCATTTCTTAGCTACTCTGTTTCCAAAATTCCTCATACGTTATCCAAGAAATGATAATTAGTTGCGAGACATATTATATTAGTGGATTTCATAGTTTTTTTTATGCTTGAATATGATATAATGCACCCGCCAACGTTTGCTATGTTGGGGTATAAAGTTAGGTCTAACTCGTCGAGATTACCACGATAGTTTGCGAACAGGACAATGTGAAGATATAATAACCTAATAAGGTGCATTATTAGAAATGGAGCCACTAGTCTCGACTACTAACAATGCAGTAGAACCCAGTGGTTTAATTGTAACAATCTCCACCTTGATAATAGTGGTAACGATTGTCTTATGATAAATCGTCTTAAACATAAACAAATATCGGAACACTTATTTGTTTATATTTATGAATTATTTACCATCCACATACATTCTAAATAGGTATCTATTACTAAGTATAATATACATTTCACATTGTTCTCCGGTACCTCGTCTTCCAATTTACAATTATGGTATTAATTGACCGAAACATAACAAAACGAGAATTAAAATAGATATTAACTTAAACTTAACAGACCATCAGTTACTTGTAGTGTACGTGTGTGTTGTGTGTGTGACAAACTGTGACAAGTTAATCGAAAAATAGATAGGGTCCGAATGGGTCCAGATGGGGTAGTCCCATTGTCAACTGTCGACGTCGTTGTGAACGCAACACTTGACATGGCCACATTTAGCTAGATATATTTGATTCGAACGTAGCGGGATTCGAATTTACCGATTTATCAGCTTAATTTTGGTTTGATATCGGTATTTCCAAAACCAAAGAGTTAGTAAGAAATATAAATTTACATACAATGTTGTTTTGCGTTGGTCAGGTTCGACCTACTCGATGACTGTCCTTTCTTTATCTTAACATTAAAAAATACTATGGTATAATAAATCACTAAGCTATAGTGTTCTTTTTATTTATATACCATACAAAAACAATTACTTTAAATACCACATAATATAATAATATACTATGAACTTGTAGAGATATGATACCATTTTTTTTTTATTTATATTTTCATTAAAGAACAAAATAATAATAATATCTCAGGACAATTAATACAGCGCCATCTAGTCCCAAGCTAAGCAGAACGTGAATTATAGGTATTAGATAACTTATATAATTACTAAGATACATTTTTTTAATAAGTTTATACATAATATAACTTAGAAATGAATATAAATGTTTGTACCGTGCGAGGAATAAAACCAGCACCCATCGGAAGTAAGGCGGTGTGCTAAACTAATAGATCACCAAGGTTATATAAAAAAAATCTAAAGTATGTTTAGGATATGGAAACTCAGGATCTACCTCAATATTTCTATTATACTTCTTATCTAATATGTAGGACTTATGTATAGACAGAAAAATATGTAACACTATCTGTGCCCGCGGGTTCACCTGCGTAAAATGTATAGCCTACATGTTATTCTTATGTGTAAGCTATATTGCTGTAAAGTTTCATCAAAATGCTGTAAGTAGTTTTTGCTTGAAAGAGTAATAAACATCCATCCATACTCACAAACTTCCGTGTTTATAATATTAATAATAAGATATATCAGTAATACGGTAATTCAATTGTCATGACATATTTGGAAATAGTAATAGTAAAGTAGTAGTAAAAAGTTTGGGACTAAATGCTTAACAATAATAATAAAGCAAAAAATGTTTCCTACGAAAGATTCGAAAGTGAACAAATCTGTCGGCTTATTTGTATTTATTTTGTCTGTTTGCTAACGGATTAGGCGATGATGTGCCGTGCCGTGCTCACTAAACTACGCACGTAAAGTGACTTTGCACCGAGGTTATTATTAATATTTATAAGCATTATTGTTTTAGGAAGCGACTGAAATAAAAATAATAACATTTTTATTTTAGTCATTTTTTTATTACGATTACGTAACTCAATTCCATATCGATTTCTAATTATAACAAAATTTTGAATAATTTAGATATAATAAATAGTTCATTATACACACCTTCACAACTGAAATCCAAGATGGAGTAGTCAGATGTAACACTTGACGTGTCTACATTTGGTTAATTATTCAACTTATACACTAGTTAGGCTGCTGAGAAAAAAAAAGCTTTTATAATTTATTTTTGTTTATCTGAGTGTTTGTGTACGGTAACTTCCAAAACGAATTAACCTATTTAAGTACAATTTTCACTAATATATTCTAACAAACTTTCATAACATTAGCAACTAGTGTTTCTTTTATTTGAATCTAACTTGACTTCAGGCCCACCTTATCATCATTTACTGGTGCTCCGCAAGCATACATATATCGTTGTCACAGTTAAATGCATCATACTGTATTCATAAAAAAATATAAAGTTATATATTACTTATATTATTATATAATACTTACATTTTTAAATAATTATTACATTTTTACTACTCTATTCCACGTCCACGTAAAAGACAAAAGGTCTTTTGTACCTTCTTACTCTGTTAATTATGATTCTTGTGATATATATCTGTTGCAGTATAGAGTAAAGAAATAAAAAATAAATGAGTATTATTATTTACAATACTATTGTCACAGGCTTAGTGATGTAATATGGAGATTAGACACAAACGTTACACTGGTCTGGCCTGAAATTAGTTTGCTAGTGCAATTCACTGGCAAGTTAATTTCAGGCCAGGCTTTAAATCTAAGATCGGTAAGCACTTGATGATCATTTTTACTTTCTGAAACACCTAACCTTTGTTTTCTTTTCTATAATGGTGGGGTAGGTACTAGCGTTACTGAAAACCTATTAAAAATACTACAAAAGAAAAACAGGATCTAGTCTATAGTATACTGTGGTAAATAACGATAAGTACAATAATTTAATATTAAAATTAACAAATTCAAAAGAATAGTATATTTCAATACTAGTTGAACTCGCAAGCGCATGAATAGCTACAAAATATATCTTGTATTAGTTTCGAAATATTGTTTTCGGTAAAGAAAAAGCTGTACTAAATATACTAAGTACATTCAAGTTCCTAGTTTGTAGCCAACAAAGCTAAATGTGATAATTACTCGTAACTAGTTTGTCTGAGCCTGATTATCTTAATACCATATATATCTATACATATGTATATAGGTATATTTCATGAGAACTTGGATGACAATCACACATTCTTAATTATTATTTGGATATTTGTTAAATAAATTCTCCTAAACAGTTGAACCAATTTGGATGCCATTTTGTGTGTATTTCAATTGGTTCCAGTATGGTTTGAAAATACAGTAAAAACAGGTTGATGCGCTGTTATTTCGGCAGGATCCACTGGTATCATATATGTTTATAAATAACTAATTAACTTTTGTTGATTAGAACAAAATAAGCGTAGTACTGAAAATTTATAATATTAGCAGCTGTTTAAAAGTATAGGAAATGAGTCAGCCATAATTTAATTCAATCATAGGTGTATTTATTTTAAAGCGTTAGATCTATATTGATACCAAGAAGAAACTTATTTGTATGTATTTAAGACTTAATCTTTGAAACTACGATTATTATAAATTATTTAACTAACTGATATTAAACTCGTAATATCCGCCGGAAATACTGGTTTATTTTATTTAGTAGTGGACTTCGATACAAATTCAAAAATCATTTATTCATGTAGGACATTTTAGCCGCTTATGAACATCAAGTTTTTACATTATAATTTTATTTCTTTCCTTACCGTCCAGTTCAGCTATCTATGTATGTCTAACATTAAATGAAAATCTCGTGCATGAACAACTATTGCCATGCACGCTTGTCAATCAATCGTTTAGTGAGTGATACAAAAATTTACCAACCTACATACAGTCGAAAAATCTCTTTCATTTTAAATAGGTTAGAATAATTCAAGTAACATACCCTCTATTTATTAAATGTACACGGTATCTGTGGTAGATAAGTTCTAAAAGTGAATACTTGGAAATTCACTTTCTGGCATTCCTTTCGCGGAAATTTATGAACATTTTCAAGAATTTCTTTTATGTCGATCTGTTCTCGATTTAACAATACCACGCCTGCTTCTCGTCTAGTTCACAGACTGACAGGACTTTTGTGTTTTTATTATAATATCAAGTTTCCAAAGAATATCATATAGAGCTTTGTTTTATATTAACTCTATATATATCTGTGCATTTGTATTTATACAATTAGAATGAGAAATAAGCTGGCGACCTCATGGTAAATGGTAACTGTCGCTGATAGTCATGAACAGCACTATTAAGATTAGTCAATATGTAATGCGGAAGATGTAATTTGGTTTTATGTAATTTTAAATCTAATTTCATTGCCTTATCTCACTCTTCTACCGAATCACATCTTACTAAGTAAGCCTAGCGCCAGATATACATAACTTTACAGATATACATGACTTTACGCTACCAATACATACTTAATACGATATTTTTCGTGGAGCAGGTGAAAGAAAGAAACCAGAAGAAAAAAAAGAAACTATGTAAAAAAATTGGATATTTAATTTATTTCTTCAATAAATAAATTTGTAGTTCATTTAGTAAACATCTTATAAGCTGTGCTTAGTTTGGAACTAGATGTAGTACTAGGTTCATAATTATCAACAAATAAATCAAACCCGACTGGTCCATCTAAACATTACTTTGTTCAAACAAACAAACTCTTCAGCTTTATATATTAGTAGATATAGATAATAGGAGAGCACCGCTGTCATAATGCGACTGACGACATTCTACCAAAGTACGTTAATTCGCCGTAATATAAATGCTTCCGTCGCACAAAATGACTGGCCGTTTTATTGCGGCGAATTCTTGAGTTGACTACTACATATATAGATATGGATACTCTGTGCATAGGTACGTGGAAATATGAGGAATTACAAAAGTACATTTTAAATTATAATTAGTCATTTTTTATTAGCATATTATTTTAAAAGGCAGGTCATTTAAAGGGGAAGAGTAAAAATAACCGTTAATGATCAGTCAAAGAACCACTGGGTTCTCCCATATATGCTCATAACTTGTCGGGTTGTTTAATGTAACTTACAAACAGTGAAAGAATTAATAAAATAAAATAAGTATTTATTCAGTTTTATTTACAAAAACATATCTCTTACAAACAGACAAAATCAAATTCATTATAATATAAGGATAGCATAATTTCTGTTTTTGTAAATAAAATATCAAATAAGCTAACAGCCTATCTGATGGTAAGCAGTTAACGTCGCCTATATACATTTGTACATGAACAGCACTATGGATATCACATTATCATGTGATACCCGTGATAAGATGCCATTCCAAAGGACTAATCATAGTGATTTCTTCAAGACTGATCGCGATTAGAATTTCATTCGGCCGGACCTTGACTGTTGCGGATAGTTTTTCTTTTAATAGTATTTTACCAGACTGAGAACATAACGTGATCGATCTTATAGTATGGATCCAGCCTAAGATCTTCCTGTACCTAATTTATAACTTGTTGCTTATCGTCCATGTTGCGTTAGTGTAATTATGCTATTATTGTATATATATATATACATATATCATATACATATATATATATATATATATATGTATATGATATATGTATCTATTTTTTTAAATAAATCATATCGCATGTTATTTGCTAATAATGTAGCATTGTAAAATACTATTTAAAATCGATTAAATATTTTTGAGTTTATTCGTTACAAAGAGTCAAATCTTTCCTATGTACAACAGTAATTAAAATTATTTATCAGCAACTAAGTACATACTTAGCAATAACATATAAAATTAAGGAATAAATTGTATATACCAAACCTCAGGTAATTAATCAAATACATTTAACTAACAGTAATATAGCAAGAAAATTGTGGAACCGAAATAACTATTTCATATCTTTCCATTTCTCTACACACGTGTTGCCGCAGGGCTTGTGCTGATTCAATTTATTTAGGACAATGCCTATTTCGTTTCCAAACCCACTTACAAGTTATATTATGTACTCGTGCTCTGTATATTAGCGACTGGTCCCGGTTTTACACGATATCTATCCCTATTTTTACCAAAATATAACTTATTTTATTCACTGACAATGAAACATTCTATAAAGGAAACAAAATTTTGTATTGTTATTGTAATTATTGAGTAAATCAAATATTTCCTGTTTTTAATATTAATTTAAATGTACATCGGGTTGCCAACAGTATAGAATCTTTGTATCAGTACGAGATTTTTGATCTGTGATACGAAGACATTTTCATCTTCATCTCCAGAAAATAAGGTGATATACAAGATTTGTTCGACCAATATCAATTAAAGTTCTCAATATTTATACTAGATGGCGCTAGGTGAAATGTACAACGCGCTATAGTTTCGTTTTCTTTGATTATGACCACTGTACGGAATTTTGTAATTATTGAGTTCGATTTACACCCGAATATATCTTTGTTTACTATCCAATTCGCTGTTGTTTGATTTCTTGGCCTTGAGTAAAAACAAGATTAGATGCCCAAATTGAGATGATAATAATAATACATATGAGTATACGATTTTTTTAACTTTTTTATATGAGATTAATTTTAGTAAGGTTAGCAATTCTGATGTATATATATAAATATCCATAAAGCAAATACCAAGGTAAAATCAATATTTATTTTTACATCTACCATCATATTTTGTATTAACTAATGTATTCATTTTAATATATATAATTTAAAACCCTATTACTTTTCTAAATATAGAGAGGAGGTTTATTTGTTTATTATTAAATTAAATTTAAATAAAGCGTATTATGTAGAATAATACCGCTTTATTTCATATCTTAAACACCTACATAATTTTATTTAAAAGTCTATAATAATTTAAAAGCTGTTGTCAACGGCTTTGTATCCGAGCACAAAGAACCCGTTATTTCCTGTTTATATATTTTATTTTTGCCGACACCACTTAGGTAATCCGTCTAAATCTTCTTAGACAAGTATTGACCATCGTTTTGTGTTTGATTTTTAAATGTTAAAATAGTCCGCATTTAAATAGATTTGCAAATGAAAATATAAATCAAGAGCAAGGGACCTAAATTAATACCTTGTGGGATACCAAATAACGTTCTAAATGTAAGCCACTAAAATCTAGCAGTTTATCAATTTACTATAATCTTATTAATATGTAAATCTATTTATTACTCCTAGTAGCATAATATAAATGGGTAATATAATGAATATTATTATAAGAAGACTTTTTTTAATATATGTACATGAAATGAACATGAAATTTTATGTTTTTATCTACGATTTCTACTTTATAATCCAGCTATAAAATATCTTAACATAAAATTTCTTTAGAAGCGAAGCTATTTCTTATCTATAAAAGTTGTTTACCAGAGTAGAGACGTGCTTTGAACGTTGCAATTAAAGCGAATAGACTTGAAAATACGTGTTGAATAGATATAGCCGCGTATGTAACGATTAAAAATTCTTCAGAGCTTTAAAAGGCGGTAACTTTTTTCAGCAAGATGTCGATGAGTGACCAAAAGCCTAAATCGACGGTTCAGATCCTAAATAAGCAGATGAAGGATCAAAAGGAATAAAATGCTGTTATTTAAACATTCTTTGTGAAAAGTTTTGCTAACAATTTACCGCTTGAAAATAAATTTGTCGCTTAGGAAAATTAAGAGGACCTTTATTATAATAATTCAAATAGAATAATAATTAATATTTGTAGTATAAATACAGTAATATATACTTTTTTGTTTTAAAATACTGTGTAATTAAATTATAATGATGAATAAAATATCGGTAGAAGATTTGGCAGTGAAATTACAGGATAAGGAGACATGACACCTTAGTCTTCTAAAATGAGTTGAATACGGGCAGGGCATCTGTATCTAAATTACACCAAACATTGAGGTAAAGAACTGAGCTATAAAGAGTAGAGGCATAATATATTAGTTTTGTAAAATAGTAACATAGCAACAAGAGAAACTAATTAGGCCAGCATTGTAAGTTTGTTCTCATTTACATAAATAAATTATCGCTTAGAGAATCCCAGCATCCCAACGTTAAAGCGACGACGAAGAGTGATTGATATCTACTGTTGTCGAAAGCCGGTCTTAGTTTTCAAAATGCCCAATCAATCTTCGTATCCAAAATGCTTACACACTGGTAAACTTGTAGTTTCATCAGGACATGTGCGTTTTATTAAAACGTCTTTGTCATTTGGAAGTAAAATGGTTTTAAATAAATGACATTGTTCTAAAATAATTGGTCATTTTAATATTTGTTTTTTTTTCTCTATACTAATGTAGTATTATTATTTCGTAGTAATATCCATAATGTTTATGTATTCTTTGCTTTATATTCACAACAAATACGGATTGATACTTAATACTACCCCAACAGATTACAATACAAGCAGTATCTATTCCTATCTGAATATTGGCAAATCGAAATCTGATATAGTCGTAGCTAAAAACAATCACATAACATTTTATTAAGATTTTCATAAATATTACTACTCATCATTTTATTTTGTACCAATAGTTGTACTTTTCAGCCTAACTTAACAATAATTTCAAATTAAACTAACAGAAGACGAATATATCAGTGTTGTTTAATTACAACGAAATATAGAAACAATAAATTCCTGGTGTATCGACAGCGCGATAAGGCGCCACATGGCACATTGCAATATCGATAGGTCGGAATTGGCTTTAAGAGTAAACCGACAGTGCGGCACCGCACCGTCGTATGCAAATACTCAGCGGATTATATTATAGAGAAGTATAAACTTAAACTTTAACTTTTGAAACACGGATCGGTTCACCGCAGCCAACCCCGACCAAGTGACTCAAAAGTTTGTAAATACTATTTGTACGGCTAAGCGTGTTGAAAATATTACTTTGAAATTATATTATGTTATGTAGGAAAATAGTAAAGAAAGAAAATGACTAAATTTAATAGAAAAATACGGTAGATCTACTTATGAAGAATAATAAATAGACCGCCTTGGTCTGGCTGTTTTACTTCGCACACTGCTTTACTCAAGATGATCGGGAGTTCATTTCCACGTACGAAATTTTGTGTTCATAAGTATGATTGTATATGTTTTTTTTTAATATATTATATATGTATTTACAAAAAAATATATAATATATATTTAAGTATTTCTGTCACTTATGATTGTATGTGAATTATCGAGGGTTCTTATTATTATTAAATAATAAAGAAGTATTCATCATTTTGGTGAAATATTATGACATTTTTTATTATGCGCGATACTTAATTAAAATAATTTATTTATAAAAATACAGTGATTTTGGAAATATCTAAAATTTAATACTAAAAGTATGAATTATTATTGCATGTAAATCATTTTTTTTATATTTAATTAATACAGACAAATTACTAATATATGTAATGATATGGCCCAATTACATAAAAAGCATTATACACATTGACTATATTCTTAATTAAGTAGAACCTATAAAGAAAATATGTCCTACTTTTTTCAGTAGTACTGTTGTACTCTAAACAATTTTAATTGAACTAATAATTATAATACGACAAAGTAACGTAAAGTTCAGTCTCGTATAGTTTTGATCAGATTCGGATTTATAATTCCATAGTAGGCCCTCCTGTATTCTGAGAAGTATTTTTAGTCTCTTTTGAAACAGAACATCTTATCTCTTGAACTAAGAATCCACCGTATGCAGTGCGTAGAGCATCGAAGAGGTCATTCAACTGAAGTGTTTTGGAAAGCATCCAAAACTTTTAATATATAAACAATTTTGTTGACTATATCAAAATTTCTCTGTGTCCCAGTTAATGGTCCATTCAGCAGGTTTGCAAATTATTAAGTAGAAATCATTATTAAAGATCTTATAGATATATTCAAATATCTATAAGATCTCTGGTCAGTACAAAGAATAATACGAATGTTTTTATTGAGTCGGAATTGAATCCATGACCATTGGAAGCAGTTTATGAAATTAATAGAATAGAATAGAATAGAAAATCATTTATTCAAATAAACTTACATTGAAGCACTTTTGGATAGTCATATTTTTTTTAATTTACCGCTCGTTCGGAAAGCTGTCTCATCACAAGAAGAACGAGTAAGAAACTTGCGTGTTGCTCTTTTAAATAATTTTATTATTACTTTACATTTTTAAGTTTAAGTGTGTGAATACAAACCACCAATTAGCACTAATTCAATTAAATACTCAAATAGAAAAAATATTGAGTATATAACCAACTGGTTAAACAATTAATATACAGTTAACAACCACTAAGGTCATCTAAAAATAATTTACAACATAAAGCAGGTGAAATTGCAAATTGCACTTCATACAAAATTTCATTTCTGGAATGGCGCTTCTTTATAGAAATTTATAAAATAGAATAGATTAAAGAAGAAAGCGTTCTACATTACATAGTATTATTAATTCTGGTTTCAAATATAGTCTGACTTAATGAAAAACCGCAATTCCGCAAATACGATTTAATAACCGCGATGTCGCCTGATGTAAATCTTCCTTTAATATTCGCATTGCCAACAATTGAACCCCACCCGAATACCAACTAAGTAGAAAGTTTAAATCTTATCTAAGGGTTGAAGTTCAGACTACTCCGGAATTAAATTGAATTAGCTCTCCGATACGGATTAGCATTCGAATGTAAAATCGAGATATGATATTATTAAAACGATTTATTATGAACGACGTTGATTACAATATTGTAGGTATCAAAGCAATAACAACATTATATATCTAATACGAACTAATAATTTCTTTAATTAATTTAAAATTATCATGAATGCCACTACAATATAGTACTTATAGACACTAAAATGGTTGCAATCAATATTATGCAATAACATAAGAAAAATAATTACTTTGTTTTATTTTCTTACAATAAACAATATTTAATTTGCTTTTTTTTAAAGTTCGCATATGATCGTTCTAGTGATACAGTCTATATTTATGTCAAATTTTATTAGTATCCGTTCAACTGTTTAGACAAGTAAAGTTAACAAACACCTTGGAATCTGTTCGATATCTGTTATTTTAAACAGGTATGTAACAGATCCTTATTAATAGGTATATCTCTAATGCCGTATTCCACGAAAACGGTGGCGGTAGAAATACTTGTAAATTTCGATTACAATTCAATAGGAACCCGTCTCCAAAGTTAGTGAACTAATTATTATTTGCAAAGTAAGCGTCACTCGAGATTTTTTCATCGTTGATTGAACAATTTAAGAAATGAACGCCAATTTTCTAAATTGGCTTTTTATTTTATGGCAAAGTTCAGAAATTTGTTCAAACAGAATCATGAGGCATAAATTAAAAAGGGTTCATTTTAATTAAAATAAATATTATTTTGTTTACATTAGCCGTCCTCTTATAAAAGCTTATTGATCCTTCAATTGGCTTCCCTGAAAGGAAACCTAATGATGATTGAAGATGCCGTGCCGTGCCGATAATCTTTAATTGTTTACTCCATTGAATTCAAATACCCATCAAACCATAATACGTCAATTACATTTTATCTACACTTTGTAGAAAGTTAGCTTCGTTGTGTAGGTAACAGGTCTCGAAATCAGATATACCTATAACATTTTTTTAATAAACGAGTTCATATGTGCTGATTACCGCCGCCCATGAGTACTTTGCCGGCTTTTTAAGAAGGAGTGTGATTTTTAATATCGTCTCGGTTCGGAAATACGATAGCTGGAAGATTCCTTAATTTAGTTATGTTTAAAAAAAGTTTCTTAAAAAATGCACGATGTAGGACCGCCATTCATCCAGATCAACTTGATAGCATTTTAGTTCTGTAAGGTCTGTTTTAAGGGTAGGAGAACTAAGAAAAGTATGTCAGAGAAGTAATATTATATGAAGGAATATTAAATGGCATAACATTCCAATCCTAAGAAACAGCAACGCACGAGGACGAAATGACTATGGTATGTTAATGTGTATGGCACTGATTGCCATTATGTAGTTCTTCTACTTGTTTGCCATTCCGTTACATAAAAAATAGTGTTTTATTTTTTAAAACTAATCTCCAATAGAGATTAGACAGAAATAATCTTAGTCATTTAGATTAGCAAAATTAGCTTTATCATGGAATACCCATATATTACTTACTATAATCATATACAAATATATATATATATGGTATTATGTTATATTTCCTCTACCTACTAAGTATATAACATACGTACTACAAAAAAATATCAAAATACTTATGGAATTTGCATTTTTTCTGCTTAAACAAGCTGATAAAGAGTAAACAATGACAACACCGAAATGAAGGTTAGTTAGTATCCACCCACTCAGCTGCTAATTTCTTAAAGAGATTCTCGAACCGAACGCGTAGCAGTTAATATTTATGGAGATACCGAGTCGCCCTATTTTACTCCTTTACATAAATTAATAATCTGAACAGTGATCCACTAAATTACATTAGAAATTCTACGCTAGATTGATATAAGTTTATTCTAATGTATATATTACTTAGATATTTTTTCTTACTATTACAGCTTCACCGAACTAATATGCGAGTAATGTGAACAACAAAGAAATTATGTTCTGCTGCAACTGCTGTCTGATGGATACGACTTCATGCTGAGGTTGCGGAAAACTAAAAGCTAAAAATTGGTTATATTATACACTGGAAAATTTTAAAAGAACAACTTAGAGAAATATTCGTCTGTATATTATTGAGAGGCAGCTAAATAAATATGTTTTTGGACGTGCCATACAAATATGCTTTTTAAATGTACAAAACGAAAAGGGTTTGAATTTTTCTGCCTATCGTAATTTTTTTTGGACATGTTTTTTTTATATAAAAAACAAGAACTTCCAATTGTGGCAATAAAAGCTAAAATAGTGGTCACCTCTATCGGTTTTCCCGAAATTCTGCATTATTTATGGCGCCGCGCCACACTCGTAGCCAGCTATTTATTTATACACGACCTTATTTCGAGTTTTTGAAACTAGCCCGTCGGCTATTTCGTAGAATTACTTATACAACACTTTTATCAGGCTCTTCGAAATATAAATGTGCTCCACCTCAAGTCTTTTATTCTTAAAACTAAGTTATATATGGCATTTTTCCTTCTAAATTACAGAATATTTTGCATCTTTATCACTGAAGAATTACCTAATATTTTATTTGAAGGAGAATAAATACATAGAAATATAAATTGCTTAAGAAGCTAAAGCACTTATAAGTTTGAGTTTAATCTATATACTTATATATTTTCGATAATTAAATTAATATATGATTAAACATGCAAAAAAGAGGACGAAGTCTCTGGTAAAAGCAAGTAATGAATAATATAATAAAACGCTATCATAACATATATATTCATAATTTCATGGCTGGTCCATCATTTATTCCCTTCTCGATTTCAAACAACAATAAAAGAGGGAAATGAAAGGAAATCGGGGGCTCCCAATCCGCGCTCAAAGCACAATAGAAAACGGTTCGACCTTAGCGGATTTAGGCCGGGAACTTTTTCTGGCAGACTAAAACCTACAATAAGAATACGTAGGTAGTTAAGACAAACAGCTTTACGGATTTGTCCCTTGTTTCTAAACTGTCACAGTTTTGTGAATAATGCATTAGTCACTATCTCACTTTAAAACACGTAACGTAAATTATAGAGGTTACTTGTTATTTTTAGCGAAAATTCAGAAATGTAAGTTATAATTTTTTAGATAAGAAATTGAAAGCCTATTGTGATATTATCGAATACACAGAATAAATAATATATTAAAAATAACAAATTATATTTTATACTATTTATTACATATAATTGGTCTCAAGAAAGAGCTCTTAAATAATCAAAGCAAAAGCACATTTCCATATTTATTGCGCAATCTACGAGTACGTGTGATCTAATAAAAAAATAAAAACATTTTTTTATAATATTACTAACCTGTTTGCGGAAACAGATAAGGAAAAACTTAAGTGTAACGAATCTGTGGACCGTCTTGGTATCTAATGATGAAAACACGTATTGTACTGGTAAGATAGTACAATCTGTATAATCCGGTAAGACAATAACAAACAATAAGTGAAATGTATCAATATGAAAATAAAAGTTCTAAAAATATAAATTTATCAATAATAAAAATATTAGGAGTGTTCGGTCAGTCGGTCAGGCGGTCAGTCGGTACCAGCAGTAAGGCAGGTACATAGGTTTGCGTAAGTAGCTACTTTAGCTACATACTTATTAATAAAACTATAACTGGCCATGTATGAATAGGAAATAGAGAAAAAAATAAGAGAAATACAAACTAAATAATATATAATATACTTACTAGCTGTTACCCGCGATAGTTACTACGTTTTTAGAAATGAAAGATAGATGCTACCCATCCTCGTAAGATAGACTTTAACAATTTTTTTATGGTCTGTTCATTCTTCAAACTGTGAAAGACATGCAAACATACTTTTACATTAGTATAGATAGATAAAAGTAGGTACATTATAGATATTCTTAGGATAGAAGAAAATTATATATGTTCATTTATAGATAATCATTTATATTATAAATTGACAAGAAAATAAGTTAGAGCCCGTATGTTACTCATATAATAATAAACTTTTGAGGGGCAGATACAACTGAACTTTGTCTCCAAAGTAAAGGAAAGCGAGACTCTGTTCAAATACTTAATACAATCAATTTCATATAATCCTTCTTAAATCTACGCCGAAGTAGAATAATTAACATAATAAGTTAAGTTCAAAGGAAGAACAATACGCATAAATCTACACAAACTCTTGCAAATAAGCAGAATAATCATTTTAGCCATGATAATATAGACTATATTATCATGATTAACGTTATTATTATTCCCATAACTTTACTTCAGAGATGATGAATTATTTAGTGTTATTTTAGTACTAAGCTGGTGAACCTTGTTTAGTCCGGATGCAATGAGAATACCAAATTTTCATCGAGATGTTTATGCACGATAAATTCAATCCTTATTGTAAATATTTTTCATATTTATTATGAAATCATTAATATATAATCATTAATAAATAATTTATCTGTATTGTTACCTACACCTAATAAGTATTTTTCTGTCTGTGTCTATCTATCTGTTTATAACATTTTCATGACGAAATTGTAAATTGTATCACAAGGACGGGTAAAGACCTTTTGTATATTTGTATAAATGAAGGAGATAAAGTCGCACGTGAAAGGTATTATAGTATTTCATAAAGGTTTTGTTTGTTGCTTGTATTATTCGAACATGCTGAAATAAAATTTATTTAGAAAGAAAAACATAAAAATCTGGTCTATAAATGATTTATATGAAAATGTAGGTACTTCCAAGAGTCTTCTGTAAGATATTGCAATCTCTGACATCCTGTACCTATTTGCATAATATCTATATTTATATACACAAAAGTTATTGAGGCTAATAAGTGACGTTCTACTTTCTCAAAATAATGACAACATAATAATATTCTATGTAATAAATTGTAATATTATTGATATTTATATCATGTAATGTTAAAAAATCGTTTTACATATTTGCCTACAAATTATGCTGTGCATTTGTTCTTAGAATCATTGAAAGGATATACTACTTAAGATACAAAAATATATATCTAAGTAAATATAAAAATATGTAATACTAGCTGTGCCTGCGGTTTCTCCTGCGTCAAATTTCAATATATAAATAATAAAAAAATGTAGTCTATGTGTTATTCTGTTGCATAAGCAATATTACTGTAAAGTTTCATGAAACTCTATTCAGTAGTTTTTGCTTAAAAGAGTAACAGAAATCCCTTCTTACAAACTTTCGCAATTTATAATATTAAATAATAAGATATACCTATGCCAATTAATAATATAGAATAATTCCTATGAATTAATAAATTAGGAAATGAAATATAAAATGTAATTAATAATATTATTAGTAATCACATATTATAATTTATAGGATAAAAATACCAGTTGAATCTCATTCTTAATAATAATCAAAAAGACAGCGCTCGGTCTCGGTAGTTTTCCCCTTTTGTACAAGGAAGGAGTGATGATGGGAACGTATATTTACATATAAAGGAAGTTGGCGCACTCTATATTTAGTAGATAAACAAACAAACACATCTGAGTATACATTTACAATACGTTAAGTATAACTAAACAAAATTACGCCTAGAATGTTAAATACATTCGGGGGTGTAATTTTATGTTGGAGTAATTTTTATTGTATACTAGCTATTCCCGCGGTTATACCCTCGTGAAATTTATAGCATATGTGTTATACTCATGTATAAGCTATATTGCTGTAAAGTGTCATCAAAATCTGTTACGCAGGTTTTGCGAGAAAGAATAACATACATCGATCCATACTCACAAACTTTCGCGTTTATAATATTAATAATAAGATATAACTCCAATGAATTCTTAATATTTTTCTTGTACGTCTATTACAGTCACCTATGGTAAGTGTAAGTAAAAAGTAATAGACTATATCTGACTACGTTATACCTTTCGCAGAAGTATTACTTTTTTTTTATAAATTGACTAAAATTGTTGTAAATATAACCAAAATTACATAAGTGCCTATTTATGGACGTTAGAAATTTACTACCTACGCAATTTTCAGTATCTATCAAAACTTATTATAAGTATTGCAATCAGTTCTAAGTGGTTTCTTGTCCGCGAAGAATTTCTCAACAAATCCTTTGGGAGGCACCCTTTTCCAATTGATCGATCATTAAAGACCCTAACCTTATCACAACATTACGCCATAAAATATTTAGAAATGGCTTTTGATGTTCGTAAGAGGAACTTATAATGCAATCCAGTTAATTCTACAAAGCTTATACAGTAATGGCCTCATGGGACGCTTCTGCCAAGTTTGGCAAAATAGGACAAGTTATTAGGATTACGTACCTACATAGTTTGGATTAAATTTATACTGGTTTTCAGAAGCCCTTGTAAATTTATTAACTTTATATACATTCAAGAAACTTTGATTCAACTTCTTAGGTATACCGCAAAATACAGTATATAATAGACTACAAAATAATTGAAATTTAGATAAAAGTCATAGTTATATATCATAATAAGTAATCGCTGTATTATTTTATTTTTCAGACCTTAAGATAATTTACTTTGAGAATTAAAAATACTGTTTTAATAAATTTGAAAATGGACGATATAGTTACAGATGATCTATGTAAAATACAAATGACTAGCATACCTTGAATTATTATATTTTTTCTGAATCGGCTTCTCTACTTTTCTTTATTATTATTAATACTATGTTACACGTCAAGAGAAGAACACAAATCATTAAAAAATAATAAAAAACCAGACTTCCTTCTCTTTCGATTATACTTATTACTACATATGCTTCTATTTCTAAATTAGGTTTAATTACGTCTACTAATTTTAATGCGTTGACTGCGGAGCGCTAATATTTAAATATATTTTCACCAGGATGTTGCGGCGACTTTTGGCATTATGTCGCATTTTTAGGTCTTCCTTTGTGCATTAGTTGCCATTGAAACGAAAAAAGTAGAAAAATGCGTTGACGAAAAACCCACAGATAAGATAATATTGACTAAACTAACATACAGTAGAATTAATTCTTGTTAGTAATTTTTTCACACATTGTGTTACATTAACGACGATTTACGGATCCCTAATGGTTTTTAAAATGTACTATTTCCTATATTCATCAAGCATAATTTAGGATTCCAGGGTAAATGAATACAATTTCAATTTCATATCGGTCCATTGGTTTAGGAGCTTTATAAATGTAAATAAATAAACAATCATATCTTTCCACTTTATAATATTATAGATATAGATAAAGAAATAGTTACATGTTAGTATCCCATCCTCCCACTCGATCTTGTAAACGAGCTCTTCCCGAGAGTAATATCCGATCGTATTTCTTAGAAGTCATCAAGAACTAAGATTAGATCCAAGTTCATACGAATATAGATTGAGAGCTACTCTCTGATGCACCTGTCGAAATACATACTTTTTTAATTTTTATAAACATTTAAATACAATACTTAATGATTTTCCTGTCAATAAAGTATTACACCTCAATTCACATGCCAGTGGGCTGTAGTAAGACTTTTCTTATTAAATCAATAATAAGTACTACGTTACTCTGAATCTGTATTGTTAAAAACTGATACCATTTCATTGATATGAGACTCAAAGAGGTAAACTGTAGAAAGTCGTCTGCGAGGGGACCTCAGTCTCGCCTATTTTAGCCGCTATGCAGCTTATTTTGTAAGAGTTGTGTGGTACAGATAACGTAGTGAAATTATAGGATTAGAGGGATGACATCTTAATCTTATGAAGTCAATCCGTGATACCATCAGCGAATGTCAACAGGTGTCACTGCTAACGTGATATCAGTAGTGGTGTTCACACATATATATATAGGTGACAGGTATTGCTTACCATCAGGTGGACCGTCAGAATGTTTGCATTCTAATTAAAAAAAAATCAATAGATACTTAGATACAGCAGTTGTTTATTAAAATAACAATGAAGCTATGCCTCCAACGAAAAAGTCTTCTGCATCATTCACTCTCTATAACACATTTGTGGTCATAGTTACATAATGTACCCATTTAACATTATACATAGATACAGGAATCTTAGATAAGATAATACTGTAGTCGTAGGTATTAATGTGGTACTATTATCAAATCTACTTTTAGTGGTGGTTCAAAATTATGGTACTATCAGAGAGAGGTTTTACTTCAGACGGTAATACATGGTTTACACGATACATCGGCAGTTCCTCCAGATCTAAAGGATCCTCCCGAACCAAACCACGACGGCCACCTCATGGTAGATGGTAACCATCGCTTAAATACAAGAACAGCACTACGGACATCATGTTATCATGTGGCCGCCGTGATACTCATCCGTTGCCATTTCTAAGCACAAAGGTGTCATATACCATGAAATTTAACTGCCATATCCCACAATAGAATACCGGAACACATCTCGCTTTTAAAGCTGCTTGACGCAAGAAATACCATGGCTGGCATGGGTGGGTTCACTATAAATTAATGTAGCAGTGCCACGCAACAACTAAAAACTGATTGGAGGTCAGTTTAGCTTGTAATCCATGTTGAGTAGATTTTCATTAAATTCGACATTCTCATCTTTTATAAGATAAAAGATAGCCTACGTCGGCCCTCGTAATACCGTTTATCATAATGTCAAATTAAGTAAGATAATCTGAGAGGGGTGAGATAGGGGATAAAAGTTTGTGAGACGAAAATGCGAATACCAGTTAGTATAGTAAAAGATTAGTGTATAGTTCTTTTTTTCACACAATATTGTGCTGTAAAAGCTAAATAACACTTTATTAATATTATTAAATCTACACAAATATTACATTTAGAAATTTTTTGTCTCATTAATTATAAACATCGTTTTTTGAATAATGGCAGCCTCATTTCAAATTAAGATGCCGATCCACTCTATATGAGATTCGTAGTATTTATTTCTTTAAATTAAAGTTTGATTTTTCTTAGTTAGAATGCAATAGATACATGGAAGCAAGTAGTCTTAGTTACCTATTTGTTATTGTTATTTGAAATATGTGCGAGTAGATATTTCTACTTCACTGGGATGTTATGCTCTTGTTTCCACAACATAGCGTTCACATCTCATAAGTATGTTTATTTATGACTAGTGTGTGTATTATTTTACAACTCCACTTGTGTAATTTAACTCAAGCGTAAACAGCCTCTACGGCAACACTAGATATTTCTTTTGTGTACACTTTACTGTTTATCTTGTTTAGATTGCCTTATTATATCTATACACATATAGCATAGAGCAGGAATATATTATTAGTTTTTTTCCGACAACTCTAAAAACGAGAAGTTTAATTATTTGACTTCTTCGACAAAATATTTTGATCTTATTTTGATTTTTCTATTTTGTTTTTGTGGTTCTATGAGATAGATATACACAATAAAACACAATTATTTGTTATATATAATTATAAATTCATTTCGAGAAGTTTTTTTTTAAAACATCATATATCATTAGTACAGTATTTAAAATAGTCATAGGAAATTAAGTAAGTAATCATATTATATTAGTCCAACTACGAGGTTAGTGAGAAAATGTTAATCTTGTAACAGTATAAGATACAATATGTAAATATTACATACAGTACTTTATTTGCAGATTTTATCAGCATGAATATGAAGAATATCTAAAAGTGTCTCTATTATCTCATAGTGCTAATAAAGTCGCATACTACTTAGTTTACATACATCTTACCCACTTATTAGTGACAGACAAGCAAACATTTGCAATCTATGCTTATATTTAGCGTGAAATAAATCATGCGCAGATCTTAATTTTCAATACTTCTTCCAGTGTATTTGTCTTCTTATGATCTACGGTACTGAATCTATTGAAGTAATACGGCCTCGGTGGTCAAGTGGTATAGTACACTACTTTACTTCCGTTGGTCACGGGTTCGATTCCTCGCACGGTGCAAATATTTGTATTTATGAGTATGATTATTTGTATCGGTCTGGGTATTTTCTATGCATGTTACGTGTGTATGTATTTATAAAACAAAATATATTTGTATCTTAACACAAGCTCTGCTTGAAACTAGATGGCGCTGTCAATATTGTCCAGGGTTATTATTATTATAATGATACTATGTTCACGACGTATAATCCCATATTCCTATATGGAGGATAGTCAGTCTTTATAAAATGTCGGTGTCGCATGGAAGCAATAATTGTCCAAGTTTCACTGAGAAAATTTCTTGGAATGAAAAAAAAAATTATCATGACAATTTTCGCAAAGCAAAATAAAATGTATTGTTATTATGATACACATTCAAATGCGGCACGTAAATAAAATGCCCAATATATGCATGTCAATCACTCCGTCTGAAGCGAACTGGGTAAACAAATAAAAACATTTATAATAGATGATTGATTACGCAATCGAAAAGTCCACAGAGATATGGGAATTCGTTTCTGTTTTTTTTAATTAACTGATAAGATAACCACCACCACCCTATAGGCAACCGGCTATGAATAAGATATGTGCACGTGACACCTATATTATTTAATGTTGAACTATTTGGTAGTTTCTATTGAAATATATATTTTTTTTATTTTGTAAAATAGTAATAATCGATCAGGTTTATTGCCTATTCTCTCTGTTACTTTTATTTTTCATATGTGGCTATAAAATAACAAATATAACTATAAAAAGTACTAAACCTAATTGTAATATAATTATAAACGAAGATAAAATTGTACTGTTTAATTATTTTTGCATTAAAAACTTATATATTGAAATTAACTGTAAGAGGTCAATTGATTCAACCTCTTTTGAGCCGCATCTAATCAAATTACTTATGGTTGTCTAAACAAAACAGCAGCTCACATCAGCCGAGCCACTCCGAGCAGTAGACCGTAAATAAAATAACACAACAATTTGTATTATTTTCTAAAGCAGAACCAAAATAAATATTCTATAATAAAATCACCTTACTGTCAAATCAATATAAAAAAGCTTTGAACAAACTCATATATGTCACTAAATTTAACGTATAATTAATGCTATATATAATATTTGTGTGTTAATTTATATTTGTGTTTGATTGTCACATGCATGGATATATTGATAATGAACTAAATTAATTTGAGGTGAGGTGGGTATGTTTATATATTGACCTCTGTCACGTTAGATTCAAATATACTCAGTGAAACGTGAGAATGTCAAGTATTGTGTTTACTAAGACATCGACAGTTAATAATACCCCTGCCTACCCCATCTAGAATTGCAGCTGTGAAGGTATATTGCTATTATAATCAATTGAATTCAGTGGAAAATTATATTTTCTGAGCAACACGAAACAATGTACGTAACTTCGACTTCGATTCTGACATAAACATCAAGGTCTTCCCAAACCTTAAATCGTTTTAATGTCTTAGCAAATGATCAACAGACAGTTGGAAACACATTCGTTCTATTTTAATCCAGAATAGCGGATTCACCTCTATATATTGTCCATTGAATTGAGACATACTTGTCAATACAATACTTGAATAAGGGAGGGGATTGTTAGTAATGGGGACTAACGATTGACACACGCTTTGTCCTGGAAACCATCGTGATAAATTCCTGGTGAATTTGTCACAATAGATTAACTGACCTATCTTAGCTTGCTCATTCTCATCATATCATCCTCCATTGGTATCTTGACAGCGAAAACCGTTAGCGCAGATCTTTTTTAAATTAATAATATATTTTAATAATATCAATTTTGAAAAATGTGTGAGTATATAACTCACACATGAACGGCACTAGGATATCACGTTATGATGTCACACCAGTGATACATGCGTTAACTTTCCTGAAGATTAAAATATTATGCTTCTTATGATGTATGTACTTTCACTGCCTAATACCTCCTTTGTAAGGTGTAGTTGGTTGTAGCGCACCAACACAGCTTATAAAGGAAGCAGATTGCTTTGTAAGGTAGCTGAAATAGTTAAGACTGAGGTACCCACGCAACTACTTTTTACAACCAATCTCTGAAATCTCTAATATTTCTGAATATATTATGTTTGGAACTGGATTTAGTATGAAATCCGTGAGGTCCAAAATAATCAAAATATATTTTCACATCTCCACGCATATACCTTGCGAAGAGTGATACAGCTTCATGAATATTATCGCTGGGTTTCAGATGTTTTATACCCTTGGCGTTACAATGTACGAGTAATATATAGTAATATGTATTATATCCTATAACATGGTATATCTCTCTTCATGTATGTACATATACATAAGTTAATATATAAATAAATTTTATCGTAATGATACTAAACGTTTTGGTTGGAAGAAAATAAGCGCTGGAAATGATTTTTTAATCATTATGCCGAGTTGTGGTCAATGTGGTCCACCCACATTGACTGTTTTGTAATGTGTGTAATTGTATTTTTTTGTCATGATTATTATGTCAATACGAGTCAATATATAAAATACTACTATTCTAAAACTATATCAGTAAATCAAAATAAAAGTCAAAATATTTACATATCGGGTTTTAGATCTCGTTGCTTTTTTCGTTTTCGTAACCGAACATTTTTATTATCATAATTCAGTACAGAGGTACTGAATTCTTTAAAAGTATTGCAAAAAATATTGCAACTTTTACTTTATTATATTAACAGTACAATATTGTATATAGATACATGTATCTATTGAAATAAATAAAAACTATGTATTGATTAGGTAGATAGCACAAATATTAATAATAAACGTATTAACGTTTATAGAGCAAGAAAATACTAAATTATGTATTAATAATACCTAATTGTTAAAACATTTGTTCTTACAATATTCTTATTGTACCCGTGATTCCTCCATTAACCTTAAATTCATATTGTGAAAACGTCGGAGTTGCAACATTACGGTCCTTTGTTTGCATGCAGCGCCCGTCACAAGCTCTTCTGCCTCACTGATCAGTAACCATGCGGGCTGAACCCTTTACTTTGGTGTAATTAGATTAAATTCAACAGTCCCTTTGCAAGTTACACTTGAAAGGTCCAGGGGTACCCTGTGAACAGAGTTCACTGCCTACACTAAAGTTTTAATATTGTACTTACCTAGATTGATTTGTAACTACGCCTAAGTATAATATTAGTAACAATTATTGAATTTCATTTAAAGAATATTTGATTTTCATGATCGATATTGGTGTATTTTAGTTTAAACAAAAACGCAATGTACACAATTACCTTGTCTCTGTTGTGACTTATTTATAAAAGTTCATTATAACTATGAAATGTAATGTTTTAAGGTGTATAAGTAGTTCTAAATTATTTATTCTAATTAAAAACATGAACTGTAAAAAGTATACAGAATTAATTTAAGATATATAAAAAATAGTGTGAAAGTGTTACATAAAAAAAATCTGAGCAAAATTTAATATAGGTAAGATCCACCTAATCCAGGTGGATATCCCGTACAACCGATGAACATCTCGTACGAATAGCTATGTATTTTATGTTACGATAATCTCTTATTATTGATAAATTATCAGTATTTATCGTTTTTTTTAACTTAGAAAAAAAATCTCGGAATATATTGCGGATTGTAGTAACAAACTACATGCTGCCAAACAATAAGCGTCGTTTACATGCGAGAAACACAAAACTATTTCAGTTTTTATAGTTACACTGTTTATGATTCACTGTTCACCATAGGTGTCGGGATGCACGTGTTTAGATCAAGTTTTTTGTAATAACTGAACTTGTTTATAATTAGCTGTAATTGGCCTAAATACTGGCAGCCATAACACGTTTTTGAGGTCAATGTTACTATTTTAAAATTCGCCGGAAAAAGAATGGTATTGATTGAACCGCTCAACGTGTTTAAAGTTAAAAGAAATTTTTCCCTGTTATCGATCGTATCATGTGCCCAATTTGAGTGTATTTTAATTTGTTTATTCTATATATTCCTTTAGTTGATATTTCCTGTATCTGTATTTACAAAAAAATATACTAATTACTTTTATCAGTCGTTTAATTACACATAGTACAAACTCAGCTTTGTTAGAGAATATGTAGATGGCACAGGAAATAATTCGGATTTAGTTAAAAGATAATAGACATTATTCTTTGTCGATTCTGAAAGAAGTGTTATTTTTATAAACATCGAAAATAAGTCAAATATATACCTCATCATCTCAAGGACCAGACCGACGTCATAGAATTCACGATATGAATACGATACAAACACGTTCAGTTTCGCCTCTACGTACCCGAAACTCCCAATCTCTTTAGAGATCATAGCCAGGGCCGTATCTACTCGGGAGTGAAATGGATGCGGTGCACCTGAGCTTAGAGCAAGGGCACTGAGGTAACAAACATAGAAGTGTCTATAATTTATGCCAACAAAGTAATGTGTAAAATAAGATAAGTAAAATTAAACAAAATTTAATGTTAATACAGAATAACAGCCACGATATAATCATATGGATTTTGACTAAAGTAACAAGGTAAAAACATCAAATATATTATAATAAAATTTTATCAAATGTTACATTAATTGAAAAAGTGTACCATTAACATTGTGTTACAAGAACATAGCAAAAGTCAATAAATTCTTGATTTTAAATTTTATTATCTAATATATTTAAGTATTAAAACACGAAATTTAAACTATTAACATATAAGAACAAATTTAAATTTAAAAATGTGACACACATGGGAGGTGGGAGCCCAAAAATGTATCAAGGACGGGCGGAGTAAATAATTACGAAATTTGTGTGCCGTAATTTCTGAACACCCTTTAGCCGGTGTATACGCCCTGTGTATACGCGCTGAAACGGCCCTGATCACAGTCGTCCTACTAGCCAAGTTTCACGACTGATTGAGGACATTATTCAAGGGAACGCAACGTGTTGTTTATACCCCAGATTGTGAGAAACTTGTGTTTGGGATTCGGGATACGGTATCGATACATAGAAGGAAAACGAAGATTCCTTTGTGCTATATATTTTGCTTCAAATACACGAGCACCAGTAAATTACACTCTTGTATTGTTAACAAGATTATTGATGATGTAAGGATTCAATTAATTTATCATTAGTGTAAGTATTGTTTAAGTGAATTAATAGAGGAATACAGTAATTGTTTTGCAGCCAATTATTTAATAAAAACATATTACTTATACCAACACTACTGTTATCCGAGTTAGATCTTTTGACTATTATAATAATAATAACTCTTTATTGCGCACACATAAACAGAAATCAATAAGTGCAGTGCAATAAAAAAAAATATTTAACATAAGGCTGTCTTATCGTTATTAGCAATATCTTACAGACAACCTAATGTTAACAGAGAGTATTTACATATAGAGAGAAAGTAGGATGTGTACTAGTCACTATACTTATTATACACCTATAGGTAAACATACATTTTATAAGTATAAATAAATAAACTTACACACGAATACATATAATATATATATATATATATATATATATATATATATATATATAGCAACAAGTCGATTTTGTAAACGCAACACTTCAGATACCCACATTTTGCTAGGCTATCTCTTAGAATATTATTTCATTATTATCATTGTTTCCTTCAGCGGCGTTAGCCAAAAATATAAATTGTCACACATAGAATTGTAATTATCTAAAATTATAACCTTTTAAAAACTTATAATATAATCACCATATTTTTTAATAATAGAAATAGAAATAAACTAAACACTGAAGGAATTTATAATTTATTTAACATTAATAAAATAGCAATTTTCTTTTCTCAATTGCTTTTACCGCTAAATGGTGTTGAAGATATATTCAAGTTAAGTGTTATAGTTAAGTTATACTTAGCCTGGGGTCTGGGGAATACTATCGGCGCAGATATCTAAGAGCTAGTTTCTATTCTGTCGTGTCGAACATTGGATTGTACTTAATTCTTTATCTTAATGTTTTGTTGCATGCAGGTGTTTACCTACCAACTTAGCCCTAGATTAATCCGGTAACACTTTTGGATCAAAGGAATTGTTTACATGATTTATAATGTACTATAATGTAGCAATGTAACAAATTCGTAGTCTTAATAGGCATTTATTTGTACCATGCCAGGTCGATATCCACGCGGGGACCGCGTGGATATCGACCTGGGAACCATCGTGGTAAATTCCTGATGAATCCGTTACTATGTGCTAACTGGCCTAACTTCATGATCATCTTATTATCATCAACGTTAGCGCAGGCGGGTGAACTATTCCATTATCATCCAATTTAAAGAAAATAGGCAGATATTAAAATTTGCAGTGATACAGTCACTACAAATTTTAATATCTGCCTACACTCAACTCAGAAATACTTGCCCAATTTCAAAAATTCTTTTACATATAAAAAGGTAATAAAATGACTGTATTTACCGCGAGTAGCACCGTAGTATACGCTTAGTTAGTAAATAGACTTTAAAAATCTTTATGGTATCCTCGGAGTTGATGAGGTTTCATTATAACGTTTAGGAAAACGTAAATACTGGTTTTACTAATTACCTACCGCTATCAGAAACTGGTATTAGTAGTTTCATGGTAGCTTTTGGCAATTAGTGCTCGTTAATGCAGTTGGTGCACTCAGCCGTGTCGAGTAGTATTACATGGGTATTAGCGCTTGTATTGTAACTAATAGGAAGCGGGTTGTTTGGGGAATCACTAGATATATATGTATATCTTTATTTATATCAAAAGATACAGATACAAAATTACATTTCATAACATATGCGTAGATATATACAATTGTATGATAAAAACATGATCATCTTCTAATGATCATCCCTAGATTATTAACCTTAATTCATGTAATATTATTTTCTGAGAAAATAAAATTGTTTTAATGCTTTAATAGTATTACTAGCTATGCCCGTGGTTTCGCTCGCATCAAATTTAAAACTTGTGTGTTATTCTGATGAATTAGCCATGTTTCTGTAAAATTTAATCAAAATCCGTTTATTAGTTTTTGCGTGAAATAGTAATAAACATGCATTCATCCATCTATCCATCCATACTCACAAATTTTCGCGTTTATAATATTAATAAAGTAGTGGCTGTATTGATAATTAAATATGAAAGGTCAAAGGTATATTATAAAAAAATAAATATAGTAACATTTATAGAATATATATATATATATATAGATAGAAAACAATATTTTTTATCCCGGTTAGTTAACGTAGCGGGGTTTGCTATAATGAGGAGCCAGTCTTCTTATCCAGTAAGATTTTATCCGGTATTACTTATTATCCTCTAGTCATTAAAACAAGGTGAAAGCCAGAGAATATCACTTTCTTGGCATATCCAATTACTTCTCCCAGCAGTTCAATATTTTCTGTATAATTAACCTTGTTATGAGATTGTGGGAGATTTTTATTAATGAATACAGTAAATCTTACAATGTACTTTCCCACAACGTCAACACTCATAGTACCATCCGAGTTTTAACATATACTGAGTACAGCAATGTTTGCATTTCCGCAATCTATGCGTGTAATTGTTTTAGTGAATCCATATAATGTTTTAAATATTATACTAGCTGACCCGCACAGTTTCGTCTGCGTTTCATTTCCCTTCCTTTTGCAATATTTTTCATTGCAGCTCCGCTCCTGTTGGTCGTAGCGTAATGATTTATAACTTAAAGCCTCCCTCGACAAATGGACTTAGATAGTCCATTTGTCGACACAAACATAGTTTTTCAGTTCGAACCACTAGTTCCTGAGATTAGCGCGTTCAAAACAAACAAACTCGTCAGCTTTATAATATTAGTATAGATTACAAATTTTATATATTTTGAAGGTACTAAAATAGGAAAACAAGGTCTACATCGCGAATCAATATTAACCAGTCATTCAACATCGTTAAACTAGTACTTCACAAATTTTACTCAACTCTCTAAAAGGGATGTACGTTTCCACATATTTTAACGTTAAACATAATTTATGGAATCCTTTCCCACCCTCCCAAGGACGGTACCTGGAACTTTTATATCTATGTGTTTATTTTATGTCCCCAACGCGAGAAAGTTCGTAAACTTCATGACGCTCAGTATATGCCTACTTGTAGAAATTATTTATGTACACTGGCTGTTATATGCTCTCCATGATTGTAAATTACCGAAAACTTTGTTTTCATTTATTTACAAAGTTATCCAGTAGATATAAGCTTATACTTTTTATTTATATCTTATTTCAATTTATAAGTTTTGATTGTCGTTTATTTGTTTATATAGTTTCAGTATTACACTGTATTTAATAAAAACACTTTATAAATTTTATCATTACCAACAAAACATAATACAGTTATAAAAAAAGCACAACGCAAACTATAATATTAAACTTTCATAAATTTTAATAAATGTAGATACAAAATAGTTCATTTGTATTATAAGTTCAAGAACAGACAAAGAAACATATTATTACAAATATTCTTGGCAACACATTTCTAATGTACCCAATTTATGTTTTGCTCTTATTTAACTTTTAAGGTAAATAAATTTTAAAACATAGTATTATCTACTTATATATCTCATTACTATTTAGTAAAATGTAGCGACTTTACTCCAGGGTTATACTTCATATTGTGTGGGTAAATATCCCAAAAACTTTTATTAGGTGACTAATAAAATATATCATTTTTATTACCAGTCGTATTCCAACTTGTTCTTAATGTCGCCATTTATTTATAAAGCAAATACCATGGTACAGATTACGATGGTAATAAGTTGTTTATATAAATATTTATGCGAAATAAATGTTTACACCTTTATTTATTCTTCAAAGTATTTAAGTTCGATAATGACCAACTTTGTTGGCCACTGATGACCAACTATTATACTTGTCTTGAAATATATGAACACATAAAATTTTATACAAATTGGTCCAGCAGTTTCGGAGGAGTTAGGTGACAAATACACGTACAAATCTACAATATTTTTATATATTAAAACAAAACATGTCAAAGATATAGTTTATTATTATAAAAAATCCTACAAATTATATATATAGATGGAAAGGTTCCAAAAATGCAACTTTATCTTACTGGCAAAGCAGGTTAATCCGTTGGGATAAAGAAAAGCCTTTAAAGATAAAATAGAATATTTATAGTAAAATTCTTTATTGATGTGTATTGATAAGTGTATTGATGACGTAATAATTTGATTTAGATGATGATAATCCCATCCATACTACTATTGTAAATTCGAAAGTGTATCTGTTTGTTTACTTTTTCACGAGTAAACGGCTGGACAGATCTTAATTAAATTTGCCCTGAAGATAGATTGCATGAAGAGGACGGACATAAGCTATCTTTTATCTCAAATAGCAATCTGAAAAGGGATGAAATAGATATGGAAGTTTGTACAGATGACGTTGCGGGTAACAGCTGGCATATGTGTTTATATTATAGTATGGTAACCACTTAATTAAACCTTTGTGGACTTATTTTCTACCTCAGGATGTATACTAGATTACCACTCTTTTTAGTTTAGTAATACACCCACATTTGCTTTATGGTTAACCTCCTTTACTTGTCAACAGCAGACCATGCCTTTTAATACTTTATCTGGGGTAACAGTCGAAAAATTACATAATTATTATAATAACAATAATATAATACTATAATGAATGCCTAAATAAAAATAAAAAACCCTTTTCACGCACTCTGTGTTAATAATGTACGGCCTAAAGCAAAGAGTAGTTAATTTAATTTCAACAACACAAACAAAATGTATTCCATTTTATAGCAGAAAAATATCCGGGTTATGTAGAGACAGCGAAAAAGCATAAAACAGAGCTTAAGAGCCCCGATCGATAGTCTCCCGCAACAGGTGTGCCTGCCTGTTCCTTAACACTTTTGTAATGACTCCTGTTATGTTTAGAAGGGATTTTATTACAAAAAATGTGTACTTTATTGCAAAATGTGTATCCTATAATGGGAGTACGGTATTTGATACGCGAGGAGGCATAATAAGTTTATAAGACGTAGTGAAAAATGGTAAATGATAATAATAGTAGCCCTAGACAATTCACACAGTGCCATCTAGTCTCAAGCTAAGCTGAACTTGTGTTACAGGACAACTGTTTTATACATAGTTTTATTTTTTGTAAATACAGTCCAGACCAGTGTTTGTACCGTGATAGCGGATCGAACGCGCGACCAATGGTAGTAAAGCGGTGTGCTACAAATAATGCTGATACATACATATAATATTAATATATCGCTTAAATTTGACTTTTGTATATTGTATATTTAATTATAAAATAGAAATATGGTCCTACTTTGATCATGTTTGAAACAATGAAATGTATATCTATATTTTTCTTATATACTTCATACAGACTTAAATTTTTATACCGAAATAATCAACATGAGTCAAATATTGATAATACTGGTACATTTTTATATGTAATTATTTTCATTTCCTGAACAATGTGTTGGAATAAATTATATAGATTAGGTATCTAATCGTATATTTATTGAAAATCACGGAAAAATAAACGATATCCAAAGGTAACTGTCTAAGATTAACCACATGAACAGGACATAATCTCTCAGTATCCCGGTACAATAATCTATCTTCAAGCCCAGCATTACATCCAACCGCTTTGACGTCATACCTATCACTCAACTCTAGCAAAGTTCAGATTAAACTAATTACTCGTGTTAGAAACTATGTTTAAAGTTCAAAACCTCTACCATTCATTATTTCCAATGATGATAACAGAATATCAAATGTTTGGTTTTGGCAGGCCTAAATAACCGTTATGACTTTCGTAATTTAATACTTTGAAGGGTTAAATGAAACTAAGTCTAGAACAAAATTTAATTGGGAACGACCTTTTATATACATATAATATACCTAGCTATTTTTTTTTTAATTACAATGTCAAACATGCTTATAGTAAGTGGTAACACAACAACATTGAACAGCGAATAACACGTTACAGATCACGTTATCATGATACCCGTTATATCACGGATGTCCATTCTGAAGAACTAAGATGTCATACCTCCTATCTATAAATTCACTGCCTAAACACACCCGAAACAAGTATCATATAGTATGTAGTACAAATATGTAGTAGTAATGAAGTATCGACGAAGACCAACTTTTTACAATCTACCAATTTTCAGCAGTACTATTTTTGGATGATTGGATAGCTTACCGACAGCTAACCTATATAGTATAGATTTAAGGTACAGTATCCTGTTGTTGTTAATATACAGAATACTGAGAGAGGGACAGTTAGTATTGGATGTTATCTGTGGTATTGGCGAGTAGTGTTATTATTACCAAGCAATTATATTGCTATACCAAGTACCTGACTTGGATCCCTTCAATACTACAAAGACAGATTACTATGAATATATAGATATTCTTCGAACTGGGACATTATTATGTTTTATGTAAATTCAAGTAAAAAGAAGAGTGCGAGACACTCGACTTTGTATAATATTTCTCTCCCATGAGGGTATCTAATTTCATGCTAGCGAGTCTAAGCATAGTAATAATTTCAATAGCATAACGTTTTTTTATACAATCACACAAATCATTATACAATCAATCTAAACAAAAGTCAATCTCAGTCACTTAATCAAAAGATCACAAAATATGATACTAATTCGTTTCTAATATACAATCTTACGTGAATGGATGGATATTTTTTACTCTTACACGCTAGAACTACTGAATAAATTATAATTAAACTTTACAATAATATAGATTATACATCAGAATAACACATAGGATATAAATTTCACGTGGGTGATACAGTGGGTACAGCTAGTTTCTTATATTGTAAAAAGGTGCGAAATAGTATGCTCAATGTTGATCTTCGGAATTGGTTGAGACAATTCAATTGATCGATCCCAATTAGTTGAGAAAAAAAACGTCTTGTAAAACTACCTAGATGGTTCTTGCATCTTTTTTATTCTTTTAGCTATAGTTAATTAAAGAGATTATCAATCATCTATAATATTCAGTAGAGTTTAATGGCTTCACGTTAAGGGTCCAATATCAAAGCACTATAATTTAATAGATCGAGTCTCGGGCTAAGGTTATGGAAAAATCATAACACAAATCGAATAAAATGATTTTATTAACTGCTGTCGTTATAAGATAAATAAGAAATAAAATTGAGACTATTACCAGTATAATTTATCTACACTGATCGAAGAAAATAATACTGAGATGATAGTAAGAGATAAGTCTGATTTTGATATCTTTCAGACTACTAGCATTAGTTTGAAACTTTGCGATAGGTATGTGCGTAGTTTCTCAACGTAAACAACCTAGTAACCTCCATGTGTCACATGTAATCAACAATAATTTGCGGCGGAACCTCAAATTTCGAAGGGTTGAACCTTACTTAAATGAGTAAAATATTTCAGTAATTGAAATTAATAAAATTTGGATTAGCAACCCTTGGCCACATGGTAGGTTATAACGCAACGTAAGCCTTTTATAATGAAATAATTCTTTGATAATTAAGATTAAGTCTCAGACTTTTTATACGCCATTGTAATTTATACGTAATATTTATATATGAATGAATTTCTAAAATTTCGACAATATTCTACTACCGAAACTCAGTCAGTACTCATATCGGAAACTTAATAATGCCAATATCTCGTGGTTAGTCCTAAAATTTCTTTATTATTAATTTTTTTTTTCCATTTAATTTGCCATTAATGTTTAAATTTATATTAATTACTTTAAATACATTCTTAATAATAATTCTTAATTTTCTTAATGTTAGTCCAAGTATTTCTAAACCGGTTATCTAAATATGTACCGATAATAAATAGTATATAAACAAATAGTAATAAAGGTAAAATATTGTAAAAACAATAAGAAATGACGGTCACAAATGTAATAAAACTAGTAACTTTTTTGTTCGTGTAAGAAAGGAAACGAACAGGTATCACAATTAACGATCGGTTAGCGTGGCGCTGAAATGCGAGCCAAAATGTCGGAGACCGAGCACCGTACAGCCTGTAATGACACCCGTAAACTTCTATTACCGCACCACAAACATGATGTTTCATTAGCCGCCATATTTCACGGTAAACCGGTAGCTAGTACACAATTTCGTCACGCAACCGTACAAATTAGGGCAATGTGTTAATAAGTTCTCATTTCCTAACTTGGTTTCGATAAAATCACAAATTCCTACATCATGTTATTAACTGTTTAACTGTATTGTTTTAAGTAGTAATCTCGCGTTTGAGTTAGACTTGGGCTAAGCGTTTCCAGATGTCACGTTTTTGGCGAAATTACCCAATTTTTAGGCCAAATAGAAATGTCACGCAAGGGACAGGCCCATTCCGCTATTCGAGTCCCTTGGTCGCTTCAATTTAAATTTCTGACTGGCTTTCTAGTGATGGTGCACCGATAAGAAACCAAATTCATCTGATAAATTACGACAGGCTTATCTCTTGCGTTGAAATCAATTTATAGAACTGAGTATGGACATGTCAAGTATTGCGTTTATCATAACGTCAACAGTCTAACTACCTAATCTGGAATAAAGATCATGCACGTATATTTTTAATATAATTTATGGTGGTAACTACTTTGAAATAAGTTTTTACAAGATGACGAGAAACATTTAAGTATAAGATTTATAACCAGTAGTTTATCGCATCGCAGGATTAACGTTTCGCGGTGACACTTGAGATCCTCTCGTATCAGTAGATTACGCTTTATATCTCTCAAACTATATTATAAAAGTAGTTAAGTTCTGTAGGTACGCTTTCTTAATGGTCCGTGAAAGATATGTGGGTGATAATCGTACTAATATTACAAATGGGAAAGTTTGTGAGAATAAATTTATGGACGAATGTTAGGTACTCTCTGATGCTAAAATTACTAGACGTATTGCATTAAAATTTGCTACACATAGAACATATCCAAGACTAACATATATAATACTTTTATCTAAATTCACATAGGTAGCAGCCCGGAAAATAGATACAAATAGATAGAGAATACGATAAATGTTTTGGTTTGTTTCAATAAAATTTACACGCCTATTTCTACATTACAAAGTAAAAAATAGTGGGACATACATATTACAAAGTAAAAAACAAACAATGGGGTTAATTACCCCGTTGTTTGTAATTAAAACGTCTACTCTGAGGGGATAATAAATGATAATTGTAGGGATATAAGGAATAAAAAAAATATGATTGTTTATTTATGTCATAGGGAGTGCAATTGTTTAGGGTCGGCAACGAGTACAGATATATTTAAAAGCCGTTTACAATCAGATGGCCCGTGTGCTTCCCGTCCGCAAAGTACAGATAACGGTCTAAGAAAATATTTGTTAAAAATACATTTTCACACTAAAGTGGCTGTTTGTTTTGTATTTGGAACGACATCGGATGGTAAGTTGTAATGATCATCATGTGACGCACATGATATCATGCGTTATCATTACGGAGGACTAAGATGTTTTTCCTCTTATCTATATCCAGATAATTTAATTCCTCACTCTTCAACCGAAAACAATGGTATACAAAAGGTATTTATTCTGGTTACTTTTTACAAAATCTTCCTTTCGGCAAATTCTTTTACATATGAAAAATAACATATAAATAATAACCAACCAACCATTACCAACTTACATACGTGATTTACTCAACTTGTTTAAGTTTCATACATAAATTAAACTTATTCAAGACCAGAAAACCGTGCTACAGACATTTTTCTTAGATGTTGTACATATATCCACAAGGTATATATATGTATATATATATTGTGGACGGAAATTTGAATTAAGTTAGCGGAAACAGGAAGCCATTGACGTGTAGCCAGCCTAATGGCGTACATACTGTAAATACATAGAATGGTGTTCGTCCGGTCGGTGTTGCGATTAATTAACCTGATAAACTAGGTATAATGCCAATATATAAAATACTTAATGACCATAAATAATCACACAGCGGCATCTAGTCTCAAACTGAGCAGAGTTTATCTTATAGATAGCAGAAAATAAGAAAAACTTGCATATGTACAGTTTTAAACACCAATGAAAAAAGACGGGAGTTATAAGTTTGACGAGTCTGTATGTGTTAGAAAGTCGACAAGTTTTCAGCACATATTATATTTTTTTTATTCTAATTATGGGAAAGATTTATAAACTTTAAATATCCCCTGTACTTCCTAATTATTGATTATCAGACATACATTACCGTTCACAGTTCAACCGTATGATATACAGTATTCAAATCAATATTCGCTAGAGACAACATAATACTTCCTTCTCTTTCTCACATAATAATAATAATAATAATAATAATAAAGAATCCATTCCATAGAATGCATCACCCGAAATCGTCAGTCATGAGGCTGTACATCCCGCGGAAGGCTGGTGGTCGAGGCTTGTTAAGCGTTAAGACCATGCATAACCGCGACATTGACAGCCTCAAGACATATTTTCGGGAGAAAAGAGACGAGGGTTTGCATAGAGAGGTCATAGAATGTGACAAAGGATTTACCCCTCTTTCTCTAGCTAAAGAGGACTGGCGAAAACCCGAAGTCCTGGGTACCTCTCAGCGGGAGGCCGTATGGAAAGAGAAGGAGTTGCACGAAAGGTTCTTCAAAGCCCTTCACGGGTCGTACGTCAACATGAAGACCTCCGTGCACTGGCTACAGTTCGGTGATCTCTTCGGAGAGACCGAGGGTTTTGTCTGTGCAATACAGGATCAGGTGGTTAAGACGAACAATTACCGAAAGCACATTCTGAAGGACTGAGGACATCTGTCGGGCATGCCGCCATCCCGGAGAGTCACTCAGACTGTGCTTTCGGGTTGTTCAGCTCTTGCCAACACCGAGTACTAGCACAGACACAGCTAGCTCTGAAGTACGGCCTCGCGAATGAGAGGTTGCCGTACTATAAGTACGAGCCCCAGCCGGTCCTCGAAAGCGACAGCGTCAAGCTCTGGGACTGGGACCGATCCATCATCACGGACAGGACCGTTCTTGCGAACAAACCTGATATCGTGGTGATGGATCGGGCACTTTCGAGGGTGTTTTTGGTGGACATCACCATACCGCATGACCAGAACCTCGTGAAAGCTGAAACTGAGAAAAAGAGAAAATATCTCGACCTGGCTCACGAGGTGACCGAAATGTGGGGGGTGATGTCCACCGAAATCATTCCAATCGTTATGTCGGTGAACGGTCTTATCCCAACCAGTCTGGAACAACATCTCAGACGGTTGGGATTCCGGGGCGGCTCACTCCCGGGAAAGATGCAGAAAGCGGTGCTGTTAGATTCTGCCCGCATTGTACGCCGGTTTCTCTCCCTGGGGCCCTGAACCCCGGCCGACTGTGCTTCTACCGGAGATATGTTGCCATCTCCTCTTCTTAGGAGGGGAGATGAGAATATTTGGAAAAAAAAAAAAATAATAACTCTTTATTGCGCATACATAAACATAGGACAGTAAGTACAAAACAATGAAAATAAATGTTTTACAAAAGGCGGTCTTATCGCTATCAGCAATCTATTACAAAATCCACACATATACAACAAATCCCAAACTTAAAATCTTGAAATTGTTAATTTAGTTTAAGTTTTTATCTCAACTGCCACTCAACATAATAATAAGCTAAATCCTTGCATATTTTTATCGTTATCTCAATTTTCTGTGTGGTTTTTATACTACAGTTGGATTGATATTTCAGACTGCGTCTTTGGTGATGAAGATGTAAATGTTAAACAGATGACGATCATTGTGATGTGGCCTCTAACTACACCATGTAGTCATGAAATTATATTTTATTATAATAACACAAAGTTTTTACCTAGAGTGAATCATTACGGACAGGGTAAATATTTCGCAAACTAGTCATGGTTTTCGTGCTGTAACATTATGTAGGAGCACGCGATATCACAATAATATATAAATAAAGTGTTTTCGTGTTCTCTTTTGATTAATGTTGGCAACGCTATCATCTCCGATTATCCTTACAATGTATTTTATAATCTCACCGAAATGGATTGAGTGCATAAATATGAAATCTAGTTTGAGTGCAGTTGTGGTCACGTATGATTTTACGATCAATTTTAGATGACTTCAAATAATTCTGTATAAAATAAAATTTAGTAACAAATCTATACTAAAAATACAAAGAGAGGATAGCGGATTTTACAATGAAGAAAGTAAACTTCCGGCTACTACGCCGATTTGTTCAATTCTCTCACTGAATTGATTATGCAGGTACCTATTTGTCATACCTTAGCTTATTTGTAAGCAATGTTTCAAGGGAAAGAAAAGGCAGTGAAATTACAGAATAAGGTATGATATCAGGAATAACAACGTATATAACGTCATGTCCCTAGTCCTGTTAATGTATATGGACTGTTTAGCATCAGGTGGAAAGTCAGGCTGTTAATAATTCCAACTACAAAAAAGAACATATGCTATATATTTTGTTAATATGTACAAAACTAACAAATATATGAGCGTTCGGGTGAACAACGACGGGACTTCGACCGGATGATGAATAAATATAACAGTTGAGAGTTCAAGAGAGAAGTCTTTAATATCAAATGCCGTTGCAGTGTTTAAGTCAAGATTTCTAATGGATAGCTTCCATTATCATGTTCAGACTATTGTAAGTCAGTTTATTTGTAGAAGGTAATATTCGCTTGTGACTGAAGTATTTTTATTTTTCCGATAAACGTTTTCAAATACGAAGTTTTTTTTTTCATTAGCAAATTGTCCTAGTTTCATGCAACATGGACAGCATCGGCTTGTAGGATAGAATCCGACGCACGTGCCTGACGTCATTTTCACTTCCCCTGTACACACAATTTAATTAAACCTCCCTATGGGATCGCTTGAACGCTAAAAGAATTATATTTACCTGATAAAACCTTCTATCGCCCAAGTCCGGGCTAATTCTTGTTTAATTACTCTTGATAATTAAAAAACTTGTTATTAGATACGCTTAGTTTTAATTACACTAAGATTTCGTAATAAGTATAATCTAGAATATTTTTTATATGTACTTAAAATCTAATTAATTATAGTACAATCTAAGATTTAGATGAAGTATTAACTTTTATTCGTAAATTAGATATTCTAAGATTAAGTTACCATGTCAACCAAGAAACAATCAAAAGTCCTTCAGAAATAAGCCAATTCTGATGGATTTAAATATCTATTACTTGTCCGACATTATAGGAGAAGTACCGATACTAAGTGGAGGTTTCACGAGTGATAATGGAATGCTGCTATTCATCTGCGCTAATGGTATATATTTATTGTATACCTGCTTTGTTTGTTGCTATAATAAATACCAGTGAAGGATAAAAAAAATTGTACGAGAAAGAGTCTATGTCGATTTACGAGATTTTTAGGGAACTTTAGAAAAAATGCGATGGTTTCTAGATAGAACGAGTGAATATTGCCCTATATAAATATTCTTTATTTTAAGACAAGATTCACGCATTCTATTGCTAGTAATATGGATTAATAATTCCATTGCCAACAGTGCATTAATATATCAGGTTGACCTCCACGGGGTTCTCTCTGAAAACCATCGTATTAAACATCGTACTAATCATCTTCCACTAGTGTCTCGCCGGCGCAAACCGTTAATGCCAGCGGGTACACCAAACACTGTCATCTAATAAAAAATTAGCTAGGTCATCGTAACTAACAATCCCCGTCGTTCCAATATGTTGAAATCACTAGTTTTACCTAACAATAATGTATGTACTTATAATAACTAGTAGCTATCCGTGATTTCATCCAAATAGTCGAAGAAGGTAAGAATAATATTACCACCCGAGCTTTCTTTACTATTTTAGAATATGGCTAACGAGACGCATAAATTCGGGAAATATTAATTATATTTAAAATTAAAGAAAAATTGGTAGGTCATCAATATACGGACCTACTCTTTTAGGCTGCTCGCCCGAAGAGCAAGAGCTAAGAAACCGAAATGTATGGTTAGCAACGGTCACTGTCATCATTCACTCATCGTCAGTAATGCATTCACAATCACAAAGAGACTTTCATACGTGCATTATTAGCTATTGTGTTACATATAATGTAACCTCGGGATGTACTCGTGAGTTAGGGAGATAAAAATTACAAATACAAATAATAACAAAAAGAAATAATTAAATAGTTCAACCATATAATACTAATATATGTGTTAAAATGTAACCACAATTCTACTATTTACAAATGCTTGTATCAATAGAATAATGTGTAAATAGAGCATCGGTATATATACCTAGGTATTTAGTAGTAGCTACTGTATAAAACTACTCTGTCGACGCTATTCATATTACTTTCTATTGAATTTTGATAACGCAAGAAGTAAAAGTGACGGGTACGATTATGTTTACTCGAATGTAATAATGTAATGGAGAATTGTATTGGATTCCATCAACAAATTGTGAGCATGAAATAAAAATCGATTTCCATTTGTACTTTAATAATAAAACAACAAGAACATCTTGTTTTAACAAAACAAGCCCACTGCGACATATTTATTCTAATAAAAGCAAAAATTAAAAGTGTTTAATACCGAAACTTGATCTATTCATGGTGTATATTAATTTTTAAACACAATTTTTTTCGAACTATTCCAACATTAATGGCCGTAGCTGTTCACCGAATGTAGGGGGCCAGTGCAGATGGTACACCAAACTCGCAGAAGGGCTTTTGAAGCGGCTGAAGGCCAACTCCTGCCTGACAGAAACTTAGTTGCTAAGGGATCGAACATCAGCTCGCTGATGCTAAGTGATGACTGCCGCCTATATACAAGAACTGAGCTACAGACATCATGTGACGTCTGTGGTACTCCAGGTAGTCATGCATTATTTATTATTACAAAGAAGTAAGATGTTTTGCCTCTATGCCATGTAATATCACTGCTTTATCTTATTCTTCAACTGAAACACATATTATAATGCGAGCTGCTTGACGGCTATAAGAGGTGAGGCAAATAGATATCAGGCGGACAACAATTTACAAAATCTACATCTACCAATAAAATATCATAGATTTTTTTTTTGATGAATTTCTTATTTTGCACCCGCCAGCGCTAACAGTTTACGCCCAGTCACCAGTGGAGAATGATAGGATGAGCACGAGGTCAGGTTAGTTGGCACATCGTGATAAATTCAACAGGAGTTTATCACGATGGTTTCCAGGAGCCGATTGGAGGCCAATCTGGCATGATACATTGTTAGCGATGGAGTAATTAGTTTACATTACTAACAATCCCTTTCCCTCCAATAGAGTTACAAGATTTCTAATTCGGAATTGTAACAGAGTACAAAATTTATAAAAACATAAGAAAATAATAGGTTTAGTAAAGAATATTTTTCCTTTAAACGTTGTGTTCGTATTTTGAATATAAAAACACAAAGGTAGAGTGTACATTTGTGTTTTTATATTCGAAATGCGTATTGTTAATAGTAACGTCAAAGATACACTGTCCCCGACTTGAAATGGGTATTTTCATATTATTATTACGCAGTAGGCATATTACATCACAGTGAACCCCTGACCTATATTCCCTGTACCAAGCTTCCTGTATTGTTTCAGATGTGGCTTATTACGTAGGTGTAATTACGTCTTGCATTTGACACACCTAATTGGTTAATTACTTTTACACTTATTTTATTTTATTTTTAATATCTCTTTTTTATATGAAGAATGAGGTAGAAAGTTAAAATATGTTCATGTACTTCGTGAGAATGATAATGTCATGTAACAATATGATAATAATTTTATACCAGAAACATTACTGCATAACTCGTCTGTTATAACCTCTATTATATGTATATGGCAAAAGCTGCTAATTTATTTATCTGGTACATTTTTTTATCTAACTGTAAAAGCAAACAACCTTCCTGACGGATCACCTTTTACATCAATTCATATAGATTTATTATTTTATTATTGTCTGTATTTAATGAAATAAGTAGTATAAATTAATTAATTTACCACCACTATATATATATGGCTATATACCTACTAAGAACTTCATATTGTCTTGTGATAACAGTAATACAACTCATGTGTTTTTTTTCCGGAGTACTAAGATGTAATGCTTCTTATTCTGTAATTTAACTGTTTTATCTCAAATTACAAGCGAAACACATTTTGTAAAGTCAACTACTTAGCGATTGATATATATGATTTCTAGATACTCATGAAGACTACGTTTTATAAACTATATGCCGGTAAAAATAACGTTCATTTTAAACACCTACTCGACATCTTCTTAAAAACTAAACGAATGTCAATGATTCTTTTGGGATTAAAATGTATCGACAATGTTAGCTTAATAATAATTTTATCACAATTAGTAGGTATTTACTAGTTTTGTTCTGTGAAGTATTTACACTTAACTGTCGAATGTATTCGTCTTTACCTCAAATATATTAGCCACCTCTAACGACACCCTATACTTCGTAAATGGTGTTAGCTATTCCATTCCTCTTGACGCCGCCTCTCCTATAGGTATGTAGAAACTACATAATATCCTATTATTCCATGTGTAAAGCAAATAGGTTCACGCAAGTCGATCGATAAGCTTAGAAACGCTACAGGTGCGTTTGTTCTACGTCACTTCCTTCGCGTTTCGCGTTTGCAGTGTGGGCTGTAATAGGAAATTACTTAACGCTGAATACATCTAGGTTATAGTAATCCCTAGTATATATAATAACGTAGCTTGTATATTATATATTGCAATTACTGTATATTTATATGTTTTAATCAATTTGAAATATGATGAAACTTTTAAAAGTAGTCTAACTACCTTTAAACAATTTATTTCAAAGTGATTAAAATTGGTATCGACTATAATAATACCTATATACCTATTTCTATGTTCCCACCATAATATCATATACCACAATTATAAGATTAGAACTATATTACGCACTAATAATAAAAATAATTCACAGAATATCAAAAATGGTCTGGTCAACTCACTAAACGTTTTTTATACCTATCACAGTCGAATCAGACAGCAATGTTTTTTACAGTATTATGGGGTGGTCACATTATTATTAAAAAAGAAAACGATTCGTTTGTAGAAACTAATATAAATTAACAGTAAACTAATCTAAGTCATGTTAGTATGCTAGTCATAGTATTGTAGACACTTTATTTATTGAACAAATGTTTTTTGCTATGTAATTTAAATTGGGCCATCGAAATAGCAATGTACTATGATGATGATAAAGCATATCTAATTGGGTCGCCATGGCCTAGTCGCGCATATTGCATGAACTGATTTTAATGTAATTTTGAGAAGCTGCTAATGGACAATGCCATGGCTTTACCAGCAATGTGATACAACTTGATTAGATAAATTAATCTCATCCCATATTAGTAAAAGGAAATCAAAATTAACAGCAACGACTTAGTTTTTACCTTCATTCAGATTATTAAAAACTTGTATTATAGGAATATTTTAATCAAAAATATAATCAAACAGTCATAAATATTCGATTATGGACTATGTATACAGCACACCAATAGCGACCCAGAGATATCGTATCTAATAAAAGCTTTATTCTAACTGAATAATGAATTATTCAGGAGATAATTGTATACGATTGTATATTTACGAAACGACGCAAGGACGGGCTGTTTAATGGATTTTATGGCATTACTCATTCCCTTACCTGTTTTGCGTAGATAGATCATAAATTTAGTAATACTAAACAAATCGCCTTAGAAATAAATCTAAATAAGTTCATCATATTGCTGACGTTATGCAATATATCTATATTTTTAATGGATAATAATGGTGTGGTGCATCCGCCTGCGCTAACAGTTTATGCTGGCGGGGCACTAGTGAAGGATGATAAGATGAGCAAGAGATTAGGTTAGCCCTTCGTGGCAAATTCACCGTGATTTATCACGATAGTTTCTAGGGCGAACCGCAAAGAAGTAATCTGACATGGTACCTTGATAGCAGTAGGGCCCTCATTTTACATTACTATATAACGTCAGCTAGAATCTAAACTAAATAAAATGCACTAGAGCAGAGTCTTTCTTTATTCTTCATCAATTCCAGGTTTGCTGGAAAGAACTGAAAGAAAACACTTAACTCGTGCTTCAGTATTTTTTTTAATATAAATGAACTTAATGTACATACTTAAAGTATTATTTATTATCAATCATAATAAACAATTTTATACGAATTATTCTGTGTATATATTATAATAAATCGTCGACGTCTAACGTCTCATATGAAGAAGACAAGACAGAAAGAACCGAATCCTAACGACCCATATCCGTAATTACGTATACGTAGGTATTTCCCTCGCTTCGTCAACTTTCATAATTTTATTCGCTCAAATGCATACTTGTCTGGAACGGGGATATATTTAGATGTATTTATATTATGTGTCTGCATCCGTGATAAAAATACGCTGCTATTTTCATTTCAAATATTGATTATGAAATACTAACTTCAACCTGTGACTTTTACTGCTTGTCCATGAATTATAATTGGCCTGGAACAAATGTAACTTATATATGTATTTCTCTACAGTTAGCAGAATATACTATACTACGAACTTACTGATATAATGACAACAATCTTTAAGCATGTATAAAAATTATGGGTACTGAATTGGTTTAAATATGAGTAGTAATAAACATTTATTACATTACTCATACTTACCACATTAATCGTAATACAAGAACAAAGAATTCTTGTGTCTAATTCTGTGTTATCTCTACAAAAAGATTTCTTTAATTATATAGGTGTCAAATCGAAAGTATTGAAAATACTGAGTCAACGTAAAGCAGTAGCAAAATGAACATATTTTTATAAAACCTTCATGTACTTAAAATACTCTTTAACGTAATCAATTTATTATGAAAAATGAATTATTTATTTTTGTAGTTACCATATTGTTCCGTACTGAAAGTAACTCAGTTTTATGAGTATTCTACCTACCGTTCAGCTCAATATACATTTTACAATAGTAGACGATTTAACTCTGGGATTATGGTACGAGGTTAGCATTATTATTTTTTGATAAAAGTCCATTTTTCATGTATTTTAAATGGCAAATTAGCTGACGGCCAGATGGTAAGCGGTAATATATATTACATAAAGAACACTAGGAACTATAGATATCACATTACCATGTCACATTCGTGATACCACACATTTCCTGCCAGATTCCAGAGGACTAAGATGTCATTAGTTACAGAGACATGACAAAATTATAGAATTGCACTGTTTAAACGAACCCTACAACTGTTACGCATCTTACAAAGGAAGCCGCTTGGCCACTGAGATATGTGAGACTGATAGACCCACGCAGATGAATTTTTACAGTCTACTTCTAGTCTACCTCTTAATAAATCTAAGAAATTAAAACTTTCGTATCAAAACATATGCAACAAATTTTCGAATATATAGCTTACATTCGAAATTTTTTTGCATATGTTTATACATTAGAATTAGGACAAATCATAAGACTATGTTTTATATTTAATTAAGTATAGTACACGGTGCTAAGCTCGGCGTTGCGTGTCCAACCTGGCTCTATTAATTTTGCCAGCATGACGCAGCTAATAGTCTTATTGTATGAGACTAAAAGCTTACGAGGCCTTTGGTGTTACTTTACTGTTTATTCCATGTTGCCAGAAAAATCTTTATTTTATACAATTACCCAAATTATTAAAGTAAAATAAAAACGCGACTACTAGGTTCTAATCAGTTGTCTATTATCATCTATCTATAACACAAGCTCTGCTTGCTGTGGGACTAGATGGCGCCGTGTTAATAGTCCAGAGTTATTTATTTATGTATTTGTTACATATGTAGATATAATTGTTAAAATATATCTTTACTTTAAAATTATTTCACGGGGGTTTATTCATACATCGACAGTGATTCTTAGCTATTTGTGATCACCTAGTACATTCCACAATTTTACGTTCTTATTTTAATCCTAGTCTAATATTATACCTCTTATATAAGTCTGTTTTTATTAACAAACTCTTAATCTCTACAGATTACGTCTTTACGTAAAAAAATAAGGGGATGCATGAATCTGTCCCCAGAAATAGCTCTTACGTAGATATAGCTAAAATCGTGATCCTCCTTAGTCGAGTAAAAAGACTACGTAAGCAGTTGTAATTCGGTCTCCCCCAAACCCAAGTCTACGACCATGAATTTATCGAGCTCAATTTTGGACGGTGAATAATTCACACCCAATATCTAATGTCGACACTATTCTAATTCCATTCACGTCCCTACGATAATTCCGGCTATTAATCGTCTATAAGCAATGCGGATTTCTATGGAAAATTGAGTTATTTTACAATATTAAATACAATTTCAAAACATCAAATGGTAATCATCGTATGCTTCTTGCCGAAAATCTATTAAGAACATGAAAATATGTGTATTAAAAATACCTTTGGTAATTTTGAGACCAATAAATATATATACCCACTATAAAAAAGAAATTGATTAAAAATCAGTACATTTTTTCTTTTTGTTTTTTCTTGTTTTTATCTTAATTTAGTATTTTAATAAAAAAGATAGTAAACTAACTAATATTAGCTCTTTAGAGCTAAAATTATTTAGACTGAATAGCGAACTTAGCAGAATGAGTTATTTGTGGATTTACATTAAAAGCCATTCTATGTTCAAATCTAAACGAGTTCATAAATATTGTTAACGACGAGTGCTTTTAATAAAAGCTATATGTATACAAACATATTTGTATAATTAATTAACCTCTATTACTATCAATATAACAACTTATCCGTCATTTTTATTTTTTCATAATTTCTTATGTAATTATTATTTTATGTAATTTGAATTGCTAACAATCTGACGGCCTTTCAACTGGTAAGTGATAACTGTCGCCTAAATTCATGAACAGCAATACGGACATCACGTTATCATATTACGCTCGTGTTATCACTTCGTTGTTATTTGAGAGGATTACGATCTTAACACATGATAAGAGGCATGACAGAAATAACAGAATTTCACTGATTTCAGAGGACGCAAACGACTTGATATTTGATGATGACACTTCTGTAGTACCTACATCTTTTATTCAAATCTAAGAAAAAAATAATTCTAGTTTAGACTTATAAAGTCTAACAGGAACTTGGAATGCGAATTTCTAAAACAGGATTTTGGAATGCGATACAAATAAATAGCTTTTTTTCGTAGATAATAATGAAACAGCGATCCATCTTGTGCTAATGATGTACACTATCGGTACACCAGTGAATGTTATTTTTTTTTTAAATAGAAGCTTCCAAGTTTATGTTTTCTAATAAAAGTAGCTAAAGAAAGGGCAAGTAAATTGTTTTAAAACTAACTCATTTGAAGAAGTAGATTGGTAAGTACTGAAGTTTTAATTATCTGCAAGTTACTTTCATAACAGTGAGGATTTTAAATTATAAAATGCGAGAATTTCTTGTTTAAATAATGATTTGACTAATTAAAATTAAAATTAATAGAATGTTGGATAGTTATATAATGACTTTAATAAATAACTATTAATTTTCCCTTATTAATGAGCTTTGTAGTAGTTATTATTACCACAACTTTGAATTATTTAAAGATCATTTATGTAAATTATAATTATAAATACACGGTTGATACAAATATGATGTCAATAAAATTATTACTTAACTTTACAATCTATTAAGAAATATTTAGTACAGTCAATAGATTCGTAAATGAGTAGATATGTCTGTACACATACGATCTTACATATTTGATAACTTAATAACCCATAAGAATGACGTAGATTATATTTACAATGTGATTTACATTTTGATAGTAGGTACCCACTCCATTGATGGCGTAGTTTGAAATATTCATCACAGCTAGTATAAATAAATACTAATGGTAAAAAATAGGCTTTTAATTATATATTTTATATCAGGGACGCGTCTTTAGATTTAATTTCCTCTAAATACCCTAATTTTACTATATTTAAACTAACACTATAAAGTTGTTCGTTTTCCAAAAGATTAATTCCTTACTTGATCTACATTTAGTATCTACATTTATACCCTACCATTATCAGGAGTTATCTCCCTCATCAATCTATCACGATACCTGCTAAATACGTATGTTTTACCACCATTACGGCGTTAAGAACCTCTGATAAATCTTCACAAGCCCTCTGATGTAAGTGCGCAGCCATAAAATGCGAATAATGGACACCCTCCAGTTGCTTTTGATTAGAAACAGCTTTTGTAAGCGTACTTGGCTTTTCTTGTACAAGTTTTTATTATGGTGTCCAACATGTCTAAAAATAAAAATTAAAGAAAAACCGTTCAATATATTATATTTGTTAAAAAAATAATACCTGTAAAATAAGCGATAATAACCATTATCAAATAGAAGTGGAAGTTCCAATGGTCACGGATTCGATTCTTCATATGGTACTAACATTTATTTTATCGGTCTGGATGGTTTCTGTGAGTATTTAAAAAAACGTATCTATGTATTTGTATAAGTTATCTAATACAAATAACACAAGCTCTGCTTAGCTTATGACTATGGTGCTGTATGAAATGTCCTAACATATTATTATTAATAAAAATATATGAATTAGGGCTTAACAAATACGTAACTAAGCAAACAGTTTTGTTTGCTTAGTAAAAATACATATTAATCTAACATATGTTTATATGTTAGATTAATATGTATTTTTTGTCCAAATACATGGGGATTAAGGTTGAATGTAAATTAATTGATAGGCTTCTCCTAATTACAGTCATAAACTTATGCAAGTAGTTCAGTAGTTAAGTAATACATTAATTCCACATTTTACTGTAAACATTCAATACTTTCCATCACTAACTGTATGTTCATTTGTCATATTACAATATATATCTTCTAGACTATACATTCTATGTAAAACTATCTATTCGATATATTTATGTGCCTCTGGTATTTCGTTACTTAAAAAAAAAGATAGGCCAACATTGTAGGCCCAAAGTACAACACATCATTTATTACAAACGTGCGTAGAATGCATACTGAAGTGTAGTCTCCTCATTTTATATATTTTTGTCCACAGAATGGTTCCGTGGCGTGGAAAAACGAGTGCGGGGTGAGGTAGCGGGTGGGCGCTATGAGCGCACCGGAGCCTTCAGTGCTTCAAGCGCTGCAGGGCTACACCCAACTAAGCGACAAGTGGCCAGGGCCTCGCGCTGTCAAGATATACGTAGCATCTGTCTACAATGGTACGTGAGCTCTTCAGCGCTTAATTGCTGATTTACTCGTACATTTGATTGTAGACACATTGTCGATGGAATCTTCAATACTGCTAGCGCTAAGTAATTATTTATTTATACAGGTGGAAGAGGATTTACCTACTGAAAAAATATCCTACAGTTCAACGAGTAAATATCTAATACTTTTCAGCAGATATACCCAGTTCTTTATAGATGTTGCTTTTTATAATTAGGTATCAATTCTGTGATCAAGTTTAGTATTAAATTTTTCGCTATTTTAAAATAAATACCTAAAGGTACAAGGTAAATAATTAAAGGTATCTGAAATGAACTTGTATGTAATAATGTTCCAGATCCAATTTAATAGAATAAATTTAAAATTAATAAAGTTTGTATACCTACATCACCTTAATTGAGCACAGCTCGCAATAACTGGGCTACGCTATAAATCTAATTATTTTGCACTTTACATTGCACTCTACAGTTCGAAATGTAGAACAATAAATTATTACGTATTGTAGTAGAAAATTTTACATTTTTCATGATATTTTTTATTACGTTTGATTTATTATTGCAGTTTATGGAAATGTAAAAGCTAAAGCCAAACGAAAAAAAATCTGTAGGCAGTTCCATTGTAGCGATTAACCGTCGCATGTGACCTAATTACTTAAACGTAGTGATTACTTGCTCATTGTGTTGACATTTCAAATGGATGAAACGATTCTATTTTCAAAAATTGTATTTTGCTTAAATTTTTAGCACACTTGGAATCACGTACCCAATTATGTATTTATTGTTTTATATATTTTACTTTGTTTATTAATATTTGGCTTTAAATTTTGACTGAACATATTCATAAAAAATAAATTTTTGCTACTAGTGATGCCAGCCTATAAATATGCAACTATATATATTCGGAGCTTATACTTCAGTTCATTTTCAGACTTTCGAGAAGAAAGGCGGCAAATTCTGGAGATGGTGGGGCCAGAGTTGCAATCAACATACGATGATCGCTATATTGAGGTATTTTATTCCCATTTTTACGTTTTATATTTTTAATTACCAAAAACAATACACACAGAAATACACTAAAAATACACACAGAAATTATAATTATTAATGAAATAAAACAAAATATTTATCTCATTTTTACACACAAGGTTCAAAGAATAAGATCTTATTTTTTTAATAATATTATATTTCCACCCTTTGTGCAGCACAATTAATACTGGCCACTAATAAAAACTTATAATCTGTGTTCTGTTAAACTAGTAACAATTTGGCGGGAAATTAAATTACGTAGCTGTATTCTAAACTTGCGTATTGGAACGCTTAGCTTCATGGCTTTTATACGATTTATTGTGCTTTTAGTTCGTTTCTCATCTCGAATGGAGAAAAGCAGATTGTTCGCAAACGTTCGGAGACTATTTTGCTAGTATTTTTTACTTTACATATAATATATTTTATATAATGACATAGGGAGCGCGATTCAGGAATTCAGGATTCGCGTCAATAAACTAATCCGTTTAAACTACACAATGCTAATACATAGTGTATAAAAAAAAATATATCATCAACAAAATTGTGATTTAAGATAAGTAATACATTTTTGTAAAATATGTATAGGTATTTATAAATACTACTTTATACATCTCAGAGACATATTAGTGACCATGTATCTATGAAAACTAAATAAAGTATATAATTTAGAAACTTAAATAGTGTTGGTAAATATTACTATTATTGACACTATTTATTACTAACAATTATAAATAACAATGTTCCATAAAAATCGAAGATCAGCAAGAAACCGTGCCATAACTTTTCGAGCAATAATATAACAATTAATAAGTAACGAATGTAATAAAATATCAAATTGTTTATAATATATAAAACATACAATTTTAAAAATAATTTTACCTATAGGAAACTACATTGTTGGCAAGGAATGTGAGCTGTAATTTTTTTATGAAATGCACCCATTGCTCCTGTGCTAAGCCAGGTAGTCAGTTGTAGTCAGTTACAATATATTTATATACATAGACATCATCATCATCATCATCTGCTTCTTCCTTATCCCATTTATTTGGGGTCGGCGTAATATTAAACGTTTGCATTCATCCCTGTTCGCAGTCATCGCGTTATTTACTTCCTTTCTTACTATATCATCTTTCACACAGTCCATCCATCTCTTTTTCGGCCTTCCTCTGCCCTTATAACCATCCACATTCATTTGTAACATCTTTCTTAAAATATATTTACATAGACATCATTACTTATTTATTAAACGGATGGGTGAAAGTGGATATACTTTTATAGTTAGCTTCATAAATCTAGTTGCGTTTGCGGTTAAATTGCTCCATCATAATTTACTCAATTTGCGGTAACATGGTATACAGAGATAAAAGCTTGCACAGACAACGCTACTTTGGGGAGACCGCCTCAAATTTATCTATGCACAGCTGCGCAGTAATCGTTTTTGTTACAATGGGTATCTTTGCTTTTTTATAAAATTTCGTTTAGTTTTTGTATTCAATTATATTCTGTTAGTAGGTGTAATGCTCTTAATATAGGCAATGTGAAAACTTATGTTGTAAAGATGTTTGTAATTGAATCACACTTTAGCAAAAAGATACACAGATTGATCATAACCTAGATAGATGAATTCAAGTCATTTCAAGTAAGCAGCGCCGAATAATACTGATAGTATTCATTTAGAATAAGTAGTAGGTACTTCAAATTATGTAAATCTAGCTTAAAAAACTGTCTTCTATATCCTCAAAGATAGATAATTTGTTTTGTACATATGCTAAATTACATTGAAATTCGTACAACCACATTCAATCATCAAAGCATCAAGTTGTATATATTTACAGCAGGTTTTTTTAAGATGGACAAAGAAATGACTAAAAATTGCTAGCGTAGTGTCGTTGTCTTATTATTTTGACCTATAATATTATTTTAATATACCTATAAACTGAGGTATTCGTTAAGCAATAAAGTATTAGATACTCTTCAGTCAGCTAACTTTGTATGACATTTACACATCTGGCACGAAAAGGGACAAGTTCCTAAGTTATGTGATATGCGACAACTTTGAGTTTTAGTATTCCGGATGGTTTATTATAACTTGGAAGCATTGTAGTTGGAGTTAACATCTAACATTGTTTTAATTTATGTCGTGAACTTAAGTAGGTATGTACAAACATATAGACTGAAGGAGGTGGGGGGAAGATTGATAGCAATACGTGTGAGTGGCTTCATTGTATCAATGAATCATGTCGGGTCGGGATCAGGATTTATTATTATTAAATTTCAAATAACAAAAATATATATATAAATATATATACATATATAACAAAATGAAAAGTACAAAAACACCTACATCAATATATTTATTGCAGTCACTAGCAGACAAATTTGTGAATAAATCCTTACAATAGAAAAATAATTATATTTCGTAGCATCTACAATCATGAATAGTAGTAATAATATAACGGTCAAATAGACGTGTCTTTCATACTTTACAAGGAAATTGTAAATTTAAATGAGATATTGTATATGCGTGTCACATACAGACCCGTTGTAGTATTTTCTCTTGTTATTTTAATTGTAGGATCATAAATAGTATCTAATAATTACTAGTTTCTCAATGTCTTCGTGAAAAATATCGCGTGACACCAGCATATTCATTTCTTATTTTTCATACACTCTGCTATATGCTATACTTTTTGTTTTCTAAGACATGTTCCTTTTCGTTATGTACCCAATTCATATCTTAAGGTAGTTCAAACATTGTTCTACTTAATTCTGAACTACAAATACAGAAAAAACTAGAAGATGTGTTGAAAAAATATAACGACTATTTTTATTTTAAGTTATTTAAGTATTAATTCCTATTAATACACAACAAAATTACGTTAATAACTTTGGTCATTAGGATTACACTAATCCAAATGACCAACCTTATTTTAATCATTACGAACCTTACTTAATAATTTGATGCTCTATAACCTATAGATACCGTCCGTCGTAGTGATTTAGCACTCTGAATTACGCCTAAGGTCGTGATCTCAAATCAGGTTATCATTAAAAATCCTGTAAATTCTATTTCTGGCTCCTGTAATGTTGAATTAAAAAAATATCCAAAGTATAAGCGAAACTTGTGCTTATCAATTGTTGCGTTTGCCATGACCTCAACAGGTTACAATGCCTCCTACACTACCCCATCTCGGATAACAGTCGTGGCGGTATGTGTATAACCCACTCGTGTTGTGGGGATTGAATTTCTTTTCAATGCGACTTACCCAATTTTAAAACCATTATATTATTATTTAATTTTATTATACCTGTCCTTTACGTCCAGCTATTAATAATACCGTAATAGAATGAAATGTATGAAAATTCTCGTAGGTAATTAGAATATGATTCTTTTTTAAACAATTGTGTAAATTCATCACAATGATCAAAATGATGACAAAATGAACTTACTAGTCTATCGACATTAATATAGATCGATCTATTCAATCTACATATAATATATATATGTATACGCCTAACAAACAATGCACTCATATCTATATAACTGAGAAAGGTATCAATTTCCAATATTGAATACATTTAAGTAGATACTTTCCTTTCGTACAATATTGAACTCAATAAGAATTTGTCGTTTCTATGGGATTTGCAAAATCCCGTCGGTATTTACTCCACGCTCGTAGTAATAGGATGATATGATTACCTTCTAAAGTCGGCAGGAACTAATGTTGGAAGCTGCACGGCTCTTATACAATTATGGGGCTATTTAATTCATGTAACACAATTCTGTTCCATTAGATTATAAAACCTTTACTGGGAATCCATTTATCTGATTAGATATCCCTATTGTGAAATATTTTGCTTTAAGTAACAGTAATATACAACATCATTGTCAAATTTGGATTGGATTATACGGATTCTATCTATGTATTGGTATGGGTATATGTATCTTTTGGATTTCTACAAAAAGTACACAGTAGTCTACTAAACACTTTTGTTATCTATCTACCAATAGAAAATAAACCTGGTGATGAAATAAATCAATAGCAAATTTATTCATACACACTCGAAACTTTATAGTATGTAATCTATAACTGTATTACATCTATGGTTAAAATATATACATTTCATCTGAATTTTAAATAATAAAAATTATTCAAATGTCTTAGATTTTTATTCTTGTTTCGCGGATTCACAAATAAAATAAAAACATTAGGTATACTTATATTAAATGTAATTTGTTGAGTCAACGTACAGACCTACTAGGCGAAAGGAGGGCGGAAAACAATGCTCACAAAATACAATGAGCAAATTTTCCGCACGTTAGTCAAGTAAAGCGCTCAAAATAATTTGTATATTTTTTTTAATATTTGCTTGACTATACCTTTGTTTTCATAAAATTTCGTGATTTTATTATATACAATAATTTTACGAAAAGTAATATGAAATTAAAATTATACTTATTTACAATACTAATAATTGAATGTAACTTGAAATAAAATTATAGCAACAATATGTCACAAAAACTCACCTCCTACTGTTACATTGTCAAAAAAACGCACTACAGTGTTTATTTTTTTTTTCTAATTGTGTGAGCTTGTGCACTAATCTCACATCTATCTTAGCTAACTTAACTGATGTAAAAACAGTTTTCACTGCTGTAGTGTAGCAAACTTCATACATAATATTTTGTGTTTATAGTATTTCTTTCGCTTCACCTACCAAAATAGTCAAGTTACTAGTATTAATACGCACTTCTTGAAACAACGAGTCCGTCTTAATTATTAAATACAATAGTTACATGTAGTCCATTTTCAATTTATTTGTTATTAAAAACAATAATGACTGATATAACTACTATTACTACTACTAAACTACGACTATTAAAATTATGTGACTGTGTACTAAAAAACAGGAACTTTATGAATATACAGGGTCGTATATGATAGAGTAAATTACTTAGATTCTAAATTTTTGGCCGGTATACAAATAGTATAATAAAATATTACAATATTTTTTTAAATATACCAACAGCTGTTCTTATATTTAACAAACAATCAACACAGTCTAGAATAACCATTTAACAGTTATTAGTAATTTACCTTCCAATTATGTCCAGATCGAATTTGTGGATATGCACTACGGCACCGACGGGGGAGATGAAACAAATCCAGCACTCCACCGGTACTACCTTGACGAGATTCGTTGCTGTAACCAAACATCTAAAGCGGGATATTTTCTTGTAAGTAAAATTTGTTTATTCTAACAATTAGATAAGTATTATTATAAATTTTATATTTATTATATAAAAAATTCTCTATAATTCACAGACGTGATGGTTATATAAATTATATATTATTGAAATTAAATTAGGTATAGTAAATCATAAATTAGTTAGTCGTCGCTACTTAATTTCCACAGACTTGTTTCTTTTCGACTCCTAAAGGTTATAGCGTACACCTTTCTCAAATTCTGAATTAGAGGAATAATAAAAGATATATTTTTTTAAACATAACTAATAGTTCCAACGTTCAACAAACTTTAACTTTATATACTAATAATAATAATAATAATAAGTAAGAATCTATAAATGTAGTTTAGTGTAAGACTTGTATGTATCCTAATAGGATTATATATCCTAATATGAAACAATTTTAACTTTATTCATTTATCATTTTCTCTTATACGCACGAAACATCTAAACGGAACCTCTTTTATTCGGATACTGAAAGAAAACAATTTTCCTTTGTTTAGATAAAAACAAAAGTAATTTTGTAAAGTTGCTGAAACTTCCTTTTTGGAGTAAGTTTCTTATTTTATTTTTAATTTCCACATGGGTTACGTAAATATTACAATGTTTTATCCGGAATTACAATATCAGAATACTATAAAAGTATTAAATAAATTATATTTTACTATAAAATTATTAAGCTGAAATAATTAATTTGTAATATATATTTATATTAAAGTTCCAGTCGTTATTTATTTAATAACATGTTAATTAACTGACTCGGTAAACATTGTTGCCAATGTAAAAATAAATTATTTATCAATATGGCCACTGTAACTACTTAGGGGTTTAAAAATAGCCTACAACCTATTCTCAGACTTACCAAATATACACCAAAAAAATCATAAAAACGGTCAAGCAGTTCCGGAGAAGTTAAAAAAAAACATTGACACGAATTTTTTATATATTAAAAGTACATAATTATTAGCTTCTATTCATACGTAACTATACAATAATTATAGAGTACAACGATTTGGCATAAGGTATCTTTCAAATTATGAAACAATTTTTGAAATAGGTACAGTGGTTCCGGAAATTACCTCACATAATCTTGCATATTTCACTCTCCCCTTTTAATAATTATACTTTTCTGCAGTCTTTTTGTTATAGTTAGTGCAAATTTTATATATACTCTTGTTACTTTATGTAAAAATAGGTACGTACTTATTTAGGTTGTAAATTATTAGTAACATTTTGAACAATGAATAACTTTTACCATAATTATTACTGTAAACTAAGAAATCTAATCAATAGAATGACAACATCAATGTAAATTATGTATAATATCACAGTATATTTGAGATGAAAATAAACAAGTTTTATGGGTTCTTAAAAGTTGAACATGAATCTATTTTCCATACAAAAGTCGTTAGAACTTGGACGTAGAAAAGTTACGGCATTTTTATGCGCAAATGTTATAACGGAAATGTTCTAACTGATTTTGAATTTAGAACTCTTTGTTCTTTTTAACAAATTGTTATGTTTTGTTAAAAGGACCGATTACTAATATTTAAAACATATCAGAGGTTAAGTATTAGGAATCTCCTCCTTTCTTATTTGTTGAGAAGTAAACCACATTAGATTAATAAATAAAAGACTTCAACATGAATTCAAATTCAAATAGAAGAAACTATGTATAATGTTTTCAAGTCATAATATCAGTTTTTTTTTGGACAATGGAATTAGGTAATGGCTTGTGCTGGTTAAATACGGCCAGCAATTACCACGGACCACATATTAACTTTTAAATTTAAAATATAACTATACAAACTAATATTTTCTTTGTCCAGCGACATTTCTTATGGGTGCAATATAAAATGAGAACAACCTACTTCCTACATTATGAACGAGACAAACCATTTAACGTCGTACTATTGTGGTTTAAATGGTTTAACTTTGTTTTTACTACGCTAACTGATGACTACTCTATTTTGTAAAGTTAAATAAAGGGAAGCCAAGGCTTTGTCTTCACAGAGTTGTTGTGTTTCTTACTTACTTCGAAAGGAATAAATAATATAACAAGTAACAATGGTTAAGTCTGAAAGCCGTCGTATTATATACTCTAGTCATTATAATAGTAATTATAATTTATATATGTATATATAAATAAACAAAATTGAAGTGTCTGTTTACAATATTAAATTAACGGCGTTTTGTTTATATGAAAGCAGATACGGTACTTAATTCAAAAATTCGTTTCTGATGTAACATTTTTCTAGAACTATAGATTAACTATAGACTTTCAGATAGCTAATGTTATAAGGAGTTAATTAGGTTACTTTTATTTTAGGAATTTTATTTATTTTATTGTCATATATAACTAGTTTATAATAAATTACAAATATTATAATTTACTAGCTTTTAGCCGCGGCTTTGCTCGCATAACTTCATTATTTGCTGCTAGATGATGCAAAGTAGCAAATATTGGTATTATATGTTTTTGTTATTTATAAGAAAAAAAAATGTTTTTTTTTTAAATAAAAAGTATCTTATGTTTATTCTACTACCTCCAAGAACATGTGTAGAAAATTTCAAGATAATCGGTTCAGTAATTTTTTCATGTAACCGTAACAAACATCTACTTTCGCATTTATACTGTTAGTAAGGATTTGAATTTGATCATTACTAATATAAAGCTGATAATAATATTGCTGTTTGTAAATTAACGTCTATAAGATTTTAGAACGAGACTTTTTTTACACCTGTGGTCCAGATTTTTAGAATATTCTTGTGGCTAAATAAATACAAAATAACATTAGTATTTAAAATCACAGATTAGAAGAACATATAATATAAGGATAGATAGAAGGGACAATAATGAAATCTTTCTTCCAGTTATAAGAAGAGAGATAATAATAATAATAAAAAAGATAGATAGGTAATCGGTAAATAATGATTTACTTAAGTTTTACTGGTTTTGTGGTTTTTATTGTTTATTTGACACAAATGGTAATAAATGGCAAATGATGAACCCTGGGTAGTAATGTGATATCTGAGATACAGTATAATTCTATAATAGTTCAAGTGGTACTATTATATATGTATGTTCAAACGTAGTTGCACTGTTATGTACAACTTAACTATGCAATATAACCTTAGAAGGTAATAAAAATCTATATATATAAAAATGAATTGCAGCTCGTTAATCTCGCTAAAACTCGAGAACAGCTAAACCGATTTGGTCAATTTTAGTCTTGAAATATTCGTGAAAGTCCAGGGAAGGTTCTAAACCTGACTGGTGATAAAATATGAAGAAATTGCATGTAAAATAGTAAAAACAACAATTATATTTTCCCATACACATGGCTGATAAATAACTAAACTTCAAGAAACCTTTGACCTATTTAATTTTGAGGCAGAACGGAGTTCGGAGGGTCAGCTAGTATTATATAATTATAAATAACCTGTAAACTAATTATGTTTCTCGTAGTGCTTTCTGGGCGGCGACACAGCATCTTACCAACCAATGCTACCACTATCTATCCCAAGCGACAAGTTTGAACAACTCATCAAGAATGATACTGCGCAAACGAAGCTCATCCGGGGCCACTATAGATTGAGTGATGATGGGGCTTATCATCTAGAAGGTGACGATACATGGTAAGATTATTGTTATAAATCTACTAATATTGTTCATGGGTTTTGTAACTTTGTATATTTACTTGGATGTTACTTATGGATTACTATATGGATAGTTACTTACTATCCATGGCAAAGTTACAAAACTTCATGCTATTCAATTTGATCTAGCGGTTTATTTCCGATGGTCGTGAGTTCGATTTCTCGTTGTAAATGTATTCATGAGTATGATTGTATCGGTTTGAATGTTTTCTATGTATATTATGTATGTGTATATAAAAAAATATATCTATGTATTTACATCAATTGTCTGGTACTCGTAACACAAGCTCTGCTTACCATGGACTATACGGCGCTGTATGAATTGTCAAAAAATAAATTACATTACATTTTTTTAATTAAGCATGATTATTAATATAATGATTTTATAGTCCTAAATACTGAAACACTACTGGCATCATGTTACTTACATGATGCCAGTAGTGTTTCAGTATTTAGGACTATAAAATCACAATAAGTAGGTATCATTAGACATAATTGTGTATAACGGATATTAAAGATAGAAGTTTAAAATTATATATTTATATACAAGTACATAGTATATAAATATATAATTTTAATTTAGACTACTTGGTATTTCTAAAAAAACATCGTTAAAAATATATTCTACATACATATTCGTAAAGCACGGTGAAACTGCATTGAATATTCTTCGTTAATAATTCGTACTCCATAAGTTTATAAATACGTATCTTCTGATAGGCTCGCCGCTCTGAACGACTTAATCATTTTCTTTAGATGGATATCCTTTTTATTAGTTTCTGGTTCACCTGTTACTATCCAATAATACTTGAAGAAGACTTTGATCATACTTATTCGTCCTATCTATTAGGCTATAAGAATTTACGACCGTTCCTCCCTACGAGTACAGGCCGATTACTCAGTGGGACCGTAAAATAAATAATTTATCGAGCTCTCTAGGGATTCCTTTCACACGGCTAGAGGTACCTGAAGAACCTGTACTTAATCTTTTATTACAACAACAAGGGATCCAAACGGGAACGCTCATATTCTAGTTTACATTCAATATAGGTATTACCGTTTACATTGAATTCCTATTTCAGCATCCAAGCGGCTTGTTTTGTAATGTATTTCGGTTGAAGGGTAAGATAAGCACTAAAATTACATGATGTCGAAATGGCAAAGGTTGACTTGAATTACGGACACCATATGATATCCGTGACGGTATCCATGGTTTTCTTGATGTAGGTATATAGGCAATGTTTACTAGTTATCATCAGCCCCACCGTCAGTATGTTTGCCATCATGCCAGTTGTATAAAAAATACCCTATTTTTTATTTATCCCACAATATATATTATAAGTACAATTGCATGTAGAAAATAGTGTAAAATCGTTGACAACTATATTTTTAAAGATTTTTCCATCTACTAACTAAACAAGAGTCTATTCGCTAACTTTTATATTTGTAGATCCACTTTTATTTAAATTTCGCATACCGCGTATTATACTTGCTCAAACAACTGCCCAGATTCTACGTAAAGTAATTGCTGCGGCATGTTTCTGTTTAAATATACCTTTACTAGCTACTAAGCCTGACTTCGTCGGTTTCTTTTGATGTAAAAGATAGCCTATGTTCATCGTGTTATATGCACTTACTTATATTTATGGTAATTCTTTAAAATATCTAGTCCAAAAAATGTAAAAAGTCTCTTTTTACATTTTTTGGACTAGATATTTTATGATGATGATGAGATTATTCATATTTTCGCTTTTAAAACATTAGTATGCATTTAGTTTATAATTGTAATATATATTAAAACCTTTCTTGTAATTTATTCTATTCTTTCCTTATACATAAGTAAATAAATTATATTTCGAAAGGTTATCCTTAGTATAAAAGGCATAGAAATTTGCGTAGAATTTCGACTGCCTGTAAATTTTTCTACTTAGTAAGCAGTCATATCCGTAACACATCTGGCTATCTAGCCAGAATTTTCTTTTAACACATCTGTGTTAAAAGAAAATTCTTATATCCGTGAAACATTTAGTTAAATGTGTTACGGATATAACAATTTTCTCTTAACTTTTGTAAATCGTTGTAAATGAATTTTAACGTAATTTACAAGTAAATTTAAATACACAACTTGATACTTCTGGAAATAAGTTAAGGATACTTAAGTAATAAATAATTGTCTAGTGCAAGAAAGTATCATAAATTTACATATATTTTCGAAATTATTAATATTATTTTTATATATAATAATTATTTTTAATTATTTGCCTAGGGGTAATTCTGTAACATGACTATTAACATGGCTCTTGTAACAAGAGCCATGTTGATAATATGTAATTGCATTTTGATAATTAGCTGCAATTGTACACAAGCTGATCTCCACCATAAGAAAAATGGTGTTTACCGCCTATCGACGGGTCTTTAAAAAAATAGGTTAAGTTAAGGTAATAGGTAATTCGGAAGCCCGTGGTATACTAATCATGTATCATTCCTATGGACTAAAATGACTTCGTGATCTATACTTTTACATCCATATCTCACCCTTCATACTATGAAGAGTGAGATATGGATGTAAATGGATGTAAATGGATATGGATATGGATCACAACTGTAAATAAACGCAGCAGCTTTCTGCAAATTCTACCTCTGTAAAATAATAATATTATTAATACCCCTGGATAATTCACACAATGCCATCTCCCAAGGTAAGCAGACAGGTAATACATTATTTTGTAATTGACCAGACTGATACAAACAAATAAACAAACAAACGGAACAAACATTTATATTCATAAGTATTATACTTATGAATATAAATGTTTGTTCCGTACATGAAATCGAACTCGCGACCAACAGAAGTAACGCAGTGTACTAAACTGCTAGACCACCGAGGTCTAATACGTAAGAAAATACGGATTCGTTAATAAAACTATTTTTAAAACTAAAATCATTATTGTCAGGTTCAGTGACTTGCTCGAGAGGGATGCGGAAAGAAACCGTCTTAATGAACTTCAGAAAGTGTTCAACAGCTTAACTCTCGAAGCGTTGGATAACGGTGCCGATGTCGCTGATTTATTACGAAGTCCTGTTGAATACCAGTGTGAATTAGCATTGGGTAAGACTTATATATAAGAACGGTTATAAATCTATATTAAAATTCTTTTTCTATTTCTGTTTATCTGTGCGCAATAAAGAGTTATTATTGATAATAAGAAAATATATACCTTTTGCAACTATTACAGTGTTTTGTTAGAAGTATCTTGAAAGTAAATGACAAAAGAGTTCAAATAGCTCTACATTATCTGTTATAACTAACTTAATTAGAGGTTATAGTAATGGAACGTAAACAATGTGTTTTCCAATTTAATTTATTTTGTTTTAAGTATCTGTTAGAGGACCCTTATTTTTTATTATAAAAGTTATGACATGGAATGACTGATATCCGTAGATAATAATTTTATGACTTTAATAAAAGTTTTACGTTTCCAATAGTCCAGTCCTTATGTCGATGAACTTTCTATTTGCAGTTCAATATTTTTATATTAGCATCCATTATTATATTGAATATTAGATTAATTTATTTTTATATCCGCTTTACTTTATTAAAGCAAAAGCTTTTCAGCATTTGAAATATTTTCACCAGAGATTAATAATCTTCTCCCCGTGTAATATTACCATTATTATTTTATATAACCTAATTTAAGTGTTCAAATTGGTGTGTTTAATTTAATTTAGATTGCACCAATAGATAAAAGATATTTCCAAGATATTTTCTTAATTGGAATTTTGTAATTGAAATCTGGATAATTTAAATTATAACATAACTATATAAAACTAGATATTCCAGTGTGACTCACTAGAAAATAGTATTATGAATTTAACTCACTTCTCTATATTCATACACATTAAAATACAATTAGAGTGACCAATAATTCATTTCAACGACTCGTCAAATAAAGTCAACTTTCAGTAGTTCTACTAAAATAATATAAAAGCTATATTTCTAAAATGTGCATATCTTCTTAATTTAGAAGGGCAAGCACAATAGGTATGTAGATCGCAGTGCTACAGGTCCAAACACCAGACAATATCACGAACCAACTACAAAAAATATGTATATCACTCAACTGTGCGTATACCTAATAATTTAATAGAATTAGGGGAATATTTATATTTTATCATAATAAACATTGCTTCAAGTCTACGTACAGGAATATTTTAATAAATAATTTCGTGATAATAACGCCGGATACACTTTACAGAACTATTGAATACCGGCAATCATCCAAAAGGAATGATTGTAGCCTACAGAGATATCATAGAACCAGAGGCTTGCGACTCAAGGCTATCTGCTTTAGCGTATACTAGATTAAAAGCATTGAAGAAGAAACTAGAAGACGTGTTGCCTGATACTCATATCGTTCAACTTGAGTGAGTACTTATTTAGTTTACCTATCTATGTATTGTTACGTTCAACTATTTGAATTATTATTGTGATTGTTGTTGTCTCTCTCAATAATTTATTAGACACTAAATCATTCGGTATACAAAAATCTTATTTTAATATTATAAACACGAAAGTTTGTGAGTATGGATTGATGTTTCTTACTCTTTCGCAAAAACTACTGAATGGATTTTGATGAAATTTTACCGTAATATAGCTTATACATCAGAATAACATATAGGCTATAAATTTCACGCGGGTGAAACCGCGAGTACAGGTAGTATATAATAAAATTCTTAATAGAAAATACAATGAAGTATAAAACAATATAGCCATTACGTCAGCAACAGTGATATTTTACCAATTAATTTTTTTTTTCGTGTTCCACATTACATATGTAAACACATTAAATGGTGAAAAGTATATTGAAATATACATATTCTTTCATATATTTTTCAACAAAAATATTCCTGCCTGTTTACTAAGTTTGCATGAGTAATTTTTCCGTATTGTATCACACAATGCAATATTGTGCAGGTCAGTCAAAATGTAGAGTTTTTCGTTATACAACTTTTTCAACCGGAACAGTAAATATGAATTGCGGCAATAGCTAGGTTTTTTATTGTTGATTATAATTTTCTATATTTTTATACGTAAAAATATGATGTATATATATATAAGTAATTAAGGTTGATTATTTAATAATCAACCTTAATTATTTATCGATTAAATTACAAACTCCAAGTAACATCAATATTATATATAGTATTTGTGTCGGCTTATAAAATGATACCTAATAGCACCTATATATTATATATATACTATTAGGCATATTTTATATATTGTAGCAAATTAGGTAAAATTTTTGGCCGTTTACACAATTTTAGGCTCTAAATAATAATTGCGGTGTGATTTTACATGGATTTGTGCTTTTGTGATATATGTATGTATGTATTTTGGTAATTAGGTTTATGAGATCTTTATATACTATGATTCACAAAGTTGAATAATTAAAACTAATGAATAATTTTTTTATATGTTATTAGATCACAATCAGCGGAGTCTTCAAGAACAGATGCGCCGTCAGACAACGATGAAAAACTAAGTCCATTTAGGCAACAGGTGCAAACTGTGATTTGTTCGCTGGTGGACGATAGCCTCAGTACCGAACCCGATCAGGGGAAGGGAAGAAAAAAGACTGTACAGGTAAATTACAGGCTGAATCTTTTAAATCGTGATTTTGCAACACACCTTGAGTTATAATGAAATGTTTTACTATATACTTTTAAGCTGTTATTATTCTAAATTCAAGCTACAAAATGCATCTGTTTGTTTAGCATTCTGCAAGTTGTTTAATATTAATATGTATTAAGACTGCAGAAGACAACTTATCGAATTATGTAATAAATATAATCTGATTGTCTTTTCTAGCCACAGTTGTTTAGAAATGTCACGTTTATTCTTTCAGGAAGTATTTCTGGAGCACATAACTCATCTTAGGATATGTATAGAACATAATCATATGTATAAAGTAACTATAAAACAAATTGAAGATATCGCTAAGAATATATTAAATAATGCTAAGGACAATTATGAAAATAGAACTCGACATCCACCAGTTTTAATATACGGTCCTGACGCTTCAGGAAAGAGTACTTTACTCACGGATATATATTTTAAGAGCGAAGAAATCTTTGGTAAACCGGTACTGAGAGTAATAAGGTTTTCCGCTTCCACTCCAAGATCGGCCTACAATTTAGAACTTTTAAGAGTTATGTGCCAACAGATATCAATTATCTTGAACATTCCCGAGGGCTACTTGCCAAAAGATGCAAGTTTCGATCCTTTGTATATAAATAATTGGTTCCAAAGTCTGCTGAGGAGATGCGAGGATATGGAAAATGAGATATTGTTGATTTTTATTGATAATGTTCATAGAGTTAATCCTTTAGAATGTGATATTGTGACAGGGTTATCATGGTTACCCATGTCCCTTCCAAGGAATGTTTTCCTAGTGTGCACTAGTGCGGTATCGCTCGATCAACTGCAGTTGACTCCGGCTCAAAAGGAGAAATTTAAAGTTCAAAACAGTTATTATCTATTAGACGCTATTGAGGAAACGCCGGAGAATCATAGCTATGGAGACTATATTGATGGTGCCTTCGATAACTTAGAAGTCTTTTTCGGTTCTAAAGCCTTTAGTAAATTAGCAAGTATGTATTACTTTAATGCTTTTTATAAAATTCAAAACTGATAATCACCATATCTTCTAAAGAAGATACACTATGCTAAAATTGTATGAAATATATGTATAAACCTCTAACTCCATGTTACAAAGTTGTGGTTTAATACTTCCACGCAACTATTTTCAACATTATTATGATTTGTAATATGAAAAAATTGCAAGTATAATTTTGTCTTGGATATTTTTAGGTTACATAACTTGTTCAGAATTCGGCCTCACTGAACTTGAGCTGTTGGAACTATTGATGCCAACCAGTAATAGCGAGGCCGTCATAACTCTAAAAGATGCCAACTTCAACTTTTCTACTTTATGTGTCGCCAAATATATGATGAGTAAGTATTATATATTACTTAAGCTTAAACACCTATTTATTTTTATAATGATACTGAAATGGCAATCTAGCTATAACCCATCTGACTGTAAGTGGTAACCATTGCCCTACAGGAATAGTGTTACAGAAGTGGCGGCTGTAATACTCCTCATGCGTTGCCATTCCTAAGGACTAAAATACCTTTAATTTTTCTTCCATATATGTATTACCTTTCTATCGATTAAAAAGTATGCTATTTGGCAGCTGAAGTAAAATAAGACATGTAATCACGCAAAGGACTTTATTCACCTCGATAAAGGTAAATTAAATCAAAATTATTATTCTTATTTATTGAATTACAAATAAAATGGAATTTAATTATCAACTCAACGTTTATTAAATCTGGGTTGTTATATAAACAATTAAAAGTATTTAATCTACGCCGCTCCAAATGCTTGTCAGTTACTCTCTACAGATTAAAAAGACAGTATCCGCGTTTATTTGATATCGGATTGATAAAAATAATTTGTTTTTTTATTATTCAGTTCTTAAATTACCTTGCAATTGTTTCCATTTAATGTTTAATTATAACCATATGAATATTATTGTTGTACTATATAATTTTTTTTACACACGTGCCAATGTTTTACATTAGGCATTTTGTTTTATAAAATACTAACATTATACTGTTATAAATTAGTAATTATGCAACAAATCGACAATTTCAGAGAGCATGGAATGAAACTCTTCTTATGTTCTTTTAACATTAATGAATTCCGAAAAAATATGTACCTACTTTATTAATTTGACTCTGCTAATTATCAAAAAATATTATGAGTTGCTATTAATTTTGATTATTCAGGACAACTGTGATAAAATCATAATAATCATGATTTTTTATAATCCGCTTCGTCACAAGCGTGTTGAAAAACGTCGCATGATATACGGGCGTATTTAACATACTCGGTTCTATTACGGGCTGATTCCGCCTTATATATATGTTATATATATATCCTGTAACCATCATAACGCATTTACATATATCGTAACTAGCTGTCCCGGCAAACGTTGTTTGCCATATAAATTAAAATCACTATTAAAAAATAGGTGCTGGTGATAACCGGGTGAAAATTTAGGGTTGTATGTTTTTTATTACGATCTTATAAAAAAATAAGAATTTTACCCAAATAATAAAAAACAAATGTTAGGGGTGGACAACCCTTATCACTCAGGGGTATGAAAAATAGATAGTAGCTGATTCTTAGACCTGCTGATTCTTGTACTAAATATGAATAAAAAATTCATAAAAATCGGTCAATCCGTTTCAGAGGTGTATGGTAACTAACATTGTGACACGATAATTTTATAATAACATATATTATTGTGTATGTATGTTCAGAGGGCTTGATAAGCTGCATGGTGGTGTCTGGGCGGAGCACGTGGCGGTGGCGTGCGGGAGCAGCGGGTGCACGTGCTAGGCGCCGCTATGTGCGCGTGCAGAGCGCGCTGCGTGACGCGCACTCCGACCTCGCCGCGCTGCACTTCGCCAGCTTTCTGCAAGATGGCGACGATACCGACAACAGCGAGACGCAAGAACCCGGTCAGTACTTTTTCATATTATTAACGAAGGCCTCGGTGGTGCAGCGATTTAAATTTACTTCCGATGGTCGCGGGTTCGAATCTTCACGCGGTACAAATATTTGTATTCATAAGTATGATTGGTTGTTTTCTATGTCTATTATGTACGTATTTACAAAATAAAAGCACTTGTCGAGTACACTGAGACACACTAGTCTCAGTTGTCTAGTAACCACAACACAAGCTCTGCATAGTTTGGGACTAGATAGCACTGTGTGAAATGTCCTGGGTTAATATTATAAAATTAACATACTAGGGTGCGTGGATGATGACGATGCTCTGCTGGACTCGACTCCATTCCATTCGGGGAGTAGAACTGCCGCTGCGTTCACACAGCGCCACGTGGAAGAATCCTGGCTTCATCTATTACTGGCTGGTGACTTTTCAAAGCTGAAAGACTTAACTGTCTGCAACTTTGATTTCCTCCTTGCTGCTGTAAGTATGGGCATAGTTATTCTGTTATCTCTGTTCTGTCATATGAGATCATATTTTAAGAGCTATACTATTAATATAAGTGTGTTTACCCCTGTTAGTTGCAAGATTTAACTTTTCAAAGGCTAACTGGGAATTATTCTCTTCGAGCATAGACTCCAAACTACAAAATTTGACCCCAACATCAAATAATTATGACGAGTTTGTGAAAATAGTTCAGTTTTGCTCACGCCAGAGCATCCCAAGGGGCTGTCGAACATCATACGTCCCTGGTGTTAGTGGTGAGTCGGCCAAGCTTCTCTCACGTTATCATTCTCTATATAAAAATGATCCCTTTTCAGAAGAAACTTTGCTAACTGGTGAGGAGCTCATGCGGAAAATTGGAGAGAATCGAAAAAATAAATGGATGAAACTTGTTTCCGAAATGGACATGATACATAATAGCAAAAAGGCATGGATTACAGCTAAAAAACTGACTGATGATCCTCCAGAACCCACAAATCCAGGACTAGTTACAGCAAATCAGGTTGCTCATCAACTCTTGCTAAATAGCAAACCTCTCCACCGCCTGCCTAGAACTACTAAATTAACCGAATCTCCCACCGCTAGTAACGTTATCAGTGACCCATTTAGTTTATTAGAGATCACCGACTGCATTGGCAACATGCAGAATGGAAAGGCTACTGGGGTTGACGATATGACAGTTGAGCAAATAAAACACTTTGGGCCTATGGCACTTGCATGGTTACTTGACCTATTTAACGAATGCTTGCTAACAAGTAATATTCCAAAATCATGGCGTAAAGCTAAAGTTGTGGCACTTCTTAAACCCGGCAAATGCCCAAATGAACCTAAAAGCTACCGACCTATATCCTTATTATGCCACACATTCAAACTCTTTGAGAGAATGCTCCTCAACCGTCTTACTCCTATCCTAGACCCAAAACTCATACCAGAGCAGGCAGGATTCAGACCCGGTAAATCATGTTCTAATCAAACCCTAAAGCTCACACAGCACATTGAAGATGGCTTTGAAACAGGACAAATAACCGGTGTCGTATTTGTCGATTTATCAGCAGCGTACGATACAGTCAATATTAGAAGACTACTCCACAAAGTTAATAATTTAATTAACGACTGGGGTTTCACAAAACTCTTGCGCGAAATTTTAAATAACCGTAGATTTCAAGTTCACCTACACCACCATAAAAGTAGGTGGCGCTACCAAAAAAACGGCTTACCCCAGGGTAGTGTTCTGGCCCCACTGCTCTTTAATATATACACAAACGACCAACCAATATTAACAGACACTAAGCACTTCCTATATGCCGACGACCTAGCATTGGCGGCCCAAACAAAAACCTTCGAAGAAGCCGAACGGAGGTTGCAAGGTGCTCTCCAAAGTTTAGACAAATATTATGACGACAATTCTCTCAGACCCAATCCGTCTAAAACGCAGTCCTGCGCTTTCCATCTGCGGAACCGACAAGCGAACCGTAAGCTGAGCATCTCATGGCGAGGCATACCGATTGAACACTCTCCTAACCCTAGGTACCTGGGTGTTACCCTAGATAGGTCCCTCACCTACAAAGCTCATTGCCTCAACACAAAAAAAAAGATAGGAACACGGAACAATCTATTGCGGTGTTTAACATCCACGTCCTGGGGCGCGGCGCCGCATGTCCTACGTGTGTCTGGCCTGGCATTGGCTTTCTCCGTGGGTGAATATGCATGTCCAGTGTGGCATCGGTCCACCCACGCGAAAGAGGTCGACATTGCTCTCAATGAGACATGTCGTATTATAACGGGCTGCCTCAAACCAACACCCCTAAATATGCTGTATCCACTCACAGGAATTGCTCCACCAGATGTTCGACGACAGGTGTTGTGCGAGATGGAAAAAAGGAGACAAGAAACCGATTCCCGCCACCCACTTCATAACCACACTATTCCCGATGTCCGCTTAAAAAGCAGGAAGAGTTTTTTAAGAGGGACAAGTGCCTTGACCAACGACCCACATAAAGCCAAAGTAAACTTATGGAAGTTGAATCATCCTGCTCCTTTGGACTTTATTCAACCAATCGAACACCTGCCCCCAGGTAGCGACCTGCAATGGCCCATTTGGAAATCGCTCAACAGACTACGAACCCAGATGGGCCGCTGCAGGTACAACTTGGTAAAGTGGGGTGCCGCTTCAAGGGAGGCTTGTGACTGCGGAGCGCCATCCCAGACCATGGCACACCTGCTGGCTTGTCCTTTGTGCCCAGCAATCTGCACAAGGGGGGACCTAAGGGATGCGACGGAGTGCGCAAGGGTTGTCGCGGCGTTCTGGGGAAAATATATTTAAATATATGTATTTGGTTGCCGTTGAAACGAAGAAGAAGAAGTTGCAATACATATATTATTAACTATAGTTTGATTTTTGTTTAAATTAGACTTTTAAAAATGATATTACTTGCATGATACAAACCGAAGAATCCTGTACAGGATAAATAACGTAAATAAACTTAAAAAATTTGTTGACAAAATTACGTTATCATGTGACATGTACATACAAAAATAAACAAAGGAAATAACAATATCCTCTTTTCGCAAATTGCTTGAAAATTAATTACAAGAGGTCTGTACATAAGCAAAGAATTCATCAAAATATACTCCTCTTAGCGCTGGCTATTTATTACACGGCTAATTTGTAATTGCAATTAAGGGGATCTTGAAACAGTCGCCATTTGTTTTTGTTAGTTATCCACTAAATCCTACAAATGTAATGATGTAACGAGGACCACTAATAGAAGTTAGGAAAAACGAGATAAGGGAAAAAGTGGAATGAAGATATCCCCATTTGGAGCACGGCTCGGTTTTTGTTGGTATTGGCAAATGAAAGGAAACATTGTAGTAGTTCGAATTAAAACCAATTAGTGTATAACATTACAATAATAAACTGAACATTTCCATTCAAATGCCAACAAAAACTGAGTCGTTCTCCGAATGGAATTAGTTTTATTTTATTTCATTGTTGTGTTACGAGATTGATTTGTTCTTTGATTTCGTTTTAAAAACAAATGAGATTGTTTCTGAAACAGAAAACCTATTTTGACGTGTAAATTGGGTTCTAAATCAAATGGAGTAATATTACTTTACGTATATATTTTTAATACTGTTACTAAATTCAGTCCTTTTTTCTCAAGAAATTTATATCTAGCTGTTTCTGTTATATTTATTAATAATGAAATGATACAAAATCTTACCTAGTATACAAAATAGCGAACATTAATATTACATTATAACCTTCTAATTGATAGTCTTTAGAAGACACTATACGACACAAATAAACTTTGTCTCTTTCCGTTTTCACATTTCATTTTTTTTAATAACCTACAGTCAGGCATAGGTTTATGTATGTATATAGATATTATTAAACGCGTCATCCCAGTTCACTTGTGGCTGATCTGTTTTACAAGCACTGGCATTCTATCAAACTGCAATTTTACATACGAGTACACTGTAAGTCGGTCTTCAATAGGATATTATGATAATGAACTGATAAAGTTGGAACTAGGAAGTAGGCTTAAGAACAGAGTTCTAAAAATAAAACAATGCAACGCCAATAAATTTAGCATTATTTAATTTATGCTTATTAAATTCCTGGGTTATCAGTGAGTATACAGGGTTTTTGTAACGAAAAATTCAGACGGTATAGAGCAAAACTGTTTTAAATTCAATGACCCTAAAAATGTGTAGTAGAAGTGATCTAGATTCTGGCACTATTTTCCGATTCTTATTTTGTACAGCTGTATAATACTCAAGTGCATTGATATAATTATGTATTGTAGTTGTAAAAAGGTAGTAGTTTAAAATCTTGCTTGTTCATGTTGTGTTTCTTACTAGAGTCTGATATAGAAAATATTTCATATAGAAATTTATACCATGTCGAGCGTATAAAATCGTTATATAAGTTATTTTTAAATATATTTATTACTTTGTTGTTTGGATTTCAGTATTAGATAGGTATTCAATCATTATCCATCTTCATGCCAAATTCTTAATAAATTAAACCAAGTCCTTTAGCCTTTACCCAGTATTTAATGATACATATACTATAAATAAATTGCAAGTAAAAACAACGTTTAGTATTCTGATATGCCTATGGTTAAGTAACTATAAATACTATATTCATATATATATACGTTATACGTAGAATTTATCATGGACAAGGAAATATACTATGTATTATATCTGTCTATCAATACGTACTCACCTAAACCAAGTCGAATCTAAAAAATGGTGGCTTAATAATAATAAAAATCCGTCACTGTACGCTCATAAAGACGAAATTTGGGATATTCTATTGAGAAATCAAACTTCCTCGCGTCGTATTCTTCATTACTGAGGGTCGTGATTCCCCAGCGAAATCACCATCTATCTGACGATATTACGCCACTTATTTGTTCGTCTTTAGTATTATGGAGAGTATAAAGCCTGGTGTTTAGTGATGAACAGATTTGTTGAAGGATTTTTGTTTTCTATCAACTTGATCGAAATTTCGTGTATAATTTTATCATTTACCAAGAATGTTAATATTTTGTAGAGAGTCTGATTTTTCTATTTAATTTCTTGAAAATAGAGCTCAATCATTTTGAGTTTAATTTTTAGTGATTTATTGTATGTCAACTACGTTATGTTATTAATGTTAAATAGCCAAATTTTATTGGTAAGTTTAACTATATAAATATAAGATACAAACAATAAACTGAAATTAAAAATTTCTTAAATTAAAAAAATATTTAAGACACACGAACCTCTAGGTTTTGACAAGTGGTTGCGGGTTCAATTCCTCGCACAATGCAAACTTTTGTATTATTGTTTGTATTGATCTAGATGTTTTGTATATAATTTAATTTATATGGGTTTAAATATATTATTTAATTCTTCTTAATATTATGCATGTATTCACAAAAGATATAATTTTGTATATTTCTAATAGCTGTTAAGTACCAATAACACAAGCTCTGCTTAGCTTAGGACTAGATAACGCTGTGTAAATTTCTATATGGGGAATATCAAAAGGAGTAAAACACTGATATTTAACTATGAAAGCTGTGCTGAATGTACTATTACCTAACTACAATTCAGAAAGATAAAAATATAAAATAAAAATTTCAACTTAAATTAATTTCTACTTATATTAGCGTTATTTGTTTATATGAATAAACTTTTATCGATAAAGATACTGTAACAAGTTTTAGCTGTCATTTGTTCACGTTTCACCCTAACGCTAGATGTGAATTCCCTGTCGATATGAACTATGAACTGTCACTCGGTGATAGATCGTGGCCATTATTGTAGCTGTACCTACCACTAAATGATCACATCTGTTCATGTAATACCTCTTGCATATAGGAAGGTAATATTTAACATTAAAACGTTGTTTAGTTTTATGTTCATTGTTACAATTGCGGAGTTTGAGGTGTTTATAATTTTTAATACTAATAAAATAGAACTAATATCTTTATTAAAAATTGCTGCAATAAGTTTGCACATTTTTTTTATTTCTATTAATTTATTATCTGTTATTTTTATACATTTGTCTTCTTACATATCCATATTCATACCAAATAGGTACCAATAGTACCCCAGTATATGCGTTCTAAGAATAATTATAGACACCAATTTTACAAATGTACAGTTATTCTCGTCGGACTCGTAGTCTAGCGGTTTTGCATACCGCTTTACTTTCGATGGTTGGGGCTTCGATCCTCGCACAGTACAAACATTTGAATTCATTTGTATGATTGTTTGTATCAGTCTGGGTATTTTTCTATGTATATTATGTATGTATTTTAAAAAAATGTGTCTATGTATTTGCATCGGTTGTCTTGTACCCAAAACACAAGCTCTGCTTAGCTTCGGACTAGATGGCATTATGGTATGATTTGTCTTGGTATTCTTACATTTTTATTAAATACACAGGATACATTTGAGAGAGTTTACTAGTAGTAGTAGTAGAAAACTATGTCGAGGGTGCATCTAAGAATAATTTTGGTTTAATCTGTATTGTACTCAGGTCCAAACTGTAACAATATCGTATCTCCGATGCATTTTGGAGCATGTGAGATGTTACATCTTAGATCGTGATGTGGAACTGGTGTATGGCGCTGTGAGGAAAGCCAGCGATATACTAACAAGGGATCCCATGCAACTAGGTGCTCAGGTAGGTGCTATGTTTATTTAGATACTTTTATTCTATATCATTTATGTTCCGACTTCAAGGTGAGACATGACAGTCATTCTAATAGTTGGAGGCATAATAATTTATTCCTAAGAAATACGTATGTATGAGGCTTGTATTATAGTATACTAGCTACCCGCCTGAACTTCGCATGGGTGTACATGTATTATACAAATATACCATTCTTTTGAAACACTCTCTCTGTTGCGTAGTTTAAAATCTGAGCGAATAGATAACGGAGCGACTTCATTTTATTCATAATAAGCTTCTGTGACGCTAATTTTTATTTTGGTATAAAAAAAAACTTTGACCGCACAATATATTATGCGTCTATATTGGAATAACTGAGTATCGTAAAATAATTAAATATAATTCGGAAAAATGTATAGTAAATCGAGTGTACGGAGAAGGGGTACAGGTAGGGCCTGCGCGATAGACTGATGCCATCACAATTGGCTGTGAAGCTATAAATACAGTCAATGATCCACTTGGCACAAAATAGAGATGACTGGAGAGTATTAGTTGGAATAAGCATTCGTGGAGGTCAGCGACCCTCAGCCTTGAGAAGTAGATTAAGAAGGAGAAGAAGATATTATGCCGCTTGTGCCTCATGTATTGAGAATAAGATCTATCCTGAGAATTAAAACGACGAAGAATTTTGTTTCCAAAACTTTGAGGTTTATATTAAAAATACCTATAATTATGATTCATTTATTAACATTTCAAAACAATGTATAAAAAGGAAAACCAATATTTACAGTTCAGATCAACAGTAACCAACAAATTATCTACCCAACCAATTTACTTACACAATACAAAATTTTTACAGGCTTTTATTTCGCAAAACAAAATTAAACTTGTAAGTAACTTTGAGCTCATTCTTATTATCGGAATTGACTGGAAAAGTACACTTAGATATATAAACCCTGTAATTGTTGAAACTTGAACCTATTTATATATATTTTAAGAGCTATATATTTTTTATTTTACTGTTGTTATTTTTCTTTTACACTTTCATTTGTAATAAAATATTTATAATAATTTCAATATACGTAATGTAATTGAATATCAATCACCCGAATATACTGAGCAGGCTGTATTACTTGTAATGTAAATGTTAGAATTAATATATTGATAGAGTCAAAAGATGGTCTCTTTTACTACAGCTACCGCAGACCCAAGTTTTCTTACATTAAAAAGTAGACGTAAATATATTATCTAATAATAATAAATAATATAATATAATTTCAATATGTGCAATTAAACCTATTTAAATGTACTGACTAAACTGCATGCAAACTGCATTACTTGTAATATATATACTGTACTTGTAAAGTTAGAATTGATCTATTAATAAAGTTAAAAGACAGTATTAAAGGATTTACTATAGCTACCGCAGACGCAAGTTTGAATTTCTTAGATTTCGAAGTAAATATAATATATTAAAAAAAAGAGAGATTTACGTAGCGTAATTAATTGAATTAAAAATTTCTAATTTATCACTACGTATATTAATGTCAGTCGACTAGATAAAAATCTAGAAATATCTCACTTCTGTTTTACTGACATAAGTTCCTAAAGATAACAGCAAATGCTTCCTTGCAAGAACATGAAAGAAAAAAAACGTTACATTATTATATAATTCAAAGTTATTTACTTGTACATCTAAGACTTGAAACGATATTTTGCTAAACGAAATCACTCTCCGTGAAATCCAATTTCTCATAAAACCAAGTTAAGTCTCGATATCAATCAATAAGACTTTCGATGTCAGCAAATGCTATAAAGTCTTTAACGGGTTTGAATAGGCTTTTGTTCAATGAAAATGTCGGGAACTGCTGAAATTTAGGCACCTTCAAAGCCTTCAATTGAGTGGATTGATGTACGCTCATTTGCAGTTTCCTATATACATGTGAACATATATTACACCATTCACATATTAAAATTTTCAATGTGCCTAGTCAGTAGATAAAACCTAACAATTAAAATTGTATCTGTGTTTTAAATTGAATTAAACGTTAAGCCACTGAAATTTAATTAACCCATTTAAATTTGGAACATACGCGCAATATTAGCGTCGCGTAGCACATGCTACGCCGCAGTATTAAAGCATACATCTGTTAGTAATTCTCATGAATAAATTATTTTTGATTTGACTTAATCTAACATACAATAATATAAAAAATATGGATATACCTACTAAACATTCAATGTTATCCCTAGATATATATATACAGGATAACATTTCTAGGGTATGTTGCTATGATATAGGATAGGATATGTTTTCTTTGTATGGAGAAAGCCTTGAAACGGGAGTTTCAAACCTCATGCAGTACTGACTCGAATAGTCTGCGTTGAAATACTAATGTGAAGTAACTCTAAACCAATTTTTTATACAAAGATCGAATACAGAATTAGAAGTATTTATCGTAGCAGATGAAAATAACAAAGATCATATAAAGAATGACGCGGTACTGGATGAATACGTAGACTTGGTACAAAGTCACACCTGGTTCAGACATGTTACAGCCGCGTAGTTCAATATAATATTATTATTTTATATCGTGTGCATTGAAGTTAATATATAAATAATTATTATCCAGATAATAGCTTGGCTACGACCTGCTGTGGCGCGGCGTGGTGTACTCGCCACGTTGGTCACATCCGCGATGGCCTGGTGTGACGGCTACGACAAACCACTACTCGTTCCTCTTAATGGATGGTAAGTAAACTATTATAATACACCTTTTACGAATACTATCCCAGACGGGGTCATCTGAGAAATTGTAAACTGTGATCGTTGACCACAATACTTAAGAAATCCACATTTCGGTTTGTACATTTAAATTGAAAGTATCTTAGAGACTAGCAAAGAAAGAAAAAAAAATATGTTTATTACTTACACGTATGCAATAATAAAAAACAAAAAAGAAAGTCTATTAAACACAATTGCAACACTAATGTGTGGTGTCAAAAAGGATTCCGCTCAGCATATGCCATGACGAAGTGCCACGACGCTGCGTATACTTTCATACTATATAAACATATATATATATATAGCTGAAACACATAAGTATATTGTATAAATTGTTGAATATTATTACTAAATATTAACTATGAAATTTAATTTAGAATATATAGTAAATACACCTAATACACAAGAGACTTAGTTTTGTCTTAGAATATGTGTATTTACAACACTTACAACACAAACTTTTGGAACAGTTTTCTCGACGACCATCTGCCCTCGTCGATCTAAACTAACAGCCAAATTGATCAATTAGCGTGCACGAAGTGAACAAATGCCGAGTTCAAGCAGGGATCAATATTGTTAATCCTGTTGTTCAATTTTATTCAATTTGCCGACCTTACAGGCACTCGGGGAAAACCAACTTTGGCCGCACCTGCTCTAGTGTAAATACCTCTGTTTAATACTTTAACTAATTACCTAACCTTCACGTGGGAATTGGGAAAAGTCTATAAGTCGATCTATTATAATTAAGTGCTCAATTGCGTAAAGTATTTCAGTTTGGAAGTAATTAATTGATTACAGTTTGTTCATTCATTAATTGATTTATAGCAATATGGTATTAGGTGTTTTAACTTAGACAATGGTGTGTTTGAAAGTAGAAATATATTGTGGTAAGGAATGAAAATAATAGAAAGAAATTAATTCTCAACTTAAAATTATAGGACGAAATCTTAAATTAATTATGTGTAGTTAAATATGTACTATTTCTAATTAAATACAATGCATTTTCTCGTGCATTAACATATTAATTATTCTATAAAAAAGTTTAATTTATATTTAACATTAGTGTTATTGCGTTGTACTATAATTATGTGTTTAACAATATGTATATCAACTTCCTAACCAATATTTTAATTTTAATTTTTATAGCATATATATATTCACGCGCAAGCAAATAAACATAATTTTGAGAAATTCAAATAATTTAATTATACGTATGCTACATTGCAGTGTTCACGTCCACAATTAATTGGTTCAGAACTACTTTCACTACTAAATACTTATTATCATAATATTAATAAGTGAAGCAAAAACTTTGTACCCCTTTTTTCGTAAATTGCGCTGACGGAGATGTATGAAATTTCGCACACTTTATATATAATATGTTGAGAAAGAAAGCAGAATGCTAATATATTTTTTATGCATGAAATATACATTAAACCAATAAAAGAACATGACACACACTACCATGCAATTGACACACACGCCCATATATACTATTTTGTTTGTTATTATAGAATTATAGTCTCACATCATTATTAAAGTTCTACAATAATGTTTAAACTTATAATTTAAATGAATTATGGCCGCATTTCGACCACTAGGCGACAACTAGTATATAAAATTGCTGTTTGTAAATATCTCCAATCCTCCACTGTAAAGTCTGTGTCTTTAATTTGCTCTTGACTATTTCAGGTTCTCGTTTTTACGTACATAAATAGATATTCTAGCAAACCTTGTGGTTCTCACTTTAGCTGCGCCCAGCGCCTAGTATTATGATCCAAAAATAATTCCATAAAACATGTACAGAACTTATGCCTGCTAAGAATCGATTGTGTTATAAATACTGTTGATCTATTTCTTGAAGTTTTACTTGTTACAATTTTAAGTGTTTGTTTTTTAATCATTAATACTAGTAGTTACTCAGTGGTAGAAATTCGGCCATCTTTAATTTAAATATTAATGTAATGTTCAATTACTAAAGTTGAAATGGGTTCAAAGTTTTTTCTTCACGTATTACTATATAGATTATTGTATTATGTATAATATTACAGTCACTATATTACAGTGTTTAAGAAAAGAATATTATTATTAATTATAAATAAGATAATAGAATTTCTTTGCTTCGTATTTTTTATAATTATCTGTAATATGCGTAGGAACATTGATTACATTTAAGCCCTTTTAATCAAACAAAGTATCGGATAAAACTAGTAAAAAAATATCCGGTGCCTATTCTAAATTGGGATTGAGAAGATAGAGTTAGCTTTCGTTTAAAAACGAATTTATTGGTTTAACCGGCCAAGCGTTGCAAATCTTCGAAATCTTGTAACGGTGAAAGAATTTGAAGTGAAGGGAAAGGGATGTTGGACACGTTGGATACTGGTATGTAGCAAATACGTAATTGAATCTTTATTTTTTCCTAAAAAAATGTGAAAGGGATATAAAAGTTTATTACGAATCATATTTATTTACCTGTAATGCACATAACGTACATATAGTGGACTTAATATCTGTGGCGTTATCTACCAGGCAACCATGAGTGGTGCAGAAATAGATTTCTGGCGGTGCATTAATAGAAATAAGATGTATATGACGTACGAAACAAATAATATATATTACATCTTTGAAAAAATTCCGGTTTACATATTACAATTTATGATTGTCACTTATGTCCCCGTAACATTTTGAGGTTGTTTCATTATAATCGGGATACGAGTAGGTACTCGTCTATTTTTAGCAAAACCAAATTAAATAAAATTACTACAAAAAGAAATTTCTCCATTATTAAACAACGTTTATCCAAAACAAAACGTATCCAATTCTACACCGAGTGAAAAGAGTACCAATAAATAAAGAGTCACGTACCGTAGATAAAACATACAACGTATCGGGAACCGCAAATAATCCGTTAAACGTTCCCAGGGATTCGATAGGATTTCGTGTTAATTAAGCAACTAATCATTGTGTTTATCTGTCCCATTAACTTTCTCGTGATATCTCTATCCGTGATGAATGTGCAGGGAAGCGTTGGAGTGAAACAGGAAAGTACAGGACGCTACGCGGTCCAGTGCACAAATCGATTGTATACTTCTTTCAGTAACTATATAATTATAGGATACAAACCATAGATGTATATAAACTGAAATTCGACTTTTCTGAAATTAAATCAATGTTTTAGAACTAGCTGTATTTCTATTATTCTTTTTCTTTTTAACAATTACGTCAATAAAAGCTGCCGTATAATGAGTATTTTAAAGTGGATCAAATTATTTCATAAAAAGCAAAAAAGTACAAACAACGACCAAACTAAAGTATAGTTTGGTTGTTCTTTGTAGTTTCTTGGTTTATGCCATATAAACATTGTGTCGTGATGTTTATATATATATATCAATTTTACTACCTCATAACTCATAGCCATTAAGATTTACAAAGTTAGAAAAAGTACCTAAACTTGTACATAATAAAATAAACGAGCAAAATAGCAAATACAAATAAAAGTTTATTAATTATTGTAAATCATTAATTTATGATTGAATTATATTAAAAAATATGAATACTTATTACAATTTTCATATTAATTTCAGCCACTGAATTGACTACTGCTAAACATATGATAGGATAAGAATCAAGGCAGGTCAGTTAGATGAGCTAACGTGGCGAATAGATTTCGAAACTAACCTGACTTCTTTCTCATCATAGAACCATCGTAGATACAGGCGGATGCCTCATATCATTATTATCCACTAAAACAGATGTCCCCTATCCCCATCTCTCTTTTTTTATGTAACGGCCGTGTACAAATAGTCGTGAATAAATTTTTATGTTACTTTATTCAAACTTTGAGATATTTGACAGGCTTCAACCACCGATAGCATCAACGGTTCGCGTAGTATCAGTGGGTGGATCCACTCCAGGAGCTGGCGCACGATTGCTGCAACTTGCACCTTCCGGTCAACACCTCGTGTTGGCGCCATCTGCCGGTGACCCACAGCTGTGGCATGTTATGTCCAATTCAAGAGTACATACTTTCAAAGGTAATTTCCTGTTTATATTATTTTTTAAACACCTACTATTATTATAGCAGATTAAAAAGTCATCAGTTTGGGTACCACTGTTCCATTGTTCATTTCTGCTAACAAGCTGCTTGCTATGTAAGCAATATGTTTGAAGGGTGAGGTATGACTGTGAAATTACTGGGTACAGAGGCATGACACTATTGTCCTCAGGAATGGTGATATTTTTATTTATCTTAATTTCTTCTTACCTCTATTTATATCTCGTTAGAAAGGTCAACTTTATCCCTGTTTCTATTTCAGCTATATAAACAAAATATTAGTGAAACAAGGGTTAACGTTTGTAGTAACACGACAAACATAGCCCTAGGTAATATACGAGTTATATAGTTGCTAAAACGAAGTTTACGAAGTACTAAATATCTAATTTATAAACGATTTACTTTTTTGTACTACTTAAATATACCTATTATACTAAATTACTTCAATGATAGTTGGCAGTTGCCAGCACACGTAGATTAATACATCAACATGGGGGCACCATTCCATAGATAATATTACACGAAACAATCAAAATGGTACCAGATGGGAGAGATTGACCAATAAAACAAACGAGATAAGAGATTGAAATTTTCCAGTTCAATTGCAATTAATATCGGATATTGGTTTTTCGTAAATTGGTTTACTCTTTTTAAATTAACATGCCAGTGTTTGTTCCTTTGTTGCTACTAGTTGTTTTAGGTGGAAAAAAAAATAACAACATTTAGCTGAATATGATTCACCTTTGATAGAGGTATTGTCAACTGTCCACATAGTGAAAAACATATCACTCGACATGCCCACATTTTTCTGGGTATACCATATTTGAAACCAATGCCGAAAGCGGTGAGCTTGTTACCTTCTCTTGGATTAATATGGTTTGTTAGAGATGTTAAAGTTTTTTGGTGTTCATCAGATTTGAACTCTCAACCTACAATCAGTCTAAAACAGAGCATTAAATCATCACCACACGTCACTACGCTCTTAAATAAAAAGAATAGTAATGTAGATACATATACCAATTCTGAACGCGACTGCAGGTGTGTGTAATAATGGAATCGTGCAGACTATACGAGAAACAACAGAAAACACAATTCTGAGTTCAGCTCGGCGTAAATGGAATCTCGCGCTCGTTTTGAAAATATACCTGCACGTAGAAATTTCTGCGTCATGGTAGATACAATACTGTACTGATATTGAATAGAGTATTATTTTTGTGTTTGTTTACTTTTAGAAGCTACCTGATTTTCCTACTAATATTATAAACATGAAAGTTTGTGAGGGTATTTCTTACTCTATGACGCAATACACTTTTAGACGGATTCTAATAATATTAAGATTAGAATAAAACATTTTTTTTACCCAAATTCACACAAGCTGTGGCCATGGCCACAGGATAAAATTCATCTTCAGCATTTAAAAATATTTTATTCGTATGTTTTTGGCCTGTATCATACAGTGAAGTTAAGGATAATATGAGTACTCATTGCATATCTTTCAAAATATCTTCACGACTCTTTTTTTAAGTTACCCTATGTAACATAAATAATATGGAATCGGCCGAGTACAGAATGGGCTACATATGACAAAATTGTATACAAATTTACCTAATATATTTTTTAATTTTCAGATATTATACACAATTAAATTTTTTTCTTACCTTCTTTACCTTCGTCATATAAAAACATTCTTCACTCTAAATGGTCGATTATAACTGTTCTTGAACTCGTATTAAAAAAGATATATTTTACCTTTTATTTCTCCTCAAATCGATATAAATCCGATTGGTAAAGTTAGACCATTCAATGAAATTGAATTTACGAGGGGCTGTGTAATAAAATCCAATTTTATGACTGTTCAGGCCATTCCGGTAGAATACTGTGCATGTGCGTGACCCGGGAGTCACAGTACCTCCTCACAGGATCGGAAGACACAACTGTCATTGTGTGGGACCTCCATACTTTAGCTGTAAAAACTAAAATATTGTAAGTATACATTGCAGTCTAGTAGTATAATTTAAAGGCAAATGCAGAAACTAGTGTTTGTGCGTGCGTTGCATACGCATATATGTGTTTTTTTCTGACTACTCTAACACTGTTGGCCGCACCTGGCCTTTAAATTTGCAAACCCGTACAAGAACTTAGGTCTCCAGACCTGACGTTGATGACCAACTCCTGCCTAGCATACTACTTTAGTCTGAGGACACCGTCAGGGGTTCGAACTTCGGCTCGGGTCGGGCATTCGTAATTTCGATACCTCTTTGGATTGGACGGAGGATCGATCGGAGAGTGGTGTGTTTGTTTGAGTGTGTATGTAGTGAACGTCTGGATGTTTTAAAACCATGCTTCTTTATCCACCTACATCGCCTTAAGCGTTTTATAAGCAGAAGGGATCCCAGACACGATCTATTAGTGCAGATTAAGAATAAAAAGAAGAATGTTCTAATTTAGCATTGTATTAAAGTTTTTTGTATGGCTATATCTTTTCCAATTACAAACAGATTTTGATAATATACCTATGTTGCTTGTTGCATATCAGTTTGTATTATTTTTTAATATTCATATATTTGCTAATTAATTAATAATAAATAAATAATAAATAATTAATAATGATTAATTTGTTTTGTCTATATATAAAGTTACACAAATTGCTTTTACTGAAAAATAAAAGGTACTCATGAGAACAACAGTATTCCTGTTTTGTTTACTGGTAGAAGCTCTTCAACAGATAAGATCCTTGAATTTAACTTTTCTGTATTCATTTTTCTCTTTACAGATACTTCACTATTATGTATTTGTATTTAATACATATTGACTTCATTTTTATTTTATTAATAACTGTTTCCGAGACTTCGTCAGCGTGGATTATAACTTTATTTTTTTTAACTAAAAGTAGCCTAAATTACTCATTATTACATCAGCTACCTGCCAAAAAAAATCCGTCAAAATCAGTCCAGCCTTTTCAAAGATTATCCGGAACAAACAGACAGACATAGAAAAATTGTAAACAATGTTATTCTAATGCTTATACCTTATTTATTCATATACATGTAGTAAAAAACAATTATTTCAATATTACAAACAGACACTCCAATTTTATTTATATGTATAGATTATACTAGCTATATTACGAGGAGCTTTCTGTATGGAATGTAATCTAAATCACTACTTATAATGTATCTATTTATAGATTTCGTTTTATTTTTCTAGATCATCCATTACAAAAAGACATTTTTTTTCTCTTTATGATATATATTTTTTTTGTTTTTGTACAGAGAGCATATAGCGCCTGTTTTATGCGTGGCTGCAATAGTCAAAAGATCCTTAGTAATCAGCGGAGGCGAGGACTCTGCTGTTATTGTAACATCTTTAGTGGATGGTGTTTTGGTAAGTACAATTTTTTTAAATATGGGTAACGTAACACTTGATATGCGTATGTTTTATTGGGTATATTTCAATCCAACTTAGTGACAGGCGACCCTAGCAACTCGCGAATTGTTAGCAATATTTCCATCACCGGAGAGTTAATATCAAATATAAATTGACAAGCAAAGATGTTTTGGTGACTAGGCCACGACGCTTACAGAATAGTTTAATTACTTATAGACATCATATTAATATAATTAACAATAAATATAAATCAAAATAACAGGTAACAAAATTAGATCATCACCGCGGTCCAGTAACAGCTGTAAAAGTGATTCAAGATGGCGAAATACTCGTTACTGGATCACAAGACGGAACCGTCTGCACTTGGAATGTGGAAAATTTCACATTGCTCAGCACGGTGACTGCTGGCGTTCCTATACACGCTATGGAGGTCACAGATGATAACGTATTCCTCCTGACGCTACAAGGGGAGAACGAATTACATCTTAGGACTTTCATCACTGGCACATATTTGCACGTTTTGAAGAGACATAAAGCTAAGGTAAGTCTATCATTATATTCCAAATTCAAATTACTGTAGGTATTCAATTTTAAAAAACAAATTCCATATTCGAACTATCTTAACTGGCACATATTTGCACGTTATGGAGAGACATGAAGTAAATGTAAGTCTATTTTATATTCAAAATTAAAAATTTTTGTAGTTATTTATTTAAAAAGAGAATTAACATATTCAATGTTATTTTTATTTCCAGCCAATGGTCGGACCATTTGCTAGAATGACAGGTTGCATGTGTAGAAAAAATGTAATACTATATGATCTGATTAGAATATCTGTAATTCGACCTTTAATTAATGTAAATAATAAACTGTAATATTAAACATGCAAGAATGACATAATTTTAATTGATTTTTTTTTCACCATATGTAACATTAGCATTGATTAGATTGCCATACTGTATTTCACGAAATTTTATTAAATTGTACATATTTGTCGTGAAAAGTATTACACTTTGTTCTCACTTTTCTTTTCCTTATATATACATGAGGTTCGAATAATAATCATAAATGTTTTAGCTAGGTTGCATTTCAATTACCACAAGAACTTACTTTACTAAGTATAATATTCTCGAGCAACACTTATAAACCAAATTACAGAGTAAGCGACAATATAAGAATTGATTACTACAGTATATTTATTACAATTTTTAAACTCGTCGTGGATCTCTGAATATGGAAAATTTTATAAAATTGGTAAAAGAAACTTCGCTTATATTTATGACTCAACATAATTTAAAAGAAAATAACTCATTAAATTTATAACTATAACTGCTTATTATTAATAGCTGATGATTCTTTAATAACTTATATAATAATAAAAGCTCTTTATTACCTAGAAAATGTAAAATAGCATCCAAGTTTCTTAATGAACGTCATTTAAATGTTCTGATAACATTGTTTTTAATTAGAGATAATGCAAAATAGACATCTCACGGGGCTTTTTTAGAATTAATGAAGCTGGCGTGCTAAGGAGTTTTGCAGAGTTAATAAATCAGCTTATCTTAATACAGAATGTTACATCTTACTTTCATACCTACTCTCAAATAAAACTGTTGTTTATTTATTCAAAGTACTTGTTAGTTTACGACTAGCACTCGCATTATTAAGTTCAGCCCGGACGAATCGTACCGATCACACGGCTCGATTGGCGCATACCAGAGGAAGACTGTAAAATGTAGTCTTTGTGGGTACCTCAGTGTGATGGAGACCAAGACGAAGAGCAAACATATGTACGCACCTATGGTCGTAGAATATTGTATTTGACTTATGTCATATATGTAAAAACAATATAATATTATATAAAACATAGATAATTAAAAAGGTATAACAAAATAGTTCGCAACACTCAGTGTCATCTATTTCAGCCACCAAAAAGCATGCTTTGTTTCGGTTGTAGAGTCAGATTAGAGCAGCTTGCTTTGTAATATGTGTATCGGTCGTGGGGTAAGAGTAGACTGTGATATTACAGAATAAGAGGCATGACATCTGAATCCACTGGAATGTCAACGCATGAGTGGTATTTCGGGTGACACATAATAACCTGATGTCCGTAGTAATGTGCATGTGTAAAGACGACGGCTTACCATAGCTGACTCGTCATCTTATTTGACATTCCAATAAATAAAAAAATAATCTAAAGTGAATCAAATAGGTCGACAGGACGGTTCATTCGACTGTCACCTGAAATATGTGTTAATGGTATAAACCTCAGTTTTAATGGTATAAAACCACGATTACATTATTACGATCAAAACTTTTAAGCACAACATCTACAGAGGAGCATCGCAATGTTTTTAAAGTAATGATTCATTCAATATTACAAACATACATAAATTACAAAGTAGTAAGTTATATCTAACTACAAACTAATAGTGATAAATATTATTAGAAGAGGCATCTTCTATCCATATATCCGATCCATCACTGACAAAACAAATTAATGAATTATTCGCTTAACTCAAACTACAAATATATTCGTATTGCCTGTGTATATTCTATTCAATATTGAGGTTGAACAACTAGGTACCGTGAGCACCAAAAGCAATTAATGATGTCAATAAAATATCAAATTTAATAGGAATGAAGTTTTTATTTATCACTTTCAATGCTTTAAAATTAAGCCAAATATAACAGAACATTTAGAAATGTATTAAAATATTACATTTTAATAATAAAGAGTAATATCATCACATCGTATATTCTCTGGTAGTTTAGGATGCATGTTTTAGAAATAATAATGCGATAGAATCTTAAATTGTTTAAATTGTATTTTTCGAATAACTTATATATGCTTCAAATGTTGTATAATATAATGTATATACTTAATATGTGTAGAACAAGTTTTCTAAGTTTTAAAAGGTGCATATTTTGTGGGTTATTATTTAAAAAAAAGTCATTATATATTGTCTTAGAACAACTGTCAGTCTGTATTGAAGCAGCAGTTGAACTAAAAAAAGCGTAAAATGCGCGAAACATGATTAGTTATATCTTTCAGAAGCAAGAAATGTTACACCATAAAACAAAAATCGAAAGAAATTCTCTTTATTATTACAACTGAACCTCTCTGTATACCATAGAGAGATTGAAATTTGCAATTCCGAAAAGGAATTAATAATACAATTGAATTTGTAATCTCTAGAGTATTATTCTTTCCCCTTAATTGCCGCATATATACATATATTTGTACAATACTACAGAATACAGACATCACATCACGGATATGGGCATCACATGATAATGTGATACGCACGGGTGATATCATGATAATACTCATGCGTAGCTATTAGAGGTCTACGATGTCATGTCTCTTTTCCAATTATTTAATCTTGCCAGATACGGCCATTTTCGAATTTTATTACACACACCTACTTATCACCATCTGTTTATTCGATAACGAAGTGGAATTCATAGTCTTTTGATTGAAACATACGCAGAAAATAAACTGAAATTTACGCATAAATGATTTTAACTTCAGGTTTAGATCGAACAAGTTAATTAAAGAAGGAACTGTATTATTATCTTATAAATTAGAAACATTGGAAAATCGACTTAAAATTAAAATTATTAAAAGCGATTTCCCAAAATGAAGTTAGTATTAAATGTGCCATGTTCACTATTTATAGGTATATAGTGTTTTCATTATGGTTAAACTTTTTTGGTTCTTACGTTTATTCTTAACTAGTCAAATCCCGCCACTTTATCTAATTAGTCTTCGATAGTGATATTACCTAATAGGTACCATATTTCAACCTATTTTGGGTTGTATGTTGGGTTTTGTTAAAATAAAACTTTAACGTAAGCAACGTAATGAAAATTAAGATGCAAACCCCTATATTTTATATGATTTATAATCAAATCACAAAGCGGATATGCCGGAAATGAAATCATTTCAACTTTTGAAGTACTTACAAAATTCTGGAGATTCCTTCTCGCAACAATCCGAATTCTTGTATGAAATTAAATTAATCTTGTTAATTCCATTTACAACATTAAAGTTACAAACACTTTTAATAAAATTCCATTATCTTTATGTTTGTTATCCTTACATATAATTAAATCATAAAATCGTGACGCCGCAAAAACTGATTGTTTTTCTTATTATTTAATATTATTATATCCAATGTCTTAATCTGATGTATGAGGTATATTATTGTAAAGTTTCATTAAAATCTACGTTTTTGCGTGAAAAAGTATCAAACATCCATCCAGCCATCCACAATCACAAACTTCCTCGTTTATACTGTTAGTAATATTTGACGATAAAACGATTGTAGTAATTGTAATAGAATGAACTTTCAAATAATAATGTTGCAAAATTAGAAAAATACTTTCCGGAGGATAAAATTAGTAATTTTCCCTTATTTTCTTATTATACTTTAAATACGCCATATACTAGGTGTGCCCGCGGTTTCACCCGCATGAAATTTATAACCTATGTGTTATGGGTACCGATGTAGAAACTTTATTACTGTAAAGTTTCATCAAATTCCGTTTAGTAGTTATTACTTGAAAGAATAATTATCATGCATCCATCTATCCATCCATACTCACAAACTTTCGCGTCTATAATGTTATTAAGAATGATTAATTAATTAATTAATATAATATACGGCATTGTATGCCTTATTAATTGTTGTCATTTAATTATCGTCTAAAGATGATGACTATAGACGTACAAGTGTATAAAATATTAGGCACCACCGGTATACTATAATACAACTTCGGATATACTGTGTATCATTTCGGAAGTGTAATAAAACAATTAGTTTGATATAAATACAAGTATCGGTGAATTGGTATTACCCAATATAACTTTCCAAAAAGTTTATCCGCCAGCCTTTATGTTGAGTTACGACAAAATCACGTTAATCTTATATCTTGGTAATTTGTAATGGACATTCCAAGAAATAATTCTCTTGACATTAAATACTCTTTGACAAAATATATTTGCCCAAATTCATTTTGACGAACTGTAATTAATACTTTCAAATAGAGGAAATGTGACTAAAAAGGTATAACTTCTCGACCCTTTCGTCGAAGTAATTGGGGGTCGGTAAATTGCTTTAGCTCTTATTTATATGATACTAGAAGAAATAAATTACCACCGATTTCCAGTAAGTGCTTGAAGACCCCGCCTTTTCTTATTTCATTTATCGGAAACTGTTCTAACTGCCGCTGTCAGAAGTGATATAACGTTTTTAGTTTAGAAAGTGGTTCGAACATGATGGTAAAGTTTTGTAACATACTCTCTGTCATTTTCAAGGAAACAATGTTCACGAATGTTTTCTAAAGTTACTTTTAATTTCGCTTTGTCGTCGGGTTTTTTGTAGTCTGTTCCAAGTCAAATGTTGTATATATAACTTACACTTTCTATTAAAATAAGATGCTGAACATTATAATAAATATTTTTTTTGTTGGTATCGCTAAAATATTTATGTTGGAAAGGGATTGCATTTTTATAGTGCTTGGTTGTATTGTAAATATTTTAGGCCAGTTGTGTTATATGGTGACATTATATTTTTTTAATTTATTTTGTAAAATAATTCAACATAATTATACTTCTGCCTCAAGGGTATTCCAAATTATTAGGCAGTAACGCCATAATTACTATGAAAATATCTAAACACGTAATTAACAATTAAGTAGATTTGTTGAAAGTAATAAAAAAAGTATTGCTTGTAAACAATTATATTAAATTATTAAATATAATGGATACATAGATAAAGGGGAAGAGATATAATCAAGAGAAGATATACATTACTCCATAGAACTACAATCCTAACGGGAATATTGATTATAATGAAAATTCAACAGATCATGACTATGCTGTTTTAGCAAAGTCTCAAAATGTGCAATTCATGCAAAGTGAGTACCAATCAGCTATTGAAGCCACATCATTAAGTACTAACATATAAATAGGATCAAATAAATATCATCATCGCCCTATCTAATATGTGCCCTATCTAATGGATAATGATTTTGTTTGTCATGCTTCCTAGCCTGAACGGTTTAACTAATTATCAAGAAATTTGGCATTTTGAGTACATGCCAAATTCCATGGCGATTGGTTTGAAATGGAATGGAGAAGGCTATTAGGTTAAGATAGAAGGTGAAGTTACCAATTCTTACCTCGTTGAATCATGGCTACTCAGACGAGTGTAAAGACCAGTGGAGTCATAAAAGCTGGATAGGGATTACGAATGATCTTATTAGATGACTTGTGACCCAATCCGGCTTAACACGCATTTTTCAATTAATTTACACAAAACCTTATCGTCCTTTAGGTACATCTTAATCTTGTTAGGAATCACTATAATTAATAAATGATTTCTAAGCAAGATGGATAAAAATCGCATGAAAATCAGTTCAGTAGTAGTGGTTTCGAGATTATCGCGACCAGACAGCCAGACGCTACGAGAGAGTTTTATATAATAATAAGTGACCCGCGAAACTTCTTTTGCGTCACGTTTTCTCCATTTTTGCAATATTTATCATTGCAGTTGCGCTCTTATTGGATATAACATGTCCTTTTATAACCTATAGTCATTCTGGATACAATGGATAAGCCCTTACTGCACAAAAAGAATTAAAAAAACACAACTCTAAAAGATTTTTCAAAATTAGATAACGGCAATTATTCTGAACATTCTCTTTGTAATATTAGTATAGATATTTATATATATGTTGTGTAAGTTTTTTATTGACCTCAATATTATGACTCCTAAGCCACAGCAACGAATTAACAGGATCATATACTGTATTATATAAAAAAAATTGTAATACCCGTTATGAACATAATAAATTCACAGTGGTTTATTTAACTTATCACCATTTAGTATGTATATACTAAATAGTGGTAAGTAAGAGTGTATACTCTTTGTTTTAAATATTGTACTCAGTTCCAATAATGCATTATTATATAGACGGCTTCGGTGATCTATCGATTTACCATATCGCCTTACTTCCGGGGGTCGTCGATTCTATTCCTCGCATAGTACAAACATAAGTATTAATAAGTATGATTGTTTGTATTGGTCTGGTGTTTCCTATGTATCATATGTATGTATGTACTTACAAAAACAATAGTATTCATTTTAGTTGACTTGTACCCATAACGCAAACTCTGCTTAGCTTGGGACAAGATGACGTTATGTGAATTTTTCTGGGTTTATTGTAGGTAAAATGTTTCTGCGTGGCCCACGACTCATCCCGGGCAGCAGTTGGTTGCGCTGACCAACGTATCTACGTGTACAGTTTGCATGATGGACAACTTCTGCGTACGTTGGCAGCTGCTCACGATCTCGCTGCGTTGGCTGTTGCTGACAGGGATCACTTTCTATTAGCTGCTGGTAATATTTCATTCAAATTAACGTCAATAGTTTAATTTTTACTCTAATTTTATCAATATTAGACAAGACAAACAATATTAATCTATCCTCAATTTAACCACAGACTTTAATAAAACAAATAGGTAAGTATGCGCGTGTGTATCAAATACATGGTAGGGGCTGTAATTTTTTAAAGAGTTAATGTATTTTAATTAAATTAAATCTTGGCACGCTTCTTTCTCTATATAATCAACAACAGTACGTGCTATATTCGTAAACAGGGGTACAACGTTTTTGCTTTACGTATTAATATATATATACTACAGAGTAATTATATATAGGTGATAATCCAATCATAAACCACTACTTGAAAAAGAATAATGGAACTGAATGTATATACTCCTAATATATATTATACTCCTAATTAATAATTATTTTATACTATTATTTATACTATTTATGACTGCAATTTTCTTTTATTATAATAAAGTATTTTATTATAATAACAAACCGGGATATAAATACAGGCCCTAGTAGCATATTTAACAATAATAATATAATAAATATGAAATAGTTGTACAAGCAACCACATCTGACACTTTATAACAATATAACAATGAAAATAATAATTGACATTATTTTTAGGCGGCAATAGAGTGACTATCTATTCATTTCACACGGAGGACAACTTGACAAACTTTAGGCCCACGAAACAAGTGAAGCGACGGCAAACGAAATCTACAACGAACATCACGCTACTACAGGTAAATATATAGGTACTTTAAATTACTTTTTTTTATATGCATTACGTATATATCGTATGTCGTAGAAATTGTAGCGTACAGTTATATTAATAGAAGAGGGGATCGCCCCCTTGTCTGTTACTATCGCCCCTCTTTTCAATATCACGGATACTATGTTTATACAGGACTTAATAAGCGTAGACAGTATTTAAAGCACCTGCAGATAAAACAGGTATTTCTGTGACTTTATTTTTCCCCAAATATAAATATGATATACATTAGGAGGAAGGGTATTATTAGTAATGTGGACGACAGATCCTTAGCAATGTACAATGATGACCCCCACGCGGTTGATGACCCCCACGCGGTTCCCCCTAGAAACCGTCGCAATCACGATGGGCTAACTGACCTGATCTCGTGGTCATCTTATAATCCTTCACTGATGCCCCGTTAGCGCAGTGTGAGTAAACTTACATCATCCATTAGAAAGAATAATATAAACAATTGATTATGCAGTAATAAAAACAATTCCTTTAAATTCGTCACTGTGTAAACAAATACTTAGGTAGGATAACTTTACAGAAATATGCATCTCTAAGTCTCAAAATTAATAAAAATATCTTGATTATTACATAGGCTGAACAAAGTGAATTAATACCAATCAGCTGTTTGGAAGTGTCTCGAGATGGGCAACTAGCTGCCAGTGGATGCGCCCGGGGGCTAGTCCGAGTGTGGCAACTCTCAACCCATAGACTACAGACCACCCTCAATGGCCACTTGGGGCACATAACATGTGTTACCTTTTCGCCAAATAACCTGCTAGTACTCAGTGGTTCAGAAGACCGAAAGGTAGTCGTGTGGCAGCTTGCTGATAATTCACCCACGTTAACTTATAAGGTAATTTTTATGTTCATAATTCAATCATTACCTGTATCTTTTACTTTTAATTTTTCATTATATTTTGTCATATACCTTTCCTTAGCATTAAGTCTATTCAATAGTGTAGATAGTCAATTTTTAGCGCTGAACTTTTGAATTGTAAAATTTTCATTTCTTTTGACTGCAAGTTCGTTCATTAGATTCATAACTTGACACGTGTTGTGAGATCTGTTCTGTAAGCATCACTTACGAATTCGAAAGCGGAAACTGCGGTGAGATTGTACATTGGTTTTCTGTAAAACTCGATAGCGACAACAATGCCACACGCTCTAGGGCAGGATGGAGGTAAAACAGGTACATGATTTTTTTAGAAATAAAAGCAAACTCGATATCTACGTAGGAACTTTATATTTGACAAGTGATACGAGTGCCTTCAGTGAAGCGATGAGTGAAGTGAAATTTGTGTATGATGAATCAAAGAAAATTTTATAATTGTTGTTGTTAAGGCCAAACAACACTTTACTTCATTTGTTTATATCTTAAATGTAAACAGATGAAGTAAAGTGTTGTAAATTGTAATGTGTGTAGTGTATCTTATTTTAAAAACCTATGTAGAACCGCACAACCGAGGGGTCAGTTCTGATCAAACTTAGTTCAGTTCCCAGCTTATACTGATTGTATAAGCTGGGAACTGAAAAACAAATTGTTTATAAAAAATATTTAAGACATATATATGATTGTGGCTTAATAAATTTATAAATATTATTATTTGTTTTCGTATAGGGACATTCGGCTGCACTGCAGTCCCTTTTGATGATGTCCGACGGGCGGCGTGCTATGTCCGGCGACCGTGCCCGTAACGTACATGTATGGCTCGTAGACTCTGGCATAGTCCTACATTCCACCACTGGTCCTAGTGCCAGTCTCGACATTACGCTAAACATGAAATACTCTGTAAGTTTATAGAAATAGAAATAATTATCATATTATGCTTGGACAATTCACAGCGTCGTCTAGCCCCAAGCTAAGCAGAGTTTGTGTTGTGGGTACTGGACAACTGATATAAATAAATACATTTTTTTGTAACATAATGTACATAGAAAATACCCAGACCAATATAAATCATACTTACAAATTGTATTATCCGGGGAATCGAACCCGCGCTCATCGGAAGTAAGGGTGCTAAATTGCTAGACCACGGAGGCTGTCAAATTTTAGTTAGTTAAGTTCCTTATTTATTAAAATTAAACGTTAGTTTATTTAAATAAACTTAAGCACATTGAATAGTCATATTTTTTTTCTTTACTACTCGTTCGGACCGCAGACTCATTACAAGAAGAATAAGCAAGAAACTTGCGTGTTTCTCTTTTAAGTATATGTTGTTCTAATAAATATAGTATAAGTAGCTTATCAAATTCTTTAAATCATTACCTTCAACTTCCCTTACACTCATTATTAAATCTATGTTAAATACAGTCAATTATTTTTGGTTGAACACTTTGATAAGCTAAATAGGTAGTTACTTTTAATACAAAATATTAAAATACTAAATCAATAAAAGAATTGTACAATGGAATACACAGAACTGTAAAATTATTAATATAGGCAAACCAAAATAAAAACAAAATTAATCTCTACTCGAAATTTTTTGCCAACATGGTAATTGCCAAGCTAAATAATTTTCTTATGATGGAACGTCTAATACAGTACTATAATCAGAATATAAGAAGTTATATGACGGTCAAATTCAAAGATGATGATCTAAATGATTCTATCGGCTGTATCGGTCGTCTTTTTAAAAAAAAACAGTAGGAGAATTTATTTTGTTTTAAGACTTTAAACATACTAACAGGTACTATCCGATGGTGACAATTCGGTACGCATTTGGACCCTAATCGGCGATAGTGGAGAAGACAAACGCTCTGTCTCCCACGCTGAGAGAATCACGTGTTTCGCCCTCACAGCTGACTCGCAACATGTTGTCACCGGATCTATGGACATGTCACTCAAGGTCTGGAAACTGGACGGTGGCAAGTTATCACAGGTTTGTAGTTTTGAACAACATCTAAAGGTTGATTCAATCTTCATGTATCATTATCGCGATTGAAAAAATATAGCCTTAATTTTTAGTCCCTAAAAGACGACGTAAAAGTGGAAAGAAAAAAGAAGTAATGATTAAGAGAAGAGTGAGATTACATATCTCACTTTTCATTACGTCATCTTAGGACAATAGTTTGATGATTTGTATAGGAAGATGAATGAAGTAAAGCAAGTGAAGTAATGGTCTAAGTGAATAAAAGGTCATTTGACCTTTTCAGGTCAAATGACCTTTTCACATTAACCGTGACAACTCTTTTTACGTAGGTTCGTTTTGAAATAGAAATATAGAACATTATAAGTCTTATGTCTATTCCATTGGGAAACTTGTGTAGGCCTGACATCTGTGCACGTAATATTTAATAGTATAAATGGCACGGATATAGGTCTATATATATATGAGTAGTCGTCATTCTGTCTATAGTTTTACTACGGTATAATATCATAACTATATATAAGTATATATGAATCACATAGACTACATATTAACTGTAAAAAGTAATATTTAGTATAGAATAATATATTTATATAGTATATGTACTTACTAGAGAAAAGTTACTAAGTAACAGATTGTCATGGATGCATACATATATGGATAAAACTGAACACGGATGAATGTAACTGGGAGAGGACGACCGAACAAAATATATATGGACTGAATGAAAGTTGATATACATATAAGAGATTAAGCTTAGCTATGAAGGCCGGTACCGGTAGAAGAAGATGATAAAGGAATAAAGAGAAGGCAATGTTGATTTACTATTCATTTTCTTCCTAAAGGTTCTCGTCGGTCATTCAGACATAGTGACATGCGTTGCAGTCTCTATCACGAATAAGACTCAAGTGGTATCGGGTTCGTGGGACTGCAACCTGATAGTGTGGGACATCAACACGGGGTCTGATCTGCATCTACTGTCTGGACACTTGGGGAAAGTCACGTGCGTTAAAGTGACAGGTGACGGCACTATAGCTGTATCAGGTAAGTGATATTATAATAATGAAGCCATATTCAAGATTCTTTACAGCTAAGGTAGAGAGAATCGAATGTAGAAGGAATTTATCGTAAACATCGAGCGTTTTTATAGGTCATCAATCTTAGTTTCTCCAATTCATGAATATTTTTAGTTTCAATGATCACTCTCTGAATTGTTTTCCAATTACTACAGTGTATAATTTACTAAGTGTTACCTGATACTTTGTCTGCTGTTTTAAGATAAAATATAGTATATGTATATCCGTTTATATCGATATATATTTAAAACTTATCAGTCTTTGTACAAGTCATTAAAAATATGTTTGTTTATTGTTTGTTTAATTTTAATAAGTACTCTCTGGATTGTGTTACCTTCGACTTTGTCTGCTTTTTTAAGATAAAGTATGTATATCCTCGTGATAGAACCTATCTTCATATTAAATATCATTAAGATCCGTTGAAGCGTTCAGCCGTGAAAAGGTAATAACAGACAGATACACTCTGGAATTTACATTATTAATATGGATTGCGCTATATTTATTATAGTAGTAAGTTTTTCTTCTAGTGTGAGTGGCAATCAATCTCATAATTAAATTAATGAGACTTTAAATCTCTAAACGTAATACATTCTATTCCTATCACAACTGCAAGTAATAATGGATTGATTTATGAGCACTTGCATGTGCGTTGTGAGTGATAAAAATAGAAAAAAAAACAAACAAATCACATTTAGTATTAAACTTGACCTCATCACGCACGTATTTCATCTGTCCGGGCAGTTTATTTGATTTCCTGATTTGTTTGGCTCACCGCCCATCATAATTTAATTCTCCAATATGAATTTTATCACATTGTTTCCAGCACATTATTTCAACGTTTAATTTAAAATTAATTAAATAACGTCGTAATTACATTTTAATCTCTATTGTTTCTGTGAAGGCGCGGAAGATAAGACGCTCATAATCTGGGAGACCAAACGAGGCCTGGCGTTGACATCGCTTGCATTGCACGTGCCTATACTGGGCTTCCAGATTACAAGTGATTGCGCTCGTATTGTTGTACATCTCTTGGACAGAGGTAAGTTATATTATTACATCCAGTAATAGCTCTTTCCGATACATTAACACTGCATACTACCTACAAAACAAGCTACTTAACAGCTTGTTTTCTAAGTTGTATTAGTTGAGTACGTAAGTAGTACCTCATACAATGAGGTACAACGTATTTCCTTCACGTATTAATGTATAGATTTGTAGTTAATTACATATAGTTTTTAATTTCTGCAGGTTGCCTGCCAATTATATGCCTTCACAATACCCCTGCTACATACGTCAAGATACCAACATATGCTGCACCTACGAAAGCTGCAGATGGTAATAATATTATCTCTCGACAAATATAATATAAAATCAGTCAATCAATATAATCATTACACTGAAACTGACTCTTTTATATTCAGAACTTCGTCCGTTGGCTCCAAAGAGACCAATGAGGAGGCTCCTCAAGAAAGAAGTGTCATTGGATACATACACGTGGCAGAAGAAATATGGTCACCTAACATCTGCTGCCATGATGGCGCAGGTCGATGAACGTTTGAAGAGAAGGTATGTAATTACACAATGTTTTATATATTTAATTATTTATAGCATTTTTTTCCTTATCAAAAAAGCAAAAATTGTACAAAATTTAGTTTAATTTATTTCAATTGTTACTTTGTGTTTTTCATTTATATTTATTGTTAGTACCATATAAATACTATAAGAAAACCATTTATGTATTTATACATATACAAAAATAATAATATTTATAAAATATTTAAAAACGGAAATGACAGCTATATAAAACTTATTTTATGTTATTTAAAACAATATATATACTATATATATATATATATATATATTATATAATTTTAAAGTGTAAATATTGTCGTTATTAGTAAAAATGTTAGTATGTATACGTGTATAATCTTGTATTTACAATTTTAGGCACAGATTATATTGTTATTGTATAAACAACTACAAACAGCAATGTCACAAATATAACACGAATCTTCATCATCCATAAAGCTATGTTATACTGTTCAAATTTTACTACTTCGTTCTTTTAATATTTGTATGTTTACTATCTCGATATAGGCCGAAAGTTCGTGAGCCTCTCGCTGAAACCAAAACCCTTTGAGTGTAAATTTTTAATTGTTACTGGCTCTCCGATGAGAAAAAAATCAATAATAAACCAAACTAATCCGAGAAACGGTAGGAGGCTCGCCTTCTGCAATGTTGAATTCAAATAATTAGAACAAAATGTATTGTTGGCAAGTTGGCAATGCCTCTAGGAATTGCCTTATTCCATTTACTATTGTATTTCTAGATTCTCCGTATCGGCTTCCATGGAGGAAATTTCAAAGATACAAGAGGCGAAAAATAAGGATCTGGGGTCACAGGTAGGTGGTCATATTCCATTTTCAACCACCGTCATCATATTAGCACATCACAGTTCACTACTAAATATAGATTTTCTCATATTCTGTTACAATAACATGGCGTCCTGAGCTAATCATTTTTTCGGGACTGGACTCCATGTGATTCCTCAACCAACTGAAATTTACTACTAATTATAAACATATACTTCTTTTATATTTAGAAATTTCAAATACTGAAACAGAGTTCTTATATATGCATAGATTTATAATTTGTATCTTTGTTTGTCTGTATATATGTCACATCGTAACTTTGTACGATCTTCTATATGCATAATAGTGCAATCACAAGGATGAATCCGAAAAACTCATAACTATAAATGAACATATAGATGAGAGAATGCTCAGAGTTAGATCATAAGCTGTGATTAAAGTTGATAGCCATTGGATATCAGATTAGAGGGAAGGATCCCATCTCTCTTCCTACCTTACTTGTGTTGTAGCGACCAATAGAGCTATCGTTACTATTATTTACCATTTAGGTACCTTACCTTGGGTCACTTAGATTCTTATTATCCTTAGATGAAATAATAATAAAGTTATAACAGTCTCACGTTCTTGATAAAACATACAATCAAATATTGTAAAAATAATAATATTGAATAAATTTACCATTTTAAAAATTCCACCATCTTTAGAAAACTATATTATCAACGAGTAATTATAGGTATAGGTTATATTTCATATAAAAAATATTAGGGAGCCTATGAATATAAACACCTGTGTGAAGCCGGATATCCTAGTTATAGATAAAGTTATTTGTACAAAAGGTAAGCTTGGGACCGGAGGAAGCGGCAATAGCACAATCACAGCACTTCGATCAACTAGAAGCCTTGTGGAATAAGATATCTCCACCGAGACGACGCTCCAACAAGGTAATATGAGTATATTCTTTTGTAATTACGAACTTATTCTCAGGTTTAAATACCTATTTATAGAAATTTAAGTATCTTCCTGTACCTATTTATATGTTATTAGGCAAAATTCTAATATTTTATATTTGTAGGTACAAATATAAAATATTAGAAATTTTATTATAAATTTTTCGATTGTAAAAGTTCATTTTTATCAAAATGAATTAGCAATTCTATTAACATAACTCTCCATTTATTAATTACTTAATTGAAAAAATATAAGAAGTGTCCATAGATACTTACGATGTTTTTATGTATATCTGATACATAAGTAACATCATAAGTATGTATACAATCAATGAGCATTTAAATATTATAAGTATGTGTTTAAATGTATTAAAAACAATAATATATTCAACTGTATTATATAACTATTTTATTTATTTCTTGCAGTCATTATCAAAACAAAGCTCCCTAATTGAGAGTAGGTTCGATTCTTCAGATGAAGAACACACACCAGTTGAAGAACAAGGTGAGTTCTTTAACAACAATGCTCTTGTATATTTTTTAAAATTAATGTTATACGTTATTACCGATTATTTCTTTTTCGTTTACAGAACACATGGTGGAATGAAGAGATGAATAATATTAAAAATATTTATTTGAATTTATTATGTTACTCGTGATATTGTAAAAATATTATTTTGCGGCGTCTACTTCACTAGAATGATTACGCGGCAAAACACGTTTATATTTTGTCTCTGCATTGTAAAATTTTATGAGGTTTAATTATTTTAATGAGCGGGTCTCAAATTATCCTATTGGGTTTCAATATCGCTTAGGCATTAATTATCGTTATTATTTTTATCGGTTTATCGATCGCTTTTGTGTATATTTTGTTGAAGGTATTGTATAATTTTAATAAAACATAATAATAAACGTACATATAAAGAAACGTTTCGAAATTTAATCTCAGTTGCTAACGATCACTGTGTTTCAAAATTACTGATTGTTTTATTGCGATTCCTACAAATTATTATATCTAATATATATTAAATTTATTTCTAAAATATAACATGTTCTCCTTTATAATAATTTTCTAGTAAATGTATAATTTATATCAAAATGTTTTATCTTCTCTTATAACAATAATAGACATGGATTTTTTATCTTACATGATTGTATCTATAATTATTTTGTTTGAAGTACAAAATTACTGAATATTTTTTTTTCATTATATTCTTTACTTATCTATACATAAATGTATACAATGGTCATTATATACATAACTTTAGGTTTCGAATGTCTATGTGATTATAAATATATACTTAAAACGTATTCTTAAATCTCCAGCCTATACGCAATGTGATCTTCTAGATGTAGCTTCTACTCTCAGGGAACCAGTTTCTAAGTAATTTCAATAATAACATTAAAATTATTCTAACTAAATCAAAATTAATATTTTGAGAGATCTATTTACGAATTTAAAAGTAATTAGGCGTGTAAATCTGATTCATTTTTAATAATATCTATTAAACTTTTGCTAATAATTACGAGCAATATTATGTTACATATTTCAATAAAAAATACCTTTTTAAATAGGTTAATTGCTCGCATATAATGTAAGTGAAATTATATGTCAAAATAATAAATTATAAAATCACCTCTTTGTGATATCCATTAACATTCTCAATATATACATATCGTACCACTTTGTTGTGGTCAATAATAAAATTATCTGCCATATATTGTTAAAACCGTAACCTATATATTTTATACAAATATATAATATAGTCTATTTCCTTGTTTTTATAAATGGCAAACAATTCCATTTGCCGATAATTTCAAACGTTTTAATGAAAGAAAATATAGGTCAAAGCTTGCGAATTAGATCACCTGTCATCCACTGACGTACCAGTATAACAACTACTGTCGTTAATGAATATTCTATGATAGTTTATGAAAATACTAAGACATTAACGTACGTTGCTTTTACTATACATTAATAACATACAATTATTTATTGAAGGTTAAACTAAAAAGTATTAATTCACAATGGACCTTTCAATCACCCGAAGGACGTAACTATTTTATATTATTTTTTAACTTTACCATCAAGGCCGATTCAATTGGGAAGAGCATCCTTGAATCCTATATTATATATTCATTGATAAGCTTTATTTTACACTTTAAAAATGTTCTACATTTTGTGTACAATCTCTTGTTGGGGATTCGTAATTTGGTCTTAGTTAATAGACTTATTTTTTGTAAACTAGTATATATTGATACTGCATATAGTATAAATAGAAAATTTAAGTACACCAAAAATATTTTCATTTAATCTTTACAACACAAATCACATAGCGGTTTTGACCACATACAATTGCAATGCAATTCGTATATATAATCTTTTATATGCAAAAACAGTCTGTTATAATCCATTACGGTTTATGCCTTAATGTTTCTGTATTAACAATAACAAACAAAAATAGGCCACTGTTTGTATATTTAATATTTAAAATATCATTAATAAAACCCTTTCGTGTCCTGAAGACAGGAAAAAGAACGGTACAGATGAAAGAATGACTTTCTTTCTTAAATGTCATGCGGATCGTAATTAAATTTACAAATAGAATCATTTGTTATTTATTTAGTAAGTTTTGGTCTAGTAATGCGAATCATAATAAGATTTCCTTTGTGTAACTCTTAGTTTAATAAGCCCCTCTCGCTGAGGTTATTAATACCTATTACCGAATTAGTGCATGTTCAACGGCTGACTATCTAATCCAAATTCTATTATAAATCTTACATTGTAACGTTTCTACTCTAGTAAGAACATGTTTGGAATGTTAATAATTATTCTCCAAATATCTATTTTACTATAATTAAGAGGGCAAGGGTGGTTGTGTGTGGCTAATAAGTAAATTAATAAAAAAGCTAAAACTTATAATTTTATAACATATAGAAACTGGTCCCTGTTTATGTTAGTCTACCGTAATATTGTTCACTCTTATTTAAGATAGATATATTCTAAATAGTCTTAAGTAGAATTAATAGTACGGTAATGGTGTAGGTACTTACTTAACTACAACATTAATAATACAAATAAGTATGGCACTTAATCTGATGTATTAAATTTTACTTTGTAATCATTCAATATATTTGTAACCTTTTATTTTTTTGTGGAAACATAAAACAACAAATTAAAAATACAGTAACGACTATAATTCCGTTTGAGGTAATCAGGGGTATTTAGCCGGTTATTGTTATATTATTATAATATAACAAAGCCGAATAAATAGAATACTCAGCAAGAAACTAAGTATCAATCTGAAAATTATATATACTTAGTTTTTTGAAATTTACAAAAATTCGATTGATCACGTATTCATGCAGTTTATGTGAATATTAAAAAAAATATTTTCCGCCTTGCTTCTTCAGTAACATTGTCCACTATCACTGAATACATAATGATATTTTAATTTATAGAATACAATATTATAATGCTTAACTCACAAACTATGAAATAATTCAGAGACATGATACTGTCAAATTCAGAAATAAAGGGTAAAACTAGAGTTGCGGCAAAAGAAACCGATTATAGAGATCTAAGCCGATTTAAACTCTGTACTGAAAATCACACAATATCTTCGTAATACCTTTTGAGTGTCGTATTCAATGAAACTCTATGAAGATAATATTATTCTATTTCAAGTATAAATACATTGAAAAAAAATGTCTAGTTTACTTCACCTACCAAAATATATTAAATAGACTAACATACAGAACTTAATGTTTAATAGAATATGGTTACTTCATCTGTATGTACAATAAATGCTGTATTATAACGCGACTCAATACCATCAATTACCTGAACTTTACCACTATCTTTTTTAATAAACATTCATAGTTCTGTAAAGGAATTATTGAATTCAAACATTTTTATAATAAATTTTCAAGAATTATTAAGAATAGGTACAAATAAATGGCGGGTTTTATTACATTATTTTTCTAGTCATTCATCATATTTTATTTGCTTTTCAAACATGTATTTATTATTTATTAACACATATATATTACACTAAAATAATTGTAAGTATAGTTGTAATTATTATACATTAGAATATTAATATTACACGTACTTCTTAAAGAAATTAGTTGTAGATATATTGTCCCCGATGTATCGAACTAGTGTTTTCCAAACTGTGATCCCTTATAAAGACTTCTACATAGGTACATGCATTATTCAATATCCTTACGATTAACTAGAATTATTACTAATATCATAATTACCTAATTCTAATAATAATCTGTTTTAATATATTGCTTTATATTGTATAATTTCAATATCATAAATTTATATAATTTAGATATATACACATGTATATCTACCACATTGCTTATACATTAGGTGACACTATTCAATTTTCAAAAAAAAGTATAGTAACAAAATTTATCTTATAATGTAACATTTTGGATGTTATTAAAACGAACCTCTTGTATATGTACTAAAATTTATGAATACAATTTAATTCGTGATTTGTTTAAAAAAACACTTTAGTTATTTACGTGCATTGTTTACAAATATAGGTAACTTATAGGTGCAATTCAGAAAAACAATTTTTGTTAAATTCATTAGAACAAATTACTTCAATATTACGACCTATCAGGTTATAAAACTATATAATATTTTTATAATCCAACCGTTACAATATTTATATGTCTATAGCTGTAGTATTCATGATAATTAATAAATAGAAAAATTAGAAGGATTTTTTACTAAGTTACACACTGAAATAATAGGTCAATATTTGACTGTATGTAGTTTTTAGATAAACATCAATTGTTGTATTTTTATTGTCTCTATATTGGACTCACATTAATTTTATTTTCATAGACATAGATATAAATAGATGATTTGCATCTATTTTAACTCAATTTACATAATGAAAGTAACATTATAAACATTGCACATTTTAAATTTTGAATGGGAGTTACTATCAATCTCATCAAAATACCTTTATTGATTAGGTCTATTACACTTTTCATATGCCAAATTTACCATAAGTTTGAAGTGCTTAGCACGAAAAGCTAAGAAGAACTGAATTACGGAGAACGTAGTGACCACCGCCATATGTTATAGCATTTTTGTTAAAAAGAAATATATTATACAGTAACTCGTATTAAAATTGGTTTTATAAACATTCACATAAATCTTAAAGGATTTATGGAAACAATTTAATACTCAGGCTTGATTACCAAGGCCATTTATTTATAGTAAATTGAATTCTATACAAAAATACAATCTATTTATAATGATTTTTTATGTATCTCTTAAGCCTGCCTACATTCGGCTTAATTATCGTTTTTCTGGTTTTAAAGTGATACTGATAAAACTCCGAAGATTATAGCAGTAAACATAGAGTCATCCGACCCTTGAAATTACAAAATGATTTCATGTGCATCGTCTATTTAAATCTATGTCTGATATTTTTTAGTTTAAGTAAAATAATTTGCCAGAAGTACAAAGTTGAATATTTTTGAACTACAAAACATTATGTTAATGTTGCAATATATTATAGTTTTAATTAAAATTATGTTAATATAAACAATTGCTTGTAGAAGAAAATATAAAAGTTAATGAGTAGAGTTTCTAACTAAATGTTGGTATTAGACGTTAACTAGAAAATGCAATAATATTTCATAAGTAGTTGCACTTACTTATAGCTAAGTATCTATAGTTTAAAATTGAATTCTCTTAGTGGGAGAAGATAATAACACAACACACAATTAGATACAAGATCATGGTAGACACGCTTCTAAACTTTTCTAAAATAGTTACATACACGTCGAAGGATAAATGATTGATAATATCAAAAGAGAATTCAATGTTTGTATTTGAAGGCAAAATTTTTGAATATAATACGAAGTTCAAAATGATTAATATTCATACAAAATCAAACGTTTCATTACAAGTGCATATGAGAATTAAACAATAATTCATATTTTATTCAAACATATCAAAGGTTTTGTCTTCAAGTTGGCTATGCAATAAGTTATTATAATAATTAGACACTGTCACCTTGTTAACTATTTGTATAGAGTTTTATATATTTATCGTTTCTTAATCCTCACTTGTGTGAGTTTTATTTTTGACCTATCGTGGTATATCTGGAAATATATTCTCTGTGTTTCTTAAATTGGTTTTTTATTTATAACCTATAATGTCGACTTTTTACTTCAAATGAAAACGGGCTATGAATTTAATAATAACAACTCAGAACAATACAAATCATGTAGCCATGCAGTAACTAAACAAAGCCTATCCATGTACTAAACAACTGATACAAATGATAATATGCATAGCCTTTTTTTAATGAATTATAATGGCCTAAGTGAGCACGAGAGAGGTCAGTTTGCCATCATGGCAAATTCACCAGGATTTTTTTACGATGGTTTCCAGGGAGACCGCAAGCAATGGTGTCATTAGTTACTAACAATCCTCTTTCTCCTTGCATAGACCTTATCCAGACCAACAAATACAATCGTATACATCTTTTGACAATGGTAAAAAAATAATATACATTGTGCACAATTACATACCTTTCGATTAACCGAATTTAATTATTATGAAATTAAATTTTTGAGCGTTACAATCAAATTCATATACATAGAAGATTACTTATATTCTGTCGCTATAAGTAAATATTATGACCACCCAGAGTGCTATGGTAATCAAAATACCAATAACGGTAATATCTCTCATATAAACTAAACATTACATTGTAATATACAATCTTATCACCCTGCATGCAGATAATATACTATCTTGTTTTCTATTAATTTTAGTACAGAATTATTTCCCACATTGACCAAAGCTATCGTAGTTACTTTTTCGAAACACGCGAATTATTCAGCATAGAGCATGATAAGTATAAAAAATTATTTGAGATATCTAATTATAATTAATCCAAAGATAATCCCTAAAAATAAACGTGGTGTATTGAGAAGTGACAAAAGATGATTCAGTCATTGTTAATTAAATGTAATATGGTGCAGAGAAAAATAAATCAATTTAATTAATAAATCATGAAGTCAAATAAACATTGAAATGACATTAAAATGGATGTTATACAGGAAATTGATGATAAACATACAAATTTACCACACAATGGAACCACATTTCTGGAAATCTTTGTTGTTGTATTGAACACTATTGGGGTGATTTTATCAATCGCTGCATTTGGACTCCTAGTACTTACAGCAATCGTATTCGCCGAATGGAGGCGAAATTACAAAAATCAGTTACTTACTCAATTCATGTTAGCGAGAACTTTTTATACTATCGTCATTTACATAAAATTTCTAAACGAACTATGTGAAGTGAATTGTGGTGTTTACGTGGACATTATATTGAAGACCTACTCAGAAATGGTTATGGTTACATGGATGTTTGTGTTTACTGTACACATGTATGAATGTTTGGTGAGAGTTTTCACCGATACACCCCCGAAGGTGATAAAAATATCGCTAATTGCGTGGATAACGCCAATGATCGCGTCCGTTTTATTGTACTTTTGTGTTTATTTCAAACCTGACGTAGATTTACACCTACAAATGGCGTATTTATTGCTACTTAAATGGCCACTTTTAACAGCGAATGGAGTCATGCTAATATCGATTCTCTCATCGATTTTAAACAACAACCGCTCAGTCGAGAATAATTTCCGAATTACAATAGTAATGGTAATTTTAATTGTTATGTTTTGTTTCCAACAGCTTGTAATTGATTTATATAAATTCATTTACGTCGCACTGTTAAGAAATTATGTATCATATGTGATAAATATCAGTAATATTTTCTCAATGTACCATTGCGCAATTTCTATAATTTTCTGGGTTTTTGGAAATACAAAGACTAGGGAAATGTGGAAAAATCATTCCAAACCTACGCCCACTACCACTACCCAGAGATCAAACAGTCAAATAGAACTTGTATAATAGATAATTACTAACTTATTAATTATATATATCAGTGAATATGGTACGATACTTTCCCCTGTGCTAATTGTGGTTAAAATCGTAATGAATATAAATTACTAATTCTAAAAATTAGTTACTCTAATATTGGGAATAAATTTTAATCATATCATGCGTATAGTAAGAGAGACGCTTACAGTGAGAATATTTCGTTATGTTAAGTGTTAGAGCTTTAGTTTTATTTTATATATTCATTAAAAGATCTGAATAAACCATTCTAAAATTTATAGTTCTCTTTATTTTCTGAACTATACACATGTATCTACTCAGATACATACCAAAGATATAATTAAATAACAATTTATCATATCTTTTGTTATTGTCACAAACAACATGTATATAGCTAATCACATAAAGGTAGAACAATTCTCTTTACAACATATGTGACGAAGTTAACGTACATAGGTATAACGTTGACTTCATCACATAGAATATAAAGAGAATCAAATAACAGTAGAATTTGTAAGTCATATCCGAAAATTGTTTTAAGTTATCCAGTATATATTCCATTATCTGTTGTATCTGTTTTAACTATACTTATATTAGGGAAAAATTGGTTGGAAATACAACAATCAATTAGTATCTGATTAGTATAGTTATGTTCTGAAATGAATATAATATCCCCAAATTTAGTGAGCCCACAAAGTTCGAACTATTTATCATAACAATAACTGAGCATAATTCACACAACGCCATCTAATCCCAATCTAATCAGAGCTTGTGTTATGGTTGCTAGAAAATTAGTAATAATATCAAATATGGTTGAAAATCAGCGCTATGATTATGCTTCAGCATAAATGCTGTGTGGGAGTCACATTCAGCGTTACTAGTAGGTTTAACTTTAAAGCTATATATAGTACAAACATTATTGTAACCTCTACTAATAATAGACATACCGAAACTCTACTGAATAAATAAATAAATAACCCTAAACAATTAATATAGCTACATAATTAGCCTATATTACTAGACAGCTACTATAAATACTTAGATAATTTTTTTTATAAATACATACCTAATATACATAAAAAAACATCTAAATCGTACAAGTAATCGGACCCGCGACCATCGGAAGTAAAGCGGTGTGCTAAACTGATAGACCACCGAGGACGTAAAATTTTTTAACATTATTCTTAATACCGCATGTACGTATGTGATATGTTTAAAATATTTCAGCTTACCTCTATATAATATATTGCACTTAACCTCGAGGTAAACCTATTACTTAATAATTAAAACCATTTAGTACATGTAATAACGTGACACGAATCCACTAATTGAACAGGAAATATACTTAACGCCGCGCCGCCCCAAATTGGGTAGTAATTAGTGCAAAATTAGAACCAAGTAGGTACGGTCCGTGGATTTAATAAAACGGTAAGCCTCAGAGATTTTGTGTATATCTATACAAATAAATAAAATTTAAGCACCTGTTTGTAATTTCATATGAAAGCAGATAAATAAATAAAAAATAATTTAAAAAAAATTGTTTGGCTATTTGTTCTTGTGAATCTATGGAATAGCTGGAACGAATTTGACAAGAGTTTCACTCGCAAATAGCTAATACTATGAGGAGTATCTTAGAATACTTTTATTTTAGGAATTTTATTAATATTATTAAAAATAATTAAAAATAAAGGTGCATATGGCGGACTTAATCCATAAAGCATTTTCAACCATAAACCTTACCACCAGGAATTAGTAAGAAAATATCTAGCAATTCTATTGTTTTTTTCTTCTTTTATTTGTGTGTTAAGTGACTACAAGTATACATCGACTTCTGTGATTATTTCTACAATCGATAAAATATATGTTGGTACTACACTTAGTACTTATTTATTATTTGCTTTTAACATACGCATAGATCCTACCAGTTAAATTAATATAAATATTTGATGTTGGTACTTCTATAAAAATAAGCAAACAAGGGCTTTATAGTATATATACGGTATCATAACATATAGGTAGGAGATTCAAATCGTTATTCAACTTAAAGACACGCACATATCACATGGTTTTGAAATCCTACTGAGATTTTACGAGGTGACTATCGTAGTATGTCATAAAAGTGTCCTTTGTTAAGTAAGTACAGAAGAAATAGGGTTGTCGATTTTTTTAAACACTTCGTACTAATATTATAAACGCAAGAGTTTATGAGTATGAATGAATGAATGAATGGTTGTTACTCTTTCACGCAAAAACTACTGAACGGATTTTGTTTAAACTTTACAAGTAATATAGCTTAAATCAGATTAACGCATAGGCTTTAAATTAAAAAGATAATATGTAAATCAGAGGAAATATAATGGTAAATGTCAATTTCAAAGTAATATAGCTTATAAGCTTCGGATGTATACATCCGAATAACACATAGGTCATAAATTTCACAAATTTGCGCCCAATAAATTCAAGGCAATTCTATCACTACAACCCGTAATCTGCTGGAATGTTATAAAAAAGTTAGAAATATAAATTGACATTAATATTTGAAAATTAGATTTATTTATATCTAATTAGATTATATCTATGTCACAAAATTAATCGAACTGGACAACATGAATAATTTTATTATTCCCATACGTAGATGTATCTCTATATATTGTATTGTATTGAGTATTGTGTTTGTATTAGTTCAATAAGCAACTATATCCCAACATATTCTTCAATGTTCGTGCTGTGGTTTGTGTTTATAGTCGATGATTATTGCTTTCTATCCGGTGGGCAACAGCTTGGTATTAGAAAATTAGTATTATTCGCTACTAATATAATAAAATACATAACTTGAATGTATCACAATTTTAGTTACAACTGAACTGGCATGTGTTTATTATTTGTACTAAAATTAAAAGATATTAAATAAACGTTACAGTACTAACAACAACAACAACTGCTCTATTTCCTAAGACGATAATATAATTAATCATTAGCCTAAATACTATTAGTACTAGCTAGTTAATCGACTTGTTTCCACCATTTGGTTTCGAGTTGCCCAATACCGATAAATAAACTCCAAATAAAACTCAACAACATTAAATATAGCCACTTGCCACATGTCCCGGCATGTCGGGTGAGGGTTGTTTACGTTCGATCAGAGATTACGAGAGGCCGCTGTGAACAGCCACTCGCCGTGATTGGATCTGCCATCGCCGCAGAACGAGTGGGTACATTGGGCGCTTCAGAATTGTACAATTCATCTATTCGATTGCTCGAATGTCTATATTGAATGAAGTTGGTTTTTTATATTTTTAATAACTACTACTATTTTTTAATAAGCTTGCTTTCAGCAATGTAGCTAGCTGTAGGGGTTTAATCCGCAGTGTAAATAAATATAGCTTTATTATCTTACTAATATTATAAAAGCGGATGTTTAGTGGATGGATGGGATGGATGTTTGTTACTCTATCACGCAAAAACAGACTGAAGGGGTTTTAATGACACTTTATAGCTTATACATCAGAATAACACATAGGCTATAAATTTCACGCGGGTTACATCACGGGACCAGCTAGAAGAGTATAAAGGTAATATTAATACTATATTTAAAGACAAACTTGCTGTCCCCAAGTATCGTTTAGAAAAAGTCAATAGGTCTTTTACGGGAATAGGTATAAAAATTTACAATAAGATACCAAAGGATATATTGGAATTACCCTTAAATAAATTCAAAACATCTGTTAAATCATATTTACTGAGCAATGCCTATTACTCACTAAACGATTACTTGAATGACGAGCCTGCATGGTAATAGTTGTTCATGCACGGGATTTTCATTTAATTTTAGACATAGACCCCTATATAAATAAACTGGCTTTTAAAAAAAAAGTTATTCAATTGAGTCTCTTGTCAGTTTTTCTCAATTGGATCTATATACCGAACTGGACGGTAGGGAAAAAAATTAAATTATAATGTAAAAAATTTGACGTTCATAAACGGCTCATATGTCCTACATGAATAAATGATTTTTGAATTTTAATTTTTATTTTTATTTGAAGGTAAAATGTTGGGTAATAAACTCACAAAGAGTAGGTATACAAAGTTTTTGGTATGAGTATAAGTATCAAAGTAGGCATAGTGAATAAAATTCTATCAACACTATATGTATCCATATTGAATTTTGTCTTTTATACTATATGTATATGCACAAAACAATAATTCTGTAATAATTGAAAAAGCAAGTAATGTTACAAAAGTTCGGTCAGTAAGTAAAAAAATTGTGGATAAAAGAAATATTTCTAAACGCATTATATCAATCGAGCAATCTTACCTTATCACAATCTGTCTCCATAAAACTGTTTATGACGTGCGGAAAAAATAAAATAAAAGATAAAATGGCTTACTAAAGTGTCTCATATCAATATTGGTCGTAAAATAACTAGCAATATCGAGGCAATATCATCTACTACTAGCTAAAGTAATTGGATATCTGTACATCTTTAGCTAATTTGGCTGGATATCTTAGCTATAAAGAATACGGCATTACGTATTATTGTCGGTATCACAGTAAAGAGACTGTTTTGTGGTCACTATCTTCTAGAGATACCATAATTGCGGTTATATCGCCGCACTTAGTCACTCGCTATATTAGTTTATTTATTATCTGTATGGAAATTATTTAATTCAGATATCTATATCATAGCCATTCTAAGAAAGAAATGCAGGCCGAAATTATGAAATAAATGAAATTAAAATCATTATCTTCTCATGTTATACAGCGCCATCAAATCCCACATAAAGCACAAAGAAAGCTTGTACTCTATGTACAAATTTAATAATAGATATACTATTTTCTACATTCATGCTAAATTTCCATAAGAAATACAAACATAGGTACCTGCTGTTGAATGTTAAATGTTTGTATTGAGCTGGGATAGAATCCTTGACACTGAAAGAAGGCAGTATATTAAATCGGTAAAGGACTGAGATCGTTATATAAATTAAATTACAATGTAAGGTAAGTAAGTAAGCTTAGTTGTCAATTGTCAAACAAGACAAAAGATCATTACCACGGGCGTTACATAATAACATAATGTTTTTGGTTCTATTCTCGAGTACATACCTATTTGCCACTTGGCATCAGGTGGGCCATCAGCTTATTTGCTGTTCAATTTTCAAAAAGGACTTATATCCCAACATATTTTTTAATTATTAACATATTTCAGCGACAAAGTGTAAAGGAATCCCTAAATTTTCATCTATTTCCCCGCGAATGGCGCATCGTGTCTGCATTAAGTGTCTTGTCATCTCAAGCACGTTAGTACATAATACATCAATGGCTATAAAGGACAAAACAGTAGCTTAATCTTACTCAGTGACACAATATGTCTACAGAATACTCGCTCCTCCATACCACTAACAACTACTATCATTATTTTAATGCAGACTTCGCGTTCATGTCGAGAGCAACTCAAGACAAGCGTTTAAACTTCCTAATGGCTTTTGCATCAAACTAAAACAAGTTTAACCGTCGTAATTTCGGTTAAGTTAGCGTCTTGCCGAACTTGACACCTACTTTGTTCATATAGGTTTTGTTTACAGACTGCATATGGTAAGACTGTATGTCTGTATATTTTGTAATTTAAAATATATTAATAATTTTTGTTGTAACAACTACTACTAGAAATATTAAGTTTGATGAAATTTAATGAACGAAAAATTAACTGTACATTAATACACATATCTAACTTTAATCTGCGCCATTGTATCTATTAATTCAGATAAAAAGCATATTTTTTTTTTTCATGGCATCAATGTTGGTGCACAATAAAAAAATATAGAGTGCTTATCAAGAACATGTGTAATATCTAGCACATATGTTCGTCAACAATATAATCGACCGTCTGTTTACCAAATTTCATTGAAATCCGTTTAGATATTGATTATTAATTTATTCATGAAACAGTAATAAACGTCCATCCTCACAAATTTTTATAGCATTTATATAATATATTAGTAGAATTCTAACCTGTGCTCGAAATGTTAAAAGGAGAAAAAGATAAGAATATTGTTTTTTAGTCAACAATATTTATTTTATATTTTGTATGTAATTACATAAAAAATAGTATCTTAATTTTATTCGTGAACACCTACGTGTAGGTGTATATAATTAACAATATAATTCACAAAATTAACTAACGAGTAAAAAATGTAATAAATCTTCTATAGTTATTAATATGTAATGTTGACTAAAGACTACTTGGAAACCTTTTATTAATATGAGTACCAGACTACGAAATATCTTGGGGTAAATCAGAATATATAATGCTAAGACTAATATTACAGCAGCTAAAATTAGAACCAGAATACCATTATGGCTTGCTTTATGTATTTCCACAACTTTAATAAAGTAATAATTTACTTTATTATTAAATTTTAAGTTAGACTAAGTTGTTGAACTTGTCACGCAAATGTAATTATATTAGAATTATTAACGTTTCCAAAGGCACACAACTTGTTTTATTTTATACTAGCTACCCACCCTGTCTCCGCACGGTTGTACATGTATTATACATGTAAATCTCCTATTAAATCACTCTATATATTACTAAAACTGCATTAAAATCCATTGTGTAGTTTAAAATGTCTAAGCGAACAGACAGAAGAAGTGACTTCATTTTATAATATGTAAAGATGAAAGTAAATTTGTCTCTAGTCCAGAATCCTCCAGTGACTGCCTAACGTTAGACGGGAATTTCCGTAATGTTTCCGACTTCGGACGTTATAAAATTCGGTTCCGGTACCACCTTGTGACAAATCACAATTTTACAGAAATTATTCCAAAGTCCAGTTTTGTATATAAAGTTTCGAAAAGTCAACAGATCTTTTATAGTAATAGGTACAAAAATGTACAATAAAACATCAAATAATATTCTGGAATTACCTTTATATAAATCTAAAACTACTGTTAAAACACTTGAGCCAAGCCCCCCACTGAACGATTACTTATGACAAATATGCGTTACAATAATTGTTCATGCACGGGATTTGTCATTTTATGTTCTAACATAAAATATAAATCCCGTGCATGAACAACCTAAAGAAGTTAATAATATTAACAAATTAGTCTTTAAAAAAATATACAGTTGAATTTTTTGGCAGTTCTTCTCAATTATATCTGTAGACTGAAGAGGATTGGAGGTAAAAACATTAATACAAAAACTTGACTTGAGATAAGAGACTAAAATGTCCTACAAAATAAATGATTTTTGCAATTTTTATTAAATTATTACAACAACCATTTGACTTATATGTAGTCTAAGTAGTCTCTGTTGTCATCTAAAGTAATACTAGTAATAGTACTAGTACTATACAGATGAACAATTACTACAAACCTAAGTTAATTCTATAAAGAGAAATGGTAGAGAGGGAAACTCCAAGCAGTTAAATTAATTACTTAAATGAAAGGTTTCATACATACTTCTATTATAAGTTTATAATGTAATTACTTTGGCCATTGAAATGAGTGGTAATAGTTTACTGTATGAATGTACAAAACCAAAAGCTTCATACCGAGAGCAACTTGCTAATAAAATTGGCGACATGCATCTACTTTTAACATGTAGGTAAACTAACGTCGCGAAAGTTTTACGCTGCTGAGGTCATCTCCATTAGATTTTACTGCAACTCTATTTTTGCGATCCTAACTTTCGGAATTAGTTTCATGAAAATAATTTTCGTTACTCAATTGTTTAACAGATTGATTGTACGATCTAATATGACAATATTAATATAAATTATTGTTCCACTTGAAATAAAATCAACTACACAACATATTGAAAGCAATAGAATTTAGATCTCATGCTTTTTAAACTAAGTTTAAAATAAGCGTTTATTTTAATATTAGTTTAAAAAGCATGAGGTCTAATATTTAGTTCACAATATTTTATATATAAATACCATATCGGTAGGGATTGTGATAAAAAAGACGTGTATAAGGAGTTGAAAGGTCGCATACGAATTTTTTTTTGATCATGTACATACATGAGACGAATAATACAAAAAGGAAAACAAAGATTTGGACTATAAAGCATTACAAGACTACACACATAAGGAATCAAATTACACTAGATCTGATGTAGGCTCCTAACAAGTCACAAAGGATATCTAAGATCTCCGGCGTCAGTGATACTACATTCCAAATCTCATTTTATCAATTGAATAGGACGTCCATCAGTAGTAATGTGTTATTCCTGATCCTATTCTATATTCAAGAGGTATTTATATTAGTTTATTTAGAAATACTATAAATTCAACTATAATTAATTTAACATGAAGTAAGTTTATAGACAAATAATTTTAATCTATTCTCAATTTTAACAATAAAGAAGAGAGTATATATTTGAATTTATATCTTTTTTATTGATTTAATGGAATTTCCATGCATAACTAAAAAAAAATATTAGCATTCTACAGTGGGGTGTAAACAATACGTTTATATAGAGATATTCTCTATATAAACGTTTATATATAGAGAGATCTCTATTAGTACTGAAATTAAAAGTACCTTTAAAGGGTGATAACGGGACCTTTTAACTATTATAGATCCATTGTCCGTCATATACATTTTGCGTATGTAGCACAGAACCGTTAACGCGAATGTCAGCATCGCACTTGGTTTTATTTTAACTGGAGTGACGTGAAACTTTTACAAAACGAAGTGTGCCAGTGAAACAAAAAGGTTTTAGACTTAGAGTATACAGGAATGGCAACAAACAAGATCACGATTGCATGATTACATGAATACAGGTAAGACCTGTCTACAAGCACTGATTTTAGATACTTTTAAAAATTGCTTAGAAACATGATTACTCTGAACAATGAAACCTTTGGAGTGATGACACCTTTTTTCGTATTCATCATTAATACTACATTGTAAAGCTAGTGCTCTAGCTGACACTCTGTTTATGCATCCCCTGTTTATCACACAGAAATCAGAAGTTAAATAATTGTGGTTACAACTCGAATTTATGGTACCTATATGTTGGAATGATGTAACATAGTACGATTCATATTGCGTCATCTAGTAAAAAATTATCTTGTAATATGGAACCTAAAACTATTTATAGGAATACTTCCTTTTTTTAATGCCTAAATAGTACTTATAATGCCCTGGGTGCATTATAAGTACTATTTAGGCATTAAAAAATATTAACAATGTTACTCATTTAGACAAATGTTTATATAGTGAAAGACTCGAACCCGAGACTATCGGAAGGAAGGCGGTATGCTAAACCACGAAACCATCGAAGACGTCATATATTAATGGACGCACCTGTGATTTGTCCGTCCGGCTGAGGATCGAATCTCAACCGGCATAAATTATGCAGAACGAGGGTATGCTGACAAACAACCACGCATGAGTGGTATGAAGGAAAACATTTTATCATGTTCAAAGCGGAAAATTCATAATTCACTGGTCTGTCCCTTTTGTAGGGTTTGTTTTTGAAATTTGTCATGCGTTATATGAAATCCTTCGGTTGTCCGTCAGAGAGCCACTTTACAACAATTAGATTAGAAAAAAATGTCTTTTATGATTGAATATACATATTTTATGATTATATTAGTCACAGGTCAAGTATTAATTAATTTGGTGCGATAAAATAATAATCTTTTTTATATTTATTTAAGTAATTTTAATTTAATTTATTTTACTTCCACTTCTTTACACACTTTCAATCCATTCTCTCTTTGTTGCCATTTGCACATTGTTCTATTTCATCCCCATTCCATCTCACATGATATACTATATAGTATTAAAAAATAGCAATTAACAAAATGAAGACAATAGGCATCATTAACAACAATGTGCTCATAATCAGATTGATCTCCATTGGGAAAACAATATCATCAATTCCACTTCAGTATTATCACTTCCACTCTAAAAATAGCACGGCAACACAAATGGTACTACGGCCATCACCTCATATCGTGATGTCCTAGAGCGATGGTGAAATAAGGATGAAACAAAGATAAATAAATGTACTACAATATTATATTTAGAATGCTGTGTTACTATGTGAAATTCTAACTTGAAACAACATGAAATCGAAGTACCTTGTTCATTGGATAGTTTTATGACGGTTCTCCCCAGAGGCTTATCTACAAAAGTCGTAGTGGAATTCCGGATATAATAATAGTACAATAATAACGGATAAGAGTTCGAAATCATTTCACGAAGAGATATTATTTAGGATACAAGAATATAATCGTATTTTTCTATTTTTAATTAATCTGCATAATTTAAAAATAAAATAAATCTGCATTTGGGTAAATGTCAATTAATTTTAGTTGTGTTGGCCATTCATTGAAGTACGTTAAATTATTATTGAGTATTGAACATCCAAATATCTAGATATTTTTGTGTTTTACTAGTTTTGTACTAGTATTTACTCATGTATATAGATTTGATGGTCTTCAATATTTATCTGATTGATAAGCATTTGTTGGAAACGAAGCATGTTCGAAAATGTTAACGACTTTAAGACTAACAAATTACTTGAAGAATTGAGAAAATAATTTTTTTTTTAAATACCAATCATGTTTTTTAATAAAAAAACGTTTCTCTTATGTATTCACACATATAATAACAACGTGCATATTGTATCGATTCAGATAACTATTACCATCTCTTAAGACAAAACTTTGTGAACGTCAAATAACAACAAAACTGCTGTTCCTAAGTTAATTAATTTTGCACAATAAATAGTGTCGACTATCTTCATGTCCACTTCCATGATATTCATCGTCGGTAGTTACTATCAAATTGGTCAAAGACATTAAGTGTTCTTGTTATATAGTCTGAAATGGATCATTGTCGGTTTCCGAACTATTTCAAGTTTTGCCACAACCAATTGGCTCGACATTGAAATTTAGTTCAATCTTTAGCTTCGAATTGGGCGGTTTGCTAACTTTGGCAATAACTGTAAGTAACACTCAGAAGGACCTAGTCGACTGTTGAAGTTTGTAGCTTTAGAATTTCCTCTGTTTGTTGTTCCTTTTCAATTAATATATAATTTACCGAATACTATGTATCGCTATAGTCATGACGTGAACACAAGTCTGCTTAGGTGCTACGCAAACGAGACAACTTTTGTTTCTGTCATAGAAATAACTTTGTTGTTCATAGTAAACTATGCTTCCTCAGATCGGAAATGCTGACGGCCTACTTGGAAAGTGGGAATCGTTGCCTTTATACTCGTACAAGAGTAATGCCACAGATGTCATATTGTCATTTCGTATTTAGAATGAATCAATGTTTTGTGGGGATGAACTTGACAGGACACGCGCTGGATCTTAAATGGTGTCAGACAATGTGTCTTAAGGATCTTTCTCCCGTTTACAGTATGGTTTCAGAGGAGTTTTCTCCCGCGTACACTAAAATTTTGGAATGAACTACTAGCGAAGGTTTCTTTAGTGACTACAGTATGGGGTTTTCTACTGGTTTCTTAAGGGTTGGCAACGCATATGTGACACCTCTGGCGTTTCAGGCGTCCATATTAACTGTTTGCCATAACATGTGTCGTATGCTTGATTGCCACCATGGTAGCATAAAAAACATACAGTTTAAATAAAGTTGATATTGTTTATAATATTTAGTACCTCATTTTATCACTTTTTTGGCTAGTTAAAAATTGTGAAAACCAAAAATTTTTTTATATAACTTAGTAGGTATTTGTCTATCTACTTACCTAAAGCCAAATTATAATATCGGCTTATAACACTCAGCAAATGAAAATGATTTGTTATTCCGTTCTAATTCCTCGAAACAATATCTCTACTAAGAGCGTCTTGTATTTTATATTCGAAGCGCGCCATGAATAATTGACATACTGAATGTTTGAAGTTGAAGGATACAATTTAATTCATTCCTTTCTCTTGTTTTAATAATACAATTTATCTTATATATTGCTAACTTACTAGAACTCTATCGTAAACCTGCGTATTTTCTGTATATGCTATTCCTAAATTATCTAAAAGAAATTTACATAAGTTACATACTCCTATTCACAGTAAGTATAGTCTGGTCGAGATTTCTCAAAGTATTCCCAGGAAATTTGGCCCTACTCAAGATGAGCGAGAAATGTTGAGAAGTAGGCAAGCCGATTACGTTAAGTTTAGTCGACTTGAAAAACTGAAATATTTTTCGACGTGACTTACGGTGTTTGAATACATATGTCACCACTTCATCTTAAATATAGACTAGATTAACAAGGCTTCAAAAAGAATAAAAAATCTAATAATTTAAGTAAAATTTTATTTTTATCGAAGATATATATATAAAGAGCTATATGCCAAATTCATGAACTCTTAATTTTTTCATTATAACTCATTTATAATTAAAAAATGTAACAGTTCACACAATATTAATTATGCGCTTGCTTACCTACTTGCAAAATGTAAAATATGAGTCCAATGAGTTTTCATGTATGTATGTATATGTATTTATAATGTGTTTAAAAATATCTGCTGTCACCTGTATACTCCTGAAACTTAGTATAAGTAGAGATATACGCCATTTTGATGGGAACTTAAACGGTCGAATAAATTCTGTTAATTTGCAATCTGTGTCGACTCAAGTGCACATTTCTCGTGATTTAACGTGTCCAATTACAATAACGGGGGTGTAAAATGTTAATTATTGCTAAATTGCTACGTACCTATTTACTTATTAGACATCTGGACTGTAAATGGAAATCCATGGTCACAAAATACTTAAAATATAAAGAAATGTGGTATAGGTATGAGAAAATATTTAATTTAATAATTGATTTTTATTAATGCAATAATATAATTAAACTCCTAAGATCACAATCAAAATTAATCAATATCAATATATGATTTACGCCGAATCGATGCCATTTTTATTTCAATAAACACTTAGCATAATATCTTATTACGTTAAAAATGAATTACCTATACAATACCAAAAAAATAATTCATGTATACGACATTAGTTTTTGATAATTTTATATTTTCTACAGTACGGTTCCTATAAAGATAAGAAATAATAAGAATACATACATATATGTACCTTGTATTAAACAATACTTATCATTATAATAATAATAAAGCTTAACTAAAACAAAAGATTTTGCCAGCTCACTTTTATAATGTTCTTTTAGTACCTCGTTTCATATCATATTATATAGTGTAAAATAATCTGAGACACTACATTCCTAAATTACATACAAGATATGTTTTATAACTATGAATAATAATGCACTGTTTTTGTACCGTTCATCTTTGCCGATTTAACGAACCATAAACATAAATTCGCGCCAAATTAGGCCCCACATGAATTTACTGAGATATGATTTAAGTAGATAAACACACATCGCAGCTGAGAAGAAGATTAAACAACGTATCTACTGTTAACGTTTACTGCATTAAATATGATTTTGCTTTGATGTTCAGTCAATTTATTCAATCCGCTTTTAGAGACTTCTCAAGATTTTGGTAGCAGGCACTAATAATACTTACGACTAATTTATCTTTATCCTTACATATAATATATTTTTTTAAAGGATGATAATGGAATGGTGCTCCCACCTGCGCTATCGGTATACGCTGGCGGGGCACCAGTGGAGGATGATAACATGAAGACAGATCAGTTAACCCAACATGACAAATTCACCGGGAATCACGATGGTTTCCAGGGGAAACCGCGTGGAGGTCGATCTGACACGGTACATGGGATCATTAGTCCACATTACTAACAATCCCCTTCCCCCCATATAATATATTTATTAATATACAATTATTACTATGTATAATGAAATGGTTAAATCGTGACGATTCGAAAACTGTCCGTTTTAGCTAAATATGGGTCAACCAATAAAGTCAACTTTTACTAGTCTATAACTAAAGAAAGTTGAGAAAAATATCCTCCAAAGGGGGCAATATTAACTTTGTGAAAACTTTTAATATGCCTGCAATTTTGTTAACTAATTCAATAAAATATGTAATTGAACTATAGATACTTTATTTATTATATATACCGTTTGATAACCATCAGTAGAATGTACACGCATATTTAAATTATTACCATCACTAGTAATTTATATAATAAGTACATATTAGCACGATGACAAATACCTTTGTTAAACAAAAAATTGTTATACAATCTCTATGGCGCAGCGGAAGTCTCGAGACGCGAGTAATTCTCGCACTTTTACACTATTATTATGAGGATAAGTTTCACAGGCTGTAAGTTTTAAAATTTATTACGCTTTCATTTTACTTGTTTATTTTATAAAATAATAAAGTACGTTCCCGGTTTCCTTTGCTTCGCGTCAGAATTAATAAAAGGAAGCACGATGTTATTATTTTAATGTAATCTTTCAAAAGAGAATTCTAATAATTCTGTGATACAATGCAAGATGATTTTTATATCATACCTGATACCGGAACGGGTATAAAATATAACAGTAGAATATTTATTTATGTTTAAGAATCTTAGCTTTTATATACTAATAAAATAATTGTTGAAAGAATGGATGACCTTTAATAGATTTCCAAAATCATTTTTGTGATAACTGGCTCTAAAAAGTTAGGTTAGAGAAATCTATGCTTTTAAGTTTGTGTATTAACGTTATATTTGGAACCACTGCATCTATTTCATTATCTCATATACTATTTGAAACATAGATGAACTTAAGTTATGGTATATTGTACAACATAGACATAGTTAAAGAAGCTCTTAGTTCCATACATAACCCTACGTCATACACTGTTGCCAACATCCAATTACAAAGAGGTCTCGTACTAAGTAGCCACGAATCTCCTTAGACCCTTGAACTAAATTATTTTAAGTGCTAGTTCACCCAATCTTAAGTATCTCCTTACATGTAGATGCGTAGTTGGGATATATTGATGCAAGATGGGTACTTACTCTAAAGTGTAGAAGCGTAATTACGTCGGTGGAAAGCCATTACGTAGGTAATGTTGTTAGCCAAGCGGCGCTGCCTTATTGTCTTCAACTTAAACGACCTGCACACGAAACTAAAATCATGAGAAATATCGGAGCAAGGGTGGTGCAGATAAAATTCCATCGGCTGGCACACACAAATCGATCTAGAGATTGCTATTCTTTATACTTGAAGCGATATAGAAAGCGAATTCATACCGCTCACCACTGCTCCGATATTGCCCTGATTTTGGTGACGAGTGTAGGCCATAGAGAATAGCAGCTTTCGAAGTGCACGCCTTAATGTTATTCTATAGGCAGTTGATAACAATGGAAATACTTGGTGCCATTACTATCACTATGTCAGGTAGTATACATTACGTAATAGTCCACACAGTAATTATTGTGTTCAATTCCTGGCGACTTGTCCCTTATGTCAGAAACTACCTCATATGTATTTGATTTAATTATCATTCTTCACTGATAACTGCTAGAGTACCTAGAGACTAAAGTACCTATCATATTAGCACAGGAGATTTCGCTATTTGTTTTTTTATGGAAACGTAATATACTTGGATAAAAATTATCATGTATAGAAAATAAAAATTAATTTACGAACTACTTAACTAGTATATTCACGTTGATATGTATATAAGTATATCTTATAAGTCGATAAGATGTAACTCTATTAACTATTAAAAGAATGACGCCAAAGTCCTTATATAATTTTGAAATAAAATATCTCGGGTAGGCAAAGGACCCCAGAACTGGCACTGGGACAAACGATCCAACAAATTATGAAGCACATCCCAAAACCGATAATTTCACTGTAGACCACTAAGCAAAATGCGGGTACTGAATGTCTGCAAATTAATTCGCAATTTAGCGTATGTATGCAGAATAGCACACTTACTAAGGCGACTGCTATAGATGTATGTTCTTGTTGGTACGTATACAATACCAATTGTGTTGCTAGTTGGACGTTATGTGGTTTACCGCAAATTGTTGGGTACAATGCCTTTGCTTTATAGCCAGGTAAATCAATTGCCATTGCTGATTAAGTACTTGGCAAATCGCAATTTACTACAATAATACAAAATACTTTAGTAACGGTTATTTTTATTATAGAATTGAGTCTAGTTCATTCTAAAATAAAAGAATTCCAAACTCTTGATCAACTTAAAGGTGAGAATAGACCAGTTATGAAACAAAATTCTCATATTAAAAATTTAACGACTAGATAATTTTTATTGTAGAATTGAGTAGTTCCTAGTGAAATTTATAATAAAAATGATTCCAAACTCTTGATCAACTTGGTAACAATTTTCCAGTAACAAGGTGTAGACACAATATAATCAGAGCAATGTGGGCATGTCAAGTACTATTTTCACTGCAAAATTGCAGTAGACCTCTGAAATGTAGATCTGCAATTACAGTGGTTGTTGTTTACTTTTGTGTAGATACACTCAATTACCAACACATAAATTTATTCAGTTATCAATGTTTTACTTCTAACTATGTAAATAACACTGGTATTATTCCAGTTACCTGATTTAATGTCTAAATCATAAAAATAACTAAAATCATGGAAAACTTATAAATATATAAAAAAGGCAATGATAATGTCTATAGAAAGTCTTCTATAGAAGAGAATATATAGAAGGCGGTCGCTTCCTATATATTTTATTTAGAGAAAATCGTTAACAAACGTTAGTCTAATATTGTGTACTTGTATACATTTTTAAGATTTTATTTGATGTTTGCAATAAATTGAACACAATTAAATAGTTAACCAATTGTTAAATTTCTTTAATCTTTAGGAAGCTACATTATTATCGGTATTTTATTATAAAAACTTCGAAATACGTATAATAATTCAACCCGTGCAAATTCGGAGCGAATCACTATTAAACAACTTGACCGTTATTCGAAACCCAATAAAACATGAGAGTAGCATTTCCGTTTCCGCTTTCTGAGAATATAGTGCCTATCTCTTCTGACTAATATTTCTGTCCCTTTCTCTCTTTTCCCTACCACTGCCACCACCAGCGCCATCTAGCGAGCTAAGTTTAGAGGGAGCGATATTTTATTGTTCATTGGCGTTAAGTTTCCCGTTGAGTGCAGACGGCAGCTACTAATAGCTCGACGACTCCAGTTAGTGCCTCAGTTGAAATATTGGATCGTGTACCTTTAATATAAGTAAGAATCTACCCACATATTTTATTATTATTTTTGTAATCACAGTTACGGTTTATTTCAGATATATTAATCAGTAAATCGTGTACTGGTTATTACAATTCTGTACCTACCCACAAGTTTTATTAGTTTAGGTGTATTAATCATTACAATTGTGTAAATTTGGTTTATTTAATATATCTATTTTTCTAGGGGACTTAAACGGTATTACCGTTCGAAATAAAATATTATAATGGATAATCCGATACCATCCACTAGTAAAGGTAACGAAGAAGCTTCAAATGAACCACCTGTGAATGGTAAATCGAGACATAAAAGAAAAACACAAAGATTATCTGAATCATCTGATAGTAACACCTCATCAGAGGATTCGAGCTCTTCTTCGTCATGCAGTGATTGTAAGGGTCGGAAATCACGCAAAACAAAACGAAGGAAGAAGAATAAAAACCGTAAGTTCGATCAATTATTTAACGAAATTTCTAAACTTAAACAACAGGTTAGCCAGTCATACACTGCTAATGCAGAAAATATCTATCATAACGAGTGTGATAACGGTATTGACGCAAATGTGAGTGGAGATTTATATTGCGATGACAATTATGCTGAATCCAGCGGTAACTTTACTGGTGCAACCGCTCTTTCGGATACAGCTATATCCAATGAACCCGCGCTTACCAACGGTAGCCGGACAGAGTTCAACATATTGCTTACAACAAAAACAAAGGAACCTCACGTACCACAGGCACCGCCTGCATACGTGGAACAATTAAAGCTATTGCAGCGTTTCAATAACGAAGAATGGGTGAATGTTCGTTACGCGGATGTGCAAAAACAATACGTGCATCAACCAGGCTTTGTAAACTTACGAGCAAATGACGAGATCACCAGGTACGATACTTCACGGACCGCCTCTAATATGGAAAGAGCATTTGCTGGTTTAACGTATGCTCTATTGAAACAGCGCGATGCGTTACAGAATGAGATAAACTTATTCTTAAACTGGGTTCACGAAACCGAAAACGTTAATTATGAGTCTACACTCGAAACTCAACAATATATTTTCCAACGGAGAATATATGAAGGCCTCAAGTGATGCATTACAATTGGTTTGCGGTCACAGGGCCGAAATAATTCAGCAACGAAGAGAGACGATCCTAGCCTCGGTAAAAGATCCCTTTCATAAAAGCGCATTTCGTCGTATACCGCCGTCAATAGATAATCTCTTTGAAGCGGAAAAATTCAGCGCTGTTCTAGAGAAGGCCGGAGGTACAAAGAGCATCTTCTGGAACAATCAGAAGGATCGCAATTCTGCACCGCAGAACGATTCTTATTCCAATCGCGACCACCGCGCTATACAAACGCAAAAACCACCAGTGAAGCAGTTTAGCTCTACAAAAAATACCTCAGCTAATAGAGGAGCCAAATCAAGGAGATACACATTTCAGTCCCGAAGAGGCACTGCCTACCGTGGGCATCAAGGCGAGATACCACACAATAGAGGGCAACGAACACGCTCCCCAGTATCCCACCGGGATCGGAGCAACCCAAGAAAATACTGACTATGCCTTTTTTGCCGGATGCCTACAACATCACGTTTTTCAATGGGAATACCTCGGTGCTCCTGCCCATGTTTTAAAAATTATAAAAGGTTACGGCATTCCTTTCATGAAAAAGCCTCCACTTTGTATGCCAACTCTCCAAGATTGCATTACGCAAACATCGAGCAAAATGTCTGCCATCATAAACAAATTATTGGCTCAAGGTGTAATTGTAGCAGTACCAAACTCACCAAGCTTCATCTCCACAATATTTCTGAGATTAAAAAGCGACGGATCACCCCGTCCAATCTTCAATCTGAAAAATCTGAATCGGTATGTTCACGCAGGCAAATTCAGACTGATAAACGTGTTTCGAGTGCCGGACTTTCTACAACCTCGAGATTTTTTAGCCAAAATAGACATCCATCAAGCGTATTTTCACATACCAGTTTCAGTGGGTCACAGAAGGTTCCTCCGCTTGATGTACGAAGGAAAATTATACGAAATGACTTGCCTCCCGTTTGGCCTAAGCTCAGCACCGAGAACATTTGCATCCGTCACAAACTGGATAGGTCAATACTTACGCGAAAACGGAGTACGGCTGTTGATTTATTTGGACGACTTTCTTCTTGCCCATCAGGATCCAGCAACTTTAAAGAAGCACATTGCATTAACCCTACAGACATTAAAGCTACTCGGGTGGTATGTAAACAAGGACAAATGCATTCTCCATCCGCAAAAATCCGTCGAGTTTCTAGGAATCAATTGGAACACACGACTAAATATAAAACACTTACCCGACAGGCAAATCACGAAAATAAGAAATCTATTGGCTGCAACAGAAACCAAAAAGACAGTTTCAATCTTGACTCTTCAAAAATTGATCGGAAGCTTGAATTTTGCCAGCTTCGCGGTACCAAGGGGTCGGTTGAATTACCGACACCTACAAACCCAACTCAATCTGCTTTGGAAATTAGACGAGACGGGAACAATTACATTATCACAAGACAGCTTAATGGAAATAATATGGTGGAAAAACAATTGCAGCCCTGTGGCTGCAATTGTTCGCCCATTCACACCGAACTTCCCTCGCATTACCTAACAACGGATGCAAGCGATGCGAGATGGGGTGCAAAATTAGACGAAATAAGTATAGCAGGGACCTGGACAAAAGAACAGGTTTATTTACATTGCAATCAAAAAGAAATGTTAGTCCGGAACGTCCTAATCGAATACGGCTATCAGCTTCGATACACCGGTCTCCTGATACAATGCGACAATCAAACAGTTGTGTCCTATCTGCGCAACGAAGGCGGGACGAAGTCATCAGCCTTGATGAAAATAACGGTCGATATTTTTCAAATATTGGATCAACACAATATTCAGATGACAGTCTATCATATACCGGGGCGATACAACTGCGACGCCGATCGACTGTCTCGGAACCGTGTATCTCCAGAGTGGCATCTATTGCCTGCACTAACAGAAATAGTTTTTGCCAAATGGGGAAGACCTCAAATAGATTTATTCGCGTCAATGACAGCTCATGTCGTAGAAAATTATTGCACACTCGACAGACACGACAGTCAGGCGAAGATGTACAATGCATTGGGACGGAATTGGGACTTTCCTCTGGCATGGGTATTTCCTCCTCCTTATCTCATCCCAAAAGTCCTGACACATCTGAACAGAGCTCGAGGACTGTACCTTATGGTAGTACCGAAGTGGGACAAAGTGTACTGGCAGACCAGATCTGAAATCCAGAGCCTTAGCAGCTCCGTTCACAATAAAACATTTGAACAAGATACTAGTCGACGTTTCTACGGGCCTTCCACCTCCAAATGTAGAGGATCTGAGTCTGGAGATCTGGAAACTTGGGGGTGGACGCAACACCTCAACGACTGGACGAAAGAACAGATATCATTATTAAATTCTAGTTGGCGCACGTCGTCCCTAAACACGTATCGCTCAGCATGGAACAGATGGCTCAAATGGTCAAAAGCTAATAAGATAGACTTTAATAAACACCAAGGTGCAGATTTGGCTAAATATCTAGCGGATCTACATCACAAAGAAAACTTAGCCTATAGCACTATACTTGTTCACAAATCTGTAGTGTCAACTTTTTGCGGCCCAAACAAGCGGGATAAACTAAGCACACACTTTCTTGTGAAACAAATATTAAAAGCAATAGCTTTAGCTAAACCAAAACCAACTAAACTTCCAACATGGGATATCGATATCTTAACCAACTTCTTGGCGAAACAGAACCCTGATACCATTAGCTTGTATGAAACATCTGCTCAAACAGCAGCGATTTTGCTGCTATGCTCTGGACGACGCGTTCATGATTTGACATTGTTAAGAATATCTAATGAACACTGCATAGTTTCAGATGATGATGTTATATTAATTCCCGTCTATGGCTCCAAAACGGATACAGTTAGTTATCAACAATCAGGTTGGAAATTACTGACAAATCAACAAAATAGGGCTCTGGATCCTGTTCATTGGATAAAGCAACTAATAAAGCTTTCGGCAACAAGAAGAAATACGACTAATTACAACGATTTATTTCTTACTACAGCAAGATTAACTAAACCAGCTTCGACCACCGTCATTGGGGGATGGCTAAAAAAGCTGCTGAAAAAAGCCGGTATCGACGCCACCCCAGGAAGCTTCCGATCAGCTGTAGCTTCTAAGAACTGGGCAGAAAATTTTGCTATGGATGATATTCTTGCACGAGGAAACTGGCGATCAGAAAATACCTTTACACAATTTTACCGCCGAGAAATAATTTCATCACGAAATAGTCAGTTGATTACGCGTTTATTCAGACCAGTAAATAAATAAATTTTAGTACAATAATGCAGTGATTGGAAAGATTATATTTTGGTTCGATTATATCAATTAAAATGAGTATAAATATTTTGTTGTAATTGTTAATTCCATTAAGTAAATGTCTATGATAAAATCATTTTTTATTTTATTCTTCAATCTTGGAACTTTGGGTCACCTAGATCCTGCAATTGTTTCTTATTCCTATTCATATAAAGTTACATTTCTTTAGATATATATATCTAAAGAAATGTAACTTTATATGAATAGGTATAACTTTATATATATATATATATATATATATATACATAGTCACATTGGCGTTTACATATACCACCACCAGGCGATAACAGACACTTCTCATGTTTTATTGGGTTTCGAATAACGGTCAAGTTGTTTAATACAGGCGTTTTACCTTACAATAAAACGCTTATTAAACATACTTACCTTATTCGAAACCCAATATTTTTAAATACTGCCAGGTGGAAAACATTCGCCTCCAATGAACAATAAAATATCGCTCCCTCTAAACTTAGCTCGCTAGATGGCGCTGGTGGTGGCAGTGGTAGGGAAAAGAGAGAAAGGGACAGAAATATTAGTCAGAAGAGATAGGCACTATATTCTCAGAAAGCGGAAACGGAAATGCTACTCTCATGTTTTATTGGGTTTCGAATAAGGTAAGTATGTTTAATAAGCGTTTTATTGTAAGGTAAAACGCCTGTAATTCATAGGTAGATAAAATTTTGTAAATATAGACATTTGTATTAAAGTCAATTAAATATCTACTTAATTGGATGGAAAATGATCATAGATTGATCACAAACTGAAAGGGATAGTGTTCATCCCAGTAAAAGATAATTGGAGTTGGTGTAGTGGTAATTGGAATCGAATTAACTCAGGGATGCGGGTCCGAATGCCGTCAAAAGATTGATCAGCCTGTATACCTGACACCAAGCATTTGACGTTGGCAAATTTTAACTAGGTTATTTTCATAGATATTATTTGTTATTATTATTATAACTATTACTATTTCACCTTGAACTTTACTATTATCAATTACATCCAACACATCGTAAGTTTAAATGTAGCGGACACAAAATAAAAATAAGTTCTACGTCATGTTATATTTTTGACTGACTGAATTTCTAATGAAGGAAACGCAAAAAAATCGCTTTAGATTCAAATATACAGCGAAATGTCAATAATAATATCAAATATTGCGTTCTTCACAATATCGTTGACAATGTCTCTGACCCTGAGTCGTAACGGTATATATTTATACCATTATGCGTTTCCAAAGTATAGAAACACTATGCTCACTAGATGTGCCTAGTATTTCAAAAGTTTCTATAACTGCCTATCTTAATTCAACCATTGTGTGTTCATCCTTTTTCTGTATTAAATCATGTCGAAAACCGGTATATTGTAACAGTATATAAATCAGATTTGGTATTTAGCGTATTTTCAATGTGAAATTCCCTGTAAAATTACTGAGACGTGATGAATTTAATATTTCATACGTTAATGTCGCGGCTCGCGCCGCTCTCGTGAAAATTTTGACTTGTAATAAATACAATATATTTACATGGTTTGAAAGAAGGACGCTCGTAATTTTATTGCATTTTTGTATACTTAACTTTATACGACATCGAATGGGCAACAGAATTAATTGAACGTAGATCTATCTTATCTTGTCATGTCCAATTTTGTATAGATAATGTTCATGTGGTACTAAAAGCTATTACTAAGTACATTTATGGGGAATTAATCAAATTAAATGTAGTCGCCAACTCATAATATTCTACTGTTTATTATACTTTACTTTCTAATGTTTATTGTCGGCCTTGCTGATCCAGCGGTTTAGCATATCGCTTTACTTCCGATGGTCGCGGGTTCGCTTTGTCCTACGGTGCAAACTGTTGTATTCATGAGTATGATAGTTTGTATAGGTCTGGTTGTTTATTTGTATTATGTATGTATTTACAAAAAAAAATATCTGAGTATTTATATCAGTTACCTAGTACCAAGCTCTGCTTACCTTGGGACTAGATGGCGCTGTGTTAATTGTCCAGGATCATTTATTTATTATTATTTATTGTATTTTTATACTTTACTTTTTTAAGTGTATCTATGTTCAAGCCAATGTCATTCATATATAATTCTTAATATAATTATAATAAGAGACTACAGCATGAGGGTTTTCAAGAACGGTTAAGTTTTCTTAAGGGTCGGCAACGCGCATGTGACATCCCTGGTGTTTCAGGTGCCCATAGGCTACGGTAACCGTTTACCATCAGATGGGCTTTATGCTTCATTGCCACCTACGTGGTATAAAAAAATACACAAATACTTAACATTATTATTCACGTACTGTGGAATCCGTTTATAATGACAATGTAGGGAAATAACAAATACGTCATACAAAGCGGACGTCCGCGTCGCGAAGATATCGCGATCATTAAATTATAATTCATATTATTGCTATAAACAAATCGTGATAACAATTTTGCAGCTTCAAACTCAAAACAAAAATAGACGTGCAGGCATCCCACACACTACCGAAGGTGTTAGGAATCACGTCGGTCACAATAACTGCTATAACTGGACGCCATTTATTAAAAATGGGTCACAATAAGTGACATATCACTACATGTCACTAAGCGAAGTCATTTCTGACTCTTATAATGAGAAAAAAAGAACAGATTCTGACAAGTTATAAAGAATTTTATATGAAAACCAAACTTCACGAAGTAATTACATAAATTACTTCTAATAAGCAGTTGGTCTATATACGCGGAGACATAATAAATGGATTCTACTGTAATAAATAATTACACATATTTATATACACCAATATATTCACATACAACTAAATATACAAGTCAATTTTAATATTACATAGTTCAAAATTGTATAGTATTACAATAACTGAACTCGTTACTGATAAAAGAGTCTCAAGACCAGAAGACAGGTCTATATTTGGGTCAACGGATTGCAATCGCGATTCAGTAAAGCAATGTGTACTTACTTGTCCGATGTGACTTTAAGGAAAATTTTAACTTGTAAATATTTATTTTAAAAGTCATTTTGTATACAAGAGATTTAATATTTCTTCTTTTTCTTAAAAATAAAACCTATTGAAACTGTTATAGTGATTTTTTCCTTTTTTTTTCAAATGCAGGAAATACTTAATAAGAATGTGATAAAACAGTTGAAGAGCTAAAAAAAGTTTATAAGACTTTTGGTGAATTTATTAATTATCAATTAATTATTGTTATTAGCTAACTATATAACAATATACGGTCAAGCTATATATATTGTTGTATCAGTTAATAAATTGCTATAAGTCCTAAAACTGTGTGGCCTGAGACATAATGGGAAATAGGACAGGCTAAAAATAGGTTAATAAATTATAGATGCTATATTAAGAATACAATTGCCTATTTTCTATTACTAATACCACATTAATACTATAAATGTGTGTCTGTCTGGATTTTAATGAAATTTGGTGTGAAGAGAGATTGTACCACAAATACGGGCTATTATATATTAAAAAACAGACAAAGTCGCAGATAACAACTAGTTTTGTAATGAGACCTATAGAAGTAATGTTTTATTTTGTCACATCCTATTTTATATAACGTGTGAGAAATACCGACATGTTGAAAAGCCCTTTCATATAACTGACATATGAATTCAATCATACACTCGAAGATGATGTCTATCGTCTCATATCACATATCTATGCTATATCTACTTTTATACAAAAATAAATAATACACAAGTATTATTTATTTTATTGATACATAAAACATCCCAATACGATAGATAGGATGTGACGAGTTTCATTCCTTCTAACGAAATTCCGTGTCCTGCCCATAATATTATAGTATTAACTAGCTGTAACCTGCGACTTCGTCCGCGTAGAAGTTAACTTGATGAGATGCGAAATAGTGTCTATACATAACCCTATTCGTTTCCTTTTCTCATTAAAACATTTGACCGAATCCTAATTAAATTTATATAAATATAGATTTTTTAAATAAGGATAGAAGAAGATCTATTAGGAGAATGAACTGTGATACAATAGATCTTGACTGCGAACAGAAATTAATTGAAGAGGAAATCATTACAACCAGAACAGTTAAATAAGGGTAATCAGAACCCTTTAAATGGAGTTTCCATATTATTACATACATATCTAAAACTGTAATTAACATTATCTTAACTTCTTTGAAAAAACATAGGGCTTGTATAGATTAAATACATGGTAGCATAAAAGTGATCATTATTATCATTAGCTACTAGCAATTATCACTGATAATTGCTAGGTATTTCTAGCCCGTTTTAAATTATCAATGACATCTAGTAGTTAGGTACGTCTACTGGGATTATTGACCCATATATAACGTTATATATAACCCGTAAAATAACGCCATAAGTGTTGCATGATATTGTTAAGTTGTTTCATTAAGACAGCCGAGCACCTAACATATCAATTCTGTCTAAAGATATCCTCTGAACCACACGATACAGACTTGCATGCTAGTGTGTGGTTCGCCGTAATTTGTATTAAATGTAAAAGTGTTTTATTGGCCAATAAAGTTTATTATTATTATTATTATTCTTTATTTTTTCTCAGCCATTGCTGGTTTTCTCCACACTTACGGGCCGAAACCAAGTAAGTGCAGAGTGTGTGTATGTGTGTGTGCGCGTGTATGTATGTGTGAGTTATTATCATTATTATTATTATTATTATATTGCTAACATTTCCGCTCGACATCCGCCCAGTCCCCATGGAAATTGTCACGTTTAATTTCTGATGATTTCGCTACGATGGGCTAACTGTCCTAACTTCATTCCAACATTATCTGTAGAAAAACCTACTGTACAATCCCATGGAAGAGAGGGAATCTCCGAGCAGTTCCCAGGACTTGTGACCCGGTGTGTGTCAGTGCTCAACTTTACCGGTCGTGTTTCTCTCCCTGCCCTGCCAAATCTGGTAGGTGCCTGCTAATACGGCTTAGTTATTCGGAATATTCATATAATAAATATAAATATTTATTGTAATATACATCTAATGCATTAAAGTGTTGTTAAATAAATAAATTTAAAATTAAGCATATGCTTTTGAAGCAAAGACTTTTATCTATGAGTCAGGTATTCACAGTAGGTTAATTGCCTTAATTTTAATATGAAATTGAAACTCTGTATATGCAGCATGTTATTAATCAATCTAATCAGCTTATGAAGCCTATAAAGAACATAAAACCTACTACGCGTATGAAAACAATTCAGATCAATAAATTTATCATCACCCTATTATTGGTTTCCGATATAATATATATTACGCCATATTTCACCATGTTTGTCAATTGTCAGCATAAACTACACTAATTTATGAATATGCAACATAACCACATTTTTAGAGATAGACAGACATAATGTACTTTTTTTTGCATTATTCTCATTTAAATTTATGATAACCCTATTAGACATAATAAATAATTAAACTAACGTTTAGAAAACTATTTATATCCAAAATAAATAAAATAAATCTGCATATTTATTGTATAAAAAGTACACTTAACCATTGATCTATATATTTGTATAAATACAATGATATGCTATAAGCATTTTTTTAAGACAACCGTATGGTAACGGATATAAATATAAAACATCTAGGTAACCTGCTAGTAAAGAAGTACTTTATAATATATGTAACGAAGATATAAATTGGTGGTGATATGTATTACAGGTTATACAGCTTCTAACTGCAATTGATTGTATATAATATTATCTTATATGTGGTAATAGTAAATTTATGCAAAAATACTACATGTATTTGTTGCCATCAATGTTTGTGAGGAGAAATAAATAAATTATTATTATTATTATATTATAAATTAACGAAAATATACAAATATATGCAATAGATTGTACTTATCACAAAGACGGAAACCCGTATAATAAGTTTTATCCCAAAAATATGCATACGAAGTCGCTGGTAAAAGCTATAGTCTGGTATCTTTTTGAAATTCACCTCTATTCTCTCTTCTACTACACTTGTCCGTTAGGTGCCATATAATAATGTCACTATCGGGTTTCTGGCTTTACTTTGGGCACTTGGAGTGGAAGCGAGTTGCTCGGAAGTGTGCCCTCTTGTAGAGAAGCGCTTTGTTAGCGAGAATAATAGGTAAGTACACATGAGGTGTGAATATATAGGTACCTATAGAGTGTTGATGCTGACACCAATGCAGCTGAAGGTACACGTCTTACAAACATGAGAGATTGGATATGGTTCACTTGTAATTTCAAACAAATTCTAAAACAACTAGAATATTATTTTGTTTAAATATAATGTTTATGGTTATTATTCATTTACGTATATAACTATAGCAATATTTACACAAATTCTAGAGTAATACTAATCCTTTTTTCAACGACAATGTCTTCCCCTATCTTTTATGTTATATATAAAGTGGGTATTTTTGGAAAATAGTCTAAAGATAACAGTCATATTAAATTTTGATATTTTTATTTAATATTTGTGCCTTATAAAATATACAATATATACAATATATTTTAATAAAAAAAAATATAAGACGACATTCCACATTTTTTATAATTTAAAGCAACAATAATGAACTGTTTGTAACAATATTAAACAATATTTTTGTTACAAATTCCGTTTTGCAAGCCTAAAAGATATATTCTCTTCATTATATTATATATCTCAAATTCGGGCGCGATCATAAATCAATATAGTAAACATTTCAAATACACAATCAAAACATTTCGTAACGACAAAGAATATAGTCTAATTGAGGATACTATTTTTTTAAGTCGGTTGGGAAAGGATGTCAAGTATTTCGTATTAAATATATGCATACCTCACGTTTGTATCAACAAGTTACGCTGCGTCAACTTAACCCTTACGTACTCCAAGTTCAACAAACTGCTCGCAGCCTGAGGGAATTTTAATTAATTTAATTAATAAACTCGGTAAAATGGGACTTGTGTTAAGAGATAAGAACTAAGACTCCACTTGGGAAGATAATAATTTGAGCTAACCTAAAAGGTAGAATAAACGAAATTAATATAATTTACAAATTACATCATCTCTTTAAAAAGTGCACCTATAATTATATTATATATTTTAATAACGTATATACAATACATAATAAAGCACGCAATGTTGTTTTTTTAAAGGAATACTGCAGACTAAATTGATTCTTATAGAATTATTCTTGTATATATTATTAAAAATTCTTGTAAAACCGAAAATAGTTGTTCACTTTAATGATTTTCAGACATTTTTTTAAAATACCCCACCTCAAATTCTTATACCTCAATTTCTTATGTCAGTTGTAAAAAATGTGAGTCTTGTATTGGAATCATCATTTTTTTCTCTACTATAAGTATAATATGGCATCCATGGCTACTTATAAGACTATATAAAAAAAATTTTTTTTCTTAGACTAATTTTGTATTAGAGTTTTCTAACTTTGGGTTTCCTCTTTACACTTTACTTACAAAGGAGTAAAAATGTCTATTCGCTTATTGAAGTTTGTAATAAAAACGGAGACTTTTTATTACAAACTTCAATAAGCGAATAGACATATGTATATAAAACATACGTTAATTATTAAATATCTATATTAAAAAAAAGATGTATATGTAGAATTTCAGTAGTCCAATTTTGTTGCTCGTATGTTCTTACGGTTATTAAATACAGTAGTAGCTGCATTGTAGATATACTGAAACTATGAAAAGATTGGTTCCCAACTGAAGGCTAAAAAGTAAGGGTGCCAGTACAAACTCTGACATATAACAATTATATTATATTCCAGATAAAGCCGTCTATAAGTGCATCTTCAGGGAAACGAAGCCGTGTCGTTATACCTAAGCTCTGTCCTCTTTTGTATAGATTATTGCCACATTGTGAATAAAACATAATAACTAAAATGTATCTTTGAATTTTTTTTTTATTAATAATAATAAAGACATTTATACAGCACTACATAAGTATCAGTAGAATAATGTTTGTGCTATATATATTTATATATTATGTAACTTAAAAGTTAAACCATACTGGTAACACTGAAATTCTCTCTCCCTAAGTATTCATACTGTAACATAACCAAGTTATACCACAGCGCTGATTTTCAGTGGGACCACCATGTCTGGTGGTGTCCCAAAGTACGTACAGATAACAAAAGAAAATAAATCGTTACGAATAAGACCGTTTTATGAGAACTTTAGTCCATTTAATTTATTCAGTCAATTTTAAATTGCACAAATAAGACTTATAAAATGAAACTTAAAAGCGCTACAAGCTTCAGTTGCGTCGCCGGTAAATTCTTATTTCAGTTTCATTTCCAACAACACTTATCTATATTATTTGTAAAAACAATTGTCTTTAAAGCATGCAACCTGTTGCCGTCTTCTTCTGAAGTGCAAGTTAGTTTAAAAACGATTTAGTTGCACTGCAATGGAAATTGTTTAAGTAAGTATCTTACTTAAATTTTTAAAGAAAATGATGTAGTTTTTATTTTTGCACACGTTTTTTACGTGTGCAAAAATAAAAACTACATCATCATCAACGTGTAATAAAAAAAAAGAAAATTAAACCACAACTAAAAGTATAACTAACGAACGTCTGGCGAACTGGCAGAGTTCCCATTTATCGATTATCCGCTAATATATTAAATTTAATCCAATTGTTTATAAAATAATGGAATTTCTATTACATAACCTAGTTGTTACTCGTACATGACTAGCCATCATAAATACAAAATACATCGTAGACACACATAGTATAAAACCGCCGCCTGTCTGTATTGCTTATATCTTTTAAAATATGTAATAGATAGATTCTAGAGAAAGTTTTAAATGTATAATACATGCATATTATAGTATAGAATATGTCCAGAAATTCAAAGATTTGTAATACACGCATACAACAATAACGCACGGGTGTGCGAAGCCGGGACAGATCGCTAGTTCATAATAATCAAACAACGATAGTTAAAAAATATATCTACAAGATGTCATCTATTTTACTAATAAATTAATTAATATAATATTAGGTGCCGTATTGAAAAGAATAACAAAACTAATGATTTCGCCCCCTCGGAAGTATTTATCAACATGTTCAATGAAAATTTAATACTAGACGTTTTTCTATTAAACCTTAACTAACGAACATGCAGATTTTATATCGTAATGATTTTACTATTTATTTATTATAATTATATGTAAAACTACTTTATAACAGAACGACATATAAAATACTTCACATATAAACATAAATTAGAAACCTTCGGGTGTCCAACAGAAAATGGAGCGACGAGACAAAGCAGCACAGAGTCAGAAGCAATATTTTACTATCACTAGTGTCTTTAATCTTTAGATTGCATTATCTACCAATGTCGCGAACAAAGCGCAGTTTCAAGTGGCAATTCTGGGCTTCCATTAAAACATATCACGTAAAGTATTACGATGTACTAGTATGTGGCTGCCCTAAATGACGGCAGCGACGTGCGCGGACTAGTAGTGAATAATGTATATACTCGTTTCATGTGGAACTCCACAGAATATGGTCTTTACAAAGACAAAGCGGCGTGTCTTTTTTAACGAGCTACTTGTTGGATATGCTATCCTGGTACCGCATTACCAGGTAAGATTACAAAAAAATATTGTTATTAAAGAGATATTATTCACTAGCTGTATTCTGTGGTCTCGCACGTTTATCTCGTAAGTTTATTTTGATACTGAGTTAAAATAGATTAATTACACATTAAGAACGTATAACGTAGAGGAAGGGATTGTTAGTAATGGCGAATAGTAATATTAGTCTCATTGAAATGCACGATTGACATTTACACCAACGCAACGTAGTGAATTCTTGGCGAATTGACTACGAAGGACTAACTGCTATGACTTCATCTTACATTGATGTTCCAACAACGTATAACGTTACTGAAATGGGAGCACCATTACATTTTCATTTGTGGCGAACTTAGTTCCGTCGCACGGTGCTACCATTGGCTAGTTACGATGCTGAGGTCAAGAATCAACAAAACTGCCATTATGGACCGAAACCTTTCTTCTTCAATTAGGTATATTTCAAATTAATAATATGTACAAATTCACAAAACCGCCATCTGTAAATACTTCAAAAAATATATATTTGTAAAGAGCCACGACTAGTCTCTTAATTATTCCTTCCATTTTCTGGTGCACAGGAACAATATACAAAACAGTGGTATTATAATAGCCGTTAAAACAAACTGATACAATTCAATTTTTAACAAACTATATTGTTAGTTCAGTTAGTATTCTTTGTTATTTCAAACACACAGCTTTAATTGTGTGTGATAAATAATAATAATTAATTGAAGGTGATTTTTACCATAAACTGCAGTTGTAAAAAACATGTAAACATCATGAATATCTGAGGCATGTTATTTGCCTACCCTAATAAAACCTTTTTTACGCTTTATTAAAGAACTCGGTACATTCCCTCGGGATGCTGTGGCTCGGAGCTTATCCTGTCAATCTGGCCCTTCGGGAAATAATGTGGTATTGGCTCTTATCAGGTACCTACTACTAAAATTAAAATCAGTCTTCACACCGCTAATATCAGTGTAAAGGATTATAGCTATTAATTTAAAAAATTAGTTAATTTTTGTACTTACTTAGATAACTATCCTATAGTAAATTGTAAATAATAATAAATTTTACCGAAAGCTATCAAAGCATTACGGAGAAAAAACAATGGGATATTTGGTTCCAATAATATAGGTGTGGTACAATAAAATGGAAAGTCAAAATTAAAAGAGCTATATTTTCCTGAAAAGTTAAAAAAAAATTATAGCGCAGTAATAATTATGTAATTAATTTATGTAATAATATAATATGTATACGAATGTAAAGTGTATTGACATAGGTACAAGCAATAACAAATATCTTGCAAAGATACTGCTCTGTAGTTTAGCGCGTCATGTACAATTACAAAATGAAGCTATCTTTTTTTAATAAAAAGATAATAATTTATAGTGCACATACCAACTTTGTAAATATGATAACTGGTACTATGATTATAATATGTTTATTATTTTTTAATACAAGTTGTCAATGTGAAGAAAATAAAATGCACATAATACAACAAAGTTACCTGCTATTACAAGTCGAAAAATTTTTGAAATTTATTATCCGTGTAATAAAGAACAGTATAGTCTTAATATCTCTTAGTAATAAAACTGTCGTGGTATGACCATATTCATTGTTAAGTATATATGTAATTTTTTTATAATACCTGTTAAGACTCGTCTCCGACCTTAAGTGAAATTGGTTCGTAATCCGATTAAATTGGTCGAAGTAGATATATTATATATTTGGTTCATGTATACTTATATATTGATTGATACTGATTCTATATTGTATGTCGTGAGTAGGGTTGCAAACTGTTCCGATTTAATCAGGATAATCCGGTTTAATCCCGTTTTCAAACACCTGTGTCCGTGATCTGTAGAAAGGACTGACAGGACGCAAACTGTTTTAGGGATTTCTGCAATATCCGTTCTTAGTAGCACTCACATCTCGTCTCATCACATCATCAATAAAACCTAGCTCAAGAAGCATAGAGTCGGAGACGATCAACTATGAAAAATAATATTAAAGGCGACTCATTGTTTATCCATTTAGTCCCGAGAATTACATTATAAGAGTTGGCCAATCTACTTTTAAAGCATAATCTACATAATACCTATATACGTACACTATATCTATGTACATTTTATTTCGTATGTATCTGCACTGTTGAGTTTGATAGGCATTTCGCGCTGAGGGCGTAGTAATAATGAACTAATCTCTTTCTTATATTCATGTAGATAGCATGTTGGAGAATTATAGTCACACACTCCTTTTAAATCCCAGTACGTCGCAAGACTAAAACGGTCTACACACGACACTAAAATCAGGGTCAATATTGGAGCCCATTTAAGTCTTGTGATATTACAACACACCAATCTAAAAAACAGACAAGTATATCTATATAAAACATATTCTACCTAACCCTAGCCGAAGAACTAACATTTTTTAGTAAGTAATTAATAACCCTACTTTTTGTTTACCCTTGTTTCACCGATCCGAAAATGTATCATATGGTAAGACCACAGATAACATAATATGTAAGACTAAGGTAAGATACAGATATACAGATTTCTCTCTCAATTGGATAATATTATATTTATTACCATACATATATTATTTACATTAGCCTAATCTTCTGATGTCTCATGTATAGTAGCTAGTATTTTTTCATTATTTATGTTACTTCTTCGCTATTATATCTTAATTATGTAAGATATAATGGCGATCTGGTGACCCATGACATAAGTTCTTCAGATACCTAGTATAGTCACTAGTTCTTCACAAATTTTTGTTTGTCGTGTACTTTACAAGTCCAGACTTTGTTACACTGTGATATGCTAGGTAAATAACCACACTAAACATCATGGAATGTGTCAAGTTTACGTTAGATATTGTCTAAAGTCATATAGATGTATAGCTGTAATACCTAATTAAAACTAAAGCAGAGTAACAAAATGTAAGAATTTGAATACACAAGTGTTTCACTCAACCATCAACCAACATCGCTGTCATCGCATAGTGACCCTACTAGAGTGTAGCAGTATCACAAGAAGAACAATGAAGAGTCGTCATCACAACACTGTAAATCATGTCAATACATTTGGAAAAAAAAATATGATTATTATTATCCTTTTTCTGTGTTGACTTGTTTACTGTTGTACTGAATCTAAGGCAAATATACAATAGATGTTCATTTCATGGAGTATTCATGTATGTTCTACACCGATTTGTATACAATATATGTAATTATTATTGTTATGTGACAATATTTTATAAGTTCTCATTTTAAAGTCGAAAATTGAAATTTAATCATAAATATATTATGAGATTCATAAATATATTAGGCAAAATATACAAAATAACACGTATGAAACATGTTATTTTGTATATTTTGCCTAATATATTTATGAATCTGCCTATGCTTCGTTCAATATTAATAATGCTGTATGTACCAGAGTAAATGTGGAATAACTTTACTTATTAAAAGTGAAACTCTATAAAGATTTAAGGGCGGTCGTTATCGACATAATGTTCTTCGTAAGGCTCATTTGAACAGGCATATTACAAAAGTATTCTCACTGAGCACAGTCTGAAGTTCAGTCGACTTACCGCATAAAAACTTTATATTTACAAAATCAAACGGCCAACTTTTTAACGAGAGTTGAAAATTAGCACTGAAACTTCTATGAGCTTAAAATTTTTATACGAACCTAAAGCCAGTTTAAGTGGTTACCTCAAATTTAGCTCTCTTTGAAAGAAAAATTTACTGAAAATTTTAATGTTTGATATTTACTATGATTACACCTAAACACCTAAGCAATGATACCTATGCAATATGTTTGAACTTTTTTTTCTTTTCCTTTTTACTTTACTTAAAAAGGCATTTATAACTCTGTTTTTATTATACTTTGTTGATTCATTAGCATTGAGGTTTAGTAAATAACCTAGTTTAATATCATATGACCATACTTTTTAAAATTACGTATCTTATGGTATCTAAAATTTTTTTAATAAAAAGTCTGCTTAAAAAATAAATCAAGACTGCCTAAGCATTTTGTGTATACTCTTATTATTCCATTTTTTAATTAATTTATGGGTTATAATAATCACACAGGTTATGGAGAATTAACTTTTTGTAGGACAATGTCGAGGGCACAGCAACTATTTCATATAAAATTGTTAGCAATGTTGCAAGTTAGTAAATAACTGTGTACTGTATGTACTGCGTCGTCATAACTTGCATATACTCGTAGTTTCAACAGAAGCACATCTCATATGACCGACCGCCATAATAGCTCTAATCACCATAGCATGAATTTTATGACTTTTTCTTAGTACCTACAACTGCCAAAATATTATAAAAATAATAAAAATGTTTTGTTTTAACGTGATAATTTACTTAAAAATAATTTTTCCTTTACTTCCATATATATTATAACTGTATAAAGAACCTGTAATTACGTGTAAAATCAATGATAGCCTACTTTGTAGACCTTGCTACACCTGTACCTATATAAAAACAGAAATAATGACCTATTATAGTAAATATGTCATATTTATCTGTCGATTTGTATCCACAGACACACACACTTAATGCCCTATAGCCCAAAAAGCAGTTAATATGTTATATTTATCTGCAGATTTCCATCCACACAGTTGAACCTTCTTCTAAATATTCTTATTCTTCAGATATAAGGACTTACCGAAATAGTGGTTAATATATTCTGCCATTAAATAGTCAAAACATTAAGAAAAGCTCATTAAAAAAACTATGACTAATATATCAGTGCCACTACACATAAATGTATCTTATCTTTTTTTTTGTTAAGGCTATATAATTCAGTAGGTATACTTGGTAGATGAACCTCTACCCCTTTGTTTTGTTTACTGTGGAAATAAATACGGCATATTGTTAGCATTTATCTTTTTTTTGAGACTTAATTTAGTAGTGTATAGTTATTGGCAAACGGACCTTGTGTATTACACAACCAACCGTAATCATTAGATTACGGTTGGTTGAGGGTAGAGATTGTTACCATTCCTACACTCCCATCTCGTATCCACTAGTACTACCATTCCTAACTATGTACCCTGTCGGGTCGAGCTCATTTAAGTATTCTGTGGTAGGAAGGGATTCAAAATTTTCTCACTTAAAAACGAAATTAAAATTCACATGTTATGCAAATAATTTAGTCCCGCCTGTCACGAAAATTCGTATTCGAAGTTATGAAAACCTTTATTTGTTTGACATGGGACGCCCGTTTAAAAATCAAGTGTTTTATTTTTTATTTTCTCTTTAATTATCATGAGTAATAAGGATGTCCATTATTATTATTATTATGTTAATTATAATTATAATTATGTAGTAATAAACAGATATTTAATAAAATTTGTTATTTATGATATTGATCTCGTACCTTACTTTAAAATTCTCTCTTTCGCGATATTTACCAACTTAGGTAAATTTAAAGAGAGAATTTTAAAGTATCTATGTAACCTATATTTATAATTTTGTTTAGTTCTAATAAATATTATACTGAAATTTAACCACACTGAAAATATTGTATCCGTGATATTTCTTCGCGGGACTGGTTTCTAGGAATTTATAAAACTATGAATAAATAACGAGAAAATAACCAGATAAATAATGCGTGAACCAAAATTGAAAAATTTATATCACTAATCAAAATACGTTGGCATTAATCAAATAAAAGTAAACAAAAGAAGAAAGTAGTGAATTTGAATAAACACCAATACATAGATATAATATGTTATTGTATTCCGTTATATGTATAATCCCAGCAACATTGTATCCGATCACAAATACTCTGATCCGAACCGAAATCATAATTAAACGTAGCAATGGCTTCTGATAAAGACAAAATGATTACTTACCCTTTCTGCGCGAAATAGAACCTTTTTCGTGGAGCGGTGCTACGAACTATAAAATATTAGCTCTCTCGTGTTTTACCTATACCTATTTTTATTTCGTTCAGTTGGCATCTGTCTAAATTTATCTTGTCTCCTTTACTTTTGTTAAAAATTCAATACACACTACGAAATTATGTAGCGGGTTTAATGTACATATTTGTATGACATTTGTGCTTAAATAAAACGCGTAGTAGGAAGGTTGTATGCATTATTTTGTTTTGATTATTCCTTATCAAGATTTATCACCTATTATATAAAGACCTATTCAATTTAGAATTAGGTAAATAGGGACCTACTTACTGGTTGTTAAAATAGCACATTTTAGTAATCGCAACTAAATAAATATAAATAATATAATATTTTATGTATAATATATGTTTAATTATGAAAATAGTATAATATAATATATATCCCTCCAGTGAAAACTTCTATTAAAAACTTCCCCTGTATCAAATCGCAGCGGGAGCCTAAGAATTAAAATAAATCAAAATATATACGTTAAAAAAACTGTGAAACAAATAAAAGGGAAAAAAATATATATAAATAAAAAGTAATGGAAGTGCTTATGGCAAAGTTATATATATCCAGATATTCTATAAGATGCTGTAAATAATTTTCTGTCACTCACTAGTAGGCACTGCAGTCTTGATTGTATCGTATGTGAATAAATAAATTATGAAAATTAGTTATTAATATTTATTAGTTTAAATATGTATATTATAGTTTATATAATATATAGATTTATATATTTTGGTAAGAATTAAACTAAATTAAGATTTACCTGACCGATAAATCAGAAGCGTAAATTTACTTTCGCGAAGCATTCGCTTAATTATCTCATTTGGTATCTAGTCATAAAGAAAATAAAGCCTAGCCGTAGACATTTATATACATTTACGCCCTAATGATGACGAAGCGATATCGTAATGGATATTGAACTTAAATGTCTTGAAATATTGTTTAAAAACTTCTTGTGAGTAAGAAATCCTCCTATAATTATTTATATGTAATAAAATTGTCAATTTGTGACGTGGCAAATACTACATGTATCTGTACGTAAGCTTTCTCATAAAAATGGATCAGGAATTGGGAAGATATTAAAAAAAATATTTAATATAATTTATTAATTTAATAAGGCTTAAATAATAAAATTATTAAATTTATGAATAGAATATATGGCGGCATATAAATGATATTCATTGTTCATTGTCTTTTAATTATCATCAATAAGTTCTGTTCTGCGGTTCTGGTTAATTATACAATCAAAGAATTGGCTACATATTCATATCGAAACGTATGCAATTTTGACAGATTACACCGTACCCTAATACGGAAAATTTAAGTATTCTCAAGGCAATAAGCGAATGCATATCTACATTTCAGTAGGTACTCGTGGATACATTCCACAAATTGTACGGTAACAAAATCGTAAAAGCCTCGTAAACTTCAGTCCGTGTTCTTTATGGCACTATGCTGCTAACTATAAACTTTTGTGCCGTAAAATGCTTCCAATTAAGAAAATAGTAAATCATCGGTTGAGTGCAGAGGCGATTAATACAATTATTAAATTTGAAATAGGTCAAATAAAATATACTGTTGAAAGGTTAGTTATTTTATTTTTTACGGATAATTAGTGAATGGTGTAACCACCTGTGCTCTGTGGTATTCACTAGTAGGACATCCGTGGAGGATAACAGGATGATGTTAAGTCCAGCGAGGTAGCGAATTCAACAGGTTTCCAAGAGTTCGTGGAGGTAGACCTAACAAGGTACAATGTAATGATTCCACTAGTCCTCGTCACTAACAATTCACTTTCCCCTTTTGTTTGTTATTAAGGAAAACTTCTGATATTGATAGCAACTTTCTGTGTTTAAACGACATCCATGTAGCTGTTTGAAAACCTTTGTACTTAGTTCTTTATTAAATTCCTGAAGTGTACTAACTGATCTGACTTTATTCTTATGTAATCATGTTCCAATAATGCTGTCAGTGCATGAGGGAGCACCATGTTATTTATTATCAACCAAGCGGTAACGATTTATACTAAGACTAACACAGCAACAATAAAAAGAGAGAACTCTAAAATTTAGCTGAATATAAAAAAAAATAGAAAGCTCGTAATTTTGTATAATTAAATGGATTGAAATGAGTTATAGATGACGGGGTAATCTACTTAGTAATACCTACATAAATAACTAACTCACTTTTTTAAGTTGCTTGAAATGAAAATAAGATACGTAGGTACCTAATATAATATCTCGCGCCATAACTAATGCATCCGACTCGGGAGAGCGGAATGAGAGACGCTTTCATAAAATATTAGCTTTCTGTGAAGGTAATCTCACTAATGGGAGCTCGGGACGCAAGAGCAGCTAATTACTCGGGTGTCCTACGTGCGCAATAATTTACTTTTTTTACTTCCTTTTTGTTATCTAGACAGTGATGGTCATGTTTCGCAAGGGAAACATGTCATCTGAGACTCTAAAGGGGAGATTACACCACCAACTGATTATAGCTACAGTAGGTAGATACTTATAACTTCCTAATTATGAAATGTGGTAGCTACTCCAAAACTGACTTGGATTCCTTATAACAGTAATAAAACAAAGACTAATTAATAGGTATTAGTATTTCTGTCAGTGGCTTAATGCTTATAACAACTTTTAGGCCTGTAAATTGGGAATAGAATAAAAATAATCTTTAATAATAAAAACAACTAAATCTCAGGACAATTCACACAGGCCATCTCGTCCCAAGCTTAGCAGAGCTTGTGTTATGGGTACTAGACAACTTTTATAAATACATAGATACCCCTTATATTATTTCTTATGTAAGTTAGTCTAGTCTATAAGGCATTTAATATGGGTCATGTAGCTTGAATTAAATAAATATGTAATTATCTAAAATTATTATTTCTATTAATTTGCATATAAATTCGTTTAACACACCTAATTCTTATCAAAACCCAAAAGATTTTTGTCCCTATATTACATACTTTAAAATATGCATTTATAAGAATAAGTTTTGAAGAATATGCCACTACCCTTAATAAGATTAACATATAAGTAGAACAATACTACAATACAAGTACTGCTAACAATTATTCCCCCAATAAAATGGTATTCCAAATTTGTCTGATTCGCCAACAAATTGCCTACTACGTATTTCTGTTGACACACCCGACAAAACTGTGACAATAGCTGGCCTTGAATCACCCCAAAGCGGGCAACATAATACCTGCACGCAATAGAATTTAAACAAATGGCGATTACCATGCATTTATTTTATGAAAAAGCAGTCGATTTTAGTATGAGAATATATTTTGCACAAGCTCGAAAGAATTTTTTAAATTACTTTAAATATTTTACGTGTGTCGATCTTTTGCACAATACATATCGCTGATTAAATGCCAAAGGGCCACATGACGCCAAAACGGTAAATTTTACAGGAGAGCTCATTAAAATTCTCACTGTGATATTTTTACTTTTTTTACGAATCTATAAGTGGTGGTATATATATGTTAGCTCTAGAATCATGGGTGTCTTTTTTTAATATAAAATTTGTAACGATTTAGATACTGTTTTTGAATAAAAAATAGTTTCAGTTTTTTTGCGTTGTGACCATTTGGCATTTAATCAGCGATATATATCTGTAAAAATCTAGAATAGAATAAAAATATTCTTTAATCAAATGAAAATAATTTTAAGCATATAACCAAATACTATGACGGAATTTATGGAAAATGTAGCTTACTTACTTGTAACTTGCCATAATTTTGCTGCCGCTTATGTATATTTAAGAAATGATGTCTGTTAATTATCCAATAATTTACATTTTCAATAAGAAAAAAATAATTTATTTATTGTAATGGATAAAAGTATAAAAGTTATTATTTTATAATGTGACAACTTACTCATTATACATACTTATATATACCATTTATACAAATGAAACAAGTAAGGTACATATTGCAGTTATATTCGATTTAAAATGTATACTGACATTAAAACTATGGATAAATTATAAAAATAATAACATTTTTATACATTATTAAGTTCTTGTGCCCAGTTTGTACAATTCCTAGTTCGATGTATCTAAACTATAAAATATAGCATTAAAAATGCGACTCGCGACTCATTAGAATTATTAGAATAAATAAATATGTACTTATTAATAAATAAATAATTTAAATTACACTATCTGCCACGTAGACAATACAATTGTAGAGAATACATTATAATATTATTTTTATTCAAAAGGAAAAAATATGGCGTATTCTTATTATAGTATAGGCCATTCTGTATTGACTCATTCCAAAAGTGAAATAGCAGGAGTTACTGCTATTAAATTTTAAAGCTTCTGTACTTAAAATAATTTATTAATATTATATTAATTAATTAGTTTTTATTTATATATACAGTTTATTGCACCAGATACAGAAATATTAATTCAAAAATTTAATCACGTTTGTACGTGTCAGTTTTTCTTTTTCTATCGATCAATTTATTTTTGCACATACACAAATAAAACTATATGCAAATTTATTTTTTATGTGTCGACATCATATCGGTTAATAAAATATTTATTTTTACTATAGGCGACGGCATACAATATGTAAAAAAATATACAAGTCCCAACCGAATAAGGAATTTTACGATCTAGGCACGTAACAAAAGTAACCCCTATTGTATTGTTTTGACTATCACAATGGTCAGGCTTTAAGAAAACCTTTTAAATAATTGCAGCATACAAAAACAGGGGCCTAATTATGTAACGATGTTATTTATTTAATAACATTCATGATTGTAACGGAATAAAATTGGTATAGAAAATTGCAAAACATTTAATTTTCTATGAACAATTTGAGAGTTGTACGATTCGGTATTGTAACTGTCAAATCTGTACAAATATGCAAATTTTTGGATATTAATCCATAAAAATTCTGAATTATTGATAACATACTTAAATTATTAAGGCCCATTTCTCTATCACAATTATTAAAGATCACACAAACATACCAATAATAAATCACAGATCCGCGCACCTTGAAAATACCGAGCCAAGACCGTCATTTTCAAACAAAATTTTATAATATATATATTTTTAGAAATATTAATATTTGTGATGGTAAATTAATATTCCCCCTTACAAATATTTATATTATTAAACAGGCTAATATAAGATACAGAGGTCTACAGACTACATAATACAGAGAGTAAGCTTGAAAATAAGTGACATCTGGAAAATAGTCCAGTCAAATAAAAATACATATATATGAACATCCTCATTCCAACAATGATATCTAGTTACGAGAATTAGCACCGACTGAAAAGCTTTCACTCTATATATGTAATATTCTACGGTTATGTACCACTAGGTGTCCAATTTCTCTGGTGGCTAATATAAATAATGATGACTAATATAAAAAAAAATATTATTTACATTAATTGCCAATTTGGCAACCTCCTTCATTATTTATTGGTTACGTTGTGAAGTACCCATCAGATAGTTTATATTATTATGTTTTATATTTAGTATTTGAGTATTATAATGATTTTATGTGCACTAATGAACACGTAAGGAAATAAATCAAGTATATAAAATAAATAATTACAAATATTTCATTTAATATATATATATATTAGATATTTTTATATTACCCGTATATTGTGTTCGACTTATATTATTCACAAAATATTTAATTGACAAATAAAATACATTTATTTTGAAAGTACAGCTATTAGCTAGCTATTTCATTATAATATGTAACAAGCGACGTGTGAAATACGGTCGTTCTTTATTATAAATATTCTGTGCTATTCAACAATTCATTTTTTATAAAAAAAACTACATAGGGATGTGGATCATTAAGAGTGCTTTATAAGAGTAAACATTAGAAACTGCACAGTCACCGGCAATAGATGTAATAAAATGAATTTTCTTTCAGAATAAATATGTAGAAATATTTTTACTGAATTGATATTGTGACCATTTACAACATTTGCAACATGCTGCGTTGCAATGTGATGAAAGTGACTACACATTAGTCAATCTTTTCGTCTTCTTTTTATTTTCTTTTATTTTTGGAAAGAAATTTCTTATTATGCTCGTTGATACGACTTTGCATCACAACATTGTAATGTGTAAATAATTTTTTTAAACAGAACTTATAACGATAAAATTCTATCTAGTTACCTCAACGAGAGACGCATTTTAACGTACCGTACGTAACATAACGTGCGTCAAATTAAATAGTGAACTACTAAAATGCAGAATAGCTTGCCTTTAGTATATTTGAACCTATTTTATAATATAAATATAATTATTTTACTCAATTAATTAATATATGATTATCTATAACTGATTCCGTATTTAGCAGCTACTTGTGGCGTGTGAGTGGTGGCTACAGCTAGTAATAGGGGAACGTCATTTACGTCGATATTCAGGGATTTGGTGAGCGTGGCAATGTCACAGAAGTCAGTTGACATCAGCATATCGGCTAGAGTTTTTGATAGAACGCAGAACTCTCGTAGCTTCCCTTCCAAAAATGTTATACACTGAAAGGAAATAAATGGTTGAGTTATAGTTACTATGTAATGGCTACTTTAGTAAGTTAATATAATCTTTCATGACATTATTTAATGGCAAAATAAAAATACATGATGCACAGCTAGTAAAATAACGGAATAAATATATAGACATACAGACAAATTAAAACAAAAAAAATATATATTTTTAACTTGACTTAGTAGCTAGGACTTTAAACCGGATTTTTCAAGGTTTGTAGGTGTACGACGTGTGCATGTGTCTAGGGAAATTATGAATGCATTACCTGGTGTGCTGGAACCCTAGCACGATGCATGGCGGGTAGTGCATCCAACATGGCACCCACTAGTGACGACATGCCCCCCGCGCCTTCATACCCTCCACCCCCCGCGCGGTGCTCCCGCCCAACAATACGAACCTCCCTGTAACAATAACAACATGAATATCGGATTTATGGTAATAGGGCTTTGACCCTTTGCTGACAATATATCCCATTGGGGGAAAGGAATTATTTATAACGTGAATAACCCCATTGCTAGTGAGGTACCTACCTCACGCGGTTCTCCTTGGAAACTATCGTGGTAAAGTACCATTTGTCAAGATGGTTTAACTGACCTGACACTGGTGTCCAGCCAGCGTTAACCTAAGTTTATAATCTAAGGTTTCCTAACCCGTTGTCCGCGTACCCTTGGGGGTCTGCGAGAATGTGTATGGTCGTCAGCCCATCGTCTAATCTATGGACATTCAAATCAATAAATAAATGACATCAAATATTATAATTGCTATGCTTACAATATTTAATAGCACTCAGCTTAGTAATATTTTTTCAGTACTAAAATAAATTATTCGAAATTTATTGCCGTGTTATCTAATAACGATGTCTTTAAAGTTGTGTTTGATAATCAAGAATCCGTGGACTCAAAGAGGTCGAGATTCGCTGATAATGTGTCTTACCATTTATTAGTATCTCCTATAATGGCGATGGTTTGAAGCGGTGACTCTTTGATTTTGTTCAGGTACGAGGTCAGGTCCAAATCTCGCCTTAAATCTGTCTCCCAAATGTTCGACTTTGCGATTGTTCCTAAAATATCAATACATTGTTATAAGTAATAAGTAACCTAAAGCAAAACAGTCAAAGATTTTTTTATTGTATAATAAATTACGAATATAGCTTCCTTTGTAAGCTATATTCAACGCGAATGAGATATGGTAGAGACGCTATCAGGGTCCGGCGGTATAACAAATTAGTCCTTAGTAATGACTATGCATGAGAACTACCAGAGTAACGTATGATAACATGTGTTCGTGATGCATAATGTGTATAGGCGTTAGTTTTCCCTTACCATCAGGTGGATCTTTAGCAATGACATACATATCTAAGATATAAAATGTTAAGTGTAACTTTATTCTATTTATTTCAATATTACCTTGTATTATTAAATCAGGTACATAATGGTCTGTAATTCCACCGAGCAGGGAAGCATCGAACCCGGACCTCGAATGATCCGGCACCGATCGTAAGCGCAGTGACGGCAATGGAAACTCTATAACCTGCTTTACTTCAGGTGCGTTATCCTTTTCCTTTACTGTCACTGGCTTCTTCACTTCTCTCTTTTCTTCCGCACGTAACATTCTCGTATCTACAGGATTCACTATTAATGTGTTTTCTATCCGCCTCCTAACAAAATTCACTGGTGGCTCCTCTGTCCGATCAACTTTGTTTTCAACAGTTTCTTTGGCATATTGTGGCTCTGACTGTCGCGGGATATCATTCATGTACTCCATTTCAGAAGCGTTCGTCGGCGTTTGCAGCATCGATTCCATTAACTGACATTTGTAACAAGTCTCGCATCTCTCCTCTTGAATCGGAGGCACAACAGTTGGGTCAAACTGGAAATTGTCCAACTTCAAATTCCCCGGTTTACCGATATAGTGTCTATCTAATATCTCTAAATTTTTACTCTTCATATAATTAGTGACTATCTGAGGGTACTTATCGAACTCGAATTTAAAACCGGAATGTTTAATTGGTTTGGAATGTTGAAGCGTTTGCCCGCAGCATTTCGAAGGGCTCTCTCTATTCTTTTCATAATTAGGACTATCTTTGGCATAGACTTCTTCCTTCTCGTCGACCTCCAAGTTGATGGGTTCATTGTGTACTTTGGATGACTTCTTAACACTCTTCCCTCCATTCGATTTATTCTTTAGTCCAACCAGCTGTTCATCTTCACCCAATACAAAAACAACTTTCTCATCGACTTCAGGCTCCTCTGGATTAGAAGAATTTAGACTAGAGTCCGAGGACGCCCTCAGAGAAAGCATCATGGTGGGATTCCTTCTTAGCACGCAGCCTGTAGATTTCACACTTGTTGAACTACAATCTTCCACAGTAAAGTCTAAATTATTAGAGAGCTTTTGACCGATATTGGCTAAAGTGGATGACCGTTTCATACTGGTCTGACTAGCCACGAGCGTACTGACACTACTATCACTATTCTGAGTATTAACTATCGGCACTTTCAGACTGTCTTTAGACGCGGAGTCCACTAGATCATTCACTTTACTGGCAGTACTGGTAGCGTCTGAATGTTCCGCGTTCACACTAACAACTTTATATTTATCAACCACACAACCATCAAAATGGTATTCGCTTCTTTTAACATCACCACAGCGGACGAAATAAGTTAACACTATTAACAGCCTGTTTACGAATTGAGGGTTGTTGGTGCCACTTATGATGGTTCTGGCTGACCGTGGCGGGAAGCCTATGTTGCCGCAGAGATCACTTAGTTGGGCCCATAGCGCGTTGTACGCTCTCCTGGGTTCAGTTGCCCATGACGATTGAGTTTGCAAGTCAGCTGTGTCATATGGACTAACGGTGGTAACCCAGCCGAGATGGTACGTCAGGACATGGGTTAATAATGTGCTGATGAAACTGAAACAATAGAAAAATAATGCGTTTAAAACATGTTCAACATTTACCATATAATGTTTTACGCTGAATAGTTCATTAAAATAACTCTTTAAATTGTTTCTAACTGCATTTTTGAATTGGCTATCTATTATTAATACTGAAATGATAACCTCTCTATAATTACAACAAAGAAAAATAACAATTTGTGTATTATTTATTTATTATTTATTTCGACCTGAAAGAACGGTAGGCTCTCTTGTCACGCTGAATTCAACATACCCAGCGAATATTAGCATGGACAATCTAGTATTACAGTTGTAAAGGTATATTTACTTATACTTATATTGTCTGCTTACGCAAGGACTCACAATAATTTATTAACGTCATTCCAATCAAAAAATACAAATCACGTGAGCACGTAAGAATTACATTTAAAAATGGTTTGCCAAAATGTTACACCACAATATCTACGTTGCGTGGTTATACAACGCTGTGGGCATCATATAGAGTTGTTTATCATAGGTGAAAAAAAATCAATGATAAAAATAACCACGTACAATTTGATTCAAAAAACATTATTATAACTGAGTGCTCATGTGTTGCCATTACAGAGGAGTAAGATGTCATGTGGCCTGATACTTGTATAGAGTATACCTTGTAATTTCACCTTAAGAAGAGGGTGAGATACCGAAACACGTCTTACAAGTAAGTGAAGCGGCGAAAATAGGTGAGTCAGAGGTTCCCACGCAGACATCTTTGTGCAGTTTACCTCAGTAGTTATTAAGATAAACAGATAATTATCATTCAACATGTCTCTCATAATTAACAAGTTTAGAGGAAGCCAAAGTGTTATGCATGTTTTTGTATAACGAAGTCATTAATCGCTAAAACGTTGGATATAATCCAGAAGAAGCCACTGAACGTAAATATTCTTTGTTGGTATTTGTAAAATCATGATTAATTATGTTAAGAGGAAACTATCAATGAAAAAATATTACATACTGTAATAACTGATTACAGTATGTAATAGGGGGAGTCCATAAATTACGTGAGATGTTTAAGAGAGGGAAGGGGTCGAGTCAAATCTCTAATCTTACGTTGAAGAGAGGGGATCTCGGCAAATATCACGCTATTTTTTTTCTGATTGAAACAAAAAAAATATACTATTTTGGTCCATTTAATCCAGATTGTACATGCACTTGTTGTTACTTGTTATTACACTTTTAACTCTCAGCAATATTGATTACTAGTCTTAAAGAAAAAAAAATGTGCTTTTATTTACGACTGTAAATAAAAGCACATTTTTTTTTTCTTTGAGTTTACGTAAGAAACCCACATTTTGAAAAATCTCACGTGAGATTGGGGTTTGAGGGAGGGGGTTGAATAAAATCTCACGACATCTCACTAGGGGGTTAGGGAAGGATAGAAAATTAAAAAAACACCTCACGTAATTTATGAACGCCCCCATACTATAGAATTTAGTATCATACATTGACAAATTATTACCTAAACAACACGGTTCCTTAAAGACATTCAACTTAAAAACTGAGACCATATTCTTGTTTTGGTCATTAAAATTAAAATACCTTAGAAGTATTTACTTATTCCTAGAGTTACAAAAAAAAAACTATAGAATGCAATCAAATTCTGACTCGTAAATATTTAAAATAAGACCTAAATTAGACACTACATAAGAGTACTGCACGATTCAGATTTACCGATAGAAACAACACCTAAAATTAGAGTTAAAAACAGTTTCTAATTACATTTCTATTCAGTGTTAGCCATTCAACTTATGTAATTACCATATCCATATCAGCCAAAAGTTTCAGCCTAGAACATCGGGCTTAGAATAAGATAGTTGCTCTTCGACACACGCCTAAATCTACATACACTAAAAATTTAAATTAAATGTATGAGTATATGTAAGACACTCGATATATTGTTAATTCTTACAAGGGTATTAATAATGTTAATATTGTACATTCATTTTCGAAGAAATGTTATAAACATTATAAAGGTAATGCAAAAAGAAAAATATATTCGAATTTCATAAAACGTACATACTAAAAATATTCGAGTAAAAATTGAGAACGAACACATTCATAAAAGTTATAATCAAAGAGCGATGCAGCTTTCCCTTAAACTCATGTGACTTTCCGAGTTATCTAACTGACAATAAACTTCGTCACATGATTATCTCTGTTTGTAGCGAATATACGTGGTCGTGTAGTATTTTATAGACAAGGTGTCACGTGCAGATCAGACCAGACCAATTCGCACATTTTTGTATAATAATAGACATTTTAAATAGATCCCAATTCTAAGTCAATAAACAAGCATACACCCGTAAACTATTCGATGCGGTGTTAATATGAAAAATATATGTGTGAAAAATTTATGTTTATACATATTTTTAGATCTGAAGTCCAATTTTTTACTTATACTATATATTTTATGACTTCATTATCGTCTACATTTTATCGAATCAGTTCATTTCATTAATGGATTTATATTTTTTTTTTACTGTAGTCTCAATAATGGTCGGAATTTATTCACCAATAGAGAAGGTCGTATCGCTTCCAGTAGCGGTGGTTAGGTTTCCGCATTGAATATTTGTGGTCTCACACATGGTAATGGTAGCAACAAAATAATATTAAATAATATTTTTGGACGTCGTTTAGAATATATATATAATGGTCAGTTTAGAGTTATAATTTCTTTTCAATTTAGGATGTCATACGAGTCAAGCAAGAGAATAAAACAATATACTAGTGAATGGAGAATTCAAAACCCTCTCAAAAACGTCAACATCTTCTTCAATTATAATCTGAATAGCGATTTCAATCCAAATCGACTATTTGCCATTTTTTCGAAAGTAAATTAGAATGTAAGGTAGTTCATTCAATGACAACAAAATGTAAACCTAATACTTTGCTAGTATACAATTTAATCTCAAACTAAGCAGAACTCGTATTATGTCCCAAATTTGAATTTAAAAATGAATCTGTATTATTGTAAACATGTACAACATTTATTTGACAAGAATACGAGCTGAGTTTCTTGTAGTACTGAGTACTTCTCATCTCAAAATCATTCCGAACTAACGGTAGATTTGACATATCATAAGAGTCTGTAATAGACCTACATGAATAAAGATATTTTGAATTTGATTTTATGAATACTGATACCTAAATATATTTTAATATTATATATTGTAAACCCACCGAACTTAGACCGATACAAACACATATAGTCATGAATACAAATATTTGTATTGTGTTGGGGTCGAACCCGCGACTGTCGACTGAAAGGCGGTCATCAGATATAATGAAATATAACTTAAATTTAGTATGTAATTATATATTTATGACGAGCATTATCTAAGGAGCTATAGAGTTTCCACTCTCAAATTATGACACCATAATAAATGTTGATCCAAAGCCAGAGAAGTCACTAGAAATATCCGCATGTGTGAGTTCATGTCTCTCAATTAGCAAGTTACTTATCACATTATCAATATTATAACAATTGTTTTATGTTCTATTATGATTGCAATAAAATAATTCCGTATATGAATGTGTACACGTTTTCCATTTATGAAAACATATATTAGATACCGTTGTTGACTTAATACGTTATCAGTCAGAGATCACTGCCAACACTATTTTTATGAACATGCGATATAAGAATAGATTTCTGATATAGCTATACATTATTTATTAGCTTTTTTGTCAATGTCGTGATAAGTAAACGTTATATTTTATTTATAGGCAAGTGGCGTGACTTTATAATAATTTTACAGTATATCGATTCCTCTACACGTATATCGTTATGGTTTAAGATATTTTATTCATAACTATTTACTACGTATGCATGACGCTACTGGAATGGCAGCGCATGAACGGTACCACGTGAGTCGGCCGTCGGTTGTCATTCCAGTTACATAATAAAAAGTCTTAGGGTTACATTTAACGAATATAAAAACAGGAACTATTTGAGTTCTTTTTCATACCTTGCATTTATACTATTATTATTTGTAATCGGTGCAGTATATCTTCTTCCACTAATCCCTGTCAGTCGTCATATGTGAGTCTCTCTCCATACACTTTTGATAAAGAGTTGTAATGATGAAGATGTAAAGTTACTGCAATTATTTAAAAAGCAACACCCAAGTTTCTTGCTCGTTGCTTTCCTAATGAGCGGTAGATTAAAAATAAAAAGCATGACTACTCAAAAAAGTGCGTAAATTTAGGTTTATTTGTATATTTTTTATTCTAGTAATACAATACTGGATAAACTAACATAACATTTAAATCAGAATTATAAGTTAAAATTTTAGACTGATTTTCGAAAATTTGTAATCCAGCATTGTACTAGGTGTGTATTACTAAAATATATATACTCACAAATTAGTATGTTTAGTGTCGGCCACAGATAAAACTGAACAGAGATCAGATAATAGAGTATCAGCTGTCTTATTGGCAGTGCGCCGGTCACTCGTCACTAAACTCAACCAAACTGGCTGTAGTCGCGGCCCATGCATTAGATCTGATAACCTGAAAAAAAATGTTCCGCAAAATGAACAGACATAAATCTAAAAGAAAGAGTATATAACCAATATATGTGATAGATTCAAAATTACCAGACGTTACGTAACAAACAAAAAAATATTCGATTTTTTTTATAAGATTTCGTCACATAATTGATTTTAAATATGAAAAATCTTGCTTTTTATACAGAATGAACAGCATTTTCTTTTAGTCATTGTAAAGGTTAACCTTTGATGCTACTAAGAAAACTACATCTAAAGCCAGTTTTTCTAAAAAAAACTCAAATATGTAAACACAGAATAAGGGGACGGAAATTTCTTCTGCAAGTTAGACAAATTATTACTGTTTTCTGTTGGTCCTATTGTTAGCAATAGGTCACATCATGACTGTATCCAAATTTATTCTTTGAATCTTTGCTCGTTCATCTTATGATAAGTCTGCTTTCCGAATGAGTGGTAGAATAAAAAAATATGGCTATTCAGAAGCACTTGTTTGAATAAAGATTATTTCTATTTCTATTATGTAGTAATGTAGGATTACATTGCCGCCCTTTCACCAGTAGTGTAAACAGAATCACTATTTTCATTATCATTGTCTTGTCTTTATTCCATTATTTTGGTTGGCGCAGTACGTCATCCTCTTCCACTGATCCCCATCGACCGTCATATCTGAGCATGCTCTCCGTTTATACATATCATCTTTCACACAATACACCCATATTGTTTCAGTCGTCCTCTCCCTTTCCAGTAATTCACACGTTATTCACATTCAGGTTATATACTTTCTTTAAGAAATGCAACGCCTTATTGAAGAATAATGTCAGCCACTTATATCAAATTCACTTAATAACTTCCATAACTTCTATATTCCACATGGTCCTAAGGCTTGACTGGTTTGGTTTGGTACTTCGCACAGCATGTCTTACTTCTTCTATTATAACAGAATCAGAATTTTATCATACATAAGAAAACATATTGTAAAATTATTTTTGCCAGTTTCTTACACATTAGTTATTCACTTACCACCTGGCAGCGTCAATAGAGGCACGATGCAGCGTCGATACGAATCCTCCACCCGATACTGCGGTCAATGTTGCCAGCCGTAGTCTACATACTAAAGCTTGCAACTGTGGCGAATGCTCAGCGCATCTACGGACTAGATCCCTGCGAAAATGTACCTTATATCAACACAATTAGAATCATCGGTTCAGTATAAAGGATAGAAACTTAGTATCATAGTTATAAAGTGTTTTTAAAACAAATACTATAAAATGAAAGTACAGGAACAGTTCATTTCGACGGCCTTGATGGTCTATCAATTTAGCACATTGCTTTATTTCCGATGGTCGTGAGTTCGATTGCTCTCACGATCCAAACATTTTTAATCATGAGTATAATTGTTTTTAAAAGGCTGGGTGTTATCTATGTATATTACGTATGTATTTAAAAAAAACTGCATGTAAGTACTTCTATCACTTTCTTAGTCAATCACAATCTCTACTTATCTTAGGACTAGAGGACACTATATGAATTGTCCAGGGTTATTGTTATTATAAAAAAAAAAATTTAAATATGAGCAGAGTCTAAAATATAACATGCTACTGCTGTCCAAATATACACGTCAATTGATTACTCCATTTAAAATCATAATCAAATATTTGGATATTGTACGAAATCCTGAACTAACATCTCCGTAGCATCCGCAACAGTGAACAGGAGAGCTAGTCCCAACTTGTTCTTCCTCTGCGCCGTGGATGAACCGGTGCTAATTAGACTATCACTCGTGCCACTCGCAGAACTACTGCTATACATCTGTTTAGAAACAACAAAATATTCCTAAATGCATCACATTATTTCAATTTATATTCAAAATTACATTTTAAGGAAAAATAAATAATAAAATAGCACCCTATTATCCTCCTGAGCAAAGAAGCTCCCTTTCCTCTGCAGTGAAACAATAAAAATCATCTACTTAAAATATCGAATTCCTAAATATTTGAATAAACAACAAAGAATTAAAATAAATATGTCAGGAAATAAAAAAAAATCAAACAAAGATAATTGACCCAGAATGATACGTGCTTTTGTGCACATATAATTCTAAGTCACAGATTAGATTATTCTTTGGCTCTTGAAATACTAGTTGTAAAACATTTACAAATTTATAAGCAATCCAGTGTTATTTGATAAGTTTCAAATCCTTGAATCTTATTTATTACTAGCGACCGCGGACCATTATTAACGCGATGTTTGCTATAATTTACGGAACTACTAATTCAATTTTGTAAATTATTCTAGTATTAGATTTTTGTGGAAGGCTATATGCCATCACGATTTAATAGTTGCGAGGAGTTTTGAATCAGACGAAATTTCTACGTCTCCCAGAATATAGGTAGATTAACAGAACAAATACCCCTAAGCAATTGTTTTTAAATCGATTCGATCGATCGTTGCGACACAATCTCTACGAGGTACCCAGATAATAAATTATTACGAAATGTATGGAACTTTTACATTTACATATACAATTTATCTTAGTTAAATAAAATTATAGCTTGCACAGCACATCTCATCAGCACGTATTAACCCTTCGAAAGAATATTATAGTTCTAGTAGGAAGAATTCAAATACATATATTTAATTCTACTAGCAATGAATTAAAGGTTGTTCAAGTACTCTTGGAATGCTTTAGTATTGTATGGTTTAATAATTGTTTGAAATGACTAGAACTTTGGTACGACTAACATAAAATAATTTCTTAATAAGACATAGAAAATTCTTTAGGAATACAAGAATGAGAGTGGGAGAAAACAGGATCAGAGTACTGAAACCGCACTATAAATAGCTAATGAATTGATATTCAAATGTAAATTCATATTGACGTCTCGCTAATTTTGCGGTTTAGCACAGTGCCTTTATTCCGATGGTCGTGGTTTCGATTCTCGTCAGATACAAATAGTCATTAGTGTGATTGTGTGTATTGTTCTAGGTAGTCTGTATGAAAATATTATATATTTATCAAAAAAAATATATAGGTGGAGTTTCTCGGCTGTTTACTACCCATAGTATAAAACCTGCTAAGTTTGAGATAGGTTAGAAGAGATGTGTGAATTAATCAGAATTTTAAAAAACCAACATAAGAAATTATGTATATTTAATTTTACTATGACTAATGCAAAGGTTATCGTAGTAAATACACTGATAAACTCGCACATGATTATAGTGATCGTACAGAATGAACACCTCATGTGATGCATCACGCGGTCTGAATCAGACAAATTACAACCGTATGTAGAGATATCCAATATGATCTTTTTATACGTAATAAAAAACAAATAAACTGATGACCCACCTGATGGTAAGTGGTAACCGTCGCTTATATACATGAACAGCACTACGGACATCAGGTTACAACTGATAACCTGATGTCCGTAGTGCCGCTCATGTATATATATACGCGACGGTTACCTCTTAGTCACGTGTTACCGTTCATATGTTATTATTCCAGAGGACTAAGAGTTATGCATCTTAATTGCCTTAATTGCTTTGTAATTTCACTGCTAAATTGCATGCTACAGCTTACAAAGCGGCTGAGGTACTGAAGCGATTTTTTAGTCATACATCTCAGCCTGTATGAAACTAAAAAAATACATTCAAGAACTTACGACATGCTTATACACGTTATTTTAATTTAAAAGTTAAATATATGTATCCATTTTAATGCAATTTCTATGGGCCGATCAAGAAGTATAATATGATTAAATAAAAAATATATTTTCAAAACTGAGTATAAATGCAGGATATCTTAGATCACAATCAAAATAGAAAATAGAATTATCTATTTTACCTCTTAGTTTATTTAAGTCATCATGCATCTTCTGAAAAAAAGTGTACTTAGTTTGCCATTGATTCGAAAGAAGTAGATTCAATTGATGAAAGCACAGTAATTACCTGCGAATCGCTGCTAGTCACATTGCTGGTGGCAGTAGGCAAATTCAGATAGTTGGTGCTCTCCTGACCAAGGTTGAACCTCGTCGCCAGGTTCTGGAAGGTGCGTCTTTGCCAGCTGCCGTTACTTGATGTACTTATTTTGCGTCCAGATGGTGCTATAAACATTTATACTCTTAGTTGTAAGACTACTAACTCGTACTCGACATTTATCCCCTACTGCACCCACTTCCAGATTATTTTTCAATATAAAAACTAGTATACATCCATCCTCGTGTTACAATCTATGTTCATATCAAATTTCAATAAGATATAATTAGTCGTGAAAAGATTACAAAAAGTTAGAAAGACAAATATAGATTAGAACAGAATGGCTTGCTTTAAATTTACATCTATTTATTATACAGAAAATAACATGTGCATGTTAAATAATAGAAACCATGGCAAAACGTATCTACATATGTTTCATATAGTAATCTAAAATATAATAATAATATAAGGAAGTGTGTCTGTTTGTAATTTTTTCACGACTAAATAGCTGAATAAATCTGCATGCAATTTGACGTGAACATAGAGAATATCACGTGTACAAAGCCTATTATCTCAACAAAGCTGAGGAAGACGGGATTAAAAGATAGAATTAAACAATTTAAAATTAAATCAACGAATCCGAACTTTTTACTTGCCAAAGTGTCTCAATATAAAAGCCTGCCTGTGTAGACTCATAGCGGAGGCCGAAGAACTATTCCTTCATACATTTAATAACTTCTAAATGTGGGATGAAACAGATTTTATTGAGATGCAGTGCCTTAAAAGGCAAATTGTCTTTACGCTTATGTAATGAATAATATTAGGAATGGTGCACTCTCTTATGTTAAGTGTAAACTATGATGGAAAAAATCACCGTAAATTGACCATGATCGCTTCCAGGATGGACAGCGTGGTACCCATCCTGATGATACATGCAATAGGTCTTTTAGCCCGTATTAGTAACAATCCCATGAAATGCCTGTACGTTAAAAATAGAATAGCTTCTATGTCATACAGCAATTCCGTCTAATTGGCATCATACACGCAAAGGCTGATCCCCATTTGGTCGGTTTGTACCGGCCACCATTAAGAATTAGAATTTAGCAACAGGCACTTGTGCAAATTACAGTAATGTGCTAACTGACCTTGCTTTATTTAGTTTGATCCCATTTTAATACCAGTCCAATAGTACGTATCTACATAAAATTTATAGAACAAAATAGTTTTTTTTTAATTTAAGCACTTTTGTAAAGTCATTTTTACTTTTTTAATCTACTGTTCATTCGGAAAGTTGTCGCATTACAAGAATAACGATCAAGAAACGTGTGTTGCTCTTAAAGGTGGTAACTTTACATTTACGTTGAAATGTGTGAATACAAAACTACTACCAAGCACTAATTAATTGGAGTCAAAATATTAAATGCATAATAAACTAAATAAAAAAAAAACAAAATACTAAATACCTACGTACAATCTCGCGTCTTTCAATCCTGCGTGCTTCAGCACATTTTATAATAATTAATTAATATTTCAAAATTACGCACACCTATCTATGGAGCAAAGACACAATAAAGTCAAAGTCATTGGACAACAATATGTATATAGTAAAAATTAAAACACAAACCAAAGTAAAATTACATGAGAGTTCATAACACAAACGCGCGAAAGAGAGAATATAAAAAATAGAATTAAATGTAGCACTCATGATTGCGCGCGCTCCTGATCGCACGTAAAAGAACGGTCGTATAAAAGCAGCTTATTACAAAAATGTTTAACCTACAGTACGCTAATCGGCAAACAACGCTTAGTCAAATCACCCCACTTAAGAAACGAAACAACGACCGTGAAATAATAACCTAAACGGAAACAAACCTAACGGGTAATGCGACCGTTAACTACTGTCACCACGTACTAGCAAATAGGAAGTGATGTCATTACTTACAAGAGAAAGTGAAGAATTCCTCTTGCGCTTTACTTCCATCCCATATATCAAACATAGATACGTAGTCGTAGGTGGATCCGACGCTGCTGTGAGGGGTGAGATCTCCATAAAAACCTGTTGATAAATTAGCATATATGAACATAACAATAAAGTACAGTTTCGTAAATCTAACCCTAGATATGGTAAACAGAAGCAAACAGAATTGATTTGTCGACATTATGACTTACACAACCCTCAATTTTCATATTTGAATACCACGAGAAAGGATTACTCAGTCTCTAGAATTAATTTGGTTTGATACTAATAAAATATATATGTAATACACAAAAATAGACATAAAAATTATAGGGCTACTTTAAACCGCTATTAAACTCAAAAGGGAAATTAGGATAAAATATGATTTATTTGATTATATGGAATTATAGAAGATAGGTACAATTAATTACTAAACTAAACATGTGTTTAAATACAGCAAAGAAAATTACACTGTTTATTTCAAATTAAATCGTATAGAAATGTGATATGATATTCATCATCATTAACGCCATTCTTCTGGGGAATGATCTCTTCTTATAGCTAAGACGAAGCTTTACATTACCGCGATTGGGAGACGGCTCCATTTTAAATAATTTGAGTGAAAAATTGCCTTACACCAATGTAATTACTGTAGATTTGTTATCTTAGTAGCCTTTATCGCCAAGCTAGGGGAAAAATAAGTGTCAGTATGACGTTAATTCATTAGACCAACTATACCTGAATCACCCCTATCCAGGGAGAAACTCAAAGACACGCCTTCTTCTTTCAGCAGCGGTACATTTAATGGCGTTGAACTGTTTCGCAATTTAGCAGTACTGCATTCAGTTCTTCGGTCTGTTCGGCTGATTCGGCGGGAAGTTGGTACACAGAACACCTTAGTACACATCAACCTAAATTGGAAAAAATATCGGTCTTAATTTGTGATATTCTTTTTGTTTGGAAAAATGATTCTTACCTAAATACCACTGATAATTTTAAAATACTAAATCATCAGTCGCTTACTTTAAGAAATATTTTCGTTTAAAGTAATCTGGATAACATAGCTAGCAATGAACCATGTTTGGTTAACCATCTTAATAAATTCCTGGTAAATTGTACGCTAACTGATCTGATCTCGGATTCATCTTATCATTCTCCGCTGGTGCACCGCCAGTGTAAACCATCAGCACAGGCGAAAACACCATTGCATTAACATCGTTTTTAAAATAATATTTGTACACTGTGACAAAACCCCACCTACAAAAGCGTAGCTCTTAAATTATGAAAGATAATAAATAAATACCTATACCCATACAACTCTATTCGTCTTTGCGAAGCTGGCTGGGTCGTTACTTACTTATATTATAGATAAAGCTGTACCTTCTAGGCTCTTCCATGATGTGGATCTTCAATGAGACACTCTTGCAGTTCATAGCCACAGCGCCGAATATCATCTCACCGAGAACGCTGGCGTCAGCCGATGGACCCTTGTACTGGACAAATAAAGAGATGAATTTCTTAGCATTTCACGATTACACCGTGTGGGTGGCGGGTTCATCGTGTGGCAGAGAGGGCAACTCCAGGCAGTTCCCGGGATTCGTGACCCGGGTATACGATTAAGGGGCCTTTGCCGACGTACGCTATCTATATATCGCTCATGTTTCAAACAATGTTTACAGGGTCAGCTAGTATAAGTGTTAATCTATGATTAATGATAGTATGACGCCTGAATAAACGGAAACATGTACTTCTACCAAATGAGTGACGTGCTGAAAAAGGGCCAAGAAAAAAGTACTCATAACCGGCGGGGTTGTATAAATAGACTATCGAATGCGATGGCTGGATTAGGAGAGTATTATATGAATCAGAATATTTGCCTTCCTATTGGTTTTGCCTATCCTAAAGACGTAATGTATGTATTTACTACTACTTATTAATTACCTATTTATGCAACTCCATAACATGGATTTTCAATAATTACTTAGACTGTATACCTACTTAATATTACTCATATTATGTATATATACGAAATCGACATAACTCACATTTACTCTTAAGACAAACACCCTTTAGCAAAATTCGGTAACACTATGCTACTGATCTTGTTAAATTGCTCTTGAATTGCATACGGATCAAAAATAAAAATAACACATAAAAACATAAAGATAGCGGCTTAAATACGTACATAATTAAAAAATACTAGAAATACATGGTAAAACCGATATATTTTACTGCCCTTCTGCTGGGATCTGAACCCAGAGTGTAAAGTAGTTCTCTCCTTATAAGAGATTTTTCATCTCTGTATTGACGTACCTAAGAGTATTTATTCTGTGTTCCCATAGTTCATTCCTTCCTTTCTCAAAACTATTTACTGATAATAAATTAAAAATTCCGCATTTTTTCATAAACGGTTTAGTTTCTATTACGAACATACATACGAATATACACAATTGAAACAAAGACATGTGATGTCCGTTAATTAGGCCGGGCGAAAATGACAATCCCACGAAGTGGATCATTATTTCCACTTAAAGAACTAAAGGCTAAATACGATACGAGCTAAATTTAGAACGAGTGCGAATAAACGAGGGTCGGCAGTCATGTGATCACACTCTGTCAATTGTAATGTTTATTTTTAAACTGATATAATGATAAGGATACGTGCACACAATAACAATGGCCAACTCGTAATCAGTACAAATGACTTCGTCTTGAACTCGTGAGTCATTAAGAAGAAACGTTGTAAAAAGATGTTATTTTTAAACCACTCATAAAAGAGGTAAAATTTAATTGAGAAGCTATTTTTTATTTGAGACAATATCTTCGTCAAGAGTTATATAACTTTTTTCTTACCTAATTAACAATTACATTCGTTAGAAAAATATAAGTATTTAGTATATTAAAACGCGTATCTTACTACCATGACCATGACCATCTAATTGACCATGATGAAACCTTCCAGGGAGCATAGAGTAGAACATGACCCTTGATAGGCCAGGCTATATTACTGGTAAGTGGGCCAGTGGTCTACATTATTAAGGTACGTAAGAAAAAAAATCAATACAAAAATTAGCTAGTACCAATATTAATAAATTATTTTAACGCTTAAAGGGTGTAATTTACTTTATATATGATATACCATAGGAGTTGCAATACTGATCTGGGTTATCTGTGGCTATCTGGTACTGTAATATTGAAATAATTAAAAATTTAATTAATTATTTATTTATTTGATTAATTAAATTAATTATTTGATTAACTATCCCCCACTTTAGGTTACACTAATTTTACATAAAGCATATCACTCACCATATATGTAAATCCCTCTGACACCTCCACAATATATGGGGCATCATTGGTCTGTCTAATGTTGGGCTTGTCATTTTTGCCTGCTGGAACTTTGTCAATACTCGATGAGTCAAATAGGAGCTTCCTACCACGCAAATCACACTCTTTGAATAGAAGCAGCCTCACTTGCTCCTGGTTAATCTGAGAAGACCTGTGGACAATATTAATCTATTTTTATATGGACAAAGTTGTCTAATTCTGCCACCTAGCTGTTTGCTATGTAAGCTGTGTTGCAGTTATCCTACAACTGATGATTAGATAGTAAAATTACAGGATAAGAACCATGATACATTTCAGTCCTCTGGAGCATGGGTGTCATAGTACAATATTTTTTGTGTTCATGTATTGTATAGTGGTGACAGTTAACATAGCAGTGCTGCTAGTCTCAAGTATATAGGCTACAGTTATCAATTGATATTACTACTACTATAGGTAGGTCATAAGCTTGTTGGCCATCCCAATTACATAAAAAAATATATAAACACAGCTCTTGAGGTACACTGCACATGTCTTGTTGGATCACAAAAACAACAGACAAGAAAGCATGTGTGTCATTAGTAAATGATCAATCAGCTTTACTGACACTGTAGCCTACTAGAGCCTGAACTGGATGGTAGGGTTCAAACCAATACAAAAAATTTACTTGCATAACCTGATAAAAGATCATAAATGATATTGAGTGTAAATTTCAATTGAATTATTGAGTAATTGAAAATAAATTCGTAGGTTGAAACTGTCTTAAGCTATAACAACTAATACTTAGTTTAATACCCAACACTCAATTAAAGAAACAAATATAAGACATAATATATATATTATTGGTCCTATACAATTGTTAAGTGCGAATATATCATTAAAATTTGTTACTTATGTTTATGTTGCCCCCATCATCATTTAAGAATATTATGTATGTATATTTTAATTGATACAAATTAAATAAATAACTGAGATATTTGTTTCTTAATTTGATCTTGACTTTAGTGACCCACTTACACCAACACCATAATAACACAAGATTTATTTATAATCAGTATAAGTTAAATTATTACAATATTATATACTATTAGAACTACCCTACATAAATTTTAATATTCTATACACCACTTACTAGGACATGTTAAGATTCTATCAAGAGATGAGACATAAAAATAAAACCATAATTTACCTAAATTTCATTTTATTTCATACTCGCATCAGCTGTTGACAGTTGTTCAACAAAGCAAACTGTCAGCAGGGAATACTTCACCACTTGCACTCTCAATCCTATTATGCAGCCATAGTTTTCACTTTAAATGCACATCGAAGTTCGAATAATTATTTCTACCGTCCGTAAGGAGTGGAATGTACTGATGTACTATCGTGTTTGAATGTAAATAATAAGTAAACATTGTCGCCCCGCCTCTTCGTCAGTGACGTGAACAACGAAAGCGGGGCCGCCCACGCTCGCAGCTCGCAGTCATTATCACTCATGTCATAAGCTCACCGCTCGCCGTGCTGCCAGCATCTCTTGCGTCAATTTGCTCCCAAAGGTCCATCGAACGCCCTCAAGACGTTCTCAGGCACATCGTGCGTCAAGCTTCACATGTCACACGGAACAAAAATAAATTACAATGAATGAAAGGCATTTAATGACGTACCTGATGGCATTATGTAGTCCGCGAGTATTATAGTCGAGTTTTCTCTTAGCAGGGAAAAGTTTGTCGAATAATGCCATTGCATTAAATGTGACATTTCACTGGATTGTTTTGACCTGCTATCATCTTTATTGTCTTCATCTAAAGAAAGTTCCATAACAAATTAAACTACTTTCTCACACTTTTACCATTTTGCAAATTTTTTATTGTAGGCAAAATAATTGTAAATAATACTGTTATCTGACAGATCACGTGCTAAAGTCATATGATTTTTCATAGACAACAGTATTTTTTTACACTGAGGTCAAGGTCATTAAGCGTTCAGTAAACTGTGTATACTATTTTGTGATCATAAGCGTGTATATAATAAAAAATATTAGTATTATTATAAATAAAAATTGATTTCAATATCGTAATAAAAAGTAAAGTCCATCAAACATGTTTTTCTATTATCTTGTATATTATATTTATATCAAAATTTCATCTAAATATTCTGTATAGATATATCAGTTTATATATGTAGTTAAATATTTGTACTCAGTTTTAATTTCTAGCCTAAACAAAATGGTTTTAATTACAGTTTTAAGCATACTCTGTATCTGTGTCTATGACTCAATACAGAGCTCTAACCTGTTAGTTGTCAAAATTACACAAATATCAGTAATGTCAAATTTAGTAAACAAATATTTTGTTTTAATAAAGAATATATATAAATAATAATAATATTGGATATTTTTAAGTATGCGAAATTATTTCTTTCATTATATAATTATAAGAAGACAAATAGACGAAACTTGTAAGTTTAATTGTAAAAAGATACTTCATATTTTATACATACTATAAATACTCATATTTACACAGGATCCAAATTTTATTAATTCTAGATGCTTTTTTTAAATAGTACCAGTTTAGATCATACTATTTTTATATTATTTAAACATGCGTAGTGTCGAAGAAATTTATTCAGAACTTGAATCATATAGAAAAAGTGTCCAAGGCTCTTTTTCAGAGATTTCCGAGCTGGATATGTCCTGTAAAACTATCTTGAAGAATTACTTAAATAGTACGAGTACCACAAATCCAGCAGTCAATATAAAAATACAAGCAGTAATTGATTACATGTATGAAAGAGTCAATATTGGTAATTGGAAAGAGGTGAAACTTTTCTTAAGAAAAACTATTACCATAGCATCATATTTGAAATTAATTTATTTGGTAAAACTAGCAAAGTTTATAGATAATAATTTTATAAAAGAATCATATAAAATAATTGATTTTGGCATTTTATTTGGATGTCCACTAGATAATGAGCCTCAATTGTTACAAAATTGTGCATCTTGTTTCAATACCCTATCCCAAGAGTCTTCTGATAATGACAATGCGATATTGAATATACAAGAGAGCATTATAGTTGAAAGTAGCAAATATAATACTCAGCCTCTCGATATTCTTGATTGTCCTAGTATGGAACATTTCTATAGAGATTACATTTTAAAAGATAGACCTGCCATTTTGAACAATTGTATCAATCATTGGCCAGCCCTAAATAAATGGAAACATATAAGTTACTTCAATAAAGTTGCTGGTTCAAGAACAGTGCCTATAGAGTTAGGTCGTGTTTACACAGATTCTGATTGGACACAAAAACTAATGACAGTTGGTGAATTTATAAACAAACACATTTATCAATCCCATGGAGCTACAGGTTATCTGGCCCAGTACCAGCTGTTTGAACATATTCCAGAATTGAGAGGAGACATTTCTGAACCAGAATACTGCTGTTTCTCAGACAATGATGAAGCTGTAGATATAATGGCTTGGTTTGGCCCAAAAGGTACTGTATCGGCTCTACATCATGACCCCAAAAGAAACTTGTTAACACAAGTTGTTGGTGAAAAACATATATTTCTATTTTCACCCAATGATTCAGAGTTTTTATACCCACATGACCATGAGTTATTGAATAACACAGCACAGGTGGATCCAAGGGAACCTGACCTAGAGAAATATCCCAAATATACTAATGCAACTGCATATTACTGTGTCTTACATCCTGGTCAAATGTTATACATACCTCCAAAGTGGTGGCATTTTGTAGAATCACTATCTATAAGCATATCAGTGAGTTTCTGGTGGAACTAAAACCATGTTAATATTAAGAAAGAATATCGAATATCACTTCAGTCAGCGATAAGAATATATTACATACTTTTACATGTGATAAAATTATACTTAAACTTGATACTAGGGAATAATTACCAAATATTTATATGGCGTTTGTTTTTTATTTTCATGTGATTTGAGCATTAAGTTTGATATCCTGAGTTTGATTTTGGGATAGTGCATAGCATATCCTATAATTCTTATTGATGTATTCTAAATTCAAATTTTTAATTCTGATATATAATTTATTGATCCTATATTATACCAAAATTATTATAAGGTTTTTTTCATTTGTTCCTAATCTGAAAATAAATTATGTTGACAATATGAAATTACTGTGGATTAAGCACACTTAATATTTATTATTATTAAAAAAAAACAAATTTAAAAGTGTATATTTATTTATAATATAAAACTATAATTGAATAAGCATTTACAGTTCCGGCAGTTAAAACTGAGTATGTTCATAAGTTAATTTATTTATACATAAGTTTATAGTAGACAGAATAAACAAAAAATAACCAACTAGTCAATTATTGTGAAGGCCACACCATCTAAATTCACAATTTTTGACTCAAGGTCTACAATGAATGGCTAGTTGTTATTTTATTTGTAGATTGTGTATATGATTATAGACAGTATAACATATAACAGCTACAATATTGGTCAAATAATTATGCTTTATATACAGAGCCACACTACTCTTTATATGAAAGTTTATACTACAGTATATCAACAATCTCTGTGGTCTAGTAGCCACTGTTGTTGTTCATTATGGGTTCCAGTTCTACAAAATAATAGTACTGAATGAATTTCTAAATTATTTATGTATTATAACAGTAGTATTACTATTGCATTAACTACATTGCCTAAAAATAAGAATGCTGTCATATACATATATTTTTTTATTTTTATAAATTTATAAAGCTATGTTAAAAAAAATATTAATTTTGTACCAGCGCCATTTTTAGACAATTTAACATTTCTAAGTATTCTTCCTTTTGGGTAATTTTGAAGTGTAGCTGTTACCACCTCTTTCATTCATCCCTATCGCCCGTCATACTGGGGCTTAATGAATAGGTACTCTTATTCTAAGTTTGTTTTGTTCTTTTATAAAAAAAACATAGGTCTCATCAATATTACAATAGTCTTGTAGATTTTCTGTTTATTATGAGTTTGTAGTTTATTTTGTAAAAAATAATTTCTTTCTTAGTCTATTTCTATTGTGTACTTCTAATTAAAACTACTTAGTCTTAGATAACTTTCAGAAGATATTTTTTTGTCTTTGGTAGAGTTTAAAAAATAATAAAATGTAGTTTTCTATTTATATTCGTTGTTCAGAGCTCTGCCAATCAGCATTCTTCGTACTTCTGATGTACCAGCGCCTATTTCGTACAATTTGGCATCTCTAAGTATTCTTCCTGTTGGGTAGTCATTGATGTAACCATTGCCACCTTTAAGTAAAAAAATTACATTACTGTAATAAGTGTCATATTATATTCCTTAAATTTTTAGAAATTAGACTTTAAAGATATAACTATAAGTGGACTTTCCTTTTGTTTGTTGATTTTTTTTGAGATAAGCCTGTATAATACTAGATGTATATATAATAATGTATTTCTATTTAGCCAACATTATTTTACATGCACTTTCATAACATCCTCATAATTTTGGAGCAAGGTTTATCATCCAGGATTATTTTTTTTTATACAGAGTAGTATATTGAGTAGTTTTATACTGAAATAGTAAATGACTGAATTATCACATACAAATGGATACTAGTGAATACCTCTTTTGTATTTACAATAACATTTTCATTAATACATTACTCTAATTTAAAATGACATGTATATCAACTGCTTTTGTTAGCTAGTCACTTACAGCTAGCCAATGAATTTAGGCCATTTATACCATACCTAAAATCTGTATCGCGTCCAAAGCGACGGAAGTCGCTTTCTCTGCGCAGTACAGTATCACGCCGGCACAGTCTTTACTATTTACGTGGTCATCATCGCAAGCTTTCGCGACATTATACAAGTAACTGCGGCAAGCACTTAACGTTGTATACATATCAGCCATTTTGCCCTGAAACATTGTAAACAATTATCTATTTTACGAATTACTCCCTAAAGCATAACTTTAAATCGTTGGTAATTGTTATTGGTTAATGTTTCTTAAAAAATATTCCCAAATTATCTATATCTATATCTATAGTAATTATCTGTTCTTATTAACATTTCGTTGTAGTTAGTTTTGTAAGTCCTTCATGTCATGCAAGGCGCTTGTCACCAGGGAATTGTTCAACGTTAAGTTAAACTAAAGAATAAAAAAAAATCAGAACGAGTTATTAAAAAGTATCCCTTACTCTTCTGCGCAAACGGTATACGCAGGCGGGACACCAATGCAGAATGATTTGATGATGATGTGAGGTCAGTCAGTCCATACTGATAATTTTTAAAAGGACCGCGTGGAGGTCTTCCTCCCATTGTTAGGGACCGTACAAGTATTACGTAAGCAGTATGCCTTTGCTTTGCTTATTTTGGATGACATGTGGGGGTGGGGGAGTCTTGATGACGATTACGTCATCAGTAGTTATTTACTTTTTACACGAATGGCAACCCTCACATTGTCTTTGCTAAAAAAGCAATACATTAAATGAAAAATATTTACATAAGCATGGGGGAGGGGGTAAAAGCTTTTCTTACTTTTGCTGACAAGGAGGATGGAGGGTAAATAATTGTAATAAATCTGATGACGTAATACTTGAACGGCCCCTTAGGAATAGGACTAACAGTCGCTCATTATTAACCATCACCTTCCCGCGTCTGCTGCGTCCTAAGATTCAGGGACTGTAATAAATAAGTCCTTACTTAAGTGGGTAATCTTACCTGCAACAACTGAAATTCTCCAATATACTGTCCAAACTGTTTCCTAGTGTGTGCATACTCGAAAGCAGTGTCAACGGCAGCCTGCATCAGACCAACGGGACCAGCCGCAAGCACCAATCGTTCAAAATCTAATCCCGACATTAAAACGTACACACCTTTATTTTCTTGACCTAGTATATTGGTCGCTGGAACCTAGATGTGGAAGTAAACAAAAGGCAAATTTACAAGTAGACATTATAATCAGGTATCAAATATTTAATAAATTTTGAACGTTATGAGTAAATATGGCGGAATGATTATGGTAGAAGATACAGTTGTTTGTTATTCTGGATGGATGGATTTTTACTCTTTTACGCAAAAACTACTAAATGGATTTTAATGAAACAATAATATAGCTTAGGTATACCTACATCAGAATAACACATGCAATAAATTTCACGCGGGTGAAGTCGCGGGCACAGCTATTAAGAAATAATTGTACGGAGACATTCATCTGTTATTTGATAATGAATCAAATTACAGATGTAAATTTATAACTACCAATTATCTAAATGAAGGTATATATTTTTAATGCATGTCTAACATTACATAAAAGAACCGAACAGTACCCAGCATATCAAGCATTATGACGGTCCGTACCTACAAGCACGCTGTAAATCATCTACCAAAGAATTAACAAACAAAACCACTTTCTCAAATATACCAGAAATGTAAGTATGTACAACCAACTAGAGGCCATATAGGAGTACCTACAAATATTATTAAGTAATTCATTTGTCTAGTACCTATATTGATATATATATATATATACATTTCGTTTGGTACCTTGCAATCTTCAAACACCAACTCGCCAGTATTAGAACCCCTCATGCCAAGTTTATCCAGTTTCTGTGCTGTTGAAAATCCAGAGAAATCTTTTTCTATTAGAAAAGCTGTTATCCCATGCTGCGGTTTGGCAGTTGCATCTGTTTTTGCATATACCTGAAATTTTAATTACTACTTATATAATAAGGCCGCGACGCTTTAGTGCCTTAGCATATTTTTTTTTGCTTCCGATGGTTACAGGTTCAATTCATGCACAATACGTGCATTCATCATAGATATTCATGTTCATTGTACTAGTGAGTGTTTTCTATATGTATATTTACAAAATTTCTATCAGTTGTTTACTGATGTAGTGGGCTATTATCGCTGTATAGATATATATTATTCAACCTGAGCCTAATAAATAATAGGCATAAAGGTGGTATGAGAAGTAATCTACATTTACAACTGACTGAAGAAACAAAAGGTTCTCAATTGAATGGTGTCTTTGTATTTATATGCTACGGCGAGATGGACCATGTCATTTCCAAATAATAAACCAGATATTATTCCTAATTTAGACAGGTCATTTACTACCGTTGTATTATTCTATCCTTGATAGTTGATTACAGTAGGTAGGTACTTATTATATTCTACTCACCACTAATACGTCTGCGTCAGGACCGTTGGTAATCCAGAACTTGTTACCATTTAATACGTAATAGTCCCCTTTCTTCTCGGCGCGCAATTTCATGGACACCACGTCGCTACCGGATCCTGGTTCCGACATGGCCAGAGCACCAATATGTTCTCCTGAACACAACTACAAAGGAAATCAATTCATAACCAAGATTTGATGATCAGTTCAGTCGTATAAACTGGAGCATTACAGAATCAGTGTAGGTAACACTGAAGTTCGTTGTTTTCTTCTCGAGGTTTCTTTATACTGTTTAATTTAGGTCCTTATAATTTTATGCTATATAATATTTTTATAATTAATAATTTAATATTACATAATTATTAATTTGTTTATGAAATTATATTCATTTTCGTATGGTACTTGAACGGGCATCTAATAAGAAAGAGAACACGTGTACCTCAATTAAGTGAATTCGGTTGAACTTTGTACTTACTTTTGGCAAATATTTACTCTTCTGTTCGGGCGTACCATTTCTATTGATTTGATTTATGCACAAATTGGAATGTGCACCATACGATAATGCGATACTACCAGATCCCCTGAAACAATAATGTAAAATGGAACAATTTCTGTTTTGTTACATATAGCTGTACATAACTTCGACCGCAGAATGTGGTCGTACCGAAGGATTGAGATAAAAGAGACCTGTATTGTTTCTCTTTGTCAAATATTCACTTGCCCCAATTTCAGACACTCTCTTCTCTTTCAACAATGTGATTAATTCTTGATTTGAGATCATGCTCATCTTGTCATCCTTCACTGGTGCTCCACCAGCGTATACCTTTAGTAGCTGGTTTATAATATTCCTAAGAATATTTTTCGGTACATTTAATTTTGTTAACGTTCTCTACAATTTAATTTATTTTTTACAATGTAATAAAAATATTGTGTACCATACCACCTTATCTTATTCAATAAATATCAGCATATTCAATATAAGTACATACCTTGAAATTTCTTCCATAATAAGACAATGGTCAGAATATTTTCCACCTGTACCTCCATACTCTGGACTGGCAGTTATTCCTACATATACAAACAAAAGTGTGTCAAATACATACTTCAGTTTTTTAATTACTAACAATAATTAAAGAGCAAATTAAGATAAGTAAGTGGTAATAAAATTGTATATATAATAATAATAATAAACCCTGGACAATTCACACAGCGCCATCTAGTTCCAAGCAATATAGACAGAACTAGTGGTGTGGGTAACAAAACAAATGATAGATTTTTTTTAGTACATAATGTACATAAAAAAGATTATTTCTTCTGATATCTGTATGTTATGGTCTTATGACCATAACATACACATATCATACTCATGAATAAAAATGTTTGTATCGAGGAGAAATAGAACCTGCGATCTGTCATCGGAAGTAAAGCGGTATGCTATACTACTGAGGTCGAGTGTTAAAATATACGTTCTTTTGTATATCTTATGTAGATAACACTTTCTACCATTGCACTAAAATCCGTCATATTCATCCTACTGGAGCACAATGCTCGAAGTGCATCAGGAACTCCATGAAATTTTGGGTCCTTTATCCATAAGATCTTCTATAGCAAACGACCACGTAGTATAGTAATTACTTATGACCACCAGGCGGACTTAAGATAATTACGTGTACTGTCCGAAGACTGATAACTCTATTCTATTATTTACAATGATGATATGTTTGCTTTGTACATACGGATGCGGTATATTCAGTGCCACTATAATAAAATAAAAAATTGAACACAACCCTATATTTTTATATAACTCACAGTAAATGGTAATTACAAGAAGTTTGTACAAGTAGACAGGTGTTTTATTATTCATATGTATGCTAGTATAGGTATATGTTCTGATACATTGTCTCTATGTAAGTAGTTATACATTTGTAGTAATTAATTTACTGAACTCATAATCCAAAAAGAAATGTCCCATACATCTATCAAGGGTCAGTAAAAGCCTTATTCCTTTGCTCAGTCCCAAAATATTTCATTTTTCTTTTTTGGACTACTCTATTGCTGTTGTCATATAAAGCTGGCCTTAACAGCTTCACCGGATGATAAGGGGCGAATGCAGATTGCACTCCAAACCCGCGGAAGGACTTATGGAGCGATATAAAGGCCAACTCTCGCCTGACGGATAAGACTGTAGTCTGAGGGCACCGGTAGGCGTTCGAACCTCACGACGTCGTACTTTTGATCGCTGTTTGTATTTTATTAGTGTCATAAATAGATAAATAAATTCTTACCTAACAGACCCAATTCTCCAAGTTTCCGCCAAAAGTTTCTTAACTCTTTAAAATTGTTTTCTCTGTCAATATCTGCCGCTTTTGGTGCTAATTCTTTTTGTACAAAGTCGAACACTAACTTTCGGAGCTAAAATAAATTAAATTACCTTTTATTAAATATACGAATAAGACGATAGCATAAGCGACTCTCCTTTTTCTGGAATATTTTTAAAATGTATTCAACATAGCTAAAGAAACGATGCTACGACCACATTTTCGTTTATAAATAGGTATACTATCAAACACGACCACGCGTTGCTGTGGATAAAGTTCTTGAATAAAATAATATTACGACTATAAATTGAAATGTAAGCTATTCTATCTTTCAAGTTGGATCAAATTGTATACAATGTGCAAATCAAATTTGCAATCGGTTCAGTAGTTTAGGAGTCCATAGCGGACCAACAACGTGACAGGTAATTTTTATATATAAAGAAATATATCTATTCAAAAATAACGACTATAATACGAATGTAACAATACATATATAACACAAAAATTCTAACAAAATTGTTTTTACAAATTTTGTCTGTTAGTTTGTACGGTTTTGATCTCAGGATCGGGCGATTTGTTTTCACTAATGTAAGTATTATGTGGTAAGCTTCAGAATCATATAATTTTATACGTTTTGTACCAGTCAGTTAACAAAGAAAAAAGTTATACAGGTACAAAGTTAGAGTTACACAGTTTATAAAAAAATTACTTACCTGTTGCTGTTCACTAGACAGGCCGAAAACATGTTCATCTATCGGGTAGTGTGATATACAGCGTGTACCGGTTTTGCTGCTTCTGTATAGTAAGTTTCTTACGCATGCTAGCACCATAATGTCAATATAAACGACTTCTCGACTCAGTAACTAGCAATATACTGAATGATTGCATTAACAATGATAACTTATCCTATTGACATTGTAGTTTAGTGCTTTATGTCCTATGGAATTAAGTTTAAAATGAAATACAATACATTTTCTTCAACACACGACATGACGTATGCATTATGATAATTATTACTATTCGTGATAAGGCGAAAGTTTATCACGTTTGTTGATACATTTATATTTAGTTTATTTTTCATTGATTATACCTTAAGTTAAATATGATATTTTAATTCAAGCTGTGTAAATTTTATAAGGACAGATAATTTTTCGTGGAATCAGAAAGTATTTTATAATGTGATCAGAAATATTATTCATACTAATAAAGTCTGAGGTTTATTATAAATTCTTCCTGTCTAACTCTTAAGTTCTCACACCAAATATAAGTAGAAGGTATAATATATGATTATACTGCATAGCAATATAACACCAACACTAGGTACAGGTGATCAAAATCATTACGATCCGAGCTGAGGTTCAAATCCCTAACGGTGCCTTAAACTGAAATCGTATCACGCAGGAGTTTTATTTATTTTCACAACAATTGCGTATTCATAGTTGTTACACATCTTGTAACTCTCGTGATGTACACAGACTAGGTACACACAAACAATTCCGTCAATTTCTTCTACTTGATTAAGAGTGGCAGTGCGAGCAGCGATGCTTTGTTTAGGTAACAAGTTAAGTCTTCCGCAAGGTACCGTTAGCAGCTTGAGCCTTGTTGCTGCCCCAAATAATTATCTGGTACCCTAAAACCCATTAAACCCAGCATAACAGAATTGCTCATTTTACCTCGAAACACTATAAGGTAGGTATGAGAGAAGAGTCATTTCCATGCGTACTCGTAGTGTATTTTATTCCACCATGACCACACGAACAGGGTGGGTAAATCGAAGGATAAAAAGGATCTACTCCCATATACAGAGTTAATTTTTAGCCAATCCATATGTCCTTTCGCAAATTTTAGTGCCTTTTTAAAGCCCAGCTACGACCAACAGCATTACAATAATTTCAAATCAAAACTACTACAAATAAGAAAAAAATAATTGTACCATCACTGTAACTAATATCGGTTATAATATACGCAAGATTGACAGTTGCTTTTATTTGGTTTTGTTGTCGCGATCATACTATTCTCTCGGTATACCTTACTGATATGTTAGGTTAAATCTTTTAATATACACAATGGATTGTAATGCAGTTTTTAACAATGAAATAATGCTTCAAGACGATAATTTATATGTATAATAGGCACACATAGATATATAGGTACATATGTATAATGGGATAGGAAGCTAGTATATTATATGTATATACCAAAGATACTAAAGATGTAATCTAAATATACCAAAGATGCCAACATAGAACACTTTACGAGACATAAATATGAGCCTGAGAGTAATAAATATTTATGTTTTTTATTCAAGGAAGGTGTCATTTATAATTTCATTATCAATATAAAATGAAAAATACAGTTTGTACATATCATATTTAATTGTATATCAAATAAAACTATCAGCTTTAAAAGCACCATATTACACTAATTACAACAATTTAATGTTAAACCTCTTAAAAATTAACCATATAATAATAAAAATATTAACTTTTTATAAGGAATCAAAGTAATTATTCAATTTAAACATACTTTTCAAGCAATTAACATAAATCTTAATAATTATAATCTATCTGCAATCCGCACTGCGAATTTTTCCTTGTCTAACATGGAATTTCCATGTCTAATATTATTATAAGAAAATTGCGCAAAAATAATCCATACTAAATTTAAGAATAGTGTTTATATGTCTGTTTGTTAACCTTTTATGGCTATATTATACTAATATTACGAATGTCAAAGTTTGTCTGTATTGTAATGTAATAAGTCGAGGCTACATCACATCATAACAATAAATATATGCCCATTTAAACGGTGGATTTAATTGCAACTTGGCAATTCTTACTTACATACTTCTTACAAGATATGTTAGTTTTCTGTCACATGTAAATCTAACTGCCCAAGTACGAAACGTATTCTAGTAGCTCTTGAAAATTTTCAGAAATACAATGCAGTGTATTTTTGTATTTTTTCAAGGAATATTTAAATGTATCGTACTTAACATTATATAAATTACAGTCCATTCCGTACATAAATTTCGTGCTTCGGAATTACATGATAGCAAACTATTATAAAAAAAAATGGAATGTGTAAAACATAAATACACATTTTTCCTTTTGAGGAATATAAAAAAATATATATAAAAATAAACATGAAAGTCAAAAGTATAAATATTATGTCAAACATGTATCTAAAGAATACTCCATAAAATATTGCACAATGCTAAGCAAGGAGACAAGCAATTTAAGTACTTACAGATGTATTTTGTTATAGAATACAATAAAACTATAAATTAATCATGATAAGGGACAAAATTCATTTAAAGTTATTATGCATAGGTCAAACCTAAGTCATAGTTATATAAAGATTTTTTAAAATATAAGGATAAAGTAACAGTCATAATTTAATTTGTGTCCATTTTAGATTTCAACGATTGGTAATATTCAGACAGGATCTTCCATGCAGTCGGTGCCATAAAACCTTTAGGAGGTTCCTTGCCGGATTTAGCAAGACCTGTAAAAAATAAATTATGTATACAAATATAATTAAAAAATCTTTCATCTATTTTACAGCAAGTTACATTGATACTACACACAACTGATACAGAATATTTAGGAACAATTCTAAAGCTGAAGTGCAATCCAATTAAATTAAATTAATTAAGCCTTAGATACTAAGATAGTACTAAGATGCGAACGTACATGTTATTATGTGATATTTAATAAAATATTAACGTCCTTTATGAGCCTGTTTAATACACGCTATATTTATTAATTACGAAATTAAATTTAAAGTTTTTGGTTGAATGCACCCGTATAAGGTAGTGAAATTACACAATAAAAGGAATAAGAATCTTATTCCTTCGTAGTGACTACGCATGACTAGTGTCAGGGACGTCGTAAGACAAGGTAATGTTCGTAATGCTGTTCATATATACAGGCGACGGTTATCATTTAACATCAGGTGCGCCTTCAGCATTAGGTTGCTATTCCAATTACAGAAAAAATAACTTAAAAATTATGTCATGTTAAAAGTATTATTAACTTGAGTTTGTTTCAATACATTGTATAAAAATATTTTTTAATTAAATTAAATGCTTTAGATGTCTCCTAGTATTAAAGCATTCCATAGTCCATTGTTTCTGCATGCCTACCTCACAATACTCAGGCGCGACGTATGTATGAAGTAATAATAATTTTAGAAATAGTATATACAATGCGAATTCATACAAATAAATAAGAATATAGCAAATAAATTATAGTATTACCTCTCATCCTAGTTCCAGAAATAAAGTCAAAGTCTTCCTTGCGCGTTGGATCAAAGAACGCCATCTTGCCAACTGAAGTGTCGTAAGCGGCTACGCGGAATGGAATTATCTAGAAAGTTTGTTATACATTTATTATTTTCGTAATAACCTAAGAATAATGATTTTGTACGCTAAATCCTCAAATTAAGAGGCATAGAATGAAACGTTTAAACAAAGTCGTCTATTATTTTATTTATAAATCAATTACCAATATTAAATGGCGTATTTAAAAATGAAGAAAAAAAAATACAAATTTTCCTTTTAATTTCAAAACAACCATCAGCATTTACTGACCTCGAGGTCAATAAGTCCGGGAGCACCCTTGAGAAGCATGGCGCCATGTCGGGGGTCGTAGAGATCGCCGCCGCCGTCGGGGTGCGGAAGTCCGGCCGGGTCCCGCCCCACTATGTAATGATTCGCGCCAGCATTCATTCGGCATTTTGCGTGCCATTGTACCTACAAATACAAAAATCCATGTAGAGTCGAAGTCTTCCATAATGACGACATAACGGCCTCGGTGATCTAGCTGTTTAATTTGCCTTACTTCCTATTGCCGCAGGTTCGATTCAAACACGGTACAAACATCATGAGTATGAGAATCATATTAATGAATACAAATGTTTGTTAAAAAAATATACCTATTATTTATATCTGTTGTCTAGTACCCATAACATAAACTCTCCTTAGCTTGGAAATTGATGGCGCTGTGTAAAGAGTCCTGAAATATTGTATATTATATATATACTTTTAGGACTATCACACTAGATAGATTAGTCAGAGGCATTCTCAACTGTTTATGTCAACGTAACATAGATCATGTCCACATTTTGTTTAGGTATATTTCAATCCAAAGAGGAAGAGTTGAGACAGAATCAAAATCACAACCTTTTGCTCCAAGTCTGCATTATTTGTCATAATTTTGATATATTGAAGGCCATTTCGATATATTTTGGGTAAAAAAAAATGCGATACTCCTTTTAGAATTTGGTAATAGATATTATAGATATGTAAAGATTTACCTCAGTGGGTCCGGCGTACATCATAGGCGATGGGAATATTGCGAGTATGGTGGCATTTGGATCAAGTACACCTTCACTCAACACCGCCAGATGTTGGTTTATCCTCACTTCAAGAGGCACGTCGTCGTCCTTTGTCCAACCGCCTAAAATTCCATGCAATTAATAAAAATAATAATCGAAAGAAAGTACAGAAAATTATTGTAGTATATATTATCTAATTTATCTATTACTTTTGTAGTTGACGTTTATAATGTATTCTGTACCTAGATTTTACAGAAATGGAGTCTGTATTGTGTAATGAAGGGAACAGCCAAAATAAATGTGAATTTGCTTTTTATTTAAATTACTATTAAAATATAGTAAAACTATAATTAATATTAATATATAAACATATAATAATTTATAATAAGTATTAATTTATTTGTCCTCACAAACATAGACGGCAATTATACAACACGAAGTGACAAGATTTATTGTTACCCATCAGTTTTAGAGAACATTAAAGAATACATTAAGACGTCCGTGTCATGAATGGCAAATTCATGAGGGCTGCAATAGTTTGCCTATGTTGATACTAATTTCTCTTCCATTCTCATTCCGTTCTTTGAACCAAAATATGCAAGCACACCTGTTGGTTTATTTTTAAATTGTTTTACGTAACTAGAAGGTATACAAGCAAGATCATAAAAGTACATACTGATTTTTTATATAAAAAGTATACAAACCCAATGGATGCAATAATAGGACAGGTTTCTTATAGCCCCTCTCTATCAATTGTCGTTGAGTATCCTGCATCAACAAGGCGTGGCCGTTATGAATCGGGTTTCGTAACTGAAAAGTAATAAAAAATGTAATTATTTTATCTGTAAAATTATAAGTTTAGACAAAATTATTGATAACCAATAATGAATAAGAGAGTAATTTCAATCTATACGAATATTATAAAAAAGTAAAGATTGTGACTTTTGAATGTTTGTGATAATCACCGGTGCTGACCGATTTTAATTTTTTTTATTGTTGGATAGCCTATTTATCGAGGAAGGCTACAGATTATATAACATCCCACTACCAGCAAGATGGTGCTGTGTAAATTATTCACATTATTATTATTATTCATAAACTATCGATACGTTGTTTCCTTACCTGGAAAGCAAATACAGCATCAGCTTGTAACTCCCTAAACTTCCTGCGGAGCTCATTGGGTGTAAGTCGATACGCGTCGAGGCCGTCATTCCAACGGATACGTTCAAATACTTCTAAAGTGCCACCGACAAGCCAATCACCAGATTCTGAGATCATCTGTAGAAGAAATGAACAGAGAACTGAATTATACATTTAATTATGGTAAACAACATCCATATAATAAATTCAACAAATACATAATAAGCTAACTTAACTAGCTTAACTAGGTTCTCGCCCCAGCTTCGCACGGGTGTACATGTGTTATATATATAAACCTTCCTCTTGAATCACTATTAAAAAACCGCTTCAAAAACCGTTGCGTACATAGGGACGGACAGACAGCGACAGCGACTTTATTGCATACTATGTAATATATCCACACTAATATAATACATGCGAAATTGTGTCTGGTTATCTGTCTGTTTCCTTTTCACGACAAAGCGGTTGAACCGCTTTTAATGAAATTTGATATGAAGATATAAGGTATTACGAGGATAAACATAGATTATCTTTGATAAAAAAAAATAATCTAGAAAGGGACGAAAGTTTGTTTGAAGTAGCGAGTAAAATCGTAAATATAATAAGTAGTATAATATAGTACACAATTTAAAACTACAGAAGTCAAACGTTCCAATTACGTTATTACTCTAGTGTATCACAAGATCACTCATTAAAAATCCATTCTGCGGCTGCAACATTCTAGATAATAGAAATAACCACTTTTGAATAGTCATATCTTTTTATTCTACCAATCATTCGGAATGCAGGTTCATAACAAGAATGAGCATAAATATGTGTGCACTGTTTGAATACAAACTGCCAAATAACAAAATTGACATAAATAAATAAATAGTTACTTAAGTAACAAAATAAATCAGTCAGAGTATCAGAGCAGACGAGTCGCTTCAAGCAGCAACCGTTCACAAGCCATCACTATGCTGAAATATATTAAAAAAATATATATAATACCTTGATATAGGGGTGTCCTGTGTGATATATCCCGAACTGACGGCAGCACCTCTCCTGCTTCCTGTGCGGGTAGAACTCCGGCGAACGCAGTATGGCCACCGAGCGACCGGCGTGGCGAAGTGTGATCGCCGTAGCTCCAGCCAGCCGATCTTTTGTTGCCGTATCCACTGGTAACACCACTGGCACTGACTGGTTGACGCTTGACCCGTCGGCAAGGGTCAGGCAGTTCGAGTGGAGTGCCTGTGTATTACCACATAGTTATTTTTGTTGTTTTTAATGGCCATATGCGTGAACAGGGTTTCCTCATAAGTATAGGTTTATATGTATTCCGGCACAGACTTGTTGACGCTTGACCCGTGGGCAAAGGTTTTATTTTATTAGATTCGACATTAAAAAATGCATACAACCCTTTCACTTGTCTACCATCAATCTCTATTTTTTTATAGTGATATTAATTTATAAAGTAAAACAACGTTTGCCGGGTCTACTAATTACTTATAAACAATGATTATCTTACCTGAAGATACTCATGTTCCCTCATAAATCCTTTTAGTGGATAAGCCCATCCTTCCGAAAGAACCTGTAAAGTAAAATAACAAATCGTTAGACCATCACGACAAATAGAATCACGATATTGCAAAACATCGAGTGCTTTTGTAAAGTTTGTTTCATTTGGATCTATTATACTGTGGCAAATATAGCGAGAATAAAATATTCTTTATATATAAAAATTACGTGTCATGTTGTTTATCCGCGATGGACTCCTAAACTACTGAACCGATTGCAAATTTGATTTGCATATTGTGTGCAATTTGATCTAACTAGAAAGATATCTATATAACCTACATCTCAATTTATAGTCGCAATATTATTTTATTTAAGAACCTTAGCGGCTGCAATGCGTGGCCACACATTGCAGTCGCTAAGTAAGTAGTACTCTGCTAGTAATATATATTTCAAACTAGCTTTTTTAAGTTTGTGTATACATTTAAAGTAAATATCATTTCCTTTTGAGTTTAATAGCAAGGTTAATGTTCTATGAAGTTAACAGTCCACTACAATCGTTAATATGAATTGATGACAAATATTATTATTTACTATAGGATTAAAATTTACAATAACATAGTGTAATCGCAAATAAGTGATATTGGTTTTTAAATAGGGATTATTGATAATCGTATTGATATAATAAGTACTCGAGTACGCAAGTGTGGGAAATTTATTATAATAAAAACAAATTTCGTGGCAGTTGCCAACCGGTAATACACATACATAAATATACCGACTGTACCCGCGACTTCGTCCGCGTGGAATTTATATGAATTTTTCTAAAATAAAAGTAGCCTAAGTCACTCCTTATTATATAAGCTACCTACCAAAAAGTTCCGTCAAAATCGGTCCAGCCATTTCAGAGATTAGCCGGAACAAATAGATAAACAGACGGACAGACAAAATTTGTAAAAAAAATTTTTTTGGTGTATGTACCCTATTTATATTCATATGCATGTAGTAAAAAACGATTATTTCAATATTACAAACAGACACTCTAACTTTATTTATATGTATAGATGTATAGATAATACACGTAAAAAGAGAGAGAGTGTGACGGTCTAGTAGGTACTAACATAGTCATAAAAAATTTTGATTTATTTTATCATAAGAATTAAGATCACATTTGATATAATAACAAGAGTCCCAAATTGCTAATTTTGATAAAAAAATCTGGCATACTGTAAACCAACATTTTCCACGCAGAAATTGATTAATTGACAATAATAAAAAATATCACTAATCCGCGGGAGCTTTATTTCGCACTAATTACATTCATATGTTGATTAAAATAATTTGATATTAAAATATAATACTACAGAGAGAAACGTAATTAATACAGATAAATAAATGCAATATTATTATTTCGCTGGAAATAATAGTTTATTAGTCATTGAATGACGGTTCATTACAGTGGTGAATGTTTGCTAACAGTCTTACTTAGCAAAACCATAGATATATAATCAATTTAAAAAGGAAGGATATTCTCTGTTTAACTGTTTTTGTGTTACATATATAATATAACATTCTTGCTAAGTCTGACTATCATAACTTGACTTCTAACAAGTATTATTTCTAGTTATTTTATTATTGTCTTCAATCATATTTGTAAGAGTAATCGCAGAAGACAGTGAAACATATTATTTATTATAAAACCTTCGTTACTTCACAAATAAAGATTTTGAATTATTATTAGTTATCCTTTACACTACTGTTGCCCACTACTTCCTATAAACTAGTAAATATATATTTACAAGTACATTGCACACTTCAGCTCTAGTTACAATTATTATTACATTTAGAAATATTTGTGCGCTTTAGAATCTACAGGTCTTGGTATGTATTCTTAAAATTGAATGAAATTGATATGGCATTTTTGATTACTATAACACACCTTCAATGAAAATTCCGCAGCCCTAGCAGAAGGGTTTTAGAGGCACCTGGCAATAGCCCAAACAACCCAATAAAAAAATCTAGAGATATGATAACGACTTAATATGAGTAAAGATAACACACCTGAACCCATTGCAAATCTAGATCTGTGATGTTGATTTGAGGCAAGCTCTCCGCCTCATCTTGAGCGCTTGACAGCCTGTTGCCGTATATGAACAGTTCCTCCACCTCTATTGTTTTGTCGTCACAACGGGGAATTATTTCCTGCAATTGTATGAGAATAATTATAATATTGTACAATTTACACAGCGTGATCTAGCCCCATGCTAAGCAGACCTTGTGTTGTGGGTACTAGAGAACTGATATAACTACATTTTTTATAAATATATACATAGAAAATACCTACACTAATAGTAACAATCATACTCATGAATAGAAATATTTGCACCGTGCGATGAATCGAACCCATGACCATCGGAAGTAAGGCTGTGTGCTAAACCGGTAGACTACCGAAGCCATCAATAATATTATGAAACTGACGCTACCATTATAAATCGTACAGAATATACAAAAGATCTACTATTCTTCTTTTGTATAATAAATGTACCGTATGATCGTGCGATAATAAGACAAAAATTATAAAAAAAATATATACTCAGGCCTTATTGCCGCTATGATTTGATTGTCTATGACAAAAATGTTATCAAAAATGGATATACATTTATTTATTTTATTTATATAAATATAATGCACGTAATACAGAGATGAAAGTACATATGGCGGAGTTAATACCATGTGCTATTTTCTACCAATCAACCGTGAATATGCCGTAATTACGTACTAAAACTAATAGTAATTTTCTGTGACCTGTGATTCCAACAGTTTAATAACTTCCATGGTGGATTCTTCGATCGTGCGGCCCACTGTCTGCACCACCAGCTCAGGTGACATGGGGCGTTCATATTCTTGGGTGATGCCTGTGAAACCCTGCAATATACCATGCATAATGATACAAAACAGTCGTTTAAATAAAATTCATTTAAGATTTAGATATATTAATATTACTAACATAGTTTAATATTTTATTTACAGTATATCTTTGAATTTCTAGGCGTTTTTAAACTATAACATGCATATATAGTATAAAAAAATTAACCTTACTTTTGAATCATTCTATCTGTTCCTGAAAACTGCATTAAAATCTGTTACGTAATTTAAAAGATATACCTAAGCGAACAGACAACAGCAGCGACTACATTATAAACTATGTAAAAATAGTCCTCAATGATAAAATTTATCTTCATGACCATTTTCATTAAGATTCAATCAGCTGTTTAGTCATTAAAAGGTAAAAAACAGGTAGAGACACTATTATATTTATAATATTAATTCATGGATTTGCATCATTCAGTTCTCTGCCTACACACCACGTACCCGGCGTGCCAGCAATCGTAGATACAATAAATACAATTGCGAAAGTCTACGAGATAAAGTAATTAAAATCTGAGATATGCATATTTAAATCATAAACAAAAATAAAGTTGATTCATAATAAAAAAAACAGTACAGTTACAAACAACAAAACCTGCCTGAGGTTTTTATCTATACCGGAACACCGAGTCGAATTGCTAATTGTAACAGTCAAATCAATGTTTTAGCCTTTTTGTGACCCGGAAATATTCAATATGTTAACAGTATGAAAATAATGCAATTAATTTTTCAATTGCCCTTGGGTTATATTGATAAAATTGTAATACATTTCCTTGGGCAGTGTGAGAACAGCCGGCAGTTCAATTAACAACTCAAGGTTTTAAAACAAAACACAAAAGTGGCATTTCTAAAGATAATCAATATTCCATCTATTTTGTTTCCCCGTTGGAAACTTCCAAAAAGAGTAATCCAGTCAATTCTACTTTTTTTTTGTAATCACTGTATTGATAAATAAAACATATAATCCAACATTTATATATTCACTAATTTTTGTATTGGAATTGTCCAACAAGGTGATGACCTGATAAGTAGTAAATAGCGACAGTCTAGTATATATAGGTACATTAATAGCATCACGGTCATGAAGTCTTTAAGTGATATCACTATCGCGTTGCCACTCTGGAGGACTAAGATATTATGTCTCCAAATCCTGTATTTTCTGCCCTTTCTTATTCTCCAATAGACCACAGCTCAAAACGCGAAAAGTTAGATTCATGACATCTTAATCGGCCGAAATAGCAACACATAAAGGGTATTACAGACTACACATGACGTAATTTCCGAAAAAGGATGTATACGGTATATGTATATGTACGGCTGTAGTCAGTCCCTTTCCATCTTGTGGCCCATCAGCATTTTTCTAGTTCACTTACATTAAAGAGTATTTTAGTCTATCAGCAACTAAAATAATCATTGTTACCTTAATTTGGCCATCTCTAGCTTTCTTGTAGAGTCCTTTAGTATCCCTTTGTTCGCAGACCTCCAAGGGTGTGTCGATGAAAACCTCAAAGAATGGCAGATCTGAATCGATGTGGATACGACGCGCTACTTCTCGGTCCTGTAACAATGAAACATCTATAACTTAGAGATATATATGATAACGATGTTACCAACAAAAGCAGTAGGCTACATCCAGGTGTATTTTTAAACACGATTGAATTGGTATGAAACTAATAAATTACCTTTTTAACATAATTGGAATGGTAAAAAGCCGGCGGACCATCTAATGGTAAAGATATGAAAGTAAGCGGCAATCATCGTATATATACATACATTATACATGACTGGACCTATTATTACTTTATCATGTGGCAATCGTGATACCAGACAGGGGACTAAGATGTCTCTTGTCTTGCAATTTAGTGGAATTCAAAAACAAGAGGCATGACAAATCATACTGTTTGAGGACTGAAATAAGTGAAACTGAAGTACCCATACAGATGACTTTTTACAGTACACCTCTGATAAAAACTTGTGAACTAAACCATTGCATATCCTTCAAACAGGCAAACCATAGCCAAACCAACAAGATATAATATATTATTATGAATCACAATGTCATATGAAACATCTGTTCTATAATATACATATATACCGTTATCAATAACTTTTCTAATTAAACTTATAAATAAACTGTCCTTTGTACGTTGTATAAAAGGTTTATTGCATAAAAAGATTGTAATGTTTGGATGAATGTTACTTTATGGTACGACGGACTCAAATGAAATTCTGGATACAAATAAATCTATTCGTGTTACTAATTACATTATTTATTACGTTTTGTTGATGATACAATATATTATATCGATTAGATATATTTGTCAATTCTAATTACTTTTTAAAACCAAGTATTGAAGCCCCAATGTGTATGAAACAAAATTTTAACGTATCAAAGTTAATTATTACACCACTTATGACAATTACGAATGTAATTATTATACATTGTTATAATTGCCACAAGTTAATAACCTCAGATATGAACTGATAACTCTACTGTACAGCCGCTTGCTTTAACCTCTAAACACATTTGTTTAGTGATGTTCCTATATAAATCAATACGAGTAAGGAAGAACTTGATACTTCTGTTTCGATACCAAATAATTTCGAAAATACTAGAGTCGAATTGAAAGTACTTGTATGAAATACGTAATAGATATACTTAACTACCTAAAAAGCCAAATAGGTAATTTGAAATGCGAAATGATAACAAGAAAAAGAGACTTATATCTTAAAAAAGTCACGACGCTATATAGTTGGCAAGTAAAGCAACACCCCTACATTTGTTACTTGTTACTATTAAAGAAATGGATTCCTCTACACATTCATAAGCTTATTATTACAAGTTTCCCAGTTACATATAGCAACATTTTATTTATTTTTGCGATACGTCGTCATTACGTGTTACACGGTTAAAAAAGTAGTAGAACTGAGTTCCTCGAGTTTTTTTATAAATTCTCATTTAAACTGATATAACAGTATAATCGTTTGACTCTGTGCATATAATAGAGACTTGCAAATAAAACCACACAAATAAAACCACAGTCTTCAACGTAACCTTATAGGTCATTTAGTCGAGGGCCTTGGTAAGTTGTGTTACCTTAACGATGTTAATTTTCTTAATTCTGCCTTCATTAATATATGTTGCTATGCTATTGCGTATCTTCCCTCAGAACAAGTAAATCGATTAAAACTTAGACTTAATTATGAATGAATAGTAGATGACTACAATATCAATAAGAATAATTATGTAAATTTACCACTATATTCAGTCAAACCTTTACTGTTTCAAATACCGTTTTAAAAATTACTGAAATGGAATTAAATGACAAAAGTAATATGTATCTAAGAACTAAAATTTAAAAACAAAATATTATAAAGTGAGAAAATAATCTAGTTGTAGCTTTTAACATTTAGTAGAAGTTTTCTTCTGCCTTGATACCAAAATTATGTTCATTTTGAGATTAAAAAAATTATAACTTTCAACATCTGCATACGGACTGTAGGTGTACGCAAACATGTTAAAATTTAATTCAGTTGTCATTTTAGAAAATAGTTATTTCAGAATAATACAAAATAGAATCAGATATAAAATTTGTAAATTGCATCCTAGAGATTTTTTTTCAAGACGACGAAATAACCACAGCATATAAATATCTGTATTTCTTTATCTAAAATTAATAAAGGACCTAATAAAATAACCTGAGGGAAATCCGGGCAGTGGCTGATTAAGCAACAACATAAGCCTGTACCAAATTCTTTCAATTTGCCTTTGGTTTTTTGTTATTATTTCTTCGTTGTACAATGTTCAGACAGTTGGGAGACCGCGTGAAAACCTTATTACGTGAGGCCGTAGTATTGTAGCCTACATATGCGGTCTTTAAGACTATAGAGAAATAAAAAAACTACCTCAGCAAAAGGCGACACAAAACTGCAAAGGCACACAACGCCGCTATCAGCGAAGAGCTTCGCTACTTCAGCGACTCGCCTGATGTTTTCCTCGCGATCCTCTTTTGTGAATCCAAGGTTCTTGTTGAGGCCTGTTCTAATGTTATCACCATCCAATCCGTATGCTGGTATACCTGATAACATAATAAACGACAAAATTGTTATTATTATGCCGTTAAAATATACATATTTAAGTTTACTTAAATGACAAATGTTCATGGCAATAGTTCTTCATCCTCATGCACGGGCTTTTCATTTTATGTTAGACTTAGACAACGATATAAGTGTAAAATTTAAATAAACTGGCTTTAAAGAAATACAGTTGAGTTTTTTGCCAGTTATTGTCAAATGAATATATACTGAACTGGACGGTAGGGAAAAATATATATATAAAAACTTGACGTTCATAAACTGTTAAAATGTCCTAGTGTCCTTATTTACAATATAGTCAAAATAAATTAATAATTTTTTTTTGAATTGATTTGATGTCTTTATAGACATTTTTATTTTATCAATATCATTCGATGAATGATGAATACATTATAAAAGACCGTATTTTTAAAAAAGGAACTACCCCTACAATGGATAGGAAAGTTTACAGTAATATATACAGATAAAAAGTTTCTTTATCTAGAATAGCAAACAAGCCAATGCGTACCTGATGAAAAGTAGTATGGACCCTACCACGGACATGAGAAAGAACAATGTGACCTTATAAGCCATTCGTAAGGACTAAGTTTAATGTTTCCGTATTCATGTTATAAACATAAAGAAATTAAACATTGATCTTCTATCTCTACATAATGACAAAATAGATAAAGTATACAAGCAAATACAGATAAATTAAAATAAACACTAGTAATTATACTAAACTACTGACACTAATATCTTTTCTATTTAAGTGATATTAAATTACACGCATTTGAGATAAAATTTAGGTCACACATGTTATTATCGTACACTGTTTTTTTATTATTTGGTTGCAGTTCGTAACCAAGTAATGCAATCATAGTTATCACCAATAGGAAGTATAATATAAAAAAAATATATGCAATCACATATGTATACACTTCTTATAATAATAATTATACCTTCAAGACCTTATTCTAAAAAGTGTAGTCAAAGATATAACTGTCGACGTCAAGGTGCACATAACATGTCCAAACTAATTGCCTTATTTTCATCACTGGCGAGTCACTTAGAAATTCAAACTATCGTTAGTTTCTGAGTTCGTACTCGGGATCTAAGTTATGATAACAGTGAATGCTGTCATAAAGTTATTATAAAAAAAACATATGTTAATTGCATCTATCTAACAATAGATACATCATAATCAGGAAGTGTGACATGCAATCTTAGATTATATAGATATACAAAACGTTCGTTACTATTCGGAATTGAACTAACGAAGATAAGGTAAAACATATAGCTAAGAAGTTATTATTTAAAAACAGTCTAATGACATTATTTTGTTTAGTCTTCAGTAAAGCAAACTAGTTTTGATGTAATAAAATACTTTTTTTAATAAATAGGTATAGAATCAACAGTAAAAAAAATGTATAAACCATAACAATTAAAGAAAAATCATAAGTATCGGTTCAGAGTTGATTTAAATATCTCGTAACATGTACACAATAAATACAGTCGAATGAGAACAGTCTTGCTGGAGTTAGTAGAAAATCAAAAACGATATTATTATGGCATCAGAGAATAAAGTGTGAGTTGTGAACGTCAATAAAAAAATAGTCATATATACAAACATATGACCAAATCAAATAATATGACAACTCCAAAGATATTAATATTGTCGCAGATATTATTCTTCATAACGTGTTTCTACGGCACGGTTTCAAATTTAAAATGAGCAATAGCTGAAACTGTTTCACTATAAATAACCGTCTGTGATGTGACTAGATAATAAAAAGGTAAATTATCAGAAAATCATTAAAATAGCGATACTATTTTCTGTTATACGACATCCAAATATCACAAGCACCTGGCTAGTTTTTGCGATAAACATATAAGCAAAAGACAGGCTCCATATATTAAAGTCACTGATAAAATCATTTATTTACCGGGTAAACTTTGTACCAACTCGTCTGTACAATTATAAGATATAGAAGCATGTTATGTTAGTCCCCATGTATGAGGGGTATCACTTGGTACTCGGTTGCTATTTTTCATTAGGTATGCCAGTCCGCTTGTTTGCTATTTCAACAAATTAAATCACAATAATAGGTACATACCTTTAGATACCAGATAGGCCTCAAGAGCGAAGGCGATGCTGGTCTTTCCAGCGCCACTGAGTCCTGTAAACCATACGGTACTGCCTCTAAATTCTCGGCTGCCTAGCGCTTTACTCCTTTTAGCTCTGGACACCTGGTGTTTCTGTTCCACCACATTCGTAGCTACTTGAGCACACTGCAACAAATAGAAGAGTTGCGTTATTATTATGTTGTAGTAAGTACAAGAAATGGTTTAGTACACCGTAAGTACAATGGTTTAGTAAATTATTATGCATCACACCAATATCAATCAATATTGACCCCCTCTCCGCGACCATGTCACAGTTGGTAACAATTGTTGTTGTTTTAGTTGTATGTTGTATGGTACTCACATTTCTATAAACCATTAAAAGTAGGAGAAAGCTAAGAACCTACGAAATATAAAGAGATTGTCACTTTCGTAACAAAAAAACAGTTCAAGTTTATTCATATATACAAACATATATCATGCAAATACATATATGCAAATAAATATCTTAACTGTCACATTGCAAATTTGGTTTAGTTTTAGTTAAATAGGAAACCCATGTTCGGTCTAAATACCTGTAACTGAAATAACCATATTGTGAATAAAGTGCATTTAAATTTTAAATATACTTTAGGTGTGAATGGAATTCATGATTTTTACAGGACCTTTGCGACTCCTCCAACCCAGTACAATGTCACACTTTGTTTATACGGCGTAACTTATGAATGCCCCTTTATGACTATTCCATCTGGGATAACAGTCGTAAACGCATATGTATAGTATAGCTTATACAATACAAAGTACAGTACGTGCGTAGTCTGAAGTAATATTATAATAGAATTGTTATAATTATGAGTTTCATACAGGACATTTTACTAAAACGTCCTGTATGAAAAAAATATTAGCGAATTTTAATTTGTAATGGATATAATAGTAACACAGTGTAATTTATTTAAAAAAAATCCTATAATAATAGCTTCTATGCTAAATCTGGTGCAGGTTGCTAGATAAATAAATAGTACCTGTAAATATCTATGTAAGTTGTATATATTTAATTCTAATATTTGAAATACAACTAATAACTTTTCTAATATTGACAGTAGCTGGGAATATGGAAAATTTTAAAGCTACATAAATAACAATGAATAAACCATAACGGCCTGATAGTTGAACCTTCTCAATTTCAAGGCTTGTGAACGCACAAGATCCTGTCATAATAATTAGCCTTGAACGTAAATAGAATACAGCTACAACTAATAACTTCATATTATTGGCGTCCATAAAATTGCAGAAATATCTTCCTAGTTAGGTATATATTTTTTAGCACTTTATATAAAAACTTCCTTCAAACGTTTCTATATTAAAAAAAAGTTTAAAGTCTACGGTAATATATCTAAAGCCATTCAATATGAAGGTCATAGAGATAATATACCATCACGCAAACGTAAATATCATGTATCACTGCAAGATCATATTATTATGTATGTATATGTATAAACAATAGGTATAATCTTTATAATTATTTTTTATATGGGTGAAAATTGTATTACCCGTATAAACAGCAGAATTATGAATATTCTATCGGTTTATTTTCATAAGAATTTAAAAACGAAGTATTTTTTATTTGGCTTAAAATGTCTGAAAAATTATTCTTCTCGTGTATTCCCATGTAAATTTGATTATGATCTCACTAGTAGTATTTGAGTCATCTATACAAATCATTTCTTTTTTATTCTTGCATATCTCTGAAACGGCAGGACACGATAAACGAAAAAAGAATAATAGAGTTACATCAGCATTACTGTAACAATTAAAACAAAAAAAAATCGAACATCCTGTCCACATGTATGTCAATACTATGGAAATGCAATAGATTGTTACATGTTATGCTATAGTACCTATGCCCGGAGTATCATCTATGTGAAATTTGTAGCCTAAATTTTATTCTGATGTATAAAGCTATATTACTGTAAAATTACAAAAGCTTTCTTAGACTTTTTTTTCAACTAATTAGTCAGAAACTGACAATATATGCAGAGTACCTAACTTTAGTACCTAAGTCATTTGTACAATACCTTGGTTTTTCGATGCACAGAACACAGACGGAATGATCATTCTTGGGTACTTAGAAATGGTAACTATAATATGTAAGCTCCAAAACTTGAGAAACTATAGTAATAAAAACACTTCTATTTTAAGCAGATTTCGTAATAGCGTCTATTATAAAATCCGCACAAAAGTCTATCACGTAAAAGGAAAATCCCTACTGATAAATATAATATCTTTATATATGATAATGAAATTAAACATATACAACCATTCGTAAACGATTTGATAAACATTATGCACTTTAAATACGCAAAGGCACAAATGTTATAGAAGTTACGGAGCCAGTTATTTTACGTAAACAAGCTACTTTCACCGCATACTATTCGATATAGCTATAATTATTCTACCTATTCGATATACGACCGATGTATCGATACACTTAGAACACGCAAGTACATCAATGTATTAAACTTATTTCGAATCAATGTCAGCAGATGTAGTGGTATGATCTAAACCGAAAACCAAAGACGAATTTCCCCTCTATTTCAATTTGGAGCGAAACTCATTCACTTATTAATTAGTCATCTTGGATACACTGATGGGTTACATCTTGTATGAATAATGTTACAAACTTGCATACAGATATGTAGGTACATAATATTTACATTTTTTATGTCTATACAACGTTTTTTTCATTCGCCACGATGGGATAGTGTGTATGTCGTCGGCGCAGGCGGTTGCACCACTAAATATTCATTCATAGCGTACCTTTCAATAGCATGCGAAACTGCTAAGAAGACAGCTGCGATGTACAAACAAACACTGAAGTGAACCATCCGGTTTTTTTTATTGACGGAAAAATAAAATTATCTAATAATATTATGACTCACACTAATATCCAAGTGCCTGTAGACATTTTATTTCTCCTATTTTATCAGTGATTAAGATAAAAATGGTTGTCCGCTTAGATACGACTTTCAGATGTCCGTAGTCCACAGGATATTGTAAAATAGTAAGGTATTAAGTGAAGATAAAATCATGATATGTTTTACTACCTATGTGTAGTACAGAAAGTATGAGTAGGTAGGTATAAATACAGATCCTGTGCCCACATATGTTTTTTTTCTAACTATTCTAATTCGATTGATAGAGCTGAACTTAAAGCTTCACCGGACGAAAATTGCAGTGTAAAGACAGCACTTATGGAGCGGCTGAAGACCAACTCCTACTGATAAATACGCCTTTACTGACTTGACTGAGGACACAGCAAGAGTTTTCGACCATAGTTAGAATTGGACATTTATCTATTGAAACGAGTTTCTACATGATACAATTATTTATCCTTGCTTTAGTTTACATAATTAGATACAATTAATGTCTTCGTGTAATGACTATTTCCAAGGATAAGGAAAGAGGCGACAAATGAAAGAACTGCAGATTCCGAAGATCAAGAGAAATAACACAAAATTAAATCCCTTTACCAAGACCTCGCCAGCATGCAATAGTATTATTTCTTCATTTATCACGTATTTATGAAAATATTTACAAATATTCGCATCTGATTAGGAGATAATGAGGATGATGACGGAGACGCGGTAAAGAAGTAATAAGTTAACATAACCATTGCCTAATGTTACATCTTTAATTAAAATTGATGAAGTATAAAGCCGGAAAGAAAGTCGTCATTTGTGGTGAAAGTCTTTCATTTTACTTTCGATGCAGAGCTGAGAGTATCTGGCATGCGTTTATGGGTATTGTACTTAATGTGGGACCTCTGTGCTTCCACAAAACACAGTACATATAAATACATAAGTCGTAAACGTAGCCAAAATACAATAAATAACATGACTACTGGGTTATACCCGTATTATTCCTAAAACGGTGTGCATTAGAATATTCTAATCTCACTTAATTTAAGCTTTAATTATTCATAATAAATAAAATAATCTATAAGTATATAAAAACTGGGTACAATTACTGTTATCGTCAGACTTGGGAATAATAATGTTGATAATAGGCTAATCCGCGATCCATTTATAGCATTATATATATAAAGCAGCCTATTTTAATCTTAGTTCTAGATATCAATATTTTAAATACCATATTTTTGGTATATTTTTAATTAATCCGTAACCTTGTTGTGACAACTACAAATAAAAACGTAGTGATTACTTGCTCTGTGATTCCAAACACAGAAAAATTACCGAATAAATACAGTCGTCCTAAAGTGATTTGGTAATTAATATATGTTTGTATAAATGCCTATATAGATTTAAAATTACTTCAAAAACTATTTAAGTGCGTAGTTCAACAGTTTTAGCAAAGCCAATATTTATTTATTAGTAATTAAACAGCCAATATGAAAATTTACTTAAATACCTAACACGGAACAAATAAACCATTATTTATACGGTCATAAAAAATTTACGAAACCTCTAATTTTAAGATTATTGGTGCACTGCGTTTCCATTAAAACAATAAAATTGTAAAAATGTTTCTGATCTAAATGTTTTAATTATTGAAACGATTACATGTCTTACATGAAATTTAAATACCTAAATTAATTGTAGGTACAATAAATACTAACCAGCCTTCCATTTCCAATTCCCCATTGTCCAATATTATATTTTTCGAATGTATCATTAACTTTTTTCTTCCTTATTTCCAAACTCATTGTAATAAAAAATATAAACGTCAATCAATACGACTTTCGCGCCAATATCTTTAGAAAATGGCTACTGTAAAACGCGGCAGCGCGTACGCTGACATAAACAATACTGGCGGCATTCTATTACGTACCTATTATAAATTGGTTGCAAACATTCATACCAGCAAACATTTCAATTGGACATTATTAACTACAGTACAAAACCGGTTGTGATCATAAATAAAAAACAGCAATGTTTATCTATTTTATTTATCTTTACTTAATTAATAAAAACTTAAAATCGTGACAGTGCAAAAATCGTTTTGACAGTTTGTATGTGTGAAGGTTTTAAGTAAAAAAGGTTAGAGGAATTTGGATGATATTTTTACTAAATGTGTTGTGTAATTATAGGTCGACTTATAGGCTAAATAAATGTGTAAAAAATATTCTAAAGGGGTGAAATAAATATTTTTTACTTTTTTTATAAGTCATCTATTTTATTAAGAAATAATAGATGGCGTATAAACACATACTTTATTTATTGTTGACGTTTGATTATCTCCATTACCTATACCTATTATGCATACGACGTCGCGGGCACGACTAGTCTGCATTATCTTTATATCTATAATCTATACTATAATAAAATCGGCTTCAGTTGTCTAGCAGTTAAGCACACCGCTTTTCTTCCGATGGTCTCGGGTTCTCGCTTTATCGGCTGCTCGCATGGTGCAAACATTTATGAGTATGATTGTTTGTATCGGTCTGGGTGTTTTCTATGTATATTAAGTATGTATCTACAAAAATGTATCTAAGTATTTATATCAGTCTAGTACACAACACAAGCTCTACTTAACTTGCGATTAGATGGCGCTGTGTGATTTGTCCAGGGTTAATACTAATATCAATAACACGTACTAATTTTAATTAATTTATAAATAAAATAATAGATGACGTTATGCAAGCTTTCATATATTTATTTAGTATGATTTCCTAATTTATATCGGGAAATGTATAAACGGACCAAGGCACGGGTACTAGTTAGGAAAAAAATTTGTCTAAAACATATTGTGCAGAAAGGATAATTTTATACAGACCTATGCCTGCGACTTTGTACGCGCATTTGTTATAACGTTTTTGCTTGTCGATCGACCGAAAATCGATTGGAATTAAACACTAACTATTACGAGAAGCATACTATAGTATCTACCTAGAGCCCGGGAGTATCCTTTCATTTCACCTAGGGCGGGCGGATCTCCGTAAACAGTTTCCCCAGGTAAAAAAAGGTAGATCAGTAAAAACATAGCATATGCTTTTTACTAATCGATGAATCGATTAAGCTGTTAAGTAAGCTTAATCGAGTAAACTTTTTTTATTAATTCGCGTGGATAAATGCAGAAATAATAAGTGAATAGATAGGTTAACACTACTCCCGCACTTGTGTATTACTAGGAACTTAATGAACAGAGTAATAAGGTTCAAAAAGCGGTGTTGTCGCGTAAACAATTTCTTCCAAATAACCTTTGTAAAGAGGTGTCGAACTTATGGAATACCCACAAAATCCTATTAGCTTTTATGTTAATTAGTAGTTAACAGATATTTATATTCATAATCCATTCGAGAGATGCCACATCAAACCAAAATTAATCCAAGAGACGGTGGTAGAGTTGTCCTCAGACAGGTTAGAATCCATTTTAGTTGATGAATAAAAAAAAAATGAGTCATTGTTTACACCCGGCAAACGTGACAACAATGAAATACCGAAGTTAAATACTGATAATAGTTTTCATTTTTTTTTTATTGAGAGGATTGGATTATTGTCAAGTGCTTAGATATGTAAGATGCATAAAGTTAATACAGCTGCAAAGTCAGATGTCTCATAGTGTGGCATAATCTACTATTACATGTTTGACATAAACAACCCAAAAATTTTCAGGTAAAATCATATCTTATATTCTCTTATAGTCATGTTATATGCAAAATGATACTTTGATGTGGAAAAAGTGGTGCAACCGTTTTACTAATGTAATATACTAGCTGAGTCCACAGTTTCTCCTGCTTGAAATTTATTACCTATGTGTTATTCTCATGTATAAGTTAGATTATAGTAACATTTCAATACAATCCATTCAATAGTTTTTGCATGAAAGAGTAACAAATATCAAATTATCCATCCATCCACACTAACAAACTTCCACATTTATTATTATTATTATAATATTAGTAAGATTAGATGTAAAGGGTATATCAAGTTAGGCAGAATCATCATGAAACGGATCCACATAGCATTTTTCAAACAAGTAAAATGGATTCAAAGTGTTTTCAAACATGTAAGACAGAGAAAAGAGGTACAACTGTCCTACTCTTATACAGTATGTTACATATGTGTTGCCTCTATTGCTCAAATAATTAAAATTTATATAATATCTGATACAACAAGATAGATATCATATATCTATGTATCTTATCATTACTTGTCAGAGATTGTTAAAATGATAAACTCATATTTCAACAGATGGAATGAGGAGACTTGATGGGTTCAGTTGACCTATTTTTATACGTAAAACTTGTATCAATCTGATACAATTATCATTTCTACTTATCACATATCAATCTTAATATTACTTATTAGAGGTTGATAAGAGTATCAATACCATAATAATTATGATTAATTGGATAATAGGAGATACTAATGATCCATATTTAACCAAAATGTACAAATGTTGAACTGAAGTTATTCAGAACATTTTAGTTACAACTTTATTTGTATAATAAAAAATTGTAGCAAAATGTTATAATAATATTATATATAAAAAACCATTACTGAAATAGGTAATGATATAAATGTGTGTACAATAAAGTGCATTGATGTTATTAAAAAAGGTCTTAAATTGGTGTTTAAAAAAATCTGACAGAAATCTAAATTCTAAATTGTAATTATATGGAATGGATATACTTATAAGTAACACAAATGAAAAATGTAAAGAAAAATTGTTAAATATCGTAATTTATTGCACAGAAGTATATATTGTTATATAATAAAAATAACACTAATGAACTTTTCATTTCATGTGATTTTTTTTAATTAATTTGAAATAATTAAAATATTGCCCTTAAGAAGATTTAGAAGGTTACCATTAATCAAGAAAAATATTAAATAAAGGAAATTTAATTTGGTATATTACACTCTAAGTCACTATTATACAATAATTATTTAATTACTATCTAAATACATTAAATTAATATATAAAATGTTCACTTACAGATTTAAGCTTCTTTCTAGGTCGCGATGGTCCCTCCATTTTATCAATACAATGCAAATTTATAACGGACTACCAAAAGATCAGATAACTTTTGGTATTTTTTTCCTCCTAAGGCTAATGAGGAAAATAGATATATTATTGAATTGGCCGACCGACCAAACCTAAAGTGAAGTATGACTATATACGATATGCACTATTGTTAGTCTCAGTTAATTATTTAAAAACTGCTATTGTGTGGTTATTGTTACAGGCCATTGGAAATTAAAATATACATATCTAAAAAGCACAATCAAACATTAGCTTTAAATTACAAATTGTCATGTTAAAAAGCAGATTCCACAACTCCAGGGAGAAGGGGACAACCGGTGTACACACATTGACCTTAAGTCTGACATAGAGACTGACACTACTGAAGTTGAAGTACAGAATAGGTCAAGTTGTCAATTAATGCTGTTCTATTACACTTCGCTAAACAAACAAAAATCCCAATATAGCACAATTACTTAAGAAAACTTAATTTACAAAAGTTACGTATCCAAGTTTTACGAACATGAAAAAATTAGACCCACTAAAGAACGTTGATTATCTAGAGGTCCGGAAGTTCATGCTGCCCAATACCGGAGTAAAGGTCTTCGACCTGAGGCCCCAACCTGCACCCTTCGAGGACGGTGCAGAACATCTTGTGTCTGCGTTAGTAGTTTTCATCAATCAAAGGTTTTCATTGTTCTTTGAAAACATGTAATCTATCTGTGCAGTGTGGATTTTGAGTGACAGACTGACATATGACTGTCAAATTATATGAAAATGGCGATACTATATTGTGACACTGCTTGTTGTGTTGTACAAGTGGTACATACTTAGGTATGTCGTAGAATGAGGAATATATTGTTTCTGAAGTAATATATGATTATGGTAGTTTTACTCCAACTTACCTGATTCACGAAGTTAGCTCTCAATATTCTATTATAAAATCACTCCATAGTCATCTAAATATTAAGTGATACATTTTGTGATAGAGGTGTTAAGTGCAAACGCTTTATACCCTGCTGAAGGTAAATCTAATTAGAATACGCATAGGTAATATAAGAGTATGTTTGTTATAATAAAGTAATTAAAAGCTTCGGCCGATTTGAACACCTAGTGATTTAAAATAAATTAGTGAGTATCATTGTACTCGTCTGAGTGTTTTTGTGCGCTATGTATATGTGTAGACAAAAATAAATATTTAAGTATTTCGCTCGGGTAGTACTCGTACATAATAGAAACACTGCGTAATATGAAAATAAATGGCGTTGTGTCAATTGTGCTAGTTTATTTTTATTTGAAATTATTTATCTTATAAACACTCCTTACTAAATAATAATAAGAATAATAAACTCTTTATTGTGCAAATAGAATACAATAAGAAAAACGGTAAATAAAGAAAATAATAACAAAAGGCGGTCTTATCGCTATAAGCAATTTCTTAAGGACAACCTGCTAACAAGCATAAGACTAACATACATAGAAGAGGTAGATGGCACACACAAGACACTATAATTATTAAACGAATAAATAGACATACATATATAGATATATATATAAATAAACTTGCACATATACATACATATATATAACATATTGGAAGATTTCAGAAATTAATAGGAAAAATAAACTATAGGGACAGATAATGAGACCTTAGACAATTTGTAAATATTGCATGAGATTGAATGGAGAGTGTTAAAGAGTTCCAAAGGCGAATGGCTTGCTAAACGCTGAGCAAGTAATCACAATGATACTCATTATTATTTATTCCATTTTCATTGTTTTCAATTGTGTTTAGATAATAGTCTTTCTCATCTTTTTTACAGTGATATAGTACACCTACTGATAAAACTTGTTGAGGTGGTAGACATATTTGAAAATGCCAGCTGTAACTTCCACCACAGTGGAAGATCAAAATGATGCAGAGCAGAAGATGTGGAATGCTCTCAAGCGACATATTATAAGAGAAAGACAAAGAAAGAAAGAAGGTGAGTTTATTTAATATTTGTATTTTTGTTTAATTCTCCTACCATTGGTACGTGTGAGATCATATATATGCAGAAACCTTCCTACCACAGTTTTAAGCATTACAACCTTCCTACTACTATTATAAGCATTATAACCTTCCCTCACGACCAGGGGATCTACCTAAGGGCTCTTTGGGCTGCAGTCCAGGGCCTTTAGAATATAAAAAATATCTATAATGTTAAAAAACCTGTCATAAGGTTGGCAACCCTGAGATCAACCAACACATAGAAGTGTGCATGTATCGATGGGGAATTTCTGGTTGCTTGTATCAGGTGGCTGTATTTTTTTTGTTGAGTAATATAATTAGTTAGGTCCCTGTGTAGATTTAGCCTAGGGCCCCACAAATTCACGATCCGCCACTGCTCATGACTAATAGTGATCAGCCAGTGAAGTCCATAGTGTGTTTTAATGATATAGGTGTAAAAGAAGATTGTAAGTATTGTTGAATAGTAATGCTAAGTAAATAGTAAGCTAGCACTACACCATATTAAGTTGACCTCTGGAAACCGTCTTGGTTATTTCCTGATATTTTCATCATGATGGTTTAGCTGACCTAACTTCATGCATTCTATCATTTTTAGCTGGTGTCCTGCCAGCATATACCATTGCTGTAAGCAGCTATGCCATTACCATCTATACATCAATTTTATACATAAAAATAAAAGTGGAGTCTCTGATAGTATCATTGAAATAACCATTTTCTACTACATGTATATGAATATAAATATGGTATATACACCAAAATAACATTTTTTACAATTTTTGTCTGTCTGTCTGTGGATCTGTTTGTTCGGGCTAATCTCTGAAATGGCAGGTAGCTGATGTAATAATGAGTAACTTAGGCTACTTTTATTTTATAAAAATAAAGTAAAATTTCATGCAGACAAAGTCGCGGGTACAGCTAGTCCATTATAAATATATATATGTATATACCGTTTGGTAAATCTTGGTTATAACAAATGATTACAGAATATGAGGCTGAAGTTGAAGAGGAAAGATTACGCAAAGAGAAAGAAGCTCGTGAGAGACAGGATGTCATGACACTTGGTATGTTCTATTTTTGTTTTTATATGTATAATTGGGAAGACAACCATACTGACAGCCCACTGGATAGTAAATAACTGGTGGAAATTGTTGCACATATTTATAAATATTATCATGAACATTGCTTCATCATTGAACGCCTTTGGCAATAAGTGTCGCCATTGCTTTGTCATTCAGGAAAACTAAGGTGTTATACCTATGTACTATCAAAATTCTCTGCCTTACATATCAAGCTGCTTGGCAGCTGAAATAGTTGGTACCTGGATAACCTGTACTGTATTTTATACAAATATACTATCTTGGTATAAATATCTTGGTAATGGGTCATATCAGTCATAAAGAAGTCTATTATTTATAAGATGTTTGATACTCACTATTACTGAGAATCATAACTGATTATCTCATAAGGGGATTATTTATGAGCATGTCACATGATCTTAATATTTATTGCTATTTCTTATGGAAATTTCAACAGAATTAATCATATAGTAATTTGTATAGGAAATTGAATTCCATGTATGTATATTATGTACTATTTAAAATGACAGAGGAAACTAAGGAACAAATAGAACAGTTAGAACAGAAACTAAAGCAGTTGGAGAAAGAGAAACAGCAATTATTTATGCAGCTAAAGAAGGTACTTAATGAAGATGAAATCAGAAAACGACAGCAGCAGAAGGAGACTAAGTGAGTATGACTCAGCTTCGTTATTATAAAAACAGTACAATACACACAGCGCCAACTAGTCCCTAGCTAAGCAGAGCTTGTGTTCTGGATACTAAACAACTGATATAAATACTTAGATGATTTTTTTACGTAATATATATATTGCGTAAAAAAAATCATACAAACAATAATATTCATGAATTTTGTATTCAGAATTGAACCCGTGACCCTCGGAAGTAAGAAACCATTGAGATCTATAATAAATACATTTTCATAATGTCGCGTATAAACTTGTTGGTGCATAACTAACAGAATATCATAAGTTACGTTAGTTTATAGTTAGTAGTATTTATTATTATTTAGTACTAGGTGACCCATGCAAGTTTGCTGCATGACACTAGCTATTTATCATTATATTTCAATCTAAGTCCAATTTACATCATATCTTTTAAAATTATAGCTTATGTGTTATTCTGATCTATAAGCTATATAACTGAAAAATCCGAAGAAGAAGAAAGCTACGCCCACTCTGCAATCTATTCTATAGAAAATTGCAGATATTTTCCTGTGTGTATTTATTTTATAGCTGTTCCCGCGGTTTTACCCGCGTGATATGTATAGCCTATATATTATTCTAATGTATGTATAAGCTATATTACTTAAAGTTTCATCAAAATCTGTTTAGTAGATTTTCCGTGAAAAAGTAACATACATCCATCCATAATCTTTTTTTTTAGTGAAATGCCAATGAAGATGGCAATGGGTAATCTTCAAATTCCAATGTTTTCAATGCCGCCATCCAGTGGACAAGGGGAATTAGCCCCTCAGGGCAGACCTCCACCTCTAACCTCGCATTTATTAAATAAGGTAATATCACTATGTTGTATATATTATATTAAAGCGGCACTTTGCGACATATGTCACGACCGTCTTTCGCCTATTAGAGGTCCTGGCACATTAGGATAATGATCATAGTAATGAAGCACTATTTTGTTAGAATGAACAAAGTCATTTTTTAAATTGACTCTTTAGAGGCAAAAATAATTTAAAAAATCGGGGTGAAAATGAGGAGTTCAAGTTCTTAGTTAGCATTTGTTAAGACTGATTTTCAGGCGAGAGTAGAGTAGCTATTGTTTATCGTTTGGTAATGGAATAGGAACTAGACCAGACTAGGGGGCCCCAATCCATCGCGAGGCCCTGGGCACGTGCCGTGTAGTGAGGAAGAGGGGCTTGACAGATGTAACAACAATATATGTATAAAGATACCTGTATATATAACAGTTGAATTACAAATTATATTCGTTTTCGCAAAATTTAAAGAATGAACGATTATCATAAATGCGTAGGTATGGACATAGAAAACACCCATCTCGGTACACAGAATCATACTCATGAAGACAAATGTTTGCGCCGTATGTGGAACTCACACGCTAGAACCTAAGTGGTCTCGGACAATGCGGTTACAGAGGAGCCTCCTCCCCTTTCTAGGAGGGTATATTAAGGTTTCGTAAGGATTGGCCATCCCGGTCTCAGGGGTCCATAGGCTCCGGTAATCATTTACTATCAGATGGGCCGTTTCACGTATGCTTGTTTGCCACCATAGTAGTATAAAAAAAATTCAAATGTCTACAGCAAACCATAGTGCGAGGTGGGCCTATGCAGACAGGTGTGAAGCGCCAACGTAGTCCATCACCCAACTATGCATTATACGCCCATCGTATGCAGCCACAGATGAAACACCAGTCGGTGTACTCCGACCACAGTTAGTATACTTTAAAAAAAATAGACTCTGCTCGCGAAATGTAATTTAGTAACTTCTGAATCTGATAAATATATGTTAAATTTCACGCCGATTGGTGAATAGTATATACTAGTAATAATAATTCTGGATAATTCACACGATCTAGTTCCAAGCTAAGCAAACTTATTGGTACTAGACAACTGATAAAACTACTAATATATACAAAGTTGATATTACAAAAAAATAAGTATATGTACTATTTTTTTTTTTTTGTAAATATATAAGTCTAATATACATAGAAAACAATCAGACCAATACAAATGTTTGTATTGTGCAATGATTCGAATCCACGACCATCGGAAGTAAGGCGGTGTGCTAAACTGCTAGAGCATCAACGTCACCGAACCATTGAGGTTCAGACCCTATAAAAAATAAGGATATTGAATTTCGTGTTCATTAATAATATTAGTCATGGGTTAATATTCATTTTGTATTTAGTTTCGTGGCCATAGACAAATATTTAAATAGACTACTTTGAATCTACTTTGCGTACCGATTTCTTAAAAGAAAGATGAAGATTGTTTGTGAAATAGTTTATTGTAAAATGTTTAATAGCTAATAAGTATGTTTATTAGAGGTTCGGTATAATAAGGTAAAACAAAGTTTCTGATTTATTAGAATGTGATTTATGAAAAAATCTTTTACAGAGGTAGAAGACGGCCGCATGAGCCGACACTTGACGCGCGCTGTGCTATGGAACAGTGAGTTGAACCAAATAGGTGTCATCACTGTCGCTTTAATCAACCGCCTTTAGTTCTCACACTTCTAAATTCAAATATTTTCATTTGTTTTTTTTATTTCCTTACCATTTTTTTTTCATTTACTATGCTTTAAAATTTTTATTCTTTGAATTGAGTACCAATTCATTCTACGACTTTACTTTATTGCATTTTGTTTTGATAACATTTTTTTCTGTATCTTTCATTTTGTTCTAATTTCTAATAGCATGAATTTCACCAGTATTATATGTAAAATTACTTCATTTAGCTATTTACTGACATAACTAAACTTTATTTGGGTAATGTATATTGTTTTTGTGATTAATATTTATGATAATGATGTATATAATAAATGAGTATTTTTATTTGTGTCTATGTGAAAAATTTATGTGTGGTTTTTGGATTTGTGTTGTTTGTAGCGTAATTAATGTTAATGTAACAGTGTAATTTGTATAAAAAAATTATTATTTATCTAGAATTTTAGTTGCAGCTAAATAATTAATAATATGTTCTAAATAGTTAATTATGTAAATAATTAATTAACCATACGTTTATAATTATTCGGTCGGAGAAATTAGGGGTTCCGTATGTTTGTAGTAATTCATTCTACTAAAACAATCATACCGGTCCGACCATTATCCAAGGTGGTGTAGACAGTGGTACTGTCGATGTGATGGCAACACTGGACATTTCAATATTTTTCTCAATCTATCCATTTAGAATCCATAGTAAAAGGGGCAAGTTTACTCTTCTCTCGTATTAATTTTTGGTTTGAGAGTCCAATCAGAAATATTAACACACAGTTTTATTAGATCTACTTAATTTTTTTGCATTCCGTATAGTTAAAAAGTTACAAAGTAACTTTGGATATTTATATTATTGCCCTACAAAAATAAAAACAAATAGGAATTTTGTCGTACGTATTTACGACTATGAGTTTATATATTACATATTTTATTCAATGTTTGCTAAGGTTCGATTTGATAAGGTTTCAACTATCAGAACATATTAAAAATTGATTGATGATAAGACTGATTTTTACGCCATCTATTTACCACAAATAGTCTGCGAATTATAAAAAAAAATTACTAATCTGTGTAATGCAATAGACAATTAAAAACATGTATACTTACAGAACCGTCGCAGTATGCATCCGGCGGGCCCTCGGTGTCACCACAGACCTTCTACACTATGCCCTCGTCAGGCGTGGTGGGCGTGGTCGGTGAACGACCACCACCATTGTTGTATGCCCACCACGCACACACACCACACACGCCGCATACCCCCCACCATACGAATCTGATGTATGCGCCGGCGCCGCAACCCACGCAGCAATATTTTGACTTGTTGAAAAATAGGGATGGTCCACAGCATCAAGATTCTAAGAAGGATTCCCAGGTATCACAGAAATGAATGATTATACATTTTATTTTAAAGTTTCATTATTTATTCCATACATTTTATTTTCCAGGCTCACAGTTAAGATTTATATCTTATCAATAACTCTATAATTATATTTATGCTCCATAATCAGATGTCCGACATTTTGCAATGACAATTAGGATTATTAAAACGAACGTTAAAGACGCACAATCGAACGCGTGGAAATGCGCTCACTAGCGGCACGCGCGGTCTTTCTCGTTCTCTTTGTCTACATTTACATGCACATTATTTTCTGCGTGAAAGGTTTCTGTGCGTGAAATAGCGTACGTAAGCAGTTTATTAAGGTTTTATGTTTTCAGCCGCAAGTGCTGATTGGTCTGAGCGAGCCACACCACCCGTCTGTGAGTAGCGGTGTTGGATACGCACAGCCGCCCGTCAGTCGACATCTTGCCATACACCCGTCTACTCAACATACAAACATGCAGGTACATTCAACACATTATTATCCGGAAATGAGACGTAGACGTCATACCCTTTTTGATTTTAAGACATGTAGTAAAGTAGTTCATCATTAGATTAGTGTGATTTATGAAATCGTTCCTATTTTTATATAACTATTAGTTGTACCCACGACTTAGTCATCGTGGAATAATGAACTTGGCTAATTATAAAAAGCTAAAGAAAAAAATTTTATGGTACCTTCAAAATGAAATTCTATAAGAATTTTAATTACTTATTTTATTTGACCACTTTAACGATATTTTTTTTAGAAATATATAATGTCATATTTTTTTTTATATTTAATCTACTGCCTTTAACCAACTAATACGTTTCATGCTTAGCTTGTAAAATGACGATACTTCCATACAACCTTTCATCTCCCCTTTCAATCCCCTACAACCCTTTTTTGTCGCATGAAAACGTAGCCTATGTCCTTTCTCAGAGTCTAGACTATCTGTGAACGAAATGTTATTTAAATTTGTTCAGTAGTTTTGGTGTGAAAGCGCGACAGACAGAGAGTTTGTCTCTCTATATTTACATAGTTAGTTTCGCATTTATAATATTAGTAGGGATTAGTTGTTATCGTTGTCTGCTTTTTTGTGATAAAAAATGTCCTATGTCCGTCCTTCGTGTTATAATCTAGGTATATGAATATATAAAAAAAAAATCTTATTAACAGCTGTTCATACAAACATTTATAATATGGATAGATATATATCACTTTTACAATTCAACTGTTCTGTATTCATTTTCATGCAATATTTTTAAGTTCTCACTCTAATTAGGAATCTTTTCTTAAATATTTGTTAATAAAGTTATTTACGTCTATAGGGGTACAAAGAGTTTGCATCACGTATTAATATTATGATTATTAAATAAAAATACATACATAATATTAGTGTGAATACCACAGCAGAATTCACAGCATTCAGAAATATATCTGAATACAACGACCATCAAATCATCAGCTTCTAATTTCAAATTTTAAATTGTTTAATTTTTTTTTTAGACTGCCAAACCTGGCAGCATCACTCAAGGCTACCCAGTGCAGCAGTCCAACTCCAATGTCCAGAACCCGATATATCCGAATCGACATCGATATTAGCTAGTAATTATACGGCGGCATGCCGCCAAACCACCACCATAGCATTGGACAGTACGCCCCCAGTGAAGCTAAGTACAGTTCACAAGTGTATCGAAACGTGGCAATGGAAACGCGCCTTTTCATGAGACAATAGACGGTTATAATTTTATACCCACTTTCATAAACGTTTTGTACTCTAAACTTTCATATAATAAACTCGTGATTTTATTAATTGCAATATTGACATATTGTATAAGTTATAAATACAAACTAATAAACCGACAGACCTGTAATTATGTATATTACGAATATGTATTATTTTGTTTAATTCATATACAGTAAGAGACTTCTTTTTCGACCATGAGTGTACAGAAACTTCATGTAGGAATCTACAAGGAAATCTATTTTCTGCTCATTTTGAGTTAGAATTTAAGACTAAATAACGTTGAGTTATGTTCTGGACTGTTTATTTATTTGACATTGACCTGTCCCGGCAACTCCTGGGCACTCAAAAAATGTCAATTCATATAATGTTTCTTTCACACAGATTTAGTTATTTTTTTAATCGGTCACGTACTTTTTGTTTTTATTAATAACTATCAAATATTTATAATAGCTGACCCGACAGACTTTGTGCTGTTTTAGTGAATACGTGAAGAAGTTAATACGCGGCCAAGGTAGGTAGGAATTTATTTTTATATATACATTAGTACATAACTACTAAGCCTATTGTCTCATGAAGGTGGCATCATATGTGTGCAGTATACGGTTACAGTTTGACGGGTTTATCAACAGTGCTTCAATGGAAACTGGTGTTGAGTTATAGTGCAAAATGATATAGAACACAGGAAGTGTTACAGGAACACAGTTTTAAGTGATGATCGAAAATGGAAGTGTAATATTAATTGACTATATTTTTATAAACGGTACAGTGTATTCAAAATATGCTTAACAGATTGAATTATTTATTGTACAAATGACATATTCATATATATTTTTTTATAGGTTTTAAGGTAGAATATTCGGGGTTTACATATTACAGATTATGTAAAATAATAAACTACTGTTATAAATTTTCGTTTAAATTACAAACGGGAAAACGTGAATTATAAAAATGTATTGACTTCCTTTCATTATGTTTAGTTTAAAATTCGCGATGAAATTGTATGTCCGTACACAATTATAGAAACAATAAGTTTTTTATAATGTCATAGAACCAACAGAGCTATGAGCTATGTTATTTCTTTATAATGTGTAACTTTTTTTCGAGTAAAAAAACTCGCTCGCAAAATAAGGGCAAAACTATAATAGATACGTAAGAAATTTTTGTAGAAGCTGAATTTGAAGTTTTATTTTAATGTTCTACAATGAAGCTCGCATATTCTACCTTATGTACCTACTAAACAAATGTACATTTGATCATTATATACTTTTTTATATGCCGCTCATGTAAATGCTACAGTAGTGACAAATGTGTACAGAAACGAAATGTAATCAATTGTCTAATATACTAAGACCTCTTCTTGAATGTAAACTGCACTTACAAATCTTACAATGTATGATATTGCAACTGTTTCTCAGTAACTATTAATATATAAATTGTATTGGAAATCGTATGTATACAAATATTTCATGTATAATACCTCCTTACGGCCTGCACAGACGGAAGAGGCTTTGTCCATAAACTGTCTATATATTCTTTGATTTAATCAAAAAGGGAAATAGGAAGATACATATGTTTAACTAACTATATATAATATAAACTCAACAACTTGATTTCAAGTTATATTGTGAGAACTCTTCATTCTTCTTCACTCCGAAATAACGTTAACGTCCGGTGAAGCTATAAAGGCCAACTGCAGTGCTTTATTATGTATTGTCGTTGGTATCAATTAAAAAAAAAAATTTTTATTTAAACCACTTGATAGTTGCAGTAACAAGTTATGTTGTACGGTTCGTATCATATCTGTCGAATGAAAAACTACATTTGAGTTTGTTTCAAATATGAAAGTTACCAACTGCGTTACATAATTTAATTTCCCAATAATGATCGGTAACATCAATCGATGACTTGAAGTTTATATATTGTATCTCCCAGTATACATAATGTTTATGTACGGCTTCGTCTTTCGTTTGCGCAGGCTTTTAATCTGTATATCAAGCGCTTATGGTGGTAATTTAGAAAAAAATACATGCAACAAAATCAATTTGGATTTTTTATTTATACATCCATAATGTAATATTTACCCGATACCTAATTTTATCTTGTTTTCAATCACCTATTAAATGCACTCGGATCTTTTTAGAAGTTATAGCTGTATTAGCGGCTATAAAATTTTCAAAAATTAGTCGCTTTCTCTGGGTTCTTGTTTTTATAAAACTTGGCATAACTCTTTCCGCAAGAACTTCTAGGATTTTAACAAAACTACGATAATTATATAGCTTATACACATAGCACACAGCGTATAAATTTCACGCGAGTCAAACCGCAGACAACTAGTACCTATACTAATAATATCGTTACTAATTATCTAACCTCGGATTTAGAATTAACTTACTTTAACAATCTCCTTTCCCCCTAACTTGGCAGATTAAAAGAAGTTATAATAATTAACAGCAATACTAGTTGGACAAATTGTATGTTAATATACATAATATTGTAAAAATGTAGGACGGAGGGTACTCCCTCCGTAATACTTTAGGGTGGCGACATTTTTAGTTTTTGCCGCGCCTCGAAAAAAATTAATCCGGGTCTACTAATAATAATATACAAGTTACTATGACCTGTAGGTACTTCGCAAAATGGTCAAGTTCTTGAGTCTAATCGTGTTCCCAACATGCGTTTTTATTCTCTTCGTCATAATATTAAAATTACTTATCCAAATTATTTAGAGTAAACGAATAAATTTGTCTATCTGAAATACCAAAAAAAGTACTTATTTTGACTTCAATTTGAATTAATTTATCACCGTGAACTACATATCTTTACTAGAATATCCAAATTAAATTTATTTATAGTTGACTATTTTAACTATAATATAATGTATAATCTATATTATATATATACTATATATTTTATATAGTATAGTGGATTTTTTTTAGAACTATTTAAGGCCAATAATCTTGTCGGGATCGTCTTGTATAGGCAGCGTAGGTATTTCAGCCTTAGGTCTTAGTTCATACACCGTATACGTCAAAATAGCTTTCATGGGAAGATTTTTTCTGCACTTATTTGATGCAATAATAATATAGGTATCTACCTACTTGATATAATTTGCCCACTATATAAACAGAAAAGTTTTATTATAATCCGTTCAATAGTTTTTGTATGAAAGAACAATAATTATCGCTCTATATGTCTATCCAAATAAATTTTTTCGTTTATAATATTAACGATTAAATTATGAATTCATCATTGGACTCTACATTTGGCAATCATAAATGTAACATAGGAAGAAAAATTCATCATACATTATTTACTAATCAATGTATAGTAGTATTACAAATCACTGTAATGATATCAAAAAATAACGATAACTTCATAAATTTTGAAATTTGTCTAGTTTTTATCGACTACCAGTCGCTACACGCGACTTAGATAGCTTTTTTAGATAATAGAAGATAGTCTATGACAATCTTCGTGATGTAATCTACTTTCATGTTTTTCATTAAGATCTCATCACCCCTTTTGTCATGAAAACACACTTTCGCATTTTTAATAATAATATCCCCGGAAAATTCACAGTGTCATCTAGTCCCAAGTTAAGCAGAACGTGTGTTATGGGTACTATTCAACTGATAGATATATTTAGATACATTTTTTGTACATATATACATACAAATACCCAGAGCAATCTGAACAAACTATCATACTCATGAATACAGATGTTTGAATCGAACTCATACTCGCAGGAAATAAAGCGCTGTGCTATACCGTTACAGTCTAGGTGGTGCTAGACCACCGAGACTGTAACGGTACTGTAACTTACAATTTAGCATATTATACTTGAGTAAATTAAGATCAGTAACATTTACAATTACACTGTTAATTTTCATAAAATAAATAAAGACAAATACAATAGACTTGATCCTCATAGTACAGTAAAATATTTAAAGACGCCATCCATTTAGTGCGAACGTTACAAAAGTAGCCATTTTAAACAACTGCATTATGTTAGGGTTCATTGTGTGAATGAAAATCGAGTAGGAGTACCTAGAGGTCACGGAATAGGTGCGCCTGAATGAAAGGGGGTGAGGCGGTGGTCGCTGGGTGGTATGACCTGCAACTAGGTCGTGTAACGATCGGTGCACCGTCACTGCAATTTATTCCCGTGACACGACCGAGCATAATTCTGTGCATAACCACTTCATTCCTTATAATATAGGGTTGATAACCCTAAATTTTGAAAAAACAAGATTTGAAGTTGTTTATCTAGGACAATTCAGCTTTTTAACTGAACGCAGTAATAGTCAAAATTAATGTGTATATAAAATTCAAGTAGGTAATTAGAATAATAATATTTTTAAATAAAACTATTTGAATAGAATTATATATTTTTGTTAATTTAAAATATTATCAACAAATTTTGAAATTTAAACTCAAGTCGTCGCTTAAAACTCTGCTACAAGAACTAGGACATGTCCTGGGAAAACAGGGCGATTGGCAACTCTACCTACACGACGTAGCATAATTATTTTGTAAATAACATTTCTTTTTCAATCAGGTAGGGTGTAGCACTAGGGTACAGTACATACAGTAGGTAAAGAGTGCAGTCAGTTTGTACCTATTGTTGATGTCGATGGGAGATTCTTTGCAAGGTAATAGTTTCTTATACTACAATATTTCTTTGTAAATCTCTTAAATCACTGTAACCATTAGGATGGAAAGCAAGTTTGTTATATAGAAAACAAACAGCCACGACTATTATACCAGATAGGCTAGTCAGAGGCATTGTCAACTGTCAATGTTGTAATGAACGCAATAAATTTGATAGAATTACATTTCGCACTGTATATTTTTCTACATAGTCATAAAGTTAGGTGGAATACTAATGAAATCAAGATATAAAATAAATTTTATACAAAATTGTTCACGCACAGTTTGTTTGAGTTGTTTTAATATATTTTTCCAATTTCTAACTCTCATCTTATCGAATATTTTCCAGTTTTATAGATACTACTAGTTTTCGGTGTGGTACATCTTCCCTTAACTAACTCTGTATATAAATGTATACATAGAAATCACATTAGATGTATAAAAGTATATTATAAAAAATAAATCAATACCTCGTTAACAAAGTTCTTTCACATTGGTATTGTATAGATACTTTGAATACGGAGAAAAAGCAAACGATTGAAAACTTCTACAATTCATTCAACAATTCATAACAAAGATAGGCTATATGTACTAGACTAGTACTATCTAGTCTATATGGGAAGTTGCCCAGCGTAGAATTTATATCAGATCATTCCATGGATTCCGGACATATGGAATTTTCGTGTCTTACACGTAATAATAGCTACGGATATTATTTTTAGTACTAGCTTCTAAATAGTTTTGCAATTAAGACTTCTGAATTCAACGTAGTGGTAAAAAAATAATATTTTTTACGCCGTGACTATTCAGACCCGATTTATCCAGCTACCTCTACTTAATAAACCAAATTAAGAGAGGCAATAGGCTCATCCCTCCAGTACGTTAGACTCAAATATATCTACTATATATATATCGCAATGTGGGCATGGTAATTCTTTTGAGAAAGTTTAAAGATGAGATGTCAAGTAAATTGTTTGTGTTCAATGTACTTAATACTGCCATAATAATTAACAGCAATACAAATTGAACAAATTGTATGGTAGTATGCATATTATAAAAATTTTGGCTGGATGGAGAGGACGGAGGAAGTCCTAGAGCGGCAGAATTTTTTAGTTATTAGCCCGCCTCGAAAGAAATTAAGATCCGGTGCTGCACACAACATCGTCAATTAACCAGACTGGTGACTAATCACTATACCATATGAGATAAAAGTTTTTTTTTATTTTTATTTATTTATTCATGAACAATGTACATTGTATTTGAATGTTGATACAATGGTTAATAAAATTAATAAATTTACATGTTGTCATTAATAACAAAAAAAAAAAAAACATCAAAAATCGTCAACTGAGTACAGGCATTTATCTATTAGTAGTGACTTCAATTTTTTTGTAAAGCAACTCAAACTATTCAATAATTTAAGATCCTTCGGTAACTTATTATAGAGTATCACCGCTTGATTTCTTGGGCAGTGTGTTACTACGTTTAGTGTAGGAATTATTACCTTCTGTATATTCATTCTCCTTGTTATTAAACGTTGTTTCATGTTATCTTCAGATTCATACAGATGTTTGTTTTTGATTAAGTCTGTCAACAAAACCTGTATATAAAGACTGGGTACTGTAAGAATTTTTAATCTTTTAAAATGGTCTTTGCATGATTCCCAGGGTGCAATGCAAACTATGGCTCTAATCGCTCTTTTTTGTGCGAGGAATGCTCTGTTTGTATTGTATTTGTAGCTATTTCCCCAAAATTTAATGCTATATCGTAACCGAGATTCTACCAAAGCATAATATACTGTCAGTAATTGATCTTCCGTAAGTTCTTCTCTCAGACAACGAAGGGCATAACATGCAGAGCTTATGGCATTATCTAATGCACCTGTTTCCGTTTTCCAGCTAAATAGTGAGTCTAAATGTATTCCCAAGAACTTTACTGTTTCAACTACTTTTACGGGTATTCCATTTAGGTGTGTGCTGAGAGTTTGTTTATTTTTAGCAGTTGTTTTGAACAACATAATATTAGTTTTATTTGTGTTTAGTACCAGTTTATTTGCTACAAACCAGGTATTGAAGGCTGCCATTACTGCATTTACTTTGATATTCAGATCATTGATATCTGCACTAGCAATTACTGCATTTGTATCATCCGCAAATACAACCATTCCAATATCAGAAAATAATTTCAGCATGAAGTTAATTAAATCATTTAAAAAAATAATAAAAAATATAGGGCCCAGTACTGAACCTTGAGGCACACCTCTTGTTACAGTTACTAATGATGATTTATATACCTTCCTCGTGCCGTCTTCATCCAGATCGACAATTTCTACGAACTGTTTTCTGTTTATTAAATAGGATTTTAGTAGAGAAAGAGCTTTATCTGTAACACCGTAGTGGCTAAGTTTACTTATCAGAATCTGGTGCTCGATTGTATCGAAGGCTGAGCTCAAGTCCAAAAATACTCCAGCAACTTTTAATTTATTATTTAAATGCCTTGTTACATCATTAACCATGGCATCAATTGCATCTGGTGTTCCTACTCCTTTTTGATATCCAAACTGTCGTGCATTTAAAATTGAATTTGTATTAAAATAGGACATCAATTGTATCTTAATCGCTTTTTCCAATATTTTAGATAACACTGGAGAAAGAGCAATTGGTCTATAATTATTAATATTTGTTTTTGACATTTTCTTATGTATGGGAATTATTTTTGAAATTTTTAATTGTTCGGGGAAAACTCCTGATCAATACATATATTAAAGAAATACGACAATGGGTTCGCTAATATATCTATATTTTCTTTAATTATATTTAAGGGCATATCATCATAACCAGTTGACTTTTTGTTCTCCATTCTCTTTACTATCGAAATTATTTCTGATGCAGTTGTTAATCGAAATATCATTTTAATATCATGCTTTGTAACATTATTATATAATAGTTTCATTGCATCTTCAGTATTTGTAGTGTCTTTTGTACTATAATCAAATTTTTTTGAAAACATTTCCGCAATTTCTTTTGTATCTGAGATGGTCGTATTGTTTGATATTATTATAAGTTTCTCATGTCTACTAAGTGCTTTATTACTTTTATATCTATTTACAACTTTCCAGATTTCTTTATTTGAGTTACTACATTTCTTTATCTCGTTCTGTACTGTTAATGTTTTTGCTTTCCTTATTACCCTCCTATAAATATTTATGTATTTCTTTCGGTAGCTGTATATGCTTTCGTCATTTTGATTTTTATCCAGTGTGCAAAGAACTCGTTTCATTTTGCTAGATACTTTTATTCCCTTTGACACCCATTTCAATTTTCCAGTTTTGCAAGTATTTATTTTAATTGTTTTTAACCTAAAATTTTTCCTAAATATTCCAAAGAACTTTGTCAGAAAGTTATTTATACCTAATTCAAGCCATTTTACTTTTTTTATGCTTTGCCTAAATTTTGCATTGTTGTATGTATTAAAAATCCTTTTTTTAATGTATACATAGTTTTGCTTACATTTTCTCTCATGTATATTTTCCGCTAGAACTTGAGTCAATATAGCAGCGTGCCCATCTGAAAGACCATTATTATCAACTGTGGTGTTGATAAATGAGTTGTCAGGAATATTTGTCAATATATTATCAATGCAAGAGTAGGAGTCATTTCTTATAAAGGTGATGTCGTTAACAAGGTACCGAAAATTATAACATTTTATGAGGTTTAAAAAGTCACTTTTCATTTTATTTTCTTTTAAAAAGTCTATATTGAAGTCACCACATATTATACATTTTTTATCAAAGTACTGTTGTAAAAATATTTCAAATTTTTCCATAAAAATCTCAATGTTAGAACCATTTTGATAACAACAAAAATATTTAATTCCAGTGTTTGAATCCTGCACTCCACATATTTCAAATTGCTGATCCATACCAAATCGTTTACATTCTGTGATATCATTTGCTTGTCTGTCCTTATTAACTAATATTAAAGCACCTCCTCTCTTTTTACTAATTCTAAAATAGCATGATACAATGTCATAATTCATAAAACTTATTGATGTAACAGATTCCGTGTTTAAGAAGTGTTCTGTAATGCAAACAAAGTCAGGTGGACAAGGTAACATTTCGAAATATAATTGCAGCTGATCAAATTTTTTCCTAAGACCACAGATATTCTGATAAAATATGTTTATTGGTATGCATGTAGATGAAGTACTTTTATTCCACTTAGGGACGAAAAAAAGTATTTGGTTCTGCATCTTGATTTTCTACTTCTACCTGTGTGGCCTGGACTATATTTCTAATTTCTGTTTGTGTTGCCTTAGATGTGTATGATTTATTTAATTTATTTATATTTATTTGAAGTCCTAAGTTATTCTTAATCTTTTTTGTGTACATAGCAAATTTTAATTTATAGTCAATTTTTAAAATATCTCTAAGTAATCTTTGACTAATATGAGTTGTATAGAACTTTTTAAATGGTACACGTCTATAAAAATCCATATCTACAAAAGTTACGTTTTTAAATTGGTTACAAGTGACTTTTAGCTTATTATTTAACTTAAGTTCATTCAATACACTGTTTTGAGGTACTTCCCCTACTAGTATATTCGCTTTACATTTTAGATTATTCAGAAAACAATACAAATGGGATATACATTCATATGGATTCCTGTCATTAATGCCACCTAACACTATAATGTAGTCATTCTCAGTTAATGAATTTTGTAACAGGTCACAGTGATCAATGATTTTAGATAAACGCGCACCTGGTTTAAAAAAGCTATAAACTTTATATTGTGATCCCAGTAATTCCTGCATTTTCTTCTGAAGTCCTCTTCCCTGCTCATCTGCCATAATAATTACTTTCTTCTCCTGATGTGATTTATTTTCTAATATTTGTTTTTCAGTTTAAACATTATTGTACACAGAAACTTTAACGTTACATTTAATTATACATCTGTTTGAAAGTGTTACAGCTCATATCAATCTCATTTACATCAACTGATTATTACGGATGAGGCGATAGGGTCATAAAAAGTAAGTACACTTTTGCTTGCTTATATTACGTTTATTTGAAAAAAGATTATTCTAATAACTTTGTACTGAAAGCTAAAAAAAAACCGAAAGTATGTAAGTTATTTGTTGTCCAAATTAGTGGAGTTAATTGAATTGCTTTGCGTTGATAGGTGTGGTGTATTCCCTACGTAGGTACGCACCTATTCATTACTAACACAACTCCATACACTATTTCATTAACATTCCGATTACTACCTACTACCTACTGTGTTTAATATTAATAATACCGTAGTCGGAAAATAAACATGAGAAGTTATTGCAGGTGTATTTATCATTTAGGAAAGGGATTTATAATAATAACCTTGAACAATTCCACATCTGACGCTTCAACCACCAAGGCCGCCTTAACATTCATTCTTGGTGCATTCAATATTAAAAGCCTCGGTGATCTAGTGTTCTAGCCTTACCTCCGTTGTCACAGGTTCGATTGCTCGCAGGGTAATATTTGTGTGTATGATTGTTTGTAGCGATATTGCTGTTTTCTATAGGCATTATATATGTATTTAAAAAAATGTATCTACATACTTATATCAGTTGTCTAGTACCCATAATACAAGTTCTCCTTAGGTTAGGAGCATATGGCGGTATGTGAATAATCTAGAGCTATTATTATTTGTCATATTTTCAATTTGATTTCGTATCGAACGCGTGAAATATCTTCCTACAGAATACGTGCCGTATAGATGCGTCATAGATCTTCGTCTGACATGAATATGTAATCACATTACCTACCCAGTAATTTTAGTTCTGTGTTACTTCACCCGAAAGAAATTAGAAAAGGAATGAATGCAATTACATGATTATCAAATATTTATAGGTTTCTATCACTTAGCTAGTATATTTAAATACTTATTAAGACTTGATAATATACAATTTAATAAATGGAAAATTATTCTGTATAGTTCTTGTTCATTTGAATCTTATCAAATAGTCTGTCTAGAATAGCCTACGCTTGACGCACAATATTGTAGATCTTATTTCAAAGCAGTAAGAACTATATTGCACGTGGGTTAGATAAAAGGTTTGATATGTAAGAATGGGGGTTAGCACGCAAGCGCGGAGGTATCGACTTGTCCCCACCTCCACATTCTCCCTTTTGTACATCCTAAACTCTGAATGTAGTACTTATAGAACTCTAATAAAGATACGTACACTGCAGGCGTTGGACGCAAGAATATTCCATTGGAAATAGCGAATTCATTACTTTCCTGACTGAAACTTATTTAGGAATGTTTTTTTTACATTAAGAATATTAATAAGATATTATCGAAAACTTAATAGCATTCTTTGGGTGATTCGTAGCCTTCCACATTTAATACAGTTGATATTTTATTTTATTAGAATACGCAAACAATAACGAAATAAAGCCAATTAAGTCAAAAATTAGATGGAGACTTCCGCCTTATGTCTTATTTTAAAATTAAGAAAGTCGAAAGTCAACGTTTTCGTAAATTTAGCTCGAGTTCTGTTTCTGAAAATATTCTGAGAAATATTGAAAGTATGTGGAAAGTTTTCGTGTACCCAAAAACCATACCAGATGGAAAACGATTGAGCTCTATCACCAATGATGACAATGATTGTGGCTTTCATCAAAATCATCCAAACTTCTATATGACTAAAGAAGAAAGTTTGGTACAAAACAAACATAGTATTTTGGTAAGCGTCACTTAAAATGTAGGTAACATTTTAAGTGACGCTTACCACAATACTTATGAAAAATAGTATACATCAGCGCGCACAGGTGCATGTACAAATAGACAACATTTCTAGAAATTGTTTTTGGTTCTATTATGACGATAAAGTCAATCGATAGATAATAAATAGAATTTCGATCTTCCATGTACAATCAGAGATCGATATCATTTTTATTTATTAAATGTACGAAATAATATTTTATTTAATATATAACAATAATTTAAACATAGAGTTAATAAAGGTACCTTTGTTTTCGTTGTAAACAAGTAATTATTATGATTGCCTACGAACATCTTAAAAAAGTGTTATGGCTCAAAAATTTGGATATATAATACTCATCTTTAAACATGATGTAATAATGTCCACATTTGTATAACAGGTTTATAGTATATGATATTTAATACCATCCTTGACTTTAGCACATTATATTTCAGAATACATTAGACAACAAAAACAACCATTAGGCAAATCACTTCACACAATAGTGCTATTACCAAGTTATCAATAAGTCAAATAACTTTTCATTGAATATACACAGATGTTTATATTATAAATTACTTTATTATTTATGTTTTAATGGCTTTCAAAATGGAAGTCGTGCTTGTGCAAATACGCTTGATGTAAACCAATGAAGAATGAAATAAGATCGTTAGGATTAGACCTGAAAACTACACGGATGTAAACGATATTTAGAATAATTAGAATCATCGAATTCCATTCATTTAACATTTTTTTAATAGCTGAACATGTATGGAGCACTCATCAATAGTATGTATACAGTTACTAGGTACCAGTGAAGGATGATGGAATAAGAAGTCAGATCAGTTAGCCCACCGTGATGGATTTACCTACTAGGAATTGTATGATGAAAGAATTTTGTAACCAGAAATAAACCACAATCGCTGTCAAAGTAACCTAATATTGCTAGCAATGGGCTTACTATCCCCATTATTCACAACTACATCCATGCTTTATAAAACAAAATAAAATCATTCGTCGGTTTATTTTTTTTTTACTTTTAAAAAGAATTAAAGAATCGTTATACTCTAAATTGTTATAATCTGAAATATGCAGCCTTTCTCAACGTTTGAGTATGTCAGACTTAAAAATTTAAATTCAGACACAGTTTATATTAGTTATATATTTTTTACTTTGCCTGCTGCACATTTCTTCATATTAACTCTAAAATTTTGATCTAAAACTTTTCTGTGAATCTACTAGGTATTCAAACAACTTGGTATAATAACTTGCATAAAGAAAAGATAAATAAGTTTCTATTACGAATGAAATGCTCGTATTTCTTTGTGCCCTACGTTGTGTATTATTTTTTAGCTATTTATTAATAGAGGCTGTAACGCCAACGCTTTCTCGAAACTTTGTCATTCAGAATCTAATACAACTTCAGTACTGAGTAATCTGTGATGCTGCAGTGTAGTAATATGTACAGAACATTATAAATTTAAAAGTAATATAATATAGTATCATTCTTTCATTTTTATTAACAACTAACTACCCTCCCCGCTTTGCATGTATTAGAACTATAAGCCTTCCTCTTGAATAACTCTATCCATTGCTAAACTGCATTAAAATAGTTTAAAAAATCTAAGCAAATAAATAGCGGAAGCAACTTTATTTTATACTATGTAAAGTTACGCGATTTAGATTTTCTATTATAATATTATTTTATGAAAAGTTATAGAGATCAGGTTCAAATATTTAATCTTTATTACATGGTACTTTATAAGGATTAATTTAATTAACATATTGAGTTCAAGAAAGATCTCATAGCGTAATCTCATCAGTAACGTAACACCCCTCCCGTTTTTCTATCACCTCATCGTGGATAAAGTACATTGCGTACAGTATATATAATATGCTAAATGTCGTCACGCCACTGCCAAGGTCATATCGATCGAAATGGGGTGTGAAGGAGAAAACTACACTTTTCTCGTTTGCACCGTAAATCTCCGTCGTGGAAAATTCGATGGTAGACTGTTGGTAAACAAAAGAACAGATTAGGTTTTAATACAATGACAAGTTTTTTCCATAGATAGCGTATTCGTGGTAACGTATTTATATCAAAGTACTTTTGCCTTTGTTTCTATAAAGTACTAGCTGTTAGACGCGACTTCGTCTGTCTTTTTTAGGAAATATACTCATGTCATGATATATCTATATTAACCAAATTTTATAAAGATCCATGTAAGTTCAGCCTTAAAGAGGGGTTAAAAAAATTTATTAACTACCTTTTAATTTTATAATTTAATAGATAGTTTGTAGTAGATATTATTTCATAGTAGTAGATAGATATAGATGTAGCTAATATGTTTAACAGATGATTTTTTAGAAATCGTACCTATTTAAATTGTTTGGTCTGAATTAGACTTCCTGAATAAAATTAAAAAAATGTGGTCGTAATTGACCTACATATTCGCTTAATAGAATTACTGGGCGTAATCCCCTCATAAAAAAAGATTTGTTATGAAAATTTATATAAAAATTCTAAAGCCTTTTGGTTAACGTGTAAATCATTCTGTTTTGCTTTGAATAATAAGAAACTGTGATTAATGTACACTTATAACATGTTACGGTCACGAGATTTATATATATATATACATACATACTTATATAATATATTCCCTATATGTTGCCGACACTGAAAGATACGAGCGCCGTATTGGGTATTATGTAGAAGCTACGTCTACGTTATTTTAAAGATATTCTAAAACAACATAGACAAAATTCTTTCATCATCACAAGCTTGCATAAGTTTTAACTGGTACCTGTGATTTTAGTTTAATAAGTTCTAGAAGTAGAATGTAAATATTATATGTGAAGCCCGTATTTAGTAGATAATTAATTATCATAATTATTTGCGGAAAATCGTATACAAAAAAAAACTTTTCTAACCTATAGCGTATTCTGTTCATTTCTCTAAAATAAATAATAAATATACAATAGAAATATTGTATTATAGTTATATTGTAGCAACCTTCGTAATAATTATAGTACTGTAGATTCATCACAACTTCTTTCAATATTCCGACGGCTATATACCTGATGTATGCCGTGCAAAGACTTTCTCCAAAATATTATAGACATTACAAATATGGAATTGTAAAATAATATTGTCAGTGTAAAGACTAATTTTGTTTTAAATTTATGAATATCATACACAATTACTTACAGAAATAGATCCGGCAGTTTATTAAAAAAATGGTAAAATAAATCTTGCCTATAGTTAAAGTAAATCTATTCGTATTCGGATCGCAAATTGATTTCCAATTGTTCAGACTGTAGACAAAATTTAATTTCGACGTTCTTTTTACAATGTTTTTGTCTTTTTTGCATGCCCCAATGCTCCACATGCTTTCTCCAAAAATTTCCATTACACAAAAATATTGTAGTAATTTTTTAACTAGCTAAACAGAGAGACAAAAATTATAAAAAATGTAATTATGGTGTATATGCCGTATTTATATGCACGTAGTAAAGAACGGTTATTTCAATATTACAAACAGACACTCCAATTTTATTTATATGTATAGATAATATTTCTTTGAAATGCATAATGATCATATATATCTATATATCATCATCCATATATATCGGTTGGTAGAATATTCTAAGGAGGAATGAGTGAAGATTTTAAGATCATACCATTTTAGTAGTGACTATTGGGAAGTGATTCTACAATGTGGTTCTATGTGGCAAGAAATTTCTGAAGAAACACAGAATGAAGGACTGCCAACCATCCAGGTGATATTGATCATAGTTTAATTTCTGGTGGGTTGTGCGATGATGTAGAAATAGCTTAGGTGATATGTCTCCGTACCCTCTAATTTCACTGTGATGTAATACGCACATCTAATAGTGTAATAACCTTTCAACTCAGACGCGAACTTGGAAAATTACATATGCATTGAGATAATACTTTACATGATACCACTAGTAAAACATATCCTTGAAGGAATAGTAAAACATAATTAAAGTATAAAAATAAATCCATTTACTTAAGTTTTAATTAAAAACTTGACTAGTTTCATTAAATTCCTTTTGTTTCCCAAGTCTTGGAAGCTGAATTAGCATTTTGTCCTGTTTACAATGACACAAATAAGGGTTCGGGTGAAAACGTGGGCGTAGACATTCCTCTACGCAAAGGTTCTACGCCGTAGAAGGTAGGCACTTTAATGAGAACTATTGCAATTCATAGCTTATATTTGTGAATCCATTGCTCTGTTAATATAGTGTGGTAAGTTTGATTGTTATGGTGAGCTAGCGATGGTTAAAAGCAATCGATAAGGTGACGATTTATCAGTTCCTTGCAACGGAAATGTTCGACGTTGGTACACGCCTACTAGCTACGGAGTCAGTCGCTCTCGCCGGCCGGCGAGCATGCGATTCGACATGTTTACGTTTGAGTGAATCCATATTGTCGATAAAATTTATAATTATTTGTCGATAAATATTTATTACACAGTATTTTCTTGTCAACAATATATTTCTATTAATAACCCTGGACAATTCATACAAAGTCATGTCTAAAAATAAAAAGTATTTTTTTAATTAAACATTATCTGCTGTGTCTTTAACTACAATAGTAAACAGTGTGCATCCTTGTCTATAGAAATCTATATACTTGTTCTAAACTAATCGCAGCTTATGTTATGGTTATCTAATTACAAAGAAAAATATTTAAATATTTTTTGTGTAAGTGCATACAGGCGATATGTTAAATTGCTAGCCTACCAAAGCCATTTGTGTATTTGGGTTTTTAATGGCCCGAGTGCTTATTTTAAATATATGAATGATATAAATACAAGCTACTTTAATTGGAAAAGACAAAAAGTGAAAACAATTATCGTTATTAAAGCTATTAACGATAATAAAATTATAAATGTTGTCCAATAACTAATCATACTCTTCTCTTTGACACATAGATCGATCAAATCAAGTTAGACAAGTTGTAATAGGTGATTTAATGTAGTTTAGAAAGATTAGACTACACACTGCCTACTTTTATCTTAATATTAGTAGAGGTTCTAGTAATTGGAATTATATAGATATATTTAAAAATTATAGATAGATATTTAAATGCTGATTAAATTTTACTATTTTGATATCATAATAAATAAATAAATAATTCTTGTAGTGACAATACTTTACATGAAGTAGTCAAAAAACAATGAGTAAAGAATATACTCAAACAAAACTAGGATAACAAAAAAAATAGATGAGTTTAAAATATGTGCCGTAGTAAGCTGATACCCAACCCCAAAGAGTGATCAACAATTCTCTATAGTATAATATAAATTTATCATATTATTCGCATTATAATTCATTTAATCACCACACCAGTATACAGTAACATAAAAAAATATTTCAATTTACAATTTTTATCGATATAGTTATTTCATCTGTGCTTCACTAAATGACCAGCTCCACCCAACCTCCCTTAGTCGGTATCGCCGGGTGATCGCGTTGAGTCGCTTACGCCCGAGACTGCGCTATACGACGCCACTCCTAGTTTATTACTTGATTACATACTGTTACAAAACACTAAACGTGTCTAAAATATTACTAAAACAGAGGTAAGTCGCAATTAAGTCAGACCACAGCGTAATCGAGCATATAGAGGCGCGTAATTTGAGACGCTGCGCCTATTTCTGAATGCTTTGTTGAGATGACGATACTCAAGGACACTTTTGTTCGCTTCCGAGTATAGTATTTATATTTCAACTGAAATTGTACTGTATATTTTTAAACAAATAAATAACATAATCGTATGGAACTGTTTGTTTAATTATATTTAGATATACTTGTAAGCGTAGCAATTGTTATGATTTCAAGTTTACAATAAATATTATGTACTTATTGATGTAAAATAAAATAACATTCTTTCTATAATTTACATTAATAAGTATTATAGTGTTAATAATTATTTAACATTTTATTTCTTACACATTTATTCTACTGGTCTGTTTAATAATAAACTGTAGGATATGGCCGCCCACTTTACTAAGAAATGTTACCAAGTCTAGCATCCCTATAACTTAACACATCTATATGTAGTATTTCCGTATAGCTAATATTATACTTGTAAAATATAATACAATACATATAGCTATATACTAGTATATAACAAATCTATCCCATTCAATATATTATATATAGGAAGGTTCACATTGAGCGACACGCCCACGGCCGATGACCCTCAGAAATCGGGTCAACACATTATACTATACAACAATAGATCATACCTAACAACCTATTTTATAATAAATCAATATTTAAATACATAATTTATTACTTAACACACATAGACTATGCAAAAAGTTATCTGCTCAGAGTGTACATATTTCAGCCGTCAATGCAGCTTAAGCCTAAGCCGTATTTTAGTTGAGGATATATAATATAGGATTAAGGAATCCTCGCAATAGCAACACATGAGTGGCATCACGGTATCACGAGCGTTACATCATAATATGATATCGTGAGTGCTGTTCATCTATATGGGCAATAATTACCACTTACCAGCTACCAGACGGTCCGGTATTGTCCGGCTTATATATAATTCTAAAAACAGAAAAAAAACATTAAATAATAATAACAAGACATTCGTAGACTATCGTTCGAAAGAATTTACGCTTACCTTTTAAATCGTCTCACAATTATTATCATCATCATCTTATTTATGCATGTAGTTTGTTTATAATGTATATGTATGTATGCTCATAAAATATTTGTATGTAGTATATTATTATGTATATGTATACTTTTATATTTACATCTATTTAATATAATATTATTTTATTTAATAAACCATACCGCCTTCGAGTATCTCTGCACTTCCTAAGGTTAGTTTAAATAAAAATAAATAAATATTTATACATTGTTTACATCGGCTTATTTTTAACTGATTTCAAAATAGTTGGCTATTTAGGATTTCGAAGCAAATAGATTAAAAGAACTTATATCATACCTATTCTAAATCATGTTACTGCTATTAGGTATATGTATATTACAATAGAAAAGGTATAACGATCCGAAATGAAGTAATAGTATCTTTGAGACTGAATAAACATTCCCAAAGAAAGGTTAGGGTTGAATAAAATACAATAATTCTTCATGAATGCCGTGTTATGATATTTTCGATTTAATACGAAATAGTCTAGACGCAATTTTCGTATAATGCCAAAGTATAAACGTTAGCTTATCTCCGAAAAGACTTATTATTCACCTTTACTACAATAAGTTATCATAATATATATTACAGATTATGTTCAGATTTTATAATTCGTTATTTAATACTTTAAAAAGAATACCTATATACTCGTACAATAGAATATAATTATTTTTATATGTACAATAATGTATTGTATTGTATTCATAGATATAGTACATATGTCTTTTTATTTATACAATAATATATATTCCATTACTCGTACAAATGTCCTGATCTACATATGTACCTAATTGATTAATTCTCTTAGTAGGTATCAGAGATTGGTATGATACAAAATATGTCCTAGTATCTCTAGGTCCCTACCCACAGATCGCTTAGTCCTGAATTGTATTTAGGTCAAGGCATTTTGCTCCATTTTCTTTTATGTCTTTGAGCTATACCATCATACTGTAATAAAAATGACGCCGCAATTTTATATGAAAAGACCGAATAAACAGTTTTATCACAAAATATTAACTAAGTAATTTCGCTGGCGTGAATCTTTTGATCTTAACGAGGAAAAGTGTAATAATATTACAGATATAATAACGCTTTTTTTACTACAAATAACAAAATAAATCAACATTAGCGCAATAGGTATCTTGTTTATAATAAGAATATACCAGATCATGTACAGATATCGAAATCTTTCATATTACATGCCATTAACTACTGGAATGATTTACCTCTTAACATAAAATCTAGCGTTACCAAATTCATTGTCATTTTATCTTTAAATGCAATGCCCATTTAAATTTCTATATGCCCTATGGTTGACTGGTAGAAAATGCCTTAAGGTGTTAAGTCCGTCATGTGCATCTTTTTTTTTGAATTTGTGATGTTAATGATTTAATAAATACATGGGAAAAACCATTACTGGAACTATATATTTAATAGAACTCAAAACAATATTAATTAAAATTTTTGTCTGTTTATTTATTTTGAATAATTTTTACCTGATTTCGGTGAGGTTTGCACTAATATATTTTGGTAAGCTTCACTTAAATTAGAGTAATTGTTTTATAACATTCGATTATTTAAAAAAATTTAACGTAAAAATTAAAGTTATAAAATACCACTACGCATACGGATACGAAGTCTCGGTATTAGCTAGTTCATTAATCTAAATGCTTGCAATCAATAGATCGAATATTTACATTAAAATATCAGGTAAACCGCTACACCACAGAGGCAGTCAATAAAAATCAACAATGTATTGTAATGACAGTATTCTTATTAATCACCATGATTACAAATCACCATCAATCATAGTGCCATACGTAATTACATATAGTTAGGCCACCATAATAACAAAAACATTAAACTTTCTATTATTTAGCATTGTAATGTGAAGTTTGATATAAAATCTTTTGTTTTCTTTAATTCCACATACACTCGTATATGAATATAATATTTAGAAATGTTTCTTCATTATAGGTACACTATATTTTTAATTATACAAACTTGACTTTATTTAGAACGAAGAAATTATATTTAAGAACATAACATTATAATCATAACAGTAATTATAAGATAGTGTATAAACGATTTGAGTACAACAGAAAATAATATAATATGAAGTCTACTGTTTAATGTCACACATCTTATTAATATTATAAATGCGAATGATTGTGAGTATATCCATACTGTTTGTTACTCTTTCACGCTAAAATTACTGAACGGATTTTGATGAAACTTTACAGTAATATAGCTTATATATCATAACATATAGGCTATAAATTCCACGCGAGTAACACCGCCGACACAGCTGGTTCAATATAATTACAAACATAATATAATGATAATCTCAGGACAATTCACACAGCCCCATCTAGACCCATGTTAAGCTAGCTAAAGCTTGTGTTATGGGCACTATATAACTGATACAAATACATAGATTTTATTTTCGTAAATACATAGAAAATACCCAGACCGGTACAAACAATTGTACTCATGAATGTTTGTGCCGTGCGAGGGATCGAACCCGCGACCATCAGAAGTAAGACGATGTGCTAAATCACTAGATGCATTTATCGGATGCCAAATAAAAATACTACAGCTAAATCTTATTATAGGGAAACGCACTGTTGGGTACAAAATAAAAATACTACACGTGCAATAAGTAATGCGTAGTACAACGAGCTACGTAGACGCTACGAAGACTCTACGAGACTAAACAAGAAACGACAAAAATACTTAAGTACTTATATTGTTTTGTCCTTTACCTGACTTTCTGTATTTATCTATCTTAAAGCCGGGTTTCTTATGAGGTATAGAATTATAATTGGATTGATATATCTTAGGTCTATTACGTCATCGTCATATTGCGTCGTTAAGCAAAGAAATAGCGTGCGTATACCATATAACAATTTTGGACCTTAGTGACTATTCCAAAATATTAAAAAGATTGATATAATCTTAGAAATAGCATTATTATTAATACCTTCAATTTTTATTTTAAGTATTCAATTTCAATTATAAGTAATTATATTTGAAATTAATACTTATAATTGAAAACAAGTTTGTAATATTTTATTGTACAGATTATTATGTATAAAACAACATCATTTTAAAAAATATGGATACAATGGCGGAAAGTATTTCTTTGGCATAATAATTAGGCGTTTGATTTAACCGGATCACTTTCGTTCTATATAAAATATGACGCTAACTGGATTAACGTTTAGTAAAAGAAGTGAGTTTGAATGAAGCTGCTTCCGCTGTCTGTTCAGTTAGATCTTTTAAACTGCGCAACGAATATTATAGTTTTTGTTAGTAATAGATAGACTGATTTAAGAGGAAGGTTTATATGTATACATATACATAGGTCCGGGCACGAAAATATCGGGAGCTAATGAATATTATTATCCTGATAAACATACTGTTTTATGACGTGTATATGTATAGGTACATATATTAATTTAAAATGTCAACACTGAAATTTGTTTTGAGGTATTTTTTTTCTAAGTGTTAATCTATCGTTCATTCTAGGACATGAAGCCCTATAATTCAATATGGTGTGTGTTGCTAATACCCATAATTGCATTTAGATACTTTATTCTAAAAAGACGCTAACACGACTAACATATGTTGACATTGGTGAATTATTTAGACAAAACTACACAGTTGTATCAAAGGACATGGACTTTATAGAAGAATTATATATATATTATTAATACTTAAATGACTTAAACTCAGTATTAATTTTTTTTGGAGCAAAATAATTATTTCATTAATAAGTATATAACAGTGTTCATACTAACAACATGAAACCCACTCAACTACTAATAATTGTTAAAATATTATTGTGGATTGTATTGCTTGTTTACTAATCATAAAAGCATTTGTTGGTAGGTTTAAAAAGTAGTAAAGTAAGTTGTAATATTATTTGTATACCTGTAATAAATCTAGCAGATAATTCATTTATTGTATTATATACGGCCCTGTGTGCGCACAAAGCATTCATGCTTTTTAGTACACAGTCATAATTTTGTAAGTCATTGTTATTTTTAAATTAAATAAATAAATAAAAAAATAAAATGAATATAAAAATTTGTCTCTCAGTCAGTGAGTGACAAGAGATTCGATCCTAATGAAATTGGTAGTCAATGTAGCCTGACTCACATATTTTTTTAAATCCATTAATTAGTCAATTATTATCATCTCGAAAATATATAATTTGCGGGTATCCGTTACTTACATATGCAATTATGTAGATTTTAAATTCTTATAAAGATTCCTACTTCGAATACTTAGAAAGGAAAACAACATTGAAGTCAGTCAACAATTAGAAGTTCTAACTGCCTTCAATATTGTTTTCTAACTTAGAACCTACCTAGTTTAATAAACCCATTGTCATCGAACTCCTGGAAATGACAAACAAGGTAATAGTAGTCACCGGGTTCAGACACGAACAATGCTATTGTTATAACAATATGACATTGTATCAACTATTGTATTCCACACATATTGTACATTATCAATCTCTAAAGCATGATTCAAACATATTTCTCTATCTTCAAACTAGTATATGTATACTATACTATATCAATAGTCAATTCTAAGGATGTTTTGATAAATATTACGATATGGTTGAATTGATCTTACATCAATTTGGAAATGATTGTAGTCAGTTTAATATGTAACAAAACACACGACCTTGTATTACCTTTGCGTGTTCTACCGATTATATAAAGAAAATGATAAGATATATTTGACATGATATCCACTGCTACCACTGCCTAAATTACCTATAATGGCAGGGATTTATTCTCAAGCCTTACTAAAATACTTAAATGAACGAAGTAGGTCCCGTTTTCCAAACTGCAAACACTTTCATTGTGTAATGACTTGCCACAAAGTCTTCCAACAAGGTACGATTTAAAAAAAAGAACGATACTACGACGAACGAACTTTCAATGTTGACAATAACCCTAATGTTGTGTATTGCCTTTCTAGTCAGGCTGTTAGCATTATTGATTATACTTCTAGATCAGTTTTGGAGACATCGTGCATACACGTGGCACTTAAAAAATAAAAATAGTTTTGTAGGAGACTGTGTTAGAATTCTTCTTCCGTCCAAAAAACTGTGAATTAATTTATATTATAAGCATTTTTCATTTACTGAATGGCTACGATCTACGGTCATTGCTTGATCATCAGACTCTCGATTTCCATCATCATTCTAAAAAAACTATTTACGTAGTGAATATTAAAGTAATCGTTTCTTCTTCGAATATTGCATGTTTCTCGTTTATGAGTGAAAAGGAGTTTCTTGAATGGTTGCCAAGTTAAGTTCAAGGCTTTATCGATAAAACAAATGCCTACTTACTGTGTATTTCTAGTATGCTTGGTTTTACATTTAAACCGCCGTCTACAATATTTGGAAGTTTTGATTATTATGCAATATGTAAATAAGTATTTGAAATGTGAATTTAGTAAAATATCTTTTTATATTTCAACTTTTTGAAGTTTTGAATAGAAATTATATCTTTACGACGTGAATCAGATGAATAAAGAAATCTTTCAATTAACACTTCAATAAAGATCAAAATTTAATAATATCGCAATATCGTACCTGATTGTATTAATTAGTAAATATTCAAAATAACTACAATACCTTACTTAATAGGGTCAGTAAAAATGTATTACTTCTATAATAAGAAGAAATAAATGAACATGAATGAGCCTTTGCCTCAAACTTTTGCGTCTTTGATCTGATCTGATCTGGCGACAATGCGCCTCATTGTGTACTTAATCGTTATTATAATGATTGCTTGAGATTATTAATGCAGAAATAAGTTTGTATGTTTGTTTGCTTTCTTTAAAAGTCTTGTGGTTTCATTAAACACTAGTTTTGCTACCACTGTTACTAAACACAAAAGCTACTTCATAATAACTTTGTTATGCTAATAACAACATATATATTGTATGCTACAACACATATATATTGTTTCCAAGACTATTATGTACTCCCTGCTCATTTTTTTCATTGCGTACTATAATTAATTATTATTAGTACAAGTATACCAAACAGGACCTCTGTTTGGCATATTTTAACTCTTAACTATATTTCGAGTTAACTATAACTACGTTTAAAAAATAACGATTATATATATTTGTTTCAGACATCACCGTAACGCCACTCCTCTTAAATTAAATATTTTTCATAGTGAGTGCTGTGAACAACTGTCAAGATGATAGACGATAATTGAACGCGAACCGGTTACTTTATTTTATTAAAAAATATATACCAATTTCTCGGAGTGACTAAAAATTAATCAAGAAAATGGGAAACTTCCATTGACCGTTGAGGGCGGAGAGGCTCATACAAACACATTCGACCTATCAATGCTAAATTACAGACTAGTGTCAACACATTTCTTGAAGCAACCGTAAATTTTGGAAGCTAATATTTATATTGACTGTTTGTGCGGTGTCAATATGTGTCGGGATCGTGACATGGCGGCGCAAAGGAGTGATATCATCAAATAAAACTTTATCTACTAACAATAATACGCATTAGACTGTAATAGATAGTTCAGTGTCAAGTTTTCCGTCAAAACGGCGACCGAATTCGCTCCGCCGTTTCGTTTTGTTTCTTTCATTTTGTTTTATATAAAAGGATAAGCAATAAACCAGTTGCATAGTGTTTGTCTGTGGATTCAGGGGGTTTTGCCGCTGTGCGGGCCCCACTAGCGCTAATCTGGCCAGCCGCACTCGGGACAGCATTTCCAGGATATTGGACTCCATAGTTGGCGCTGCAAGATACTGCATTGTGAGTACAACTGATTTAACTTCGCAGATCAGGCATAGATTACATTCCCGTGGACCAATGGTTGCTCTCCATCTTCATAGCAACCATAGAGAATTTATACTTTCTTCTAGTGTAGTTCCGTTGCATTCGAACAATGATTTAATTTCAGAATCTTCACATTGACGGTCGAAAGCTTTCGGGGGATTTATTTTGAAGTCTAAACTTTTAAATCAGAAGCGAACATGGTACAATTGGAAATTGAGCAGGTACTTTTGAAAATTAAGGATGGGGCTTCCATAATTCATTATCTTACGTAGTGTCAAGTTAAAAATAATACTTAGTTGTCTTAATTATTTCTTGAGCTTTATATACTCGCTTTGCAAATAATGGGTTACCGGGAAAAGTTGTTTGGCTCCAAATCGTAGCGATAGGTCTAGGTCCTAAATCTTGTACATCCTCTTTGTAGTACCCTAGACATGCCAATGAATCTATGCACAGAAGATATGTTGATGCTGATAACAGTAGACAATTAACAAAATTTTTAACTTGTGTTTAGGAACATCAAACAAAAGTTAATGTTGTCACATGAATTAAAAATCTGTTGTTTTCTGATTAATTAAAAAATCTTTTGTTTGCATATATTTTTTGGTCACTCATTGTTATTGAATTAATTATAATTTTTGAACTAAATTACTTTTCCCGGAATTATCATAAATACTAAATGTGTAGGTACTTAACAAACTGTGTTGTAGATAATTTTATAGTACCTACCCGACGCTTCTAATAAATTATTTGATATTCATTAATCAGTCTATCGAATTTAGGTATTTATTGCTTATAAACCATAATTATAGAAGAAATAATATTTACTGTGTTACATACCTACGTACATACATTGTTTATACAATTTACAATTTTTACACCCTGTGTCTGTCATAGAACACCCTATATCCATTCACAAATCCTTCCATTCAGACCGCATACACCTAAGCTTTTCCACATTCAAATATCAATTTATTAGGCACATACATCTGTTTTCCTTTCTATAGATTATAAATCAGGTTATTTGAATGTACAGTATATAAAGTATTAAATTTTCCATGTAAAATATATACATATTTGGCGTTATGTTATATATAACGTACATATATTATATATTTAGGACGTGCAAAAATGTCGTATATATATATCTACAAAAGAGTTCAATATCAAGTGACCTGAATGTCTCATTTCTTAGTAAAGAAAACTTGATGTGTGCACCTACAATTCCAATCACTGAAAGCTTACAAATACGCACAGACACATACGAGTACAATAACATTGACGTATGGATAGGGTTACGGGCACGAAAGTGAGTGCCCGTCCGAGCAGCGGATTGTAATATCTGGGCACGGGTGGCGTACACAGTGCTGCGAGAGAGACGAGACACCGGAGAAGGAGACAGAAGATATGGCTGCGCCGGAGTGCGAGCGGGAGGCCCGCAAGCGACGCGAGCGCCGCGATTCGGGTGGTGTCCATGAGAGGAAAGAAAGAAGGTCCCGCAGCGAAGAACGCCTACCGCCACCACCGCCACCGCCACCGCTTCAGGACTATAACCGACTTGAGGTTGGTGTATCAAATTTTTAAAATCAGTATAATGAATCTAATGCGAAGGTAATGTTAATAACTGATATAATTGGATGTTCTAAAGGTTTTATAAAAGAAAATAATACAAGTTTTCTCTAAATTTTTGACAATATAAAAATATGTGCACCATTTTGAGAGTTTGCTACTAATAGTTATATAGGTATTATACATATATTTAAAGTAAAGTTTTGTTTCCAAAACGACTGTGATGATTGAACTTCACTAAATTTATTAACTTTAGTAAGGTTACATTTCATTGAATTTAAATTCAATTAATTAAATAAAAAACAAGTTAATTATATTATAATTTATTATTATTTGCAGTCGGAGCGTCGAGCTGAGCGGTTGTCTCGAGCACGTCATCCACAATTTGGCATGAAACGTCGGCGTGCTACAAAGCCACATAAAAATCCCAAAGAAAACGACGGCTTCACAATCGTTGATGATACGAACAATATTCAAATAGAATTCGCCTGTTCTGATCTACGGAGTCGCCAAAGTATGTGGTATTTAATAATTTGTTACTAAGATAAATTTGGGGAGTGGCATTTTATTTTAAATAACTGGGATAAATAATATTTGTAATATGTTACAACTAATTCCATTGACATGTCCCGTGGAATTGGAGTAGATGGGCAGTGATGTAAAATTGTATGGTAATTTTAATTTATGAACATTTAACGATTTTTGACTTGCACAATTTCTATTTTCTCCAATATGCCCCTATATCTGGTTGGACCTAGAATAAAACAAAAATAGTGCGTATATCTTATATTAGATAAATAAGAAAAATCTCAATTTATGTGTGTGTTGAGTACTCGGAATGTATACGATTCTACCATACATTCCAGCACCGAGTGCAAATACCCCCTGTAACTTATAAATTACTAATCTCAGGCCTTGGTAATCCATTTTTCAATGTCCATGTATTAATCTGACTTAACCTTTTGCATGTACTTACTGATTTAGGCCACATAATTATAAATAACATAATTGCAATTATTAATAAATTACTATAAGTTGGAAATTTGCACATGAATATGAATACTTGGAATAAATCTTGTTATACTGTTATAAAGAAATAAAACGTATGGTTTACAGTCAGCGATGAGCCCGAAACTCTGGACGCAGCAGCGCTGCAACGTCAAGTTGGAAGAGTGGTCAGTGTTGACAGCGCTGATGGCGATGTGGTATTAGCTGTTGTTGAACGAGTTCGGCGAGATGAACGTAGCGCTGCAGCCAGGCCCAAGCCTCGACGTGATCAGATCTGCCCGGAGACCAGGCTCACGAAAATTCATAGGAAGGTAAAGCGTTAATAGTTATATCGTTAATAGTTAAATATTTTATTAATGGTCATAATTTGATCACAGATATGGAACCGAGTCTATTTATAATAATACAGACTAGTGTAAATTTTAAGAGTGGATTAAACAAAGCATATTTACCATCTGTTGAGATATACCTAAATATCATATTTTAAACTTGAAATAGAAATAGTAAACAAAAATGATGAACATTTTCAGATGAACGCTCTCAAGAAAACCATCGCTAAGTATGAAAGTGATTATGAAGCAAACAACGGCCATGCACTGACACCTGGGGATCGCATTACTGATGTTCAATTAACAAGAATGTATGAGAAAATAAAGAAACTGCAGACAGAGAAACGCTTGATTAGAGCCGATCCAGTAGAATACACTATAAAACTTCACGCAGCCAAACAACAGAAGGAGAGAGATCTAAAGCTGAATATTGCATTGAAAAGTGACAAACCTATGACTGAACTCGTTTTGGATATTGAAGAGGTACAAACTTTTGTAATGCAGCTTCGTATCATAACAGTATTTTAATAACATAAAATCCTTAACCTGATCTGGTTGTTAACTGTTAAGTTAGAAATGTAGGTATCTATGATTTTCTAATAGTGTCAAGTTACTAGAATAGCATTGATTAATTTAATTTCAAGGCGAAAAAAAACAGTCAGGTCAAAAAAATAATTTATGAGTAAAATTAAAATTCTGAAATTTGCCCATACTTTTCAGTGGCTCGAAGGCAGTCGTCAAGCATCTGGTAGATCGGGATTACCTGAATCCAGCTGGTCTCCTGAAGAATGGGCTGCAGAAAAACATTGTATACAGAGAGCACTGTGTCGCCTGGAGACAGCCAGGGGCAGGCCGGCTGCGAACACTCCAGACCGTGACGCGGCCAGACCTCTATACGATAGATACAGAGATGTCAAGAAATGCGTGTCTAACTTCAGACCTGATTCAGTAAGTTTTATTATTCAATACGCTCGTGGGTACTAAACTAAATTAATTTCTAATTAAATTGACATTAAATATTTAGAAAGACATCAACTATTATCGTTTTTAATCTCATTAAAGTGGCTAATTTGTAAACAAATTATAAAGTTAGAACATAATAATTTAAAATTTTATTGCTTATTTTTAATTATTATATGAAATTTTAGTAATTGTGTGATATCTGATTAATAAAGAAATCCCGCATTCAATGCCTACAAATTACCAGGAGGTAACTGATCTGAAAGAAATGTTGAAATTGTAAGTTTAACATTTGCAGGTGCTATCAGTGCAATTATATTCTTTATCTATTATAAATTTTACAGTTTCCTGTTTATTTCATTCATTCAATCATAATTTAAGAGCCGCCCTCTTATCGGTGGACCTCTAGCCATTTTCCACGATCTTACATTAATCTCTTTAGTCGTTGATATCATTAAGGCATATAAACACATTCGCTTTACATTAACTTCATAATCACATGATCTCAAAAAAAGACTACAATCATATTGATATGTAGAAAATATGTTTTTTTACACAAAGCCTTTCAATGTATAAATTATAAGGGAACACTGAACTGAATGAATCTAAGCATTGTCATTCTTATCATTTTATTTGTGGACTATTGGTCTTAAAAAAACCATGCATCACATGCACATCTGTTCGAAAGCACTGATTTCTCGCACACGATATTTGTCTAGTAACATGTGTACAACATCATAAAAAATTGGAAATTGTCTGTATAAGAAAGGACACTTTATACAATAATAAAATTTAATAAATCTCTAAGCTATCGTAAACAAATATCCGTGATTCATTTATACCACAGATCATAAATTGTCAAGCGAAACGTATGAGTTTATACAATATTGTAATAACAGTACGCATGTAGGAGGAAAGCTGTTATTACTTATATAGATGATTTCTATATTTATATCACATCACATCAATATAATTATGGCATTTATCCTTTTCAACAGACAAAAGGAGCTAATGGTGAACTTGCAACAATTCACGAGCACGAGGCGATGTTATTTAGTGTCGACAGTTCCAGTGACTCTCAGGAGAAACCGTCAGATTCTTCCCAGGTATATTGTATAAATTCTTACAGTTATTTACTCTAATATAGTAGCTAGCATAGGTATATACATACATTCTATTAAAAGTATAGGCAAATTAGTTGGAATTCTCAGATGATTTTCTAATAGGTTAAGATTATAATCGGTATAATTAAAAATAAGCGCCTGTAAATCTTAGTCTTTATGATAAACTTTTTGCATACTACATTGGAAAACGTTATATTTTCTATTCAGGAGACTGTAGAGACGCCTCTACAGTCGCCCCCGAACCCAGAGGTCGCTGGAATCATAAGTGGAGAAGAGAGGCCATCCTCAACGTCATCTGCACAATCTGGCGATGAACCCGGCCCTTCAAATGAAGGGCTGCATTGTCTTGGGCTCGATGACCTCACTAAGGCACTAACAGATGCTAAAATGCAGAAATGTGTATGTATTTTTTGTTAATAATTTTTACCATGTTACATCGCTGTATCTTTATAACTATGCTATCTCTGGAATGGTTATAAAGGCCTCAAATACTTATATTTTCTATTTATGATTAACATACACCATTGAAGAAGCGATCTCTCATCACGTATTTCAGTTTCATATCACTAGAGAGGTTTTGTGTTAAGTAATTTACTATAGTTGAAATTATTAATATTTAGTAAGGTTATTAGTTCATCGATATCAACTTAATTTTAAACTAAAAAAAATGCACTAATCTAAATCGCAGTGAATAAAATGTGCTATGCTGATTAACATAATCGAGTTAATTATATAGAATACAGAATCCAATTAGTTTTGTACAAGTTATTTTATAACCGATATCAATATTATCAGGTACTTCGTCGCAGCATTAAGGAGTACGAAGTAAGTTTCGAAGTTCAAAACTGCAGAAAAGTTCAAAGAGACGACAAGAAGGGCCACGAAGACGAGTATCTTCGGTACAAAGCAGTAAAAGCTAGGATAAAGTTGCTGAATGCACTTATTGATAAACAAAAGCGTTTGACTTAAGCACCTTTATAAAGTCTTAATCATTTCAATTAATAATCTTACTTTAAACATTTGCATAATCTTGTAAAATGTAAAATTCATGTTCAGCCTAATAATATAATGCGTGAAGATAATACTTAACCTAAAGTATTCATGAAGAAATGCATTAATTTTCCCAGGTTAATAAAATTCACTTAAATTCCTAGACTTTGGTAAAATAAAGTATAGGTATTATATTGAAGATAATTAAATTGGACTTAGAAAATTATGTAGTACTTTCTCTCTTTCTAGTGGAATGTAGTTATGAAGGTGTTTAAGGCAAAAATTATACCTATTGCTGCTTAATTATTGCGCTCGCAATTAGCTCCACAACCCTAAACAAATATTTAGCTATCTATTTAATATCATACTTCATCCAATTCTGAGACTGTAAATAAAGTAGTCGATGTTATATCCCCTAAATCCACTTGTATTACAAACAATCCCAAAATTTAAATACATTGCATAATATTATTTATAATTTGAGAATTGTATAGTGCCAAATGTTTTTCTATGCAATTTTATTATCTTGTAAAATATTAGGCATACAATTTTGTATCATCATTAAGTTTATATTAGGTAAATATCATATATCTACCTATGCATATCTAAGAATAAGACAATGCGATTTTGCGAATGATTTTTGCCCCATTAGTAAGTGATTTGGAGCAAAAAATATGCTCCTTTGCTTACTGTGAATAATCTACATCTACACGTACAAGATCTACAAGCACAAGATCTTTGAATCTTGAATAGGCGTAGGTCTGAAATAAAAATAATTAATTATTTGCTTCCTTTTCCTTACTAAGTATTTTTTATTTTTATTAAATAAAAATGATATCTCTTAAATACCACGTTGCATTCATACTCTTATAACCACATACATTTGTACGTAGGTTAGTAAAAAAAACTGCTCTACTGTTAATGGAATTAAGGTAAGCACTGCCGTAGAAACTTTGTACATAATTCTATGCAGTTATATGTTTACAATAATGTGTATTTTTGCAGTAGTTATTAGTGCCATTGAATTAATACCTATAATTCTTGAGGCTTTGTTGTTTAGGAAAAATCTGTATGTACCAGTATAACTATTATATTACCTACTTGTGGAACTTTTATCTTCCTGTAGTTATTATAATAAAATGTAACACTTCATGCGAGTCGTCTCTTTTAGTTTCAGTTATGGGAGACTCCTATACGTAAATAAGTACAAAAACAATAACGAAATTGTAAAATTTAAATTATTGATCATTAATGAACTTCAATAATATTGGATACTGTCGAATATGTTTATATAAATGAACATTATTAACGATATATTAATGTACAAAGACATGGGAAATCATTCTAATACGTCGATGTTGATTTACGAATTGTAACTTTAAAAGAGCTTAATATAATACAATTAAGCGGGATCATATTAAGCTATAGTATCCCGAAATTGGCTATGTGCTACGTGATAAACTCGAAGACACAAAGTTACAGCTATCATATTCAAATATAAATGCTTCTAATGAATATCACGTGACACATTGATCTCCAATTCATATAGACAATAAATAAGATTTAGGTTACAAAATAAAGTGCTCTACCAAAGAGAGTGCTAGCGAAAAGCTGTTTCATGAGTTTAATATACCACTATGCCTACAAAATTCTGTAATTCGCTCTTCGCTAGTAGTCTGCTAAGCACTCACGGACAAGACCTCACGGCCAAGTAAGACAAAATGCAGAAACAGGTCCTTGTTGGATATATTTTCACTGAAATATAAAATGTTATATACCTCTTTGATATTATTAAATTCTTGTTTACGTGTATCGTAGTTACATTGTTATAATTATATTTTATGTGTTTCATCATGTATTCTTTTTACATTTAAATGTGTATATTTTCATTTATTAACTTAACCTATTAGTTTATGTAAGTAAGTGGGTCATATGGAATACGACCTATCTCTGAAAGAGATTTAACATTTTACAAAATAATTAGGCGATTAATGGTGATATAGTATTTACTGTGATTTTATTCTAATCTTTCTTGTGTGACAAGAAAATGGAAGGCATTTTTTGATATTATTGCGTGTAAATGTTATTTATTAATTGCCGTTTGCAATTTTTTTTGCATTACTATTTTCGAAAATTCTCTGATAACGATACCTGAATTATGAATTTAGACTTCTCACATTCGCCATTAACCTATATAAGCGAATGTGTAATAATAAATGAAATTAAATATTACCTTGGACTTTAATTCACTTGATGTTATGCATCTTTAAGGAAAATTTTTATGAAAATGACCGTAAGTTGTATTTATTGTTATTGTTTATTGGTATTTAGCAGTGCTTGTCAAAGGCAAACGGTTTTATAATAATCGCTTTGGAATATAGGTATGTAGTTAAATAATTCAGACGATTAAGAAATAAGCCGAAATGCCATATCAACAAAGGATTTTGAAAAGTGACTAGTGTCATTTTTCCAAATTTTTTGCATATCATCAATATTAGTGCACTGGTTTAATATCAGACATGTTGATGAAGTTTGCATTATGGAAAGGTGTGGGTGAAGGGATGCAATTAGATTGTACTTAATATAGTTTAATTATTGCTTAACGAGTGTTTTTCAAAAATATATAATTGCGACATATACCTACTTAAGATCTCGTATAAAATTTAAATATACTTAATACTTTGTACTTGCAATCATGATATCTATCATGTCATACAATGAGTGAAATATATACCTACTAATAATCTCTATCTAGAATATAAATGGATGTTCGACTATTTGTTAATAACTCAACTTAGTTTAACTTTGGATTCTACTACGAAAATGAGCGTTTGACTTGTATGACTCTCATGACACGACTCTTTAACGTTTATGGAAAAAATAGCAACTATTGCATGCATTGGATGCAACTTGCAACTAATCTATAATGAAGTGTATCTTTCTTGTTGTTATCGTGCGTGACAAATACTCGAGCTACAATCTGTACCTATTTGATATTCCGTGACAAACAATAATGTTTGTCCGTATCATTCAATGTAAATAATAATATTAAATATATAATGAATATAACTTGAGTCCGTCTACAATTATATTATTCTGTTGACTATAATGAAATTGTTATGATATAGTTATGCTATACTAATGACTGGATTCATAGTAATAAAATTTTATTAAGACAAACATGATCTTTGAATGATTAGAGTGAGATAAATCTATTTTTTTTTATTTGAAATTTTATTATATATTATTCATGAAATACTTGTTAATCATATTCATATAGATTAATTATTCTACGTATTGTCATTGACAACCATTTGTTCCGTGTCCAACGAAGGGCCGTTTCCACAATTAAATACTAATAAAATCATTGTCATCTGCACAATTCGCTGTATTTAAATAAGTTTGAATTTATGATTTGATATCAATATTCAAGAAATTATCTAAAAATGGTAAAGACGCGAATCAATGGATAAGCGTAAAACAGGGCCTAATTAAAATATCAGCACATTTCAACATCATCATAACATAGTTGGGTTAGCATTGATCAAATCATATTTGTAAAATAATATTAACCTGTCATGACTGAGAATCGAACACAAAACCTCGTCGCTGCAATTGCAATACCGACGGCGTTTCCCATTCCTTAGTAATTAAACATGTAAACTTCCAGTGCATTTCTCCAGTAGTTACTTAGCATTATTTTAGAAGCTGCTCAATATCATAAGGAGTTTATATTTAATTTATTTAGTATAATAAACGTAATTTATACAATCATCTAAAGTTTTTGATGACAATATTATTCGTGCCATACTTCACCCATACTATTTCTGATTTCGGAAGACCATTATTGTACTTTAATTAACATGTGACGAGTAGGGTTCTTGGACGAGACAATTGTGTTATTAGCACGTATAAATTTTAAATTGTCGAAGTTAAGTTACCGGCTATCTATGTATTTTATGACGTCGTATAAATATTCAGCGAATATAATAAGCGTTCAACAAATTGCCATTACATTAATATGATAAAGTTTAAAATAAAATATAGAAGCGAAATTGCATTTTAATTTTATGAACATGGAATTTTATTAAAGGTAATGTGAGGTTTGTAAGCTGTGCTTCGTTTGAAGGTTACGATTGAAATTATACAGAATAAGAGGTATGATATCTTAGTCCTCTGAAATGGCCACACATGAGTGATAACACAGGTATCTTGTGATAACATGACATCCATAGTGCTATTCATGTATATAGGCAACGGCTATTCCTCCTCGCACAATTTCATTTACTTTCATTGGCATATTGATTCAAATGACATAAAGAATATCCACGATTACTACTATCATGTGTGCTACAAACTTGTTTTCAGTGCCAATTTTATAAAAAAATCCTATTATATATTATGTATTATATATAAATACCTGCATTTTTTTATGAATGATAATGGAATGGTGCACCTAACTGCGCTAACGATTTACGCTGTCGGGGCACCAGTGGCGAGTGATAAGATAAGCATGAGGTCAGGTCAGTTAGCCCACCATAACAAATTGACTAAGAATTTATCGTGATGATTTCCAGGGAGAACTGCGTGGAGGTCAACCTGAAATGGTACATAGCTAGTCCCTTTAGATGACACTGTAATAGGTACTTAGAGGAAAATTATAACAAGAAATACCAATGAAATTTTGTCATAACCGGTCTTTATGGTTTCCCACTATAGTTCATTATGATAACCTCAGATATGTTTATGAGTTAATATAGTAATTATAATACATATGTAGCTATACATATGTATATTGGGTTATTCAAAACGAAACAAATAATTCAAATAGACCAAGTCTATTTACAAGCACTATTTAACCGACTTCGACAATAAGTAGGCATTTTATTGATGTTTTCTGGATGTTGATTACTCTCTCTTTTATACAAATACTGCATGAATTTGGCGGTAATGAAATAAATGAAATAACGAACTAGTGTTTTATTTATGGCATAATTATTCCTTTAAAAACTTAAAGGATTTGGGAGGGAACGGTTTGGTAGTAAGGGTTACTATAGTAGTTACATTCTGGAGTACCATGTCCGGTCGATCTGTGCGTTATGCCCTCGAAAACATTATGGTCAATTCCTTGAACTGACTGACCTAACTTCATCTTTATTCCATCATCCTCCAATGGTGCCTTTCCAGCGTATACCGTAGCGTAGGCGGCTGCACTATTCCATATTCAATAAAAAAAATGGATAATATAAAAATATTTTATTAAAAAATATATATATTACTAATCAACTTATATTACATTCGCGTGATTCGATCTTAAAAATTATTTGCACGCCGACAGTCTGTTGGAAAGGTTGTATCAATTAATTATAAATTACTGTCATAGTCATTTATTTTTACTACAACTCTGTAACTGTAATAAATAAAGACTTGTATAAGTACAAATATAAAATCTATTTTGCTTTAGTAATTATTTACAAAAATTAGTTTAGAATTGTCCAGATATTTATATCTAAAACTGACCTTATAGTTCACAATAATATACGCAGCGATGCCTGTTATCTGCTCTTTAGCTATAAAATACATATATTAATAATTAAACTATACAGTTAATATTTGGCGTACCTATTGATACTAGTGTATCTTGTTAAGTGCTAAATCCAATTCAAAATGTTTTCGAAAGGGATTCTGTTTGTGATCATGGTGACGGGTAAGTACTATGATATAATCATAATTAATAATTTCTATTCTCAATCCAAGCTGTGAGTTAGCGTCAGGTCATGACTCTTATCCTCTAATTTCACGTCTTTATATCTCCCGTAGACCGAAATACAGTTTCCAAAGCAAGTTTGGTAAATATGGAGACTTTTTACTTATTATTATATGTAGCGAGTTACAATTAACTTAATTTAAGTTCTATTAATTATTTTTTTAATAATTGTTTTGACAGGTGTAATATGTGATAATAATATACGAAGCAAATTGCGTGACCACATTCATAAATACACAGAAGCGGAATGTACTAAAAACAATGCGAGAGATAAAATTAGTGAAGTCGAGGTATACTATATGGATATACTATAATAATATATGTAATATATCAGTAAAATGCACTGCCTTATATTCAATGTTGAACACTGTGATTAATTTAGAAAGAGATAAAAAAAATTAAGATGTTTTAGAGAACTTACAATAGAAAAGAAGTTTAGATATTTTTTTAACTGAAATGGTAAACAAGCTAATCAGGACCACCTGAATGTGGCAACCGTCGATTTTTTACATAAATTGGACATAACGTCACACATCCGTAAATTAATACAACTATAAATATATGTGAGTATAAATTATTTGAATTATGTGGGAATTGAACCTGCGACCATCAGAAGTGTGATGGTATGTTAAGCGACTAGACCACGAAGGTACTAATTTATTACATTTTCTGCCATAAACAGGAAGTCGGACTTACCTTCATGGATTGCATGTTAGATAACATCAAACTAAAATTAATTATGGATATGGAGCAGGTTGAAACTGATTCTGATGTTACAGATGTATACAAAAGGTAAGATATATAAACAATATTATTCTGTACTAGCTGTGTCCGTGGTTTCACCTACGTTAAATTTCAGTATAAAATATAGTCTATGTGTTATTATGATGTTTCATAAAAATCTGTTCAGTAGTTTTTGTGTGAAACAGTAACAAACACCCATGCTTACAAACTTTCGCATTTATAATATTAATAAGATGATATGAAGATGACCTTTCAATTGTTGTCTTTAAATTCGGACCAACTATTGAGTACTTACCTCAACAGTCAATGTCAAGGTTTGAGTTGAATTCAGGCTGTAGCCGTAGAGTTAAAGACAAGTTGGCTTTTGTATTGTTTTTTCGTGCTGATTTTTAATCTAATAAAGTTATTAATAACACCACTAACACCAATTAGGTTTAAATCATGTGGTTGACCCACAATTTAACTTATTTCCGATTCGGGCTTTCCGCGAATCTTGTGTTATAGATAGATCTCGAGCCAATGTGTTTACCCGGATATGCTGCGGGTACATGCGTCTCGCGAGGAAGAAATATGTTACTTCCTTTTGTAATATGTTACGCCATTTGCCCTATGTAGATGCAGCTATAAAATTGCTTAGGACAATCAAATTAAAAAATAGATTAATATTTGTCTATGTCTCGCCGGGCTATCTGTTGCCTTGACGCAAATGACTTGACTTCTGGATAAAGGCCAACTAAGGTGGGAGGGAGAATAATCAAGGGAAAGGGAAGATCATAAAAAAATAAATATCAATCCCAAAGAAGCAAAGTCAAAAATTTAAAAAAACTTTCAAAACATACAGCAAACATCTTGGTCTATTCATATTGAAACTTACTGAAAGAAATGGGTAATATATATAACTCAAACTTGATCTATTCATATTGAAACTTACTGAAAGAAATGGGTAATATATTATTATAATTATACATATATATTATTATATAATAATTTGGTGCATAAATATATTTCAGATTATGTAGAGATGTTCCACAAACAAGGACTTGTTTGTACAACTTTTTAAACGGCACGGCGCCCTGTATGAAAGAGAAATATCGTAATGAAATTGATTCCTCCATGGCACAGTTCGATGAGCTTTACAACTACATGTGCGCCAACGACAGTCAGAGATTCACTGGTAAACATTTATTTCAAGTTTTATATTATTAGTTAATTATCTAACCAGTATTTGGAAAACTATTTCTATTTAAATTTATTACCACAATTATCACAAAGTTACCACAATTATCATTGAAGTGGAATTAGTATAGTAGCCATAAATTCTATTCCAAATACAAAATAAATAAAAAGTTGAAAAATTGAAAAGGCTTTATCTAACAGTATTTATAGCCAGACTGGTTAATTTACTAAATATAGAATACATTATTTATTAATTTATAAAACCATGAAGGTTTATCTATGTACGTGACGTACTCTGATATTCTTCCCGATGACTAAGTTGTTATGCTACCGTACACTGTAATTTCATGAAAACTCCATAAAACTCATGATTAATTTTATTAACATAGACCTTCCAGCTTCTCTTGTGCACCGTATATTTTTGTCATTATCCCTACCATCTAGTTTGTAATTTTCCCTGCGGCCAATTCATTAGTATGATTTATTGTATCGATCTGGCTGTTTTATATATATATATATATTATGTATGTATGTATATGTATGTATTTCCAATAATAATATGTAAATATTTATATCAGTTATCTAGTACCCATAACAGATGCTCTGCTTACCGTGGGACTAAATGGCGCTGTGTTGATTGTCCAGGGTTATTTATTTACAACTAGCTATCCCGCACAACTTCCTCTGCATCACACATACTTAACATTTACATATTATATTATATATATTTCGCCCAATTTATATTCAAATTCAAATTCAAATTCAAATTCAAATTCAAAAATCATTTATTCATGTAGGACATTTTAGCCGCTTATGAACGTCAAGTTTTTACATTAGAATTTTTTTTCCCTACCGTCCAGTTCGGTATATAGATCCAATTGAGAAGAACTGGCAAGAAACTCAATTGAATTACTTTTTTTTTAAAATCCAGTTTATTTACAATGCATAGGTATTTATATAGGTGTCTACGTCTAACATTAAATGAAAATCCCGAACATGAAAACTATTGCCATGCACGCTCGTCATTCAAGTAATCGTTTAGTGAGTAATAGGCCTTGCTCGGTAAATATGATTTAATAGTTGTTTTGAATTTATTTAAGGGTAATTCCAATATATCCTTTGGTATCTTATTGTAAAATTTTATACCTATTCCCATAAAAGACCTATTGACTTTACTTGGGGACAGCAAGTTTGTCTTTAAATCTAGTATTAATATTATGAATATTGCTGTTTTTTGGAAATAAGTCAACATTTTTATGAACATACAGGATATTTTAATATATAAATTGAGAAGCAACGGTGAGAATATTTGCCTCTTTGAATTTCTCTCTTAATAAGTCACGACTCTTCATACAGTAGATCGCTCGAATGGCACGCTTATATATAAAATATCTTTTTATTTATAAAATATCTTTTTAAATTATAATTGTATCTGTAAAGTTTCATCGAAATCCGTTCAGTAGTATTTGCGTGAAAGAGTAACAAACATCCATCCATACTTACAAACTTTCACGTTTATAATATTAGTACTATATTTAGTATATAATAATTAATAGATATTACAATACTTTTTCTATGTACAGAGTTCGTTGCTGATGGAGGTTTAAGTTGTGTACACGAGAATGGTGTTCCTCTAAGTGAATGTCTGACGACCACATCGATGGCCCTCGATGGCATCAGCGGTGACAATAGTAGTGAGGATATAAAAGTTAGTTCATTTGCAGTTTTTTTTACAATATATCTATACTATTGGAACCCGCAAACGTTGTTTATCCATATAAATTAAAAGGTCTTTAAAAAATAGGGATTGGTTGTATAGATGGATGAAAAATAGGATTTTATATATTTTTAAAGCCACTTTTTTAAAAATATATTGTCCAAATTAAAAAAATGTTACGGATAACATTTAGAGGTATGAAAAATAGTAGCCGATTCTCAGACCTACTGAATATTCGATTAAAATTTCATAAAAATCACTCAAGAGGAGAATAAAATAGAATAAAAATAGTCGGAAGAGTATGGTATATTATGTTTGATTATTAACATTGTGACACAAGAATTTTATATATAAGATTATTATAATGATATGGAGTGGAGTGATCAATAAGATGATGGTGCATACTGAAACCTCTATAGTATAGATACAGTGACACTCGCTTAAATTGTACCCGGTATTAGTGGACTAGCGGTTTAGCACACCGTCTTACCTCCGAAGGTAAGGGTTCGATTCCTACGGTATAAACATTTCTATTCATGAGTATGATTATTTGTAAAACATCCAGACTAATGTCTGGGATTTTTTCTATGTACTGTACATAGTGTATAAACATATATTGGGACTACATAGTGGTATGTAAATTTTCCTACATTATTATTATTATGGCTATTCCTGACTATGTTCTGTCTCCTTATACGATGATTTATTGCAAGATGGATTTACATTTCCAAACTGTCCAGTTATGTTTTTTTTAATTTCATATCTATGTATACTAAACTTTTGATATTTGCTTTACAGTCGGTTTGTGAAGAGCTTCAGGGGCTCCAGAAATGTATACACGACAACCTAGTTGGTTGCCCGAAAAAATCAACCAGTGCATTTTTTGATGGATTTTTAGAATTGGTTCAAAAGTTTTCCGAATGTAACGATGTCGAATAATATATGGCAGTGTTATTTCGCTCAATACTAAGATCTATTTAGAAAATATTTTCAATATGGTTCTCATAACAATAATTATAATGAAACAAAAAAGCTAACAATAAAATAATATAGCCTTTTTTATTGTTATATTACTTCATCTCCAAAGGGATAAAATAGGCTCTCTTATTTTCCGTGAAGGCAGCACTTTTAATGCATAAAATTAATGCATCATTTATTATCACGACTATAGCGCTTATTATATATTATATATAGTGTCAAATATCTCCGGCCATATCTTTATGTATATTCGTCTAAACATTCTCTGGAATAAACATATCCAAAAATTCTGTAACGGACTTTACATCTATTGTAATTATAACACTTTTGAAGTTGTAATGGATATAACACAATCCTAGTTCATCGGATATGAAGTAGATAATCTGACGATAAATAAGTCTGTTCGATAAATGATCTGTCTAAAAAAGTTGCAGTTTTTTCTTACAGTACAAAAATATGCTTTGTTTTACTTTACTGAAATAGCAAACCACCTCAAGACAGATGAATTGAAAATGGTCGTCGCTCATATATTCCGTTGAGAGCAGCAACAATGGCTTGAATTATAGTATATGTAGTAGCATAGCGTTAGGGTGACTATCCTTATATTATCTGCAATTATTTCATAACACACATACCTAACAATTGAAATTAGGATTAAGTTAATTTATGTGAGTAAAAAAAATTACAATGTATTCTGAAATAAAATTTATTGTTATCATATCATATCCTTTTAATGTAATTAATATTTTCCTAAAATAATTATTAATTATATTCGTACTGATCTGACTAAAATAATAAATGGACTGACAAAATCTTACATATTATTAATATAGTTAAACGAATTATTTTATGGTAAATAATGGTATTTACTTCTCCCGATGTTTCCACTATACTGTTTTGTTTCCTTCCACAGACAGAATAATAGAGATGACGTATTTATACAGTCCGATAGCGATGTCTTATTATGTATATAAGATTTTACATGGAATTTTGTTTACCATTCTAATTGAAAAAATTTGACTTAATAATTTTTAAATTTCGAGCTCTTATTATGTTAAGATTTTACATTTCAATTTGACTTAAATTTTTAAATTTCGAGTAGGTAAATCAGTAAATCTATTTTGGTTAGGCTCCATATAAAAAAATATGAACATCAATATATTAATATAAAAGTAAAATAATAATAAAAATTAAATAAATATATGAAACTCAAAATTGTTTATTCATATATACTCTTTCGGCCACTTATGGACGTAAATTTTTTATCACTAACACTACCATCCAGTTTGGTATACTACGTATTTCCATTGAGGAAAACTGGCAAGAGACTCTGTAGTTAGTAGTTTATTTGACTATTTATTTATTAAGTTTTAAATGAAATAATATAGTTCTAGAAGAATTAATACATCGAAAATCCCTTGTCTGACAACAACGCCTATGACAACGCTCTAGCAATAATCAAACGTTGCTATTCCAAGATTAAAATATAATGTCCCATACCTTGTAATTTCACTGCATAATCGCACCCTGCAACCGAAACACAGTATAAAGCAACTGCTTTGCGAAAAAGGTGTAACTGAGGTACATACTTAAACGACCTTTTGCAGTCTTTTCCTGAGTTTACGACTGTCCCTGTTGATATATAACAGATAGATATAATATTTTTTATTTACATGCGCAAATGATTCCATGCGTGCTAGTTATAAACGAGTACAAAGATAATCAACAACTTAATATTTGACACTGAACTTTTAATCTTGTATTTTTTTCTCATTTCGTGGAATTAAGTTAGTGAGTAAATAACATTGAAGTTGTTTTGATGTTCAATTAATATTCCGATTTTTTATCAATGAGTTTGATAAATTATTTTAGATAAATTAAATAAAACAAAAATAGTAGCACAAAATTAAACAGTTCTGCAAATATAAATTAGAGTTAATTTATGGAAGTTATTTTATTTCTTTTATATATTATACAATATATGTATCTGGAAGCGAAACCAACTAAGTGATCTGATGCATACTTTTTTTTGGTTCTAATTTCAAACTGATCAATGAAAGTAATAATATTATACATGTTCATTACAAAAGCTACAATAATCAATAAATGAAAAATTAAACATTCTCCAAACAAAATTTATACAAATACAATGTAAATAAATGCTAAAATATGTAGAATTTACTAAATTCACTAGAATATTTTTAATTACATTCCATCGTTTGATCTCGCTGATGATTCCTCGTATTTACTGATAACTGTGTCCAATGGTACTACATATAAGGGATATCTGTGACGCATGGAGCTCCGGTAATGCACTTTTTTGTATACTTCCTTCTCTTTCTGTGCCACATCATCAGCAGTGTCAGAGGTTTGTGCAGGTACCTTTCTATATTCCATCAAATTTGACTCTTCGGTAGTAAATCCTGGTGATATATTAGTCTCCTCAATGTTGGTTTCAATGCTGTGTACCACACAACAAACAAAAACACACAAAATGACTGCGTATGTATATTGATAATTCATTTTTGGTAATTAATTATTGTAATTACTGGTAATTACGTCCGTTGCTAGTATATCGGTTACTGTCTGTAAATGGTATGCTTCATAATGATATATCTATCGTTAATATTGTAGGCGATGTAATTATATACTTACTAACATATCATATTGTTATCAGACACGTAGTCAGTGTACTTATATATTATTCAGAATTGATTTTTGCAGTATAATTAGGCATATACTACGTTGTTACAAAACTTCATAGACGAACTAAAATTATTGTTGTTAATCAAGAATGTAAGAATAATAATAAATATACGTATCTATATAATCGTTATAAAGCACTAAATTATTTGATAATCGTTAAATTAAAAATGAAAAAGAATTTAATCCGACAAGAAGAAATTTAAATGTATAATATATTAAGAGCGATTTAATTTAATAAAAATGGCCTTGAATTTATCATGAATCGCCGACCTGAAACAAAACAAAGTCAAGTATAATACACGCAAAATCAGAGTACACACATAGTATTTGTTTTGATAATATAATTAATGTATAATTTTATAGTAGGTAATTCTAGGAAACTACTTTTTTGGTTACGTTTGTCATTTCTTCTTTCTAATCGGCTATGTACTATAATTATGTCCATTTGTTTACCTACTCTAACCTTCTACGTAGGACGAATGGCAAAACCAGAGCTTATGAGAATATAATTTCACAAATACTAGTGATTCGTGATTGATGTCTGTGGTACAGTTCGTTTTTGAAAGCTGTATTTTTCAAAATTGTATGTCAAAAGGGGAAAAAACATGAAAATTCAATTCCAAGCAACAAAGGTACTTCAGCAATGTTTTATAATAAGTGGAATAGATAACCTATAAGGGTTATCTATTCACAACAAATTGTCAAGCAAATCTCGACCATTTGACAACACAGTTGTTAGCTCACCACAATAAGTGAACTATTCTGGGCCTCCATTTACAGTAATCGAAATCTTATGGACTTATAACTACATAAGTATTAATTACTTTTATTATAGAATAGAATAGTCAACCCTTCACTCAGGATATATGTAGATAATTGAATGAATATTGTTTCTTTGAATCAGTGCGTTAAAATATTGTACTCATGTACAATACAAGTAGTACATTGTAAGTAGGTACTTAATATTGACCACAAGAGCCTTGTGGTCAATGTTAAGTACCTACTTACAATGTTACGTCCCTTATATATGTATATTATTCTAAGTTATTTTTTTAGAATGTAGGCATGTATTTCATAGTTACAATATGATAATACGATGATATTTACGACGGGGATATACGACAATATAATACGGGAAAAGATATATAGAAAGATGGCAGAAGAAAAAGGTTAGTGCATTTCTCACGAAACGCCTCCATATCCAAAATACATAAATCATACAGAAATCAACAAAATGTGAATTTTGAGCTAGATTAAGAATTTAAATCGATGATTACTTTAGAACTTATATTTGGACAATGTTACCTATATATCCAATTCTACGTAAACAGTTTTTTTTCTTATTCATGATGATGAAATAGTGCATCCGCCTGCACTAACGGTTTACACTGGCGGAGCACCAATGGAGGATGATAAGAAGACCAGAAGGTCAGGTCATTTAGCATTCAGTAAATATATGGTGAATTTATCAGGATGAGAGAGAGAGAACCAGGGAGAACGACGTGGAGATCAACCTGATATGGTACATTGCTAGTAATGGATTATTAGTCCACATTACTAACAATCCACGTCCATCCTATATACACAGTTAAATATAACTATACTATACATACAATATATGAAACTGTAATTGTAGTCGATTGTGCAGGAGACAAATAAATAACCTTTAAATTGATTGAAATTTAATTTAAAATATTTCCACGTATAGCTAAATTGCCAATTAAATTGAATACAAATTAACCATTACCTATATTTGGAAATATTTACTTGTTTACATATAAATAGATTTAATTGCATTTTGAATACATTAAAGTATCCTAAATAGATAAATGACAAAAGATGACTTATCTCTAATAAAAATAATATACTAATTATTATAAAGATAGATACCAGTGAAGAAAAACCAGACAGGTTTGCCCACTGCCATGTTGGATTTAAATCTATATACCGAAATGTGTTGTTTTTTACTCTTTTGGCAACAAACAGTCGTTATATATAAGTATATAAATGTACAATTAAACCTATTTTAACAATAGACATTGAGCGTTGATAACTTTTACATAATCACATAATCTAGTAGACTAAAATAAAAACTACATGTTTTAAAATAATGCGAAAAACTTACAACAAAATAAAATAATTATGCAAAAATTATAAAGACGATAATAATAAGGCTTATTTTAGTTTTTCGTATAGTTTCATTATGTATTAAAAAACTAAGGTGCAAAAGGGTGTTAATATTGCGTTCACAATTGCACCAATCATTGACAATACCTCTAAATACCCTCCCCGAGATATCAGTCATGATGTTTTGTTTAAGTATACCAGGTTTAAACGGCGGATTATTCATATCAATATCAAACGTCTTATTACAATATTAGATAGGTACATATCGATCTTTGGACCGACATATTACGGATGTTTAACCATTTTAATAGTGAAATTTAAATAAAATGTCGATTTGTACGTACATGGTAAAGTGCAGAATATTTTTCTTTATTACCTAGCTACCTGCTTATGCGTTTCATTAATTAAATTAATAGACATAGGTACATATCCTGTTGCATATATAATAAAATTCTTCACAGTCGATATTATGGTCTGTTTATCACGCACTGAAATAGGTTCCGTATGTGTGTCGAATTTATTTACACCGCGCGGCAACACTGTTGCCTAGTTACGGTCTATATTAGAAAATTAACAGGAAAATTAAAAATCATTCGTATACCATTTGTAAATACTTCTACAATATAAATATGTACATAGCCGCAACCTGTTTCATCTCCTCAACTCCCTCATTCCACCTACTGGCTGCTACAAAGGAACACAATACGAAACATTAGCGGCCCCATAATAATCACTAAATGTTTTTATAGGTTACTCTTTACAATTATAAATTTGTAGGCAGATATTCTTTTGCCATACGTACTAAAAACTAAAAAAATACAGACTGTTTGCATTAAAAATGAGTAATTTACCAGTAGTTATCGATTAGTCGATTGCGTTGAGTGACATTAACTTAATAGTATTTAAACTACCTACATGGTTATAGTTCTCACCCTATACCTAAGCTTATATTATTATAATTACGTGTACATTTGAACTCACTAACTACTTTGCAGTACTTTGCAGGGCAAACCATAAGTTTCTAATAGCCTACACGAATAAAGGTATTTTGATTAGATTTCAACTATCTTCGGTTAAGAACTATGACCGAAGGAATATTCAAATTTCACACGATATTTTCGACAGTACTGTGCGGATATTGAAAAATAATTCAACTTGCAATCGATAATTGTCACGATTAGTAGGTACATGTTTTTTTCTGTAATTACCATTACTACGTGCTTGGGTCTTTATTGTGGAATCATTAACATTAAAAATATTAAATGAATGTGTATTTATTTTTTGTTATATTTTTAATAAATAGTATTTTTAATAATATAACAAAAAATAATTTCTATTCACGGTAATATAATGCAAGACAATTCGACAAAATCTTATGTGTATGCTTATTACCTCTTTCCCTTCTATAACAATAATATTTATTTGAAAATATCATTATTTAAGTAAACACCTCTATATAAAATATCCAGCAAGATGTTTAGTTTTGTTTACAGATGAAGATGGAATGGTTATCTTATCTTGCACTACTACCAGAGATGGACATAAATTAGATCATGAATAGTCTACTATAGAGAATTCAATAGAAATTAATTAAACAATGATAGTAAAATAATACGGATAAAAGATCCCATTACTTACAATTACCTTGATCTGTTTCTATACATTACCTTTCACACATTACACATTTCAACTTAAAACTGTAAAGTAGCAACAAAATTATTTAAAAGAGCAACACGCAAGTTTCGTGCTCATTCTTCTTTCCGAATATATGCTTAATATACGCATGTTAAATAGTAATAAACCATTATGTTTGTCTTTTTTTTTTGTAATTTCTTAAACTAATATACGTGAGACCATTAAGAACACAAACCTCAGGATATCTTGTCGTAATTTTTATATAAATCTAAATTTAAATACGACGACATCTAATCTAAACTGCTGTAATTATTCCAACGTAGGTACTCGTATCTACGCGACAAAGTAACTACCACATTCTTATCGTATGATCGGAGAATAGTGGGTATGTGAGTCAATGTGTTAATATAGGTGTATATATGTATCCCGGCTGGTCACAACGATTCAGTTGTCATCGGACTCCCGGGGTTAAATAGCGTGCACAAACCTATACACAGTGCTTCAAGATGTTGTGGAAACTAGCCTTTGTAACCGTTTTGGCAGTTGGTATGTTTTTTTTAGTACGCATAGTCGCATACGTATTACATGCAGTCTTATTATGCACTCAATATTAGTCTGCGTTAGTTAAGAATGAAATTCGAATTATAAAAATTTTAATTTATATTTTTTTATTCTGAAATTTAGAAATTTTAAGACGGTATCGGAAAAATATTTTTTAATTATTTAATTAATTGCGTGCGATTTGTTTAATTTTGTATTATACTCTGCCTAGTTTCATATTTGTAGTTTAATGTCTATGTACGAGTAAATAAGGTCTGTGGTTTGATTCTCCGTTGATTTGATTTGGATTTTTAATGAGAACACTGAGTTGAGTCCAACTCTGAATTCTGGATTCTGCCTACACTTTTAACATTGTGGTTTAATTTGTAACTTTTACCTTTTATTTACATAACTATTTAATGTATAAAGTTACTTTAGTAGAATAAACTATATGTCACTTCTCATCTAATTATTTTTTTACGAAAACATTATAATCTTTCCATTTGTAGGTACATAAATATTTTTTTTGAGTAAAGTATTAATTTAATAAAGAATCACATGAACTTGCTTTACTGTATGAAAACACTCCTAATTTATCGTACTATATTATTACTACATAAACAATGTTAGTATCTATTTACTATATATTTTCATATCTAAAGGTAAATGAAAATGAAAATATATAGTATAGTAGGTAAATAGATAATTATTAATTATCTATTCACTAATAATTTAATGGAAATTGTATATGTTGTAGCGAACGCTAATACGTTGACATTGCATTTATATAAAAAAAAACCATATGGTATTTTTTATAGTACTTTAAAATTTTATAGTTTATTTAATTTATTACTTAGGCGCTACTTGAGTTTTTATTTGTTTCTATAAGTTAAATTTATTTTAATGTTAAAATATCCAGTTAGGTTCTTTAATGATAGATTAGTTAGCGGGTAGACATATAAAAAATATTATCCGCAATAATGGTTTATTCAAATTTAGTCATAGTCATTAATTATACAATTATGTTTCAATACATATTCATTAAAAAATATTGGTCCAAACTGTAGGTAATAATTTCTGTTCAGTAATCATAATATTAATTTAATTTAAATTTTGAAACGCTTCTAACGTACAAGATAAAATCCACAGGCTTGTATTATATGCTCAGTGCTACATTACCTTAAAATAAAGAGACACTGGAAATGATAACAAAATATTGAGAATTTGTGTTAGGTTCTATTAAGGTGTAATATGCCGTATCAACAGACGGGTAGATATAATAGTATATAAATAATAGGGTGGTATAAAAATACCATCCCAAGTAAGGGTTCATTTATAATCATTTATTCATCTTACCAATATTATAAATGCGAAAGCTTGTGAGTACCGATAGATGTTTGTTACTCTTTCATGCAGAAACTACTGAACGGATATGAATTACAGTGATATAACTTATACATCATAATGATATATAGGTTATAAATTCCACGCGGGTAAAACCGCGGGCACAGCTAACAATATTATACTATAATACAATTGTATGAATACAAATACAAATTCATAAGAAATATTAGTCCAAAGTAAACAATGTTGGTCCAAACTGTAATAATTATTGTTCAGTAATTATAACGTTAACATATTTTTAAATACTGGAACACAACCTGATAACAAAATTTACAGTTTGATAACGCTTTCATAGCGTCCTAGAATTCATATTCATACTAATATTATAAATGCAAAAATATTTGTCTATATCTCTGTTTTTTACTTTACGACTAAACTGTGATCTTACTAAAATTTGACATGAAAATATATGTATTGTATAGCGACGCTACGATGGACATAGTCTCAATCAATCGATTAATTAGATTATTAGATATAAATAATTTATTATTGACATTGTTTTGTAAATTTATTTATTTCTGCTCATTTATCATATTTGCGCTACTAAATACTCATTTATTCTTATCATCAGATACTAATTAGTTAATGGTACATAAGTATAATAATGATTATATAAGTAAACAACTATAGTTAAATAATGATAGCCATAGTAAGTTCCAAATTTGACAGTAGATTAAAAATATAGCAATTCAAAGGTATCTAATTATAATTAAGTATATTTAAATAAAGAATTTTTATAATCTGTAATTATTCAGGGAAAAAGGCTTAGATAATTTCTTACGTTAATAAATTCATATAATTATTATTAGTCCTGTTAATTTTTTAATACTCCATACTAAAATTACTATGTGTCTGCATGATTGGTGCCTCAGTAGCTGTTACCCACGACTGACAGGAGATATTCTATTTTAGATGAAAGATAGCTATATCCACGTATGCCATCTATTCTTTTTTAATATTTCAATAAGATACGTTCAGCCGTTTTGATGAAAGGTAGCAAACATACAGAATACCCCCTTTCAATTAAACGTGGTAATATAGATAACTATGAGTTTACTACTGACAAAAACTTCGAGCATTAGTTTTAATTTAATTTCATATGAACGGCTGAAGGTTTCTATGTAGGTTTCAGAGTTATGATATTTAATTATTGCTTATGAGGTACCTATAATACTTGACCATTAACTACGTATTAATATTTTTTATAGTGTGATATAGAGTTTATTATAATATAAAAATAGTAATATTTAATTATCTATTTAATTTTTGTTATAATATTAAAAAAATAATATCTATTATATAATACGTGGGTTAATCCAAGTTACACGAACAAAGTCGGGAACACATCTTGTTTCGTTACAGAGTACAGACATCCCTATTTGAGCGTTAAACTGCATGTTCCCCTCTTCCTGTGGTGCTCCATTTATCAATTTACCTCATCAAACGAACGGTAGCATTATGCTTAGTACGGTATATTTAGCTTATTGAAGTTTAATGACATTTCCACCATCTTTGTTCCTTTAGAGATATTTCGATATTTTTATTTATTTAAATTTAATGCAACATACAGCTCAATACGTAATAGGACAAGTGCTGGACTTATCATCGCATGATGTTAAGTCCAGCAAATGTGTTGCTATTTTTTACTAGTCAAGCATCTGTAGTGATGAGAATAATTGTTGGCAGTGCAAATATCGTATCATGATAAAAATAAAAATGTTGATATAAAATGTGAATAATTAGTTATATATATTAAAGGTATATAATATATAAGGAATAATTATTGACAATATTAATTGTATTTTTTTATATGTAATCTTAATCATAATAAAAAACTTTATATATGCCATGTGATTTTGTGCTAGTGTGTAGTAGTAGGTGGTATATAAATATTGCCATTCTAATCATGTATATGTCGAGTGAAGATGTATTTTTTCTACGTCAATTTGTATGTATAATTAGTACGCGATTGTTTTCGTACGTACTCGTAGGTAACGTACATTTTAGGTATCTCCCGGATATGTAAACACGATTATAATTCATTTCATTATTATATAATATGTCATAAGTTATTGCGACAATAACTTATGTATTGATAGAGGAAATAAATGTAGGTGATTGATTCTAATTGTAATCAACACTTTATTGTGATGAATTTAGAGCTTAAGTTACAACAAACAGTTAGGCAACAAATAAACAAAGTTCGCAGCTCATAATTTGAACGCGTTTTCATAATAAACAAAGATATATAATGTTAATTTTAGATAAAAATTAGAGGTCATTGACCCTGTGATTGTACTATCATAAATAATGTTGCTAAGGTACTTATTCATTTTACTATCTGTAATTTACCTAAATTTGCTATCTCAAGTTTGTGACACGAATTTGACCTCTATATTACAATATTGTACAATTAAGGTTTTATTATTCAGTGATAAATAATAACATGATATTGTACACATATCATATTTTGTGTAAAACTCGTGACATCATAGATTTTTTTTTATAGTAGAACAGTGTTTCCAAATTTTCCAAATAAATAATCCTAATACTGTATTGAAACATTGAAACCTAAAAGTTTTTTTGAAGATACAAGCGTCATTTCTATTTTTCAGGTGTTTTAAGCGATACTGTAATAAATGAAGAAGCAACACAAAAAGTTAGAGATGCACTAAAAGCGCAATGCAAGAAGAATGGCGCAGAAGACCAGGCGGCTTCTGTTGAGGTGCGTATGTGTATTTATCTACACACGATGTATTTTGCGTGGGTACCTCTGTCTCACCTATTACAAATACTAAGTAGCTCGCTTTGTAAGTTGTTTTTGTTGAAAAGTGAGATATGGTAGTGATATTATAGGGTGCACTGTCGTATTATCACAGTCCTCCTTCCGGAGGGTTATTACCTCTAATATAATGACCTAGCAGGTCATTATTCATACATACGGATGAGCCAACCTTTTGCTTTTCCAGTTACATGATTATAAAAAATTACATACAGAGATACTGTAATAGTGAAAACTAAGCCTATTTTTTAATAAATATATAAATAATATTAAATAATAACCCTGGTCAATTACACAGCGCTATCTAGTCCCGAGCTATGTAGAGCTCATAGTAGACATCTGATACAAATACTTATACACATTTTTTTTTCTAAATACATACTAAATATACATTGAAAATACCCTAATAATTGTATACGGATACAAACAATCGTAATCATGAATACAAATGTTTGTACCGCGCGAGGAATCGAACACGCAACAATCGAAGGTAAGGGAGTAAGATAATCCAAAGGTAGTTTCATATTACTAATTTTGTTACAATTGGACTACATTTCTTTATAAATTAAAATACATACATTCCTACTTAAATCGTGTTTATATTAAGTTTATTTCAATAAAGGTTATTTCCATTACAGACAGCAGCTCAAAATTTCGTTGAATGTGTTAAAGGCTTGTTTGACTTTTCAACTATCAAAAAAGAAATCGAAGATGCTAAACCCAATGGAGCCCTCGACGAAGTATTCGGAAAGTAAGTAAAATTGGTTGTTCACTACCGACGGGTATTCTAATTAAATTACACAAACACTTACTAACTAAACGAATTCTACACCTGAACTATGATTGATGAAAACTGTACGAAAATCCGTTCAGTAATTTGTTAATTATCGCCAATATACCGACTAAGAGAAGGGACTTTTCTATATATAAGTATGGTTAGATTTAATATTGAAATAAGTAGGTACGCATTTGAAAGTTCTAACAACCGCCAAAACCTTCGTTTTTATGAATTGAAATAATGATAAGGTACATAACCAATACCTCATAATAAAATAATCTAAGGATGCTGTGGATTTATATTCCAACCCATCCAAAGAAATAATCGTCGAATGAATTCTATAAACGATTAATTAATATACTTTATTGAATTTGTAACATTAATAAAATAAAGTTAATTATATAAAAATCTGAGCGAGGGCTTATCCCTGAAAGAGATCTCTTCCAGCCAACCTAACATTGTAACAAAGGTGGTAGTTAGCGGGCAACGATAGTGCTTAAGTTTTAGTAATAACAATAGTCTGATGTATACTTTAAAACAAATAAAGACATATATAAAGACATCTTAAATATGTACTCAATAAATATTATATAATAATTACTTAATAAATATTATATAATAATTACTTAATAAAAAATGTATAACAATGTTATACATGCAGCTATTATATAGTTTCTCATTAATCAATGCAGAAGATGGATTGATGTCAGTTGAAAACTCTCGTGTTATTGTCAATATGTCACTGAAGAGTTAGCTCATGAGAACTGTAAATTAATTTACAATATTTGTCTCATATTTCTCACTCTCCCATGATTCTATAATCTATTATGAAAGTACAGGATGATAATGGAATAGGGTGTCTAACCTAACTATTTACACTGGCACCAGAGGAGGATGATAAGATGGATATAATGGGTGAATCCGAGATTCGCGTGGTGGTCAACCTGACGTTGTATTGTATATTGCTAGCAAATAGGTCATTAGTTCACATTACTAACAAGTCCATTCCCCCCAGGTATTGCGCAAAGTCCCCGCAACTGAAGACCTGTATCCATAGCCTAACAACATCTATAAGCCCGTGCCTTGAGAGCACCACCCGGGAGCAGATTGGACCACTTAACAATGGAGCAGATCAGCTTATCGACTTCGTGTGTTACAAGGATGGTGACAGGATCGCTTGTAAGTAGTGATGCTGTTCGTAGTGAGAAATATAATGTATCACCACTCCTTTTCGCAACCAGTGTCATAAAACAAAATATATTGAATGATTGTCAAGTTTTTGTGCTTAAAATTATACATCGTATGATACATATATGTATTTGGTATAAAGAAAGACACAGACACAGGCTTTTTTTCCGATCATTCGTAATTACGCAAACAAGGTCGCAGTCTTAATTTATTATTATACTGTAGTATTTTTTATTATTATTTTCAGTGTTCATCGCTGAAGGAGGCCCCGAATGTTTCCAAAGCAAGGCCGAGCCCATCCGTGAATGCGCAAACAAAATCAAAGACAGTGTAGCTAGCGTTGAAGCCGCTCAGAGCCTTACCATTGTTGTGAGTGGTCATTTTATTCCCTTTGCCTGTAATATGTAGCCTTGCCATCAATAAATTGCGCCACTCTAATTTGTCACGTATTACTATTAAAAATTTCATGTTGTGTTTGACACAATCGATTTTTAAATTGATTATTTAAAAAACTAGGGAAGGATAATGTAATCACTAATCTATAATACAAACAATAGCCTAATTTCAATATACGTTTAATAATAATAATTAATTATAATGTACTTGTTTGTAACTATCGTTGTCAAATACGATGACATCAGGATGAGATGAAGTCAAGTTAGTTAGGACACCATAGTACAATAAGAAACTAGGAAGTACTTAGGGGAGATATGTAATGATAACGTAACGTACGTGTATATAGGTTACCGCTTACTATTAGGTTCGACAGCTTATTTACCAAAACCTTGCCTTTATCCCATTATAGAAGAGGATAACAGACTGCGCCGACCCCAGCGCAGTCTGTTATCCTCTTCTACTGATCCCTATCAGCCATCATATCTGAGCATTCTCTCCTTTTATTCATATCATCTTTTACACAATCCATACATCTTTTTTTGGTCATCGTCTCCCTTTCCATCAACCCACGTTCATGTTATATACTTTCTTTTAGACATGGTCAGCTCGCAACAGTCGTAACTTGTCTATAACTGGCGCAACTTTCAAACGTCCTCGTATATACACATTCCTTGTTCTGTCATTCCTGGTTAGCCCACATATCCATCTCAACATTCGCATTTATGTCACACCTTTCCACCATCCCATTTACTGCCCAATATTCAATATACATAATGTCAGGTCTTATAATAGATTTATAAACTTTTCCCTTTAGTGTCAAGGGCATTCAGCGGTCGCATATGGTACTCGAAACTTGTCGCCATTCATCCATTCAGCACTAATTCTGTGCCTTACATTACGGTCTATGTCGACATTGATCTGAATAATTGAACCGAGGTACCGAAAATTGAAGCATTACCATGTTTACCATTCCAAATACATATAAAATGTGGGTGTAAACGTAACTACCTACTAGTAATGGGGCTATCAATTCTTATTACTGACAATTCCGTAGTTATACATGTTATATATTATTACAGGAGCAATGTGGCAAATTCGATGAGTTGACATCATGTATTGTGAAGGCTTTAGAGGGTTGCACCACACCAACACCTGGCAACATGGCCGAGTCTCTGTTCCGATTTGTCCGCAAAGGCTCGCCTTGTAACACAGCAGCCCCCAAGGTAATAATAATATTTAACTAATTAAATAAATAAGTGCAATAAATAATTCATTCAGAATTAATTTGAAACGTCAATTGCCACGCTTAAAGAAATAAAAAAGTTAAAAGCTATATGTGTAATAAAAGTGAAGCTGTAAACCATATTAAATTTTATCATCAAGTAAATCGTCAGTTTCGTGAGGCCTAATTCGAATATTGGAAGTAATAGGTTATATAAAACCTTACAAAATCGTGTAGTACTGAGAATAATAGTTTAAGAACCAAAAATCTTATTTATGTACAGATGTAAGATTGTAAATGACGACTAGGACATATATTACATCGTATTCTGTGATCGGTATCATATACCGGTATCGGTATCATATACTATATTTTACTAATAATATTTATTTCTATATTGCAGAAGAACTGATGAGTGTTAACATCATAAGCGGAGCGGTGTGATATTGTGCCATTTTCAAATGTAACTTATCGTTAATAAAATGTATATTACGATATTACATGTTTTTTTGTTGAAGGCAACTACATCAACCTTCATCTCGGATATTAAATGGGAACTGTCTCCAATATATACATATGAAATAGTCCAATATATACATGTAATGTGATGAAGCATAGCTTGCACAGATACTTGGCAGTGAGACAGGTACCTTTGTCACACTGTCTTACTGCATATGTTGTCATATAGGAAGGATAAATCGTCTTGCCTCCGAATGCTGTAATGTCATTATCATATTTCATCAATCCTCCGAAGCATAGTTTGCACAGCAAGATAAGCAGGTACCTCTGTCTCACTGCTTTGTCACACTGTCTATCACTATCTTACTGCATTCAACGCAGACGATTTCGAACAAAGTCGTACAAACATGAATTCAAATGTTTATACCATGCGAGGAACCGAACCCGCTACCATCATAAGTAAAACTGTGTGCTAAACCGCAAGGCCACAGAGGCCGTCAAATAATAAAACATAAAATATTGCTAGTTATTGTAATTATGTACCTAATTGTTATACAATTGAACAGGATAAAGGGGTTAAGTAACTATCAGTCCAATTATTCAAATTATAATTATTTAGTAATATTGCAAAACAACAGTAGAAGGTAAAGTAAACAATGAAATATACCTAATATACAATAACGTTTAGCATGGGTATCACTTTACTCTACTGTCAATACGCCTGCGCGATATAAGGAAATTTTTGTAGTGACCTGAGAAGTTTTCATAAGAAGCGCTAACCTTTTTGAAAATATTCTAATGCCTATTCATCAGGTATAATGTAGGATTCTAATGATAAAATAATTTTTTGGAGTTATTTCGGAGTCTATTAATGCAAATAAACTTGAAAAAACTGAAATCTTTGCTCCTTATTACTAATATATTTAGATATGAAGAACAATAATATTCTCAGGACAAAACTCAGGACCCAAGTTAAGCAACCTAAAGCTTGTGTTATGTGTACTAGATAACTGATACAAATACCTAGATATATATGTTTTCGTAAATACATACATATTATACATAGAAAATACCCAGAATGATACAAACAATCATACTCGTGAATAAGGCACGGGCCTCCGAGCTACCGATCCATTGAGGTCCAATAATAAAAATACATATTAAATTTCGTGATGATTACACCTACTACACTGTTAGTACACTAACTGCACTACTACACCGCTAAAACACCAAGGTCGTCATAATTAATTAAGAATAAACATGTCATCTAATTATAATTTATTACGTTTACGATAATGCAACATCAATTTTAGTTTATTACATATACTAATTATTTATTGTTCAATTTGTTTTTACTTCGTCTTTAGCCACATTGTACGAACAAGCATATTCTTCTTTCTCCGTATCTCCTTTCCTAAAATAGAAAAGTAAGTTTCTCAATAGAAAAATTAATACGAATTAACACTAACTTGTCTCATTTTGGTAGGGAAATCATACGGAATAATGGTCTTTTTACGAGCAACATGTCATGTCGGGTCAACCTCCACGCGGTCCCTCCTGGAAACCATCTTTGTTAATTCTTGGTGAATTCGCCATGAAGAGCTATTCTACCTGACTTCCATCTCTCTTACTCTTTTGATTCATCCTCCACTAGTCCCAGAAAAGGTGCAGAGCATGGGTACACCATTCTATTATGAATCACTAAACAGTCTTAGCGCTATGGTAGGTACAGCTAGTTTAGTTACTTTTAGAGGCATTAAAGTAAATTTTAGAAGAATAGAAGCAAGAAGAAAAGAAGAAAACACAGCAATGCCACCACGCATCTCGAACAAATGTTTCATTATTCTTATTCATCATTACCATCCTCCTGGCTAAGTGCAGATAAGTCTAATAATGCTTTGGAGTCATTGTAATATATATTTATCTATTTATTATAGGGTTGGTTTATACTTTTATGAACGGCCACAAGCTTTCAGTCCATACACCTTGGCAATGCTATAAATGTAATTTAGCCGTTTTCTATATGTAGTGAAATTTGAAAAAGGGTAGGCACGAGTGATCTATGCAGGTCTGTTACAGGTCTTACCTCAGGCACCAATAGCCCAAAACCATCAATAAAAAAATATAGATGCATTACACAAACCTGCAGATAGAACGACGTTTTTTGTACACGACGTATAAAATGGCTGCAATTATAATAACGGCAAATAATACTCCAACTGTAACACCAGTACTTGAATAGTTATTCGGCATTACCTGTAATATAAACGATTATTAATCACCAGTGAAATGCTCCAGCTTCGCCTGAGTGGTCATACTAGAAAATTTATGTGTTTATTAATAGATATATTTTAGCACAGATAAGATAATATTACATAATAATAGTTATAATATTTAGTGCCAAACTAAGCAGTGCTTATGTTATGGGTACTAGACAACAGATACAATAATTTAAATACATATTTTTGATAACATTAATTTATGAATTACCTATTATATATAGAAAACACCCAAAATAAAAAATAATATTCGTGAATTCAAATATACCTAGGTACCGTGCGAGGAATCGATCCCGCGACCATTGGAAGTAAAGCGGTGTGCTAAATAGCTAGACCATCGACGCTGATTGTATTCGATATTCAACCAAAAGAAAACTGATCTTAGAGTTCAGTTATAAAAGTTCCAGTGCAACGGCTATGACTAATGCGAGTAGTATAAAATTAACGTATTATTATGTAATATTATGTTATCTGTGGTATTACTTACTAGCTGTGCCTGCGGTCTCACCCGCGTGAAATTTGTATGCCTTTTTGTTATTCTGATGTATAAGCTATATTATTGTAAAGTTTCATTAAAATCCTTTCAATAGCGTTTGCATCAAAGAGTAATAAACATCCATCCTTAGTTACATACTCCCACGTTTATAATATTAGGAAGATAAGCTACGGTGTCTCCGTGAAGGTGAGGTCTCTCCGTGAAGCCTGTGAAGACACCATGAGGCTTCTGCGCTTCTGGGAGGAGCTTGGTTGGCTACTATAGTAGTCTCGGCTCTACACGCACAGAGGCCCAGATGAGGGGCTAAATGCGGAGAATAGAGTCCATAATACAATACAAAATATGATCTCTTACCTTCTTATCGTTTAGTTTACAGAATGTCTTTAACATGTAATCTTGGATGTCCGTTACATATTTTTTAGTTACGTTGCAATCATTTCTGGGTATGTTTTGTATACATGCTTTAATCTCAACTAAGTAATTACAAGGTTTTCTCTGTAAACAAATATAAATAATAATAATATAACACTTTATTGTACACAGAGAAAATTAAAAAAAAAGTACTGAATGTAAATATGCTAAACAAAATGCGACATTGTCGCTCAAAGTAATCTCTTACAGACAACCTGGGAGAACAAAGATTTGTTTAAAGGAAAGGTAGGTGGTGCCTATAAAATATATATAATAATGTAGCACGGGGGGAAGGAAGTTAGTTTAGTAACGTGGTATAACGATCCCATTGCTAGCAATGAACCATGTCAGGTTGACCTCCACGCGGTTCCCCCTGGACACCATCACGTTTAATTCCTGGTGAATTTGCAAAGATGGGCTAACAGACCTGACCTCATGTTCATCTTATTATCCTCCGCTGGTGCCCCACCAACGTATTCCATTAGAGCAGGCGGGAGCACCATTTCATTATCAGGCATTAAAAGATTTTTTTATTTATGGTTTTTTCATTACCGGAAAAACAAATGTAGCACGAATGTTAAATTAAATAGACAGAGAGTGTGAAATGTTGATATTATGGTCAAACCAATTGACATGACTACATTTTGTTGAGAATATAAGAAGGCAGCAGAGGCGATTATGTCGCCGTCTCTTGAATTAATTTTATTTATTTAACATAGAAGTATAGAGCAATTAGTTACCGTCCTTAAAACCTATATTTATATACCTAATATAGGTTATTATTTATAGGTTTTACAAATATTCTATTACAACATAATTAAACAACTTACATCAAACAGTAGTACTTTAGTTATTTGAATCAAGCTGTATGATATATTTCTCTTAAAGTCCTCTTGAATCTCCAAGCTATCGTTTACGCATTTCAACATATCCGAATACATTTCTTGTGTACATCGTGTACCGTTATTAACCATTAATTCTGTAAGTAATAAGTTTACTTACGATAATTGAATATACACATACAAATATACTAATGCAGTGGTTAAGTTATAAGAGTTTGGATTTATTGAAGTTTAGGGTAATCTCCGGTACTAATACTCCGATTTTGAAAATTCTTTGACATCAAGCTACGACCAATAGGAGCGGAGCAGCAGGAGATCGTGAAACATATTTAAAATCAGTAAAAATGTAACGCGATTCCCCCTGACCAGATATTTAACCTATTATCATCCTCTAGTGCCCCGACAGCATGAACTATTAGCGCAGACGGATGCTCCATTTTTTTATCATCTATTACAAGAAATACCTTTCCCACAAATTAGAGGTATTGTCAACAATCTACGTGGTGGTTAAATTATAAGTTTTATCCTACAAGCCCACATTTATATCCTTAGTATATTTGAATTCAACGAGACAGTGAACGCCCTCTAACGGCCTTATTTTATTTTTCCATTACGGTAATATCAATAAAAAAATATAAATTGATGCATAAAGTTTCAAGTTTACGACATTTGCGGAATAAGTCGGCATAATATTGAATTCCCGAATTTGAATTTATAAATCTGTATTATTGTAAACATGTGCAACCATATTTGAAAAGAATACGAGCTGAGTTTCTTCTCAGTTCTCATTTCGAGAGCATTCCGAACTGACGGTAATGCCTATAATAGAGCTATATGAATAAAGATATTTTGATTTGATTTGATTTGAATAGACTAGGCTGCGACGCTCTCTCAATTTCAGCATAAAGAAGAAAATTTTTAAATATTTTGTTACCGTTCAGTTTTTCCTTTTTCAAAGCCACTGTGAAAATATCTTTCCTTATTCTTGTAGACTCATTCAATACCTGCATATATTTATCATTATATTTAACGCACTCATAAAATGAATTCAGTAGGTCGTCAAATGTTTTATTGACATCTTTTCCGTTGTTGCAAGTACTGAAACAAAAACGTATTAATTAGACTACTACTATTTACATTAGTAATCGACTTCAAAAAAGTAAGAGTTTCGAATTAAGTGTCATTTTGTATGTTTGTTACCTATAAAGTTAAGCCTATAATATACCAAAGGTATGCTGTAAATGATTACAGCACAACTTTTTTTAATTATGTAAGTATACCGTACCGTACCAATATCTAAGTTTAAAAAGTTGTGATTCAGTAACAACAACTGTAGTAACAATTCAGAATACTTAATGCAGCGTCATCATGTCCCAAACCAATATGAGAAGGTACTATACAACAGGTAGAAATGCTTTAATTTAATAGTTCCAATGAAATGCTTATCTTCCGATTTTATTATTAGATGAATAAACGTTTGCGGGATGAGCTAGTACACATATAGCTAGTACACATATGTATATGACATATGTGTACAAGCTGATGCCGTAAACGTTGTTATGCTATATAAACTAAAATTGCTATTAAAAATTAGGCTTGAGCTAGAAGAGCCAAATTTAGTTAGGTTTAGATGTATTTTTCAATGCTAAATCATAATAAATATTATGTCAAAAAATAAAAAATATTTTAGGGGTGGACAACCCTTAATACTGGTATGAAACTTACTTAATAATGGTATGAAAAATAAATAGCCGATTCTCAGATCTACTTACTGAACATGCATATAAAATTTCATAAAAATCTGTCAAGCCGTTTCGGAGGAGTATGATACGAGAATTTTATATATAAGATTACGGTTTCCATTATATAATAATAATAAAATAATTATGTTAAACTATGAAGTGCTTTTGTATATATGTACTTATTCACAACTAAACGGAGGATCGAATCTTAATGAAAATTTACGCCAAAATAGATTATTAGCCTTACCTTAAGTCTTAGAACTCTTAGATCTCAAATAAAGCAGACCAGTTGCTATAGCAGCTACTTTTTAATATACATATCTGATTTATGTGAACAAAGGTCCGGTAAAGTATATAATAATAAACTTACTTAACAGTCGTATTTCCGTTAATGTAATCTGTGACACATGTCTTTATTTTTATTCTGGTATTCTGAAATGAAACAGTTAGTCATTAGGGCTATATTAGGGTTGTCTCCGAATCACTGTAGAATGCTAATATCGACATCGCGACTTCAGCAATGGAGCTCGTAGGTAATTCCTGTTGTTTTTAGTGGGCTAGATCGGACGACGACGACACGAATCTAGCCCACGGACGACGGGGGGATGGTTTTTGAAGATTTTTCCACACTATAAAAAGGGCTATACCAGGGTTGCCAACCTCAAAACATCTTGTAATTAATGATAATGGTATAGTGCACTCGTCTGTACTAATAGTATATGCTAGCATAGCACTAGTAGGTGATGATAAGACGAGTATGAAGTCAGTCCACTATGCCGAAATCACCAGGAATTAACCATGATGGTATGGTATACAGGGGAACCACGTACAGGGCAATCTCATATGGTACTTTATTCTCAATAGGGCCAATAGTCCCCAACGTGTTGGTAACACTTACCTTTCCCCCTATAGGCAGTGTTACTACTTTCTATCGAGAGGGCCGTTAGCTTGTTTGCCATTCCAGTTACATAAAAATAATCCTGAAACTCGCTTATACTGTTTTAAGGAATACAAATAATAAATAGATCATGAATGTTAAAACCAAAGTACAGAAAGTTTTATAAAAAATCATAACAAAACTAAAACGCATTTAAAAATATAACTCTACCTTAATATTAGTGGAATTCCGAAAACACATACTCATTTCATTTACTTGAGTGTCATTTTTAGTTGTGTCATCGGCTTTTGCAACTGTGAATAAATGAATCTTAATAGTAGTATTAAACAATGTTAGATACAATGAAGCAAATACATGTGAAATTCTAGTAGCACATTATGTGTACATTACATTTCAAATAAACTTATTTGAAATGTAATGTACACATAATGTGCTACTAGAATTTCCAGGTGTAGAAGTATATATATATATATTGTCTAGGTCTAGAAGTATATATATTGTCTAGGGGAGTTCCCCTAGACAATACAATTGAATAGATAAAATAGGTTTAAATAAAATCATTCTTCACAATATCATAATATACGTTTATTATTACAAGTTCTGTATTCTATGCTAACTTATTACTTACTAGTACCACAGATAATATAATATTAGTACTGTAGACTAAGCAAATAAAAACTTAAGGCTACATTTAAACTCCAGCAGGGTTTTCGGTATCGTTCCAAAAAGCAGCAGCTACTTACCACCGAAATTGTTATTAAACATTAGTAGGGTTGCGATGGAATTATCTTGTTTAAAAGGGAATATACAGGCTATAATAATTAGGATGTTCATCCTTTATGACGGTGGCTAGAGGTAGTAAACAAGGCGGTTATTCTATTGTTTTCAACGTTAAGTTATATACCTTACGCTTCTCTTAATAATGCAACGTTCTCCTATCGTCACTCACATACTGAGTGACCTGGTCACCTGATTTCAGAAACACAGGATTTTTTTAACTCGATATAAAATTGTAGTTTGAATTAACCTCCAAATAAAAAATAAATAAAAATATTGTTGCTAATAGTCATCACGATCACGCCTACTTTCAAATAAAAATAAAACGCATCATAATAAGTTTATTTGTTTACGAATTTAATTGTCAAACTTTTTTATTAAAAGAATTTAGTTTTGCTAACCATATTAATATTTATAAATGGGAATTTATCTTTCTATATCTTACTTTTGCAAGACTAAACTGCTGAAAGGGCCTTAATGTTTGAAGTGAAGATACATTATGTCGCGCACAAAGATGTGCATAGACAATATTTTATTAAAAGTATTTTGTCTTCTTTACTAGTAATACAGTGAAGTTAACAATCACATTAGTTAGCCTTTGTTAATTCTTGTTTTTTATTCTATCAGTTTATGCGAAAATGATTTCCTTGATTCTTGTATTAAATTAATACTAAGGAAAAAGTATTTAAAAATTGATTACGTAAATAACTTCTAAGTTTGTTGTATTCGTTGTCAACGACCACGCCCAGTTCAAATACATTCAGTATTGCAATTTTTATTATACAATATATGTATTTATATCATTTCATTGAATTCAGACTGTTCTACCATTATATAGCTAACTGCAATAAAATTAAAATAGATACTTACATGCAATTAATATTGTAACAATAAATCCAATGACTTTTGTTCGACACATGTTTATTGTACACCAATTGAAATATTAATAAGTAATAACGAACTGTGTACAATTAACACGACTGAATTTCCTCAACGCTTTAAATATACAGTGACGTATGCTGCCAGTCCTCGTACAGACAAAGATAAATAGATAGATAGGGAAATACCTCATCTACGAGTACATACATATAATAAAAATGTAACAAACAGATCTCTGTCTGTACACGTAGTAAAAAGTAGTCTTAGCAAACCTATTTCAGCCACAAAGCAGTTTGCTTTGTGATCTGTGTTTCTTTTTAAAGATAAGGGTAAATGTAATAAAATTAAAGAACAACGTATGAGTTGTATCTCGAGTAGTGTTGCCAGTTCCAATTAATTTTTAATCGGTACATGAGGTCAAAAAATCGGGAGTTGGGTTGCAGATTGGGACAGTAAACAAAAAACAAGAGGTTTTTAAACCTGGGTTTAATTTATTGCGTTTTAAACTACTAGTGCAAGTATAGTATTATATTTTATACCTAAATTAAATATGTATTTAATCTTTCATAACAAGTAATCAGTAACAATCACTTATCTAGTCGGACGAGTCCCTAGATCCTTGAAAATCGGAACGTCCCGCGCAAATTAGGACACCTGGCAATACTAATTACGAGAGTCATATGATAACATTGTGCTGTTCATCAAGTACATATATAGACGACGGTTACCACTTACCATCAGGAGGACCTACAACTTGTGTGCAGTTCCGATTAAATAATTTAAATTGAAGATATATAAGATAAACAATGTTATAAGAGGACTTTAGTAATGGAATAGAAACCATAACAATGATTGCTACACTTTTTGTCTATTTGTCTGAGCGTTTATGTGCGCCAATCCCAGAACGGACTTAATCGATTTGAGAGCCTAACCGACTTATTGAGATAAACTTATTTTGAGTACCATTATTTTGATAAAGTCTCCTAACAATATTATAGATGTTCTCATATATATTTCATCAGACAGCAATCAACTACATCTTATTTATTATTATGTTACAAAAGCATGTTGTACATTTTTTTAAATTGTGACTAAGTAGGTTTTTATTTATAACCATAATAATATAGACTATTTATTAAGAAATGAAGGAATCAAGACAGATTAGTAATATGTCAAAAAATCAAGAAAAAGTATACTAAACTAATTTAATATACTTAAGTACATGGCAAAATTTTCGTATTTGAAATGAATAAATCAATAATTAACTGAAAGCACATCTTAAAGGCAATTCAAATAAGTTATGCAAAATAAGTTACATAAAATATAATGTTGTATAAAGATAAAAATAATGTGTTATATATTCACTTTGATAAAGTTACACAGGTATTCAATTGTAATATTTGTGATTTATTTCCATGTGTTAGAAATAATGAAAAGTTTAGAACCAAAACAACTCAGAAAAATATTATTTTAAAAAATGCAAGCATTGACACTGGTATACATAAAGTTATGAAACAACTTACGAATACTCCAAAGTTACCTGCGAATAAAAATGGTGAATTACTTGATAATAGATATAGCACGAAACCATTAGAGAATACATCTCTAAAGTATATTTCACATCATAAAAATAAGCAAAACTATACGAAACCAAAAACCTTTGACGCAATAGTTAAGACGTATAAGGTAGCAGATACTAAGGATGTTTGGGGTGACAACATCTCTAAAAGATTATTTAAATGTGCATGTATTAAAAACAAGACATTTCAACATCAAATTCCAAGACAAAAATTAAAACGAAAAAGAAAACATCAAATAGCATTTCATAATACAATTACAAACCAAAATAGTGCAGGAGATAATGAAAGTTTTGAGTATAGTGAAAAATTCAAAAAGATGTCTGCTAATGGTTTGAAGAAAAAATATGATAATATGCAAAAGAAAATTTATCCTTATGAAGAACCTAAGAAAAATGTACGTTTTGATAATAAAAAGTCGTCAGTTAATTTGTATCAACATAAGGGTAATAAAAATGTAAAAGTAACTACAATAGAGTCATCTAAAATTGAATACTGTGTCTGTCCTAAAATTTATGAGCATGACTTGGAGACACAGCGTATTGAGAAGGTTAAATCATTTATTGGAAAATTGAAAAATCGTACAGACGATATTAAATTTGAAAAGAAACCAAAGTACACTTTAAAAGATCTTAATTCCGACAAAAGTTATGTAAAAAAATTTAATCGGTCTGAATTTGTTAGTACTAAAAATAATAATAGATCAAAAAATAATGAAATTACTAAGCATTCTGAAAAGAAAGATATTTTTAAAGCAATTCTGCCTCGTGAAGATGCGTATAATAATGACAATCGAAACAAAAATATATCTCGTTTCCTCAGTAGATGCCTACATAAACTGAAATTATGGAAGTTCACTATATATCAAGATGTAGAAGTGCAAAATAAAAGTGATCAAACAAGTGATCCTTTATTCGAAATGCAATTGAATTCACTTAATATGTGTATTTTAAATGACAACGAAATAAATGATAAAGTCAAAAGTCTTGGAAAACAAAAAAGTAAGCCACGCATTTGTCCTCCGCATGGTGTACGTAAGAAGCCTATTTTTAAAACGGAATTTCGTCCTACTATTGTACGTCTAAAAGCTTTAAATGATAAAAGCACTAAGTTTTTGGAAATTCCTCGTAAATACAGGGATATAACCGACAATATAAATCCTTATCAAAAAAATAATATGGCTTTTCGACCTAAATCAATGGAAGAACATAAGCAGCCATTATTTGAAATAAAACTAAATTCTAGCAATATGTGTGTTATAAATTCTAAAGAAATACAAAGAAAGTTGGTTGATGAACAAAAAAGAAATAATTGGCATAGAAATGTTGTCATGGAAGAGTATGAAAAAAATAAAAATCACGCATGTCAGTGTAATAAAATATTTAAACCATATAAGTTTTCAAAAGATACAAATGATAAAATACCACTGTGTACTAAATGTAAACAACAGCAAAGGTCAAAAATGATAAGAGGAAATGTTATGAAATCAAAACTTTCGTGCTTTTGTGCACAAGTCATAAGCAAATCTGAAAACTGGTCACAGTATAATAGAAAAAGGTATAGAAGAGGGTCTAAAAAGTCCCTATTTCATAATAGTTCAAACAGGATGATGTCCTCCCAGTCTACCCATATTCATAAACGAAATGGTTTGAATATAGATATAAATAATAAGACAATTGTTAATAATATGCAACATAACAACGCAAATAAACGTTGTGCATGTTGTGATTACGAAATTGCTAATAAAAGATCTTGGAAATGTACATCTATCTTCAAAAAATCACTCTCTGCATTTTTCAATTATCCAATTTCTTTACATAGATGTGAATGTGATAAAAAAAGAACAAAACAAGAATATTTAAAAATTAAACAGAATCATAAAAAAAATAATAAACGGAGACATAGAAAAAATACTTTAGCAAAAAAACGAAAGCAATGGCAAAAAATTTCTAATAAAGATAAAAAAAAATTTGAAAATGAAATGAGACAATATGACAAAATTAAAAAAAAGCAACAAAAAAAAGACTCTCAAAAGAGAATAAAAGGATCATCCTATGAAGGTAATTGTTTATTTGCTTTTTTGGAAGGTTTAATAAATATGCCAATAAAATTAATAAAATTAGTATTCAGTATAGTATTTACTGTAATTACAAAACCGAGAAGATCTTTAAGGTATATAAGGGACCGGATTAAAGATCCAATGGGTACACATGGAAGAATAAAAATGTGGATTGGTAAGGCTTGGCGCGTTAAACCGTTACGAATAGAAAAAACTTTGTCCGATTCAGAGACAATTAATATTTTGACAGACGCAATAAAAGATTCTGATTTATATCAGACATTCGCGTTTACCGGTAAGTCCCAAAAAGATAAACAGCAGATTGAAATCCAAAAGAAGGAAAGGAAAAGAAGGATAAGATTAAGACAAAACGAAGCTCTTTATAGCTGTCGCCATATGCTATTAACTACACTAAGAAATAAGCCTTGTTTATGTGTGTACTATATATGTCCCAATTTGTACCCACAATTTCTTGGGTTATTGTCATTTATGAGAAGTTTCTTTAATTTGTGCCTATTTTTAGTTGCTATTGCATGTTGGACTCCATGTATTATCTGCAGCGAACTAACTCGTGCATTATGTTGTTGCCTGTTATGTACACACTAAATTATTGATAAATAAATTAATATACTTCGTGAGGATAGTAAAATTAGTTACAGTTTTGGTATCGGTTTTGTCCAAAGTTATTTTATGCTAAGTTAAGCAAAGATATCTATGATGGTTTGAATAGTGGCTGAGCGAGGACAGTCTATGATATAAGTGTTTACTTCCTTACAATAGACAACCCATGTAACTGTTTCCTACTGATGCATACACCATAAGAAATATGTTTTTTTTCAAAATGGAGTTATTCATTGCCATTAATCAATAATAAAAAAAAACTGAATAGAGGTATATCGAAGCTGATTTAAATTTTATTTATCAAGTTTTCTAGCATAAGTCTATAACTACTTTCTTTTTAGAACAGCGAAAAGAGAATATTTATCTTAACTTTAATTAGAACAATATATTAGCAAAACATAAACGTACATAATAGTATTGCTAATATACATGGCGACCAAATTAAAAATGCCAAAAAAAATAGAAAGGCATGAACACTATTTTCACAAAATCTTATTACATTAACACACTGGGGATAAATCCAAGGACAATACTTATAAATACAAATAAATGGTTTTTTCCTTAGAGAAAGCATGAAATATCTGTGATGTTTATATTCTATAACCTTTTCTTCTTTTTGATTGCACTTACATCTTGCTTTGTAGCAACAGGAAACTGGTTTACAACTTGGTCTACTCACATATTTCTTAACTTTTTTTGCATCACACTTGCTATTCATATTTTTATACAATTGCTTTCTAAATTTCTGATTTTCACATGAAAACAATTTATCACACTTTCGTATTTTGACACATGGGCTTGAACATGTGTCGTATTTATTTTGACTATTACATTTGCTTATATGCATATCTTCATCATAAACGTTGCATGTTGGTTTGCTACATGTATAGTTGTAACGTTTTTTATTTATTGCGCAGTTTGGTATTTTCGCCGACTGCATTTTTATTTTGTGTCCATCACCACATTGTTTTCTTATCATACAACAGGAATTCTTACAAACATCTCCATGTAGGTTGCTATTTTTATTTTGGTAAATTATATTTTTGCTGCATATATTTTCTCTATAACACATATTTATATCAGATTGAATATTTTTACATGAGTAACCCGACGTAAGACGTTCTCTTGTAAAAGTTCGGCATGATTTTCGAAAAACATCATCAGGATAAATTTTTAGTTCCTGAGAACTTTTGATTGTTCTCACAGAATTTCTAACTACGTGCTTATGTTTTTTTAATTTAGTCTTGTTTTTTAAATGTGTTGGCGTACAAAATTTATGACAATTACAATTTTTTATCTTGTAGAAATTTTGATTTCTCGTTAATTGTTTTTGTACATCTTGATTATCTGAACAATTTAAATGACTGGTAGTACCTGTCAGAAATTTATTTACATATTCATTATCGGTAATTTCGGCATTACTAACATATGTAATTGTTCCTTTTTCTGAAGTAAGATTGTGAAATGTCTTCCCGGTATTATTATTTTGAATTTGTACGTCTTTTGAACAGATTTGTGGTATATCCTTTTCAGAAAATTTTAACAAATTGTAGTGATGTGGGCTCATGTCGGTTTTCCTTATTTTCCTATTATTTGACATTTGATAGCAGTTGGATCCATAGAATAATGAAATACTAGAGTTATAATTTGTATATTCATTACATATTTGAACTGGATAGCAAAAATATTTATGATAATTATTTCTTAATGATTTTCTTCTAGTTTCTTTTCTGTGATGTTTCTCAATTGCCTTTTCTTGACACTTAATTTTGTACTCACAAAATGAGTTATGCATATCATTGCCCGTCCATGGTATTAGAGACTTAATATGATGTTTAACTTTTTTCCTTAGTTTTAATTTTTTTGCTGTTGCGTAAATTTTGCAACCAAAGGCATCGTACTTGTTATTTGAAGTTTTATTAAATCTTGATTCAGTATGTGATTTCATATTAATTTAGTTATTTCCATATTATATTGAGTTATTTTCAAATACAAACATTTGATCTAATCAATTATGTAGACCATATTTTAATTGGATAAGTCATTAACTATAGTTTAATCTATATATTTCTTTTCGGTTCATTCGACTTCATCTGATTCAAAGAATTTAAAATAACAATTTCAAGTTCTTTTAAATACACTATTAACTATATAAAATATTAATAATTTGCGAAGTTTAGTCCAGGTAAAGGCAACATTTGTAACCTGAAAATGTTGAATAAATGATGAGTTAATTTTGATAAGCTCTTTACTGATATATAGATTAATTATAATATAGTAATCAAATTTTTAATTTTGTAACATAGCTATACATTTCATATAAGAACATTATTATAAGATATTATAGAACGTACCTAATCAACGTAATAATAATTATTTGTGTGGCATCTAGGTCTTTCGTATTATAAAACAGCACATGATTGACAATTTTATAACATAACAACAAAGTATGTGACTAATACTAACTAGAACTAAATAATAATATAAAATAACTTAAACTAAATACTGTCTACACCAGTACATGTCATAAACGTCAGCCGTATTCGATAAAATATATTACGAAGATGGCTAAAAAGGAACATTGCCAGTTGCCAGATATTTTTAATAAGTATTTCGTCCACAGAAACATAAAAATATTATAGATTTTGTTATTACAAAAGATTACAGAGCATCTTTAGTAAATTAGTGCTGATATAATACACGGTAATGATAACTAATTGTACTGTCTTTAATTACAAATAACGGTCTCGTAGTCTAAAAGTTTGGCACACCACTTTACTTCCGATGATGGCAAGTTCAATTCCTCGCATGGTACAAACATTTGTATTCAAAATTATGATTGTTAGTATCGGTCTGGTTATTTTCTTAGTATATTACGCTTCATTTACAAAAAATATCTAAATTATGTATAATTTGTATAAAATATCAGTTGTCATGTCAACCAAAGCTCTGCGTACCTTAGAACTAAATGGCGCTGTTAATTATCCAGGTGTTACTATTATGGCCACAATTATTAAATTACAGTTTCACTCAAAAGTCTATAATGTGTATAGATAATAATAAATATACTCGAATATATACTCGAAATGTGAACCTTTACATTATAGAAAAGGTAAAAAACTGCTGTAATTTTTCTGAATTTTGTATCAGATTAATTCTTGTAATTGTCATAAAGCCTGTCTTAATGTATACATATATAATTATGTGTATTATATATATTATATATTTATTATCTACATTCAGAACTTGGAGGGGATTAACTATTAACCCTGTTTGGCTTAACAGCATATGCTAGTGCACGATTCCATCATAATCCATAGAAAAAATATATAAGCACTAATACTATATACAAATATGATATAGTACCTATCATATCTGATTTTAAGCTAAACCTACATGATCATGACTTGGGTTAGATTTAATTGCCATATACCTACCTAAGAATAACGAGTAACAATTTCTGTCCTAATATTCTCTTTCAATGTAGTGAGTATCATTCCACACGGAGCGGTTCTTTGACACTCTCGGGCTATATAATCCATTACACCTGTTCCAGAGATCCTTGCGTCCAGACGCTCTATACCAGCACATCCGGTCTTCATACCGAACAATTTCCTGTCAGATTCAAACTGAATAGAAGTTACAACGATCTGAGTTGAAGTTCAAATCCCTGGTATAACCAATGATACCTTAGAATAAAGTCATTTTCATCTGACAAGTGAAGTCGTTCGTTTGGCCGTTTGTCTCCATTAGGTTTAAAGTTTCTGTTCACTAGCTCCCATTTTCATCCGGTGAAGCTGTAAAGGCTACCAACAGCCAACAATATTAGGATAGTTAATATTAGGTATATTTGAAATAATTTCATTATGCAATGTATACAGTAAGAAGTGGTTTAATTTTATACATGTTTATATTGTATAATATAAAATAAAAAACATTAAACAATCATTGGAAATAATACAATGTGGTCGTCAAATTAGTGATGGGAAAGCTGGTTAAAGATTCGTACATATCTAAACTCGATAAGTCACCAGTAGTGTCTACGTAATTATTACCATCCATCTTCAAAGTAGACGACGTCATCAGGTCTTGATCTGTATCCGTGTCGTTCCTTGAACACTCTGTGATATCTCCTGGAGTGGGTACGAATCTCGCAGCAACCAAAGGCTTGGCTTTAGCATACCCGAGGCTGTAGAAAATCTTATCAAGAACACCAGTGGCTCTAAATATTAAGAAAACTATAACGATAGCAAGTCCAGACATCAGACAGTCACATGTGCCTCCTCTATTGACCGGACATGGTCCGCCGCCTCCGCACATAAAACATTTGAGTCTCGCAGTTAGTAAGAACACAAAGCAAATGGGTAAAAGGGATATCATTTGGAGCATGAACGATATGAAATTATATATGGTCTGTAGCACCATTCTGATGACGTTCTCGATCATTAAAATTAGGGTCATGAAGACCCGCACCAGCATTTGTACGCCGCATATTCCGGTTTGTAATACAGCGTGAACTGTTCGACACATATTTGTCAGGGAATCTGAAATTATTAAATTTCGCTTAAATTACTTTTAATCATACTCGTAATATAAAATTATTATATTCTGAGTTATAGTCAGTATGAATGCGCACATTATCGAGTTCAAAGTTTTGGCGAAAAAATCAATCATATTATTTTAGTTAAGAACTCGTACCTACAAAAATATAAACCCTATAATTTAACAAAACAGTTTTTATGGTAATTATATGATTGAACTTGTCATAATAATGATAAACAAAACATCATAGCTATTTATTTTATTAAACAGCAATGCCAAACAATCTGACCTCCCACCTGATGGGAAGTGGTATACGTCGTTTATACAGATATCACTTAATATTACGCTTGAGATGCCTTTATAACTAAGGCGTCAAAATACAGTTACATACAAATTAGATAACGAAGATGTTATGGTTATCCATACCAAATAATTTCACTTTTTTATTATATTGCCAATCGGGCGACTTAAACAGGTGAGGCAGAGGTATGTAAAAAATTGATTATACAAAGTTTTATACTAATACGATGTTTAATACGAAAGAAACTGTGGCTATCCAAGCTACATTTCCATGGGCAATAACAATATGATAAACTGCCTGCACTCCACATAACATTATTTATTACATATAATTTACCTGTTTATTCTGTTAAGTCTATTCATTTATATTATTTTAATTAGGTACTGCATAAATGCAAGAATATAAACGTTTAAATAAACTCGAAAATCTTGTTAAGTTGATTGTAATATCATTGGAATAAAAAATACAGACTAAACAAATTTGTCTATGACAAATTTAAAATCGTTATCTTTTAAACGTCTTTATTTACGGCCAGTAGAGTTAATTATATAAGTCGAAGTGTAAAGTAAGTATTAGAGTATTGTTATAATTTATTTATTATGAAAACAAATAAATACTTTATATTGCACTTGTAGAGTATTCATCATCATCATCATCGCAGCCCGGAGAGTATATATAGTATTGTAGAGTATTACCTACATGAATATTGAAAATAATGTGAGCAACGGTTGACTAATTTCTGAAAGAAAATTCTTCGAGCCAACTTAACTCTGTGACTTACCTATAATTTATAATAATTAGCGGGCAATGGTAGTGGTAATGGCACAAGACAGACGACATAAATATAATAGATATAGTAGCGGTATTCAAGAAATTTATATAATAAAATAATAATATTATATACAATAATGAGATATAAATATTTAGCGGCTACGTTGGAGCCGCTGTTATTTACGTTTATTGTGTATTCTGTTCATGTAGCAGCAACACCAGGAGGAGGCATATGAATAGAGTACCAGTCGTGCCTATTTACATATTTAGGTATATTAACGAAGTATTTACAGTAGATACCTACATAAGAAGTATATTTACAAAAGGCGATTCTGAATCGAATAAATATTTCTTGCTCTATCGTAACTAGGCAACGGTATTGCCGCACGATGATAGTAAATTCGCCACAAATATATATTTTATGTATTGAAATAATTATAAATTAAGAAATTTTATATAAAAAATAACTGTCCTTATCAAAGTAATAAATATACCTACATATGTAAATAAACAATGACATATATATAGAATACAATGGTTTCCAAAACGGGGGGGAAAATAAATTATATTATTCATTGCGTTTGTACCACTACCATTTTGTGGTTTATTTAATGTTTCCTCGTCCACTGATCCCTAAACTGCTCAATCTCCATTTAGTCACATATCACGTACTTACAGCTTAACTGGATTATTAAAAAATAGTCTTTAAAATTGTATGTAATAAAGTCGATTTTCCAAAATTTACAATTTTTCAGTTCTTACAGTTTAGTTTTAAGCGTTTGTCATACTATTATTAGACAGATTCTTGTTTCTCATACTATTATTAAACATATTATTAGACATATATGATATACTATGTCTATTCGATGAATGAAACTGTATCACAGTTTTATTATTAGTTATCTTATGTATATTTTGTATACAGTGGGTATGTGTCACGAACATTTGTCGCCAAACAACACTGGCAGCTATATCGGTTTGTGACATAATAATATCTCAGGACAATTCACATCAGTTGTCGACATGGCTATATGTGTGACAATTATTTGGAAGCTATTTCTCTCTTTGAAAATATCCCAGGACAATTCACATATCTAGTCCCGAGCTAAGCAGATCTTGTGTTATGTACTAGACAACTGATATAAATTCATAGATAGATTTTTGTAAATATATACCTACATAATTTATATAGAAAACATATAAATATATGTGGTCTCGCACATGCTAATGGTAACGGAAAATAATAGGGGTCAAAAGTGGCTCCAAATGGTTCGTGTAAAAGTACACACGGTGCTGCTCGCCAGTTCTCTTACCTACTTGAACTTGGCTTCGACACGCTCCCGCGTATCTATAATAGATAAATTTATTAATGTATGTATAATATATGTATAATATAATAATTTTTCATTTTTCTTCAGTGCACTTTTAAGTAAATGTAATTTTCGTAGTAATTCCACGTATTGTTAGGAAAATAATTAAAAAACTTAAAATGTTAAAATATTTAATTGAATGTAACATGCCACACGTTAATAATTTATTAAATAAACTATATAATTATAATAATATCAACATTATAGAACGTTTACAATATATTTGGTGCACAATTTTGCTTGTTGTGTGCTATAGTGTGAGTTGTGTGAATGTCAATTTAGAGCTTGTACGCTTGACGCATCATCAGGTCGAAGTAGCAGTCATTGTCGATTGAAACGCTGATCCCGCTGTAGTAGTTCATGAACTCTTCTAGAGTCACCTGCAAATATTCGAAATTAAATTTATGTTATGAATATTCGTGCAGTTGGTGTTTGTATTCCACGTTTCGAATTACAAATGTAAAGTTACAACGATTGTTTAAAAGAGGAACACGCAAGTTTCTCATTCATCTTGTGATGAGACAGCTTTCCGAGTAATCGGTAGATTAAAAGAAGGATAACTATGATTATTCAAAACTGCGCTACAGTTAAGTTCATTTCAATAAATGATTTCTATACTTGATGGTTTTTAAGCTAAAGACAATTTATAGATTGCCATCTGGACTTGATGGCGATGTATGAATTGTCCTGAGCTAAAAGCTAAACAGCTTGTGTTATTGTTACTAGATAACTGATATATATACTTAAATATATTTTTTGTAAACATTTAATATACATAGGAAACACCCAGAACAATACAAATAATCATACACATGATTATTTGTATTGTTAATTTTTGTATTATGCGAGGAATCAAACAAGCGACCATCGGAAAGCAGTATACTGAACCGCCGAAGTGAGTTAATTGCCGGAGATTGTTATCCAAGATTAGGTGACAATCAAGTAATTTTTATTTTATATACATTTTTATTCAGAAGGCTAACTGTCGACACCGTGACTGCAACATTTGAATACCGGAATATTTGGTTCTATCTTTATAATTTGAACCTAATGGAATGGTGCAATCTCCTGCATTAACAGTTACGTTAGCGTAGTACCAGTGAATATGATATCATGAGAATGAAGTCAATTCAGGTTTAGGTATTATCCAACTATTGATTGTCTAACACAAAAGCAGAAACAGGCCGCTATCTCTTAATATGCATCCTGCGGCTGTACTCTGTTGATGTTGTTGATGATGAGGTATACCTAATTTCATCCAATTTGATGGAGTAACAAACATCCATACATCGATCCGCACAAAAAGACTACGAAAACATTTAAAATGGAAAAGGAAAGGAAATATAAAATAATTTTAAATACATTCAGTAACATACATAATATATTGTGTATTCATAATAATAATATTGTAGTTAATAAATAATAAAGCAACAGGAAAATAATTAATGTCTGTATTTGTCCATAACATGAGCATATCTGTCCAGACAGAGTTATTAAAATATATAATTACAAAAAAAGTAATATTTAACAATACATAAGTTTCAAATACATCAACTACTCGCCGGCCCTTCGTATGACAGTGACTATTATAGGGATCTCCCTAATTGTTTAGAAATAAATCATTCCGACCATATTTCTCGTAAATTGTACCTACGGTTCAGGTACTCTGTACTCATGCGCTGTCAGCATTATTTTCATAGTGCATCGATTCAGTCATTACCAAAATTAGTTCACGTTTGATCAACAAACATACCGCGTGTGCTTATGTACCATTTTACCATTAATTATCACTAGCTGTTCCCGCGACCTCGTCCGCGTGGAATTTTAATTTATTTTTCTAAAATAAAAGTAGCTTAAGTCACTCCATATTACATCAGCTACCTGTCAAAAACAGTCCCGTCAAAATCGGTCCAGCCATTTCAGAGATTAGCTAGAACAAACATACCGACAGACAGACAGACAAAAATTGTAAAAAATGTTATTTTGGTGTATGTACCGTATTATATTCATATGCATGTAGTAAAAAAACAGTTATTTCAATATTACAATGTATAGATTATATGTACAGATAATCGAATAAAGTCTACATATCCTTTTCACTTCTATCTATATATCTTCTATATGACTATCTTATATATATATATAGTACATTAGATTATATGTGCAGTGTAACAAAACCGTATATTTTTTTGGGTCTTTCACCCAAAAAAATTTTATTTACATAAGTATTTTTCAATTTATCCATTACATATTTAGAAAATTAATTAATACCTACTTCAGAATCATAAAGTGTACATTATTAATATAGTTTTCTAATAATATAGCTTTGACGGACGCGGTGGTCTAGCGCTCTAAGACACCCCTTTACTTCCGATGGTCGCAGTTTCGAATCCTCGCACGGTGTAAACATTTGTATTTATGAATACGATTGTTTATATCGGTCTAGGTGTTTTCTATGTATATTTTGTATTTATTTACAAACACAACATATATTGTACCTACACCAAAAACTTTATCACATTTCTAACTTCCGGTGACAACAAACCAAATTACTCCAACACGCGGTAGGCTACTACTCGACTTATGCTACTCGTATTTTATTATTCATTAGTGAAATATACTTTATAATTATTAGTAAAATAGTTATAATTATTAATAAATTATTATTAGAAAAAATATTATTACGGAAATTTATCAATTTAAGTACAATCTTCTCGGGGTAAACCAGTGATGTGTGTACTGTTCTAATTTTGCACTAAATCAAATGAGATTATGATGTCTAAAATGAACAGTTATTTTTAAACCTTCGTGTTTATTACACACTATTTATTACACGTCTAGTGACGTAAATACCTTTAGGCTTATTAATTATTAATATTATAAATGTGAAAGTAAATCTGTCTGTCTGTTTGTCTTGCATTCAAGCCAAAACTACTGAACCGATTTAAATGAGATTTAGTACACAGATAGTCTGGATCCTGATAAAGGACATAGGCTACTTTTTAATCCGAAAAATTTTATTTTTATAATTAGCCTAAATAATTAAATAATAATTTAACTCTATTATAAATTATTATAAATATCACACTTACACTCTTTATTTATAACTCTCACTATAAACTATTCGAAGCGAACGAACTCAGGGGCACAGTTCGTTTACATATAATTATTTGTGTTAAGACCCGGTTACCACCATAAATTAACTAAAGGGTATTATAAAAAGCACTATACAGTCCTCGAATAGTATTAGGAATTTCGGTTACGCAGACACAGTCAAACTTTAATTAGTTTAATTTTTTTTTACATGACAATGTAATTTACTAACCTTGCCGTCAATAGATCCTTCCGATTCAAAGTTCGCCAGGAACTTGTTCAGTATAACATCTGCGGTTTCTTCGCCACTCATGTATCTGAAAATAAGTGATCAATTCATGACTTATGAGTTTAAAACAAAACAAAAAATTACCAGTTCCCAAGTATGGCTGTATTTCTTAAATTAGGATAAGTTTAGTAATATTGTAAATATCTTTATCTTGTAATAGTCAGGTTAGTTTAAATTAGTTTTATGCACAGGTAACATAATATTACATAGTTTTAAGTAACCCGCACTAAGAGGCTTGTTTGTAACCCAGCCATCAGGGGGTTTTCTTTTAATAGATGATAATAGAATAGTGCACCCGCCTGCGCTAACGGTTTATGCTGCCGGTGCACCAGTGGACGATGAGCACGGCATCAGGTCAGTTTGCCCACCGTGATGAAATAACCAAGAATTAACCACGATGGTTTCCTGGTGTTTTCAATGTATATTATGTATGTATTTACAAAAAAATGTATATTTAAATAATTATATCAGTTGGGCACTAGGCCCATAACACAAGTTCTGCTTACCGTGGGTGTTGGGATGTAAATGTTGGAATTCTACCGAAGTAGTACCAAAATGTAGGTGATAAAATGAGTGGACTGTATGTGTGATGTAAATCAAACAATGGATAGCAAATGGTAAATACTTATAATGAAGGTACGTGTACAAACGGTTGTAAGGCAAAAAGTGACAATAAAATTATATAAAAATGTGCAAAGAGTTTGCAACAGTGGGACTAGATGGCGCTGTGCTAATTGTCCACAGTTTTATTATTATTATTATATTGTTAATTACCTTGGATGCGAAGTGACAGAATACACTCCTCTGATGTCGTCTATGGTGATAGTGCCGTCACCTGTCTTGTCCAACTTCTTGAAAGCCTGCTCCACGATGGCCCGGCGAGAATCCGACATTGGTGGCTGAAAATATATTTATATATTCTGTACTCGCTGTCCTCTCGGTTTCACCCGCGTGAAATTTATAGCCTACATGTTATTCTTATGCATAAGCTTCATCAAAGTCCTTATTGTAAAGTTTCATCAAAATTCGTTCAGTAGTTTTTTCGTGAAAGAGTAACAAACATCCGAGAAGGCCTTTGAGGACAAACAAATACTGTATTTCTCGATATTGAGGGTGCTTTTGATCGCCCGACCATTTCTAATGGATTAATCAAAGATTACATTTATTATCACAACATCTACATATACATTCAATACAATTTGTACAAAGCAAAAAACAGAGGGTTCTGTGCAACAACAATATCAGACCGCATCCAAAGAGCACTAAACATCATAGTTAAATAACGAAAATGAATTATTAAATCCTGATAAAACAGTAATTGTTCCGTTTACAAAAAGGAAGAAACTTGACAAACTTGATTATAAAGAAGAATATTAGCTGTCAAGTACCTGGGCGTAACTTTCGACCAAAAACTGACATGGAACACACACATAGACAACATAATATTTTTAAATTATGGCTTTACACAGCAGTGGTGAGAAATGCCTGCGCTATCTGGTGGAGGAAAACCCTCCAATATACAGCCTACAGAGAATTAATAGATGAAAACATTACGCATTATTGGACTTGACGCCCCTTCCTTTATTATTATTACAAAGGAGGATATCTTGGCATGCCATAAAAACTATACTCGATATGAGAATAATATTATTTGTACAATATTACAAAATCGAAATATCTGGAAGAGACGAATGGCAAAATAACCATAGTCATTAGTCTGGTTTGTCCAAAATAGGAGATGATGTAGGATGTGGAAATTTAAAACCCAAAATTACTATATATGATACGCCTCAATCTTTTGACCATTAATGGAAGTAATCCTAAGCCTCAACTACATCAATCAGAACATATACATTTATGGACAGACATAGATAAACGTTCTAAACTTATTAGAAACTGTATCCTGCTACTATGTAAATGAAGTAGGAAACAGACATAATATGTCCCCGGGCATTCAAATATTGAAGGCAATGAGAATGCCGACCATCTGGCAAAGTTAGGGGCAAAAACCGTCCAACTGGGCCCCGAACCCTTCTGTGGTATGCCTCGTTGCCTAATATGGGACATCTCAAATTAATAACCAAACGAGAAGCACTGAATCACTGGCAAGAAATGCCAGGATTAATACATTCAAAAGACCTTATATCGACCAAATACTCCAATCGATTACTGCTATTTATTATTGAACTAGGGCCCTCACAGGACACTGCAAATTGAACAAGCATAGGCCTATGCACGACTAGTATCTGCAGATTCTGCCAAACTGAAGAGGAAACGCCGCTTCACATCTTATGTGGTTGTAGCCCACTCATGCATAAACGAAATATCTCCTTTGGAAAGTTTACACTCTTTCCCGAGGAGATAAAAACGATCGCTCCTAAGAATATCCTTCAATTCTTGTCCCTGACGGGTCTAGGTAGCGAACTCTGAAAAGGGCGAGCACAATAGATCTATGTATCGCGGTGCTACAGGTGCTACACATCTGACAACAGCCCAAACAACCCAAAAAAAAAAAAAAACAAACATCCATCCATACTTACAAACTTTCGCGTTTCTAATATTAATAAGATTACATTATTATCACAACATCTACATATACATTCAATACATGAAGAAAAAACTTTGTATCCCTTATAACGAAAATTACGCGGACGAAGTTAAGATTATAAAGAGAAATAGTGCAGAATGCTAATATTTTTAAATTATGCACAAAAAATATATTAAATTAATAGAAAAACATTACACATGACTATTATTATTACAATCTATGTTAATTGAGAATAATATTATTTGTCTATAGTCTTACTGAATTTAAATTAATTATGATCGAATTTTGACCAAATAGAATTGGTAGATGGAGACATAGATAAACTTTTATTTGCGTTAAAGAATAAACACAAAGTACATTATTAAATAGAAAAAGATGCAAAGTAAATATACAACTACATTGTAAGTTAACAATCTTATTATTAATATTATAAATGCGAAAGTCAGTATAGATGTATGTTAGTTACTCTTTCACGCAAAAACTACTGAACCGGTTTTGATGAAACTTTACAGTAATATAGCTTCTAATACAGTATTTAAATTTAAACCGCGGGCACAGCTCGTATACAATATAAGTGCAAGCAAAGTATGAGTAACGTAGTGCATGTGCATCGCCTATATGCAAAAAGGCACCACCTCAGTGTGTTGTTTGCTCGAGCAACATCCCTGATTTTTAGATATTGTACAGAGACATACGCGATACTGTTGAAAGTAGTGCAAATAAGATTAAAACTGAATCAATACATTTAATTCAATTGTTAATAATGTGTTTTTTTTTCAAATAATATATTTATATTGGAGTTGGTGTTATAAAGAGGGAGGGAGAAATGACAAATGATGCATACCCGTATCTGAATGAGGAATTCATCGAGGCTGATCGAGCCACTGTTGTCAGTGTCGAATTTCTTGAACAACTCCTGCGCATCCTGTAATATCCAAGTTTTCATTTTATTCATCCAATTCATTCACAAATTATGACATTATGTCAGAGTCAAGAGCAAACAAAATTTGTCAGTTATTACTTTCTGAGTTGAAAAGGGCATTTATAATGAAAATATGAGTATTGAAATGTTGTTAGTTGTTGTGAGTTGTGTGTGTGTTGTGTTAGTTGTGTGTGTGTAGTAGCTGTTGAGAAAGCAATCCACACATTTATGAATATGGCAACTTTATTAGTCTATGTTTGATGTAGAATTATGCTCTCTGGTTCCTGTCTGATTTTTGTAATAAGTAAAATATGTCGTCTCTGATAAGTTTTGTAATTTTAAATATAAATAAATACATAAATATTAATAGTGTGTATAAATATAGTAATAATGACCCACTAAATTACTTCAAAATTAATAGTATCAATAACAACATAGGTCTGATTTCATAGAGAGCTCCGGTTTAAGATGGATATTGATATGTTGTTTATATTTGTGTGTATGTAAATACAACAATAAATACACGACAAATAGAATAGAAATAATTTTAAACTTAATATAAGCACTTTTGAATAGTATTTTTTTTTATTCTACCGCTCATTCGAAATGCATATTCATCACAAGACGAATGAGCACATGCTCATGTATTGCTCTTATAAATAAATATTATTCTAATTATATTTACATTAACAAGAATTAGGCATGCGAGAACCAACATAGAGACCGTCAAAAAACATAGAAATCCCTGTTCAATCAGATAACATTGTCAGCGCTATGAATTTTGAATTCTTCAATTTTTTAAGTTATATATTTTCTACATTTGAAAAACATTATTATTATTTATAAATAAAAATCTAATTCAATTTTATAATAAGCTATTGAAAAATTAAACAATGACAGGTTTACTAGTAGACCCAGCAGTCAAATGTATGTGCCCCATGTATAGATGAAATAATATAAGTATATACATATATATACATTATACTATTGCATCTATGTTTGCAGTGGTTATATGATGAGAATGTTTACTTAAAATGTTTGAGTTTGCAATATTCTCTTTAATTTTATATTAAATAGTAACGTTTCCACTTCTATATTTTCTAAAGCAATTCTAATTGATTTGTGTATAAAACTTACGTCATTGCTTAGTTCTAATCCTGTTTCTTTAATGCCGTTTAGGAACTCTTCTTTGTTTAATTGCTTGCTGCCATCGTCGTCCATACGCCGGAAAATCCTAGAAAATGAATAAATTAAAAGAATTAAACGTAAAATAGTAGAAACATACTTAGATAAGATAATATTACAAAGAGCCTTTCTGAAAGTAGATATTGAACGCGCATGTGAACGCCCCTGGTGATTTAAGCGTCAATGGACTACTGAAACATTTACCATGAGATGGGCCAAATACTTGACTTCCACCAGTAATATAAAAAAAAACAAAGCGACGGAACTTTCTAGTTTTATACCTTAAACAGAATCGTAATAAAAATATTTTGCACTCATGGTGTTTATGCTATTGTTCTTAGTGTTCATGTCTATAGCTAACATTTCCCACCGTAGATACAGATATATATAAAATTAGATTTTGTAAGTACAAGTACTATGTGTACTTTTTTACTCTAAATTAGGTAATGTACAGTGTCATTTCAGTACAGAAACTCAGGTACCTCTCAGCATCACCTATTTCAGCTTATTAGGCTGAGAGACAGTGAAATTATAGAACATTAGCTACTCTCCCCGTTTCGTCCGGATGTACATGTATTATATATATAAACCTTCCTCTAGAATCACTCTATCTATTAATAAACAAACCGCTTCAAAATTCGTTGCGTAGTTTTAAAGATTTAGATTTTGGCATACATAGGTACAGACAGCGACAGCGACTTTGTTTTATACTATGTAATGAAGATGAAGAGACAAGACAATCAATCTTTATCTCAAATCTTTCTCAATTAGTTCTCAGGAATGGCAAATCAGGAGTGACATCATCGATGTTACATAATAAAGCTAAGTCTGTAGTGTTGTACATTTATATAAGCGACGATTACCACTTACAATCAGGTGGTGGTCATTAATAAAATCTCTGCTTACCTTGACAGTCCCATAATTCCTGAAGCACCACGAGATAAGCAGAGCAAACGTAATTTCTCCAACGGATCAGTGGTGTTGGCAAGGGCTCTGGAGCTCTTTTGCATGAGCTCCTCCTCCACCCGGGAGGAAGCCGACTGAGGTCTGTGCCATGCTACTGTAAACACGAAAATTGTACGCTGTATTATTGGAAATTGAAAATAAACTGTATTGCAGTGTTAAACTATTATAATTGTATGAAAGTATTGATTAATTGATTGAAGGTTATTGGCCTGGAACTGCTACACGGCCGTTTGACATTATTGTAACAGTCACTTAGTGGTAATTAGACATCCTTTTCCTTTATTCACTCCTCTATATATTTAAGAAATATTTGCCATATAGTACTTTTTTATGGATGATAATGGAATGGTTCACCAGCCTGCGCTAACGGTTTACGCTGGCGGATCACCAGTGGAGGATTATAGGATGATCATGAGGCCAGGTCAGTTAGTCCATCGTGACAAATTCATCAAGAATTTATCACGATGGTTTCCTGGGAGAACCGCGTGAAGGTCAACCTGACATAGTACATTGCTAACAATAAGATCTTCAGGCAACATTACTAACAATCCTGTTTCCTCCCGCTATATAGTACTTAAGTTACATAATATATATTACAATTCATTGGGTACTGCAAATTTTAATACCAAGGCCATTAACTAATGACCCGCCAGGATATATGTACTAATCGTCCAGACGGTTACATAACTTTATTATCATTAATAAAAAAAACTTTGTCATTTATTTACAACCATGGATATATTATCTGATACACTACTGCCACTGAAAATATGTTATGGAAAAACTACAGGTAATTAGTTTTAACACTTGTCTGAACCATAAAATAAATTCCATGTTTTCCACAATATAATGTATCAATGAGTATTTGGGATTATAGCGTCAAATATTAGATACTCGTACTTGTGATCCGTCTCAGTTTCGGACGGATGTATTACAAATCTTCGAATTTCTCAACGTGTTCTATACTACATCACGCATGTGTTATACATATAAACCTTCTTCTTGAATTACTCTATCTATTGTTGAAAACTGAATTCTAAACTGTTGCGTAATTTGAAAGATATAAGCGAATAGACAGTGGCGGCGCGGCGCCTTCATTTTATACTATCTAAAGAACAGACAAGAAATAAAAAGAAAAACTTTTAAATTGCCAATTTCCTGTCTTTAGAAGTTGGTTCAATTAATTACATATTGATGCGTACCTATATATTTATATACTAAACCTTCATCATGCAAATAGCACGCAGTTCAGCGAAACATGATTATCCAATTTCACTCTTTCGCTACGAAACAGTCACGCAATCACGAACCGTATTGTGATATAGTAACAATAAATACCAAATAGTTAGTTCCTTTATTTCTTTACTAGGTATAGTGGTAGGCATGTTACCTGCCTATCGACTTTTGTTAGTAAGCTACACGCTTATATTAATGAATTGACTGAACCTACTTTGTATCCATAAAACTTTTTTGTTTGTAAACCAATTTTATTTTATACAAAATTTTCAGTAAAGCTTATTATAATATGTTAGTGTAAACTGCACCCAAATCTGTGTTGCCGTTTCTGAGATTAGGGTGCTCAAACGCGCAGACAAATTAAACACAAATTCTATGTTGATAAATTTCGATTGTATATAATTCTATATTTATTCAGTTCTATGTTGATAAAGTCCCTAGCAATAATTTCTCATAACTCTTATGTAGATAGAGATCTCAGCGATTTATATATGTGTTCATTATACATACATACATACATATTGTATTATTTAGAAACCTAAGGAATAGTAACCATGAGGCGTTATTCCTATCTATAGATTACCCTTACGTTTTCCTATGAAGTGAGCCGTCAATATTTCGCCAGTCGCATAAAAAACTATCTGGTATTCTGAATATATACTATACGTATAAAAGAATAAATTAATTTTATTTTACCACTCTACTATTGTACGTAGTTACGTAATAAAAACTTTGTTTGGTGGATGATTAAAGAACACAAAAAATACGACCAAATAAGAACCTCCATTTTTTAAGACGGATATTTATTCCTAGATAGTGCATCCATACTTCATACGAAGTGTCGTAGTGTACTGCAGATAAATAATGCAGCAAAATGAACCCATTTCATGCTACACTCGGCACATCATTTTTATATTAGGTACCGACTTACCCGTTGCCATGCCATGCCATGTTGTGTTGAAGCAAATCGATAGTTGCGACAAACAATTAACATTATCGTTTGCTATATCATATTAATACTTGAAGAAACATTATATTTAATGATGGTATAATAGGAAAATGTATGGCCGACAAACTAGGGGGTAAATTGTCAACATGTAATTTCCATTTATTTTCGTGACAAACGTAATTTAACCTTATTCTTTAATGACTTGAAATTTAATACATAACATATTTTTGTGTACAATATACAGAATGTTATTTTCTGAACTCACAAAATATTACATTTAAGTGCAATAAAACATTTCGCTTTACTTTATTTATGGACAAATAAAATTAATGCAAAAGGAATAGAAACTGCTTACTCACTATTGGATTTTGTTTTAGGTTTGCCAAGATACATCTTGGATATTAATACTGTATTTGCACATGTATACTATACATAGACCACGTGTCGTATCACGAATAGTCCCGCATTTTGCTATACGTCTTTAAGCAGTCAGACCGGAACACCAACTGAACAAGAAGAATGAACTGAATGAATGAACTTTTAACTTTGAAAAATGTATGTAACTATTCATTAACATCGGCCTAGTTTCTGGCACAGGAAATGTTATGATTGTTAGTTTACTTGTGGGTAGGGCCCAGCATTGTTTAACCTATTGTATTATGTATAATAGTTTATTAATAAAGATTCAGGTACTTATATCTGAAAGTTATTTTTATAAAAGATAATTGTAAGATATTTTTGTCGTATAGATAAACGGAAAACGGTACGTGTTGTACTGTATATAATTACTTCATAGTTTATATATATATTATTATAAATATGTTACTAATATTTATATCCATTAAAATTTTAAGTTCTATAACCTTATATATAATCTCGTAAGTAAGTCTAAGCAATTGTTAATCAATATGATTAATAAATAATAAGTAGCCAATCACGTTTTCAGGATGAAATTTCAAGGAACGTATGCCATTAGACTGCTACTATTATAGTATTATAGCAAGTTTCACTTGTTCACTCTGTTTAAAAAAAACACATAAGCTCTGACTTCATTTATTTTAGAAAGACCAAACGGCAGACTATTCAACACAGGCATATGCCCTACAATTATATGAGAATTATTGAAACATCTCTCATAATATTGTATTATGTAATCATCAGTAACCATAACAAAAGTATTATGTAGGTAGGTATATAACATGTTTTTACGGTTGTTACAAATGACGTCATATATTGACTGACTTTATTATTACATAAATTTTATAAATATAGAATGAGGCGGAGGGTTGCGCTTGCCAGCATATATTTTTTGAAGCAGGTGGGTGCACTATTCAATCATCGTTCATATAATAAAAGAAGACCCACGGCCTACCACTCGTTACGCTGTTGTTATTACATTTATTTCAGGAGGAGATTTTGCTCAAAGTTATTTGTGCAGAACCTCTCTCTTACATTTGTAAACTGTGTAACGTTTGAAGACTAAAAACAGTCAAATTTAGATAACTAAGGTGCCATTCATATCTCATGTCATGCATGTCTTTAGGCGGCCTCGGTCTAGTGCTAAACGCATACTGCTTTTCTTCCGATAGTCGTGGGTTCGATTCCTCGCGCGGTGCAGAAATTTGTATTCATTGTATTCATGAGTTTGTTTTGATTGATTGTATCGGCCAGGGTGTTTTCTATGTATATTATGTTTTCTAAATATTTATATCAGTTATCTAGCACCCATTACACAGCTCTGCTTACCGTGGGGCTGGATGGCGCTGTGTTAATTATCCAGGGTTATTAATTAAATTTTATTATTTAGCTTTTTAGTCATTAAAATAAAATAAAAACTTGAAATTTATTATACGTACAATGTTATTTTAATTTCTTTAAACTTTAATGCATAAATACAATATATAAATATACATATCGCGAACTCAATTAGTAAGCGGCGCACCAAACTTTACCAAAATATCTACGTGGTATCTTTACGTTTACAAATATGTACATTATACATTCATACATGTCATTAAATTATTTACATACATGTAGTTATGATGTATAATAGATAAAATATAATACATAAGATATAATAGTTAGTAAAATGGACAAAGAAGTACAGCTAAACGAAGAATATGTTTATACCTATCAAATTCCATTAGTGAAATCATAGATTAATGCTTTCAGTAATGGGATTTTGGTATAAATGCACTAATTATCGAAATTTTTGACAAAGAATTGATAAACGATGTACACATGAAGTAAAACGTACATGTACATTCTATAGACAGACATGAATTATGATTTATTTTAGATACTAGTTATAACCCGCGGTTTTCCTCATTTCTTTCTAACACTTATACAAATTCCAAAAATAATTTTCTTTCTGGGTCTTTATGTAAAAATTACTCATACGTATAAATAGTAAGAATCATATTTCATGTCATCAAGAACGACCATGATCACAGGTAAACTGAAGAGCAGCGGGTAGATGGTAAATAATATCTTTTTTATGAGCTGACATATGCGTCTACCTTCACACGTCTTCGTTTGTTACTACCATTTTTGAAAATTATGACATCAATATTATTGCCTTTCCTTCATCCCATTATTTGGGATCGGCCAAGTATCTTCTTCCACCGTTCGCCATCGGCCGGCATATCTAACCTTACTCTAAATTCCCCATTGTAGATTGTTAGTTATAAAATTACGATAATAAATTTCATTCCATGACACCAATATTAATAAAATATGTATAAATTTTTCTCTACATGTAGATCATTATTTTGGTACAAAAATATTATCTTATCTGTGTTACAAAAGCTCGTCATTAATACATTATAGTATCTACTGTACATAACGTACCATACAATGACCAAACAGTATTTTTCTTTCATTAAGGATATTTTTAAAACGCATAAAATATTATCTACAATATTCATCTAATACTGTCTTGTAGAAGAGAATATTTATAAGTTTGTAGCATACTTTATTCTAAAGTCAAATTGGGCTAAAATAACGTTAATGATAGCAAAAAAAAATGATTTTGAATTATTTAAAATGTAGCAGTAATAATTAACATTGATATCTGTCTATACATAAAAAAAATGTAACTAATCTCTCTCTGTTCATAGAAGATATATAAGAAAAACTATTATAAGAGGGCGTTATCAACGTAATAGATCGTAAAACAATTGTTAGAATTTATAGATGTTTTGTCTATGGATTTGTGAGTTATTAATCTCAAAAACGGCCTAATCGATTTAGGTGCGGGTTTCAGTAATATTATGTTTGTTGTATTCCAATCGGTTTGTAAACAAAAAAAATATACCTGTATAAGCTCCCTGCTCGACTAGAAACGAATAAAACGGTAACATTCATATAGCGCCTGTGGAAATCGATTTCGTAATTTTCTACAAGCAATTCAATATTCATAAATTCTAACAGTATAACTAATTATAACGTATACTAGCGCGACGTTGTATTAGAATTTATTCATGTATTCTGTATGTAATACTTTTTCCTAAATGAACACAAATAAGCTTATTTGAAAATCAAAATCAATATATTGTGACAGTCATCACTTCTATTCATCACTAGAATGATGGAAGAGGCGACTGCATAAATATACATCAGGGGAAGGATAATTGAACCGCTATTGTGATAATAGTCTATTTTTCATAGATGACTGCGCTAATGGTATACGTTGACGGGGTACCAGTGCGGGATGATATGATAAACATGAACATGAGTCAGGTCAGATGACCAACAGTGGTGACTTCACTAGAATTACCACGATGTTCTAGAAGACCGCATAACAACCTGATATATTTCTAATGTTATGTTATCTGTGCCAGTAGTAAGCTAGTATTTGACTCTCTGTCATACCATACTCTCTCTCTCTACCATAATCGGTACTATTCACTTCTCTAATAAACTTATTATACATATAAAATGTAACATCCAATTTCTTGCTTATTTATACAAAAAAGATTTATAGTAGATATAGGTAGCAGAGATCAGGATTTAGGTTTAGGAGTTAGGCATTACAACAATACAACTACTATATTTAGAGTTGTATTGATTTTAGTCAACAGTGTCATTACGTTATTAGATAGATTAAAATAATGTTAAATCCCCACAGACTCTACATACATAGTGTACAGTCGGATTAATAAACCGAGATACCTATTAGGTAATTCAGTCTTCTTCTTCTTTCGTTTCAATGTATTTTCCTCAGAATAAAAATGTATTGAAATGACTTTTAATTATTATTTTTTATTTGCTTTAGTGTTTAAAGTGCAAAACTTAGAAAGCAATAAACGAACCATAGGTATATATATTTCTACGCATCTTAATTAACTTAATGTCTTAATACATTAAGTTGAAAGATTTGTGATTCTATCTAATAATCTATTTAAAATATTAATATATTATTTATTGCTAATATTACTGTAAATTTCAAACTTTTAACAATAGCTTTAAGGGGGAAGGGATTATTACTAAGGTTTTCTACAATTTTTACCCTTATATACAAAAACGATACCTAATTTATACTTACGTGACTGTACCTACATGGCACTTTGCATGTTAAACGACCTTAATTTTAATTAACATGTAAGTTTCAATTAGGTAGACTGGATGTAATAAACTAAAAGCGTCTATCCGTAACAACCCCATAAATGTTCCATTGCAGGGTTATATTCTCTCCCCATAAACGGGATATTTGATATGTTCAATAATATCGATGTTTTTATATCGATTCTCAGTCCTCGACAACATCGATATATCAATGGATTCGATATAAAAATAATTTTATTGCAGAAAGTATAACGTTTTGTATGGAGCGAAATGTTTCCAAGGTATCTCCTATTAACCGCCTATAGTTAGTACAAAATAGACATATCTAACATTTTCCTTATTTGAATGCAAATATGCCTACAGATGATTTCCATACATGGTACGTGTAAAGATAAACTAATATGACCCGCATTTCCGTATACCGTATTCTGTATAACTGCATTTTTATATTTTCTTATTAAAATAGTAATTGTTTTATAAATATAAATAAATATAATCTTTATTCAAATAAACTTAGGTAATATAAGCGCATTTGAATAGTCACATTTTTATTCTACATGTATACCACTCATTCGGAATGCAGATTCATCACAAGAAGAACGAGCAAGAAACTTGCTTGTCAGTCTTTTGAAAAATATAAAAATTTGCATTACAGACACATATTTGACCAGCAGTGGACGTCTTCCGGGCTGCGATGATGATGATGATGATGACAGACACATAAAATAATCTTCATCATCCAATAGATAAACAAACAATAGTGAATTGCTAAACAAAAATTATCTTCATAACATAACGTATAAGGTACCGTAAATTTATTATTGCAATTTGCCTCTTTTCCTCAGCTTTTGTTCTACTATTATCATTATAATTTGTAAAAGGTGATATTAGTATCTATAGTGCACCCTATTTATTCTATGCGATTTCTCCTTATTACTAAGAATCCCCTCCCTTCCAACTAAAGACCTTTGACGTTACATTCTGCCCTCGCCTGCTCTAACAGAATAAGATGACATTGCGAATTGATAGACCTATACAAACAATGATACTCATGAATACAAATATTTATATCATGCGAGGAACCGAACCCGCGACGATCAGAAGTAAAGGAGTATACTAAACCGCTAGGCCACCGAGGCCGCCAAATAAGTCATTAGCCCCCATTACTAAAATCTTTCACCCCTATAGACGAAGTTACCTAGATGTCGTAGCATTATCGCATGAATAGTCTACGTTTTGAACAATGACTGATCTAGATATACGATTCATATCAATAACGGGTCAAGAACTGAATAAAGTAACGCTCGACTAGTTTTATATTTGCTTTGTTTAAAACCACACAATCGCGTGTTAAAAGGTATAACGAACAATATGGAGTGAGAACGAATAATGTATGTTATAAAATTTTACATTACTCATATACAAGCATAGAAAAAGTAATTTTAATACGAATATATAATAAAAATAATAATATCTCAGGAAAATTCCACACAGCACTATCTAGTCACAAGCTAAGCAGAGCTTGTAATATGACAACTGGCATAAATACATAGATATTTTTTTATGTAAATACATAGATACATAATAAACAAAGAAAATAATATATATAAGTTTGTGCGTAAGTATGGATGTTTGTTACCGTTTCACGGATATGACATTTTCAGTAATATAGCATATACATAAATAACTTTAAAGATAGATAATTTTTAGATAAAATAATTTATTTATTACCAAATAATACAATGTGCAAATAATACACAAAATAAGAAATAAAAAAATAACATAGAATGTTGGCAATAAGAGCTGCCTCAGCTGTTGCTTATAGATATATGTACATGAGTATAACCTCAATGAGGTGAACAGCGCTGGTTTTCAGGCAGCGCCCATTACTCATTAAAAAGAAAAGACTAACATGTGGGTTTTTAATTATTAACTATATACACATACATATAAATAATCTTTAAGAAAACAAAAAACAAATAAAATAAGGCCTAGGATATATACACAAATATAAATATATATAAAATGTGTTACAATATTCAATGCTCATAAACACCAGTCATTTACAATAACAGTACCAAAGAAAAAAAAAGGAAAAGAAAAAGCTAATCCATGTCACCGCTCATAATTACAGTAATAATATATGCGAGTACATGCCCATATACTTATTATTGGTATATAGGCTATGATACCCGTAGACATATATGTTAATATTCAGTTTCTCAAACACTTAAAAATTTGTTTTTCCAGTATAACTCTTTTCAATTTACATTTAAAACTAAATTGGAAAGAATATTATGTAAAAGATAATGTGTAAATTAGGACACATATTATAATAAATGTCAAGTAAGTGTGATGGAGACGACGATCCGCGGGTCAGTAATTTAGTACACCGCTTTAGATTCAAAATTCGCAGGTTCTATTCCTCGTACGGTACAAACATTTGTATTTATGAGTATGATTATTTGTATTATTCTGGAAGTTTTTAATGTATAATAAGTATGTATATAAAACAAAATGTAATGAAGTATTTCTATCAGTTGTCATGTATCCATAACATCTGCTTAGCTTAGGACTAGATGACGCTGTGTGAATTATCTTTAGTTATTATTACAATATATAAGATATATTTCTAGAACTTACATCCAGTTTCCATGATGTCCAACTTGTCACCTTTGCTGGCCTTCGGCGCGTTGTTGTCGTAGTTGAAGCAGGCTGCAATTAGAAAAATAATATTAATCCTCAACATTACTCCTATGTAATCACTCTTTAGGATAATATAAATTAATTAAATGCATGAATTATTTGTTTGCCGACAAACATTGCGATGCGCCAGAATTTGGGTTGCAAAAACTTTACAAAATAAGCATACATTACATTTAATAATGAAATAAATATAACAAAAAAATCAATATCGATGTCAACACCAGTAGATATAGTATACTCGTATTATTTCATTAATGTCATGAATTTACTAATATTACAAAGTAAAGTAGAATATTTAATTTACTTTTTAGAGTTTGCAACACATTACATAGTTTTACTAATAGGTATGTTATAACAGTATTTTGTGTAAGTAAACAGTAATTTGGAAAACAGTATTTTGTAAAAGTAACTTTCGGTTGAAGGATCAACTGTGATACTTAATGAAATTACAGTTGATGTTCGCGACACTTCGTGTACCTATATAGACAAGGGTTGCTACTTTAATACATAAAAATAATTTAATTTTAATTTTAAATGGACAATAATTGAATGGTACACACGCCTGCGCTAACGGTATACGCTGGCGAGGTACCAGTGAAGGATGATATAGGAGATAGGAGAGCATGAAGTTAAGCCAGTTATGCCATCACTTCACCTCATCAGGAACTAACCACATTGGTTTTCAGGAGGGACCGCGTGGAAATCGCCTAACATAGTAAATTGTTAAAAAAAACCCCAGTGCTACCACTGGGGTTAATATATCCCATTACCAAAAATACCTCTCAATTAAAATACGAACTAGGCAGACTTTAGTCATTGATTGTCCACTGTCGAATAATGTCTTTCTTTCATAAACCTTATTTATAAATAACTGCCTACATATTAAATGTAAAGATTTTCATCTACCCGTCAGAGATACTATAAAATGAAACCAAATTTAATATTACATCTACTCAGATGTAATATTGAATTTGGTTTTGAAGTGTTTTTATTTTTGTACTACCACCCATCCTGGCTGCACGCAGGAATTTCAACCAATTTATACAAAACCTTAACGAAATACGTACCTAAACCTCTTTCTATTGATTGCGAATTATACACCTCGACCTCCTTCTACTAATTGATGAAAACCCCAGGAAAATCCATTCAGTGAACTCTTAGTTTAATGCTAACACTATAACAGATGTGACGGGAGAATTATAATTTTAACAATAAGGCATGTCTTGGCCAGTACATTTAATTATGATATATATATACCTAGCTAAAATTATATGTTTGTTAAACTACAAATTGGTGACTAAGACAATCCCTCCTAGTCACGGTTGAACAAACCTGTGCGTCATTGCCAAGCCTACGCAATCTTTGTTTTTTGCAGACCGATAGAAAATAAACTAGGCGATAACAGTAAAGATATATAATATATATACACACATGAATTAAATTAAATCCTATAATTTTTTTATATTATTTAAATAAGTATAAAGTTATTTAAACATCATACGACTAGCTGCATTTTTTTTACGACTTCATAGATTTTATTTAATTAAATAATGACACCATTACGTAGTACATTGTCAGAACTGAAATAATAATTATTGTACACTTCTAAAGTTTTGTTCGATTTATATATAACAAATATGTACTTAACAACGTTCTTCTTAACTAAATTTATTTATTAACTAATATTATTATTTTTTAACAAGAACTACGAAATTTTTTTACCACTTTATTCCTCTATGTGGAACTTTATACTTTTATAGTGTTTGCAACAACAGTTACAGAACAGATACAGAACAAATACCCCCTAATTAATATGTTTTATATCTTATATGTAATACATGTATAGTGTATATAACACCTAGGTATATATAAAACTGATTTGGGAGCAATTAGTGTGGAATAACTATTATTATAATTAAATATTAGCCATATTGTTTTTGATAAAATAATTTCATATAAGGGATATATAAAATAATTTATTATGTAATATTATGTTATCTGTGGTATTTATTTAATCTCTCTCTACAATATTACTTAATTTTTAGTTATGGATTTTTTTACTCACCAACCCGCTTTTTTTTTTTTTTTTTTTTCTCTTCTTTGGCAAGAGGCTAGTGTTGCCTATTATGCCACTAAAAACAGGAAACGAGACGGGATAATGGAAAGGAACGGGTTAAATTTTGAATATACTCGGAATTAGTGATCATGGGTTTTAAAGTTTAATGTTATTATGGGAAATAAAAGACGCAAGAGATTTATAAATTATAGGATTAGGATGAGCTAATAGGCATACAATGGATGAAGGAAAAGGAATTTCTAATGAGATGAGTGTCTCTATAAATGAAGAACGATCGTAAGAGGAGCAGGAAAACACAATATGATTTAGATCACCCACATCTTCTCCACATTCACAGATATTATTGTCTTTTATACGTAGTTTTGTTAAATGTTCAGGGCTGCAAACATGACCAATTCGCATACGAATCAAAACACTAGTTGATCTTTTATCAAGATGTAATTTGAAAAACCACGGTTTAAGAGCTATAAACGGTTGGACTAAACAGTACTGTTTCCCTTTAATTTTGCTACTTATTGTCCAATCTTGACTCCATGAATCATGAAGACAAGACTTAGACAAGGCAGTCAGATCATGGCAAAAGTTTTTATAAGGAAAAAGATCTCCAGATAATATAGCTTCATTCGCAAGCAAATCTGCTTTTTCGTTGCCCCGAATGCCACAGTGACCCGGAATCCAAACAAAAGATACAATATGTCCTTTGAGACGAATGCTATTCAACATATCTCGGATATCAAAAATTAGAGGATACTGTTTAGATGATTTGAATGGACATTTAATTAGAGCTTGAAGAGCACTTTTAGAGTCCGTAAATATAACAGTTTGCTTAAGATTAAAAATTTTAATATATTCTACTGCTTTAAAAATTCCATAGCATTCACCAGTAAAAACAGAGGTCTCGTGGAAATTTAATTTTCTGAATTATATGAAATTGTGAGTGGTAAATTCCTACACCAACATTTCCTGTATGTGAGTGTTTCGATGCGTCACAATAAATTTGATGATGGCTTTCCCATTTAGAGTTTACTACTTGATTAAACATTGCATTTACATTAGGATGTTCTTTTTCTATGTTAATATCAAAATGAACATCAGGGGTAAAAGTTAAAGATTCATATGCTGAACTAAATAATGGAAGACAGGGAGATCGATGAGTGGGAGCTCGGATGGCAGTAAAAGTTCTGTAACTTTTTACTAAGCAAGGTAGAGATTTATGAGACCAATAGGATGACGAAGAAACAAGATCAGAGAGCGATTGCAATTTAGGGATCAGAGGATGATTAGAAAACTGTAAAATACGAAATAAAAATTTATCAGATAAATACTGACGCCTTAAATACAATGGAGGATCACAACATTCTACTTGCATCGCATTAATGGGACTAGATTTCATGGCGCCCAATATAATCCTTAGAGCTTTAGCTTGAATATTATCCAATTTTTTTAGGGCTGTAGCATTAGCAGGTTCCAAAATAAATGTACCATAATCCATAACACTCCTTATGAGAGCATTATATATTAGTTTTAATTGAAATGGATGGGATCCCCACCACACACCCGTAAGGCATCTTAGAATATTAAGAAGTCGTTCACATTTAGCTGAAACGTATTCACAATGTGGTAAACCAGATAATTTAGAATCGAGAATTATGCCTAAAAATTTTATTTTTGTCTTTACTGGGATACACTGATTATTGTAACAGATATTTATAGGGGGTGGAACTCGCATTCTAGAAAACAGAACAACTGCACTCTTAGCCGCAGGCAATTCAAGACCGTTACAATCCATCCAAAATTTTAATTTTTCTAAAGAAGTGGAAATTAAAGAACACGCTTTTTGAACAGAATGATCAATAAAATACATTAATAAATCATCCGCATATTGAAGTACAACGACTTTCTCACTGTTTTGATTTACATATGACTCTAAGTCGTATGTATAGATGTTATATAAAAGAGGACTGAGTGGTGATCCCTGCGGGAGACCCTTCCATACAACTCGAGACAAAATATTAGAATCAGACAATATAACGCTAATGGATCTTTCCGTCAAAATATTAATAATAAAGTTAGAAAGTATGGGAGGAACATTCAAATCGCAAAGCTTTTTCCATAATATGTTAATATTGACATTGTCATACGCAGAGTTAATATCTAAGAAAACTGAAACTACCGACTGATTTTTAGAGAATGCCAAACGTATATCTGAAACGAACAGACTGATTCCATCTAATGTACTTTTACCCCTTCTAAACCCATACTGACTTTCAGCTAATAGTTTTTTACTTTCGACATACCACTCTAAACGAGTTTTTACTAAATTTTCAGCAATTTTTAAAAGAACTGTGGAAAGAGCTATAGGACGATATGAACTACTGTCATCGGAAGGTTTGTTGGGTTTTTTAACTGGCAATACCGTGTGATGTTTCCATGACGACGGAATATTCCCAGTTAACATTACTGAATTTATGAGATTAAGGTAATACAACATACATTCATCATTAATATTCGCTAAAAATGAATATGGAATGTGGTCATTTCCTGGAGATGAATCTTTCGTATGAGACAGAACGGTTTTAAGTTCCGTAAATGTAAAAGGACTGTCAAGAGCTGAAGAGTTTATATTTTTATTGGTGGAAAGTGGCCGCGTTATGGGATCCATATGAGATACGTAGGGTGGTGCTAAACGATCTAGAAACTCGTTAGCTGTAGTCTCTGATAATGTAAAAAAAGGAGAATCTTGGAAAGCAGATCTGTATCTTTTTATATTACGCCATACAAGGGAAGGATGAGTATGAGGCGAAATAGAAGAACAGAAACGTTTCCATCCTTCTGACTTCTTTTTCTTTAAAAGTTTCCGGGTGGAGGCTAGTAGGGCAGATAGATTGGTGAAGTTTTCTGAACTCATATCATTACAATATAATCTTTCTGCCAGTTTCCTGGATTTAATAGCTGTAGTACATTCATGGTCCCACCAAGGTGGAGAAGGAATTTTATTATTATTATGTTTGTTTACAGGAAAAACTTCATCAGCGACTTGTATCAAAATTTTGCTGAGGGCTTCAGAACAGTCCGATTCATTACCAGAAGTAATAGGAGGGAGAGATGATAATTTATTTTGTACACCAATTTGGAATTTATCCCAATTATTATTATTATTTAACTTATGTTTGTAAAAATAATTTCTTTTTCGAGGATGTTTTTTATGAATTGGTAATGAAATGATAATAGGAAAATGGTCACTCCCATATGCAGATGAAAGGATAGACCATGATAGAGAGGAAGATAAATTGGAAGAACAAATAGAGAGATCTACAGCACTATTTCTTTCAGTGGGAGCAGTAATACGAGTAGGTACTGGGTCATTTAAAACACACAGATTATGGGAATCAAGAAGGCCTAACAATTGCTCACCATGGTAATTAGAATAGGAGCTGCCCCAAGCTTGATGATGGCAATTGAAATCACCCATAATTAAAAAAGGTTTAGGAAGAATTGAAAATAACTCATTTAAATATGCAATAATTGAAGAGGAAGGACGAGGTATATAAAGGGAGACTAAACAAATATCGCTGACAACAGCAGCAACCATAGAAATATTGTTTTTGTCAAAAAGAGGTAAAGAAATAGAAGAAAAATGAGTAGCTTTATTGATGAGTAAGGCAGCCCCACCATACCCATCTGGCCTATCATCTCGAATACAAGAGTATTCTGATAATTTGAAATTAAAATCAGGTTTAAGCCAAGTTTCAGTTAGTGCAATAACAAGTGGTTGTTGATATTTATTGATTAAATGAATTAAATCACTTTTTTTGCTAAGTACACTTCTGCAATTCCATTGGACTACTTGATCCATTATGGAGTAGATTTTTGAATATTTCTATAAATGGGGCAACGTGGGACGGTATTATATTAGAACTTACAAGTAAGTTGATTAATGAAATAATAACTTCTTTAATATTAGATTGACTTTCATTTTTATACTGACTGTTAAGCGCACAGCCATTAGAAGGGGAGGGCATATTAAAATCTTTTATAATATTCTCATGGGCAACTTTATCATACCCAACATAGGATGGATGAGGTGATTTAGGTTTTAAGAATACGGTTTTTTTATAAGATTGTTTAAAAGCAGTATCATTATAAGTTTTTGATTCAGATATATTTTTTAAAGTGCTGAATGATGTTCCATGTGCTGATGGCGTGGAAAGGACTTCAGCAAAAGGCTTTGTAACAGCAGGGTGCAATTTTGAGGCCTCAGCATATGAAATACAATTTTCAGCCATATATAACTTTATTTGTTTTTGTCTATTGAATTCTGGACAAGATTTGCTAGTAGAAAAATGATTTCCTGAACATAAACAGCAAAAAGCATCTTCAACATCACATGTTTCTCCTGTATGATTTTGACCACATTTAAAACAACGTGGCTTTGACCTGCATTGAATTTTAGTGTGACCATAACGACAGCAATTGAAACATTGTATAGTTGGATAAGTGTATAATTCCACTGGTAATGCATTATAACACATGAATATTCTTTTTGGTAGTACCTGACCATCAAATGTGACTACTACTGTCTGAGAAGGTTTCCAAGTGGGAGAGCCATCAACAACAACTTTGTAATTTAGCCGTCTTACTTTAAGTATATTGCCACAACCGATAGGAACAGAAATATTTTGTAATATTTCATCTGGACTCCAATCACTCGGAACACCTCGTACCAGACCCATACGTGTAATATTAAATGTTGGTATAAAAGCCTGTAATTTGTAATCATTTAAACTGTTATGATTAATGAATGTATTAGCATCATGGTAAACTGAGAAAGATAATGCAATTTTATTTCGTCCAATGCGTTTTACACTTCCATTAATAATGTTTTTAAAATACTGTTTTTTGAGGAATTTACCAAATGTCACAGGGTGAAGTGTAGTACCGTCATTTGGAGACTTTTCTTGTCTTACTACATGAACTAAGTATGGGGCATGGTCTGTGGGTTCATACATTTTCCTTGCTACTGGTTCAGAAATATTATTATTTTCATTTGTTTCTTTAGATGTGGATGGATGAGGGGGATCTAAATTTACAGATTGTGGAGTGAAAATCACTTCCGTGAGAGGTTTTTGTATTTCAATGCCATCATTTATGTCATCTATACAGTGGCAATCTGTAATTTTATCTGAAGAATTTTTTCTTCTCCGTTTATTACAACTTTTACAAAATCTTTGTAACCGACTGCGTTTTATCGATCGGTTTGAACAAGACGTATCGGTTTCCATACCCGATTCGCATGAAATTGTAACATAGTTAGAAGCCGGAGGGACAAATCCCCCCGGGTCGGGGGGATCGTCCATAGAAATGAAAAAACGAAAAACTTACCAATAAACAGCTAACTATTTATACTAACTACAATAAACAAACTAAATAATAGATATTAAAGAACTAAATACAGTATCACAATCACTAAATAATGAAAAATATGTATAAAATTTAAATCAAAAGAAAAAACGCGCCCGCCAAGTTTAACGTTTCCCGCCTTTTTTTACCAACCCGCTTGATAAAGTAGACAAATAATAACTACTGAAAGTTTCCCGCCAAAATTAAAATTAGCACCAAGACACAAGTCTATACAGCCAACTGTCACCGTGCCCTCCGGTTACAATAATGTATGTAATTGGACAATAAACTGTCCCACCTCGGTTGAAAAAATCGATTTTCTATAACACGGCAATCAATCACATAGAAACGACATAAAAAATGTATTATTACAACACACTACGATTTATTTATTCTTGCAACAATTATACTTTAGGAAAAACAACATATCTTGTGATTCAGACAGCGTACTGAGTGACCTGTTGCAGAATGTATCGCACAAGTTACGTTACTACATAATTAAGGTAATACGACCTTGGTCTTTATTCTATAGCTATTACTTTATTTCGCAAAAAAAAAACAAATTTGCATAGATACTGATGTGTGATAGCTACTGATAACAAACAGATTTTTTTAGTTATTAATACTCAGGATGTGCCTTAAGACCGCTAGGGTACGAAACAAAAATTGGGTTTGGATTGTAGTTTGTAAACCCAATATTAAGTTGCCCCACTATGAAACTTAGTAATTATTTGCCCAGTGCTCTGATTGAAGCTTACGATAAATTAAAAAAATCTGTCTTCCTGTTGGCCACAGGTATTCTTTACAGCTTCAGCTTATAGAGCGCTGAAAGTAATCTGTTGTCTGACAATATTAGTTTGTTTACGAAACAAAACAGCTATAGTTAGACATTTATTTATATCGGTATGTTCTTTATTTATATGATTTAATTAAAATTAAAAAGAACCTACGTTATTTCCTGTATAATAAAACAATATTCATGACGCAATGGTAGTTAATTATGCTTACTAAAAAATATGATTCAAAGAATATAGGCAAAAAACATCGAATTGAAAATATTATTATAATTATATACAAGAAAATAAATACTTAAATTGAAAGTAACATTTTGTCTTGATCTTAATCTGTATAACCTTTTATCTGATCTCTTATGCCATATTATGTATATACCTACTTACTTTATTATAGTGGCTTTGCATAATTTATCATTTTTGTTTACAATATACATTATAGTTGACGTATTATTTATACTACCTTCTGCTCTCTACATTGTCTGCTTTAGTGACATACCTATATTGAGTTAGCTGATAAGAAATATTTAGTTTTTCATTCTCCACGTCAAATAATACTTGTATGCTAAATTTTATGACATTATGACATAGTGCGATCTAGTTCCAACATAAAAAGAGCTTGTTTGTAGTAGATATGAGTACTGAAGAACTAATAGATATTTTTTAAATACATACATTAAAATTCTTACAACTAATACAAACAATCATATTAATGAATACAGATGATTGTATAGTATGAGGATCGAACCCGCAATCATCTACAGTAAGACGTGTTGTAAACCACTAGATTAGTGAGGTCATCAAAAGGATTATTATTTATAAACTTATATTTCAAAAAAAGATTTTAGTTTTGCATTATACTTTTTGTGTATGCTACAGAATATCTTCATTTATTGCGTATACAGTGTACCGCCTAATTAACACCCTGCCCTTTCCCACACCCCCTCCCTAAAAACTGACATACATTGAAGGCCGATTAAACGTCCATAAAATATGAAACAGGCCATATTGTCCCATCGATCCATGAATGAGGCGGCTGTCAAGGATTTCAGTAAAATACATACATTTTTTATTGACTCCTTTGTGTTGATGGACGTATATTAAATTAGAAATGTTATCGGAGGTTTATAGACTCTACTGCATTACAATAAGTAATTTTGAGTATTTTTTAAACTACCTAGATTTTTCAACTAGAGGCACGCCTATAAAAATTATTTCAAATTCAGATTTGATTCTATAGGTACATTACACTATAATACACGCAAAATGCATTATCAACTGTACATATATGGCGTGCCTACGAGTACATTTTAGAGCACTTAATAAAACCGGGATAATAATGAAAATTAGTCCTACTATATTATGCCTAATGTAGATCTATGAGGTATTATAAACCTTTATATGTAATGATATTAATCAAAGAAGAGGCCTGTTCTGTCAATAATCAACAGTATTGTCAATTATCCAGGACTTATTTTTATTTATATAAATAAATAAGTCCTAGAGAATTTTCGCATCGCCATCTAGTGCCAAGTTAAACAGAGCTTGTGTTATCTAGAGATTTTTTTAAATACACAAATAATATACATAGAATACATTCAGACCAATACAAACAATCATACTCATGAATGTAAATGCTGGAATCACCAAGTATGGCCAATACGCATCGCGCAGAGTACCGGAACCGTCGAATAGGTAAGAACATCGTACTATTTATGTGTTAACTTCCATATTTATTACATATGTAATTTATGTAATAAATCCCATATTTATTACATAAATATCTATGTCCGAATAAATGATATTAAACCAATATCCTTTTTGTATCAATCCCATGAAAGACGTGACCGTTAGCAACACCGCCATAGAGGGGTGAAAGGGAATATTTGTAATGTGGACTAATAACCCCATTGCTAGCAATGTATGGTATTAGGTTGACCTCCATGCGGTTCCCCCTGGAAACCACCGTGGTTAATTTCCAACAAATTGAATGACACTTACCCGCCATTGAGGCGCTGCTCATTCTTCCGCGTGTAAAATCAATTTTGATTTTTTATATGTAGAGAATTAATATAATTAATTATAATATTACACTATATAATACACGATGGATAATAAATAGACACAAAAATTTTTTAAGTTGAATATACTTATGTTTGACTCTAGGGATCTGACAATAACATGTAATTTTTTCTTTTATGATTGTCAATAATAAACGGCAAAAATTCTAAATAAATTGAAATCTTATTACATATTTCAAATATTATTTGAGAAAAATATTAGAATTGTAATGTTTACATTTAAATAATATATTTGAACGCAATAATGAGTAGTTGGTTCATTCGTTATTACGGGTGGACTTAAACATAATTTTATCGTCAGATTTCATTATTCTACCTATGATTGGTTGGAAAGTTTCAAAATTCACTTTTTACAAAATACATTCCGTAAGAAAGTCTATGGTAGGTTTTAAAATAATAGATTAGAAACTCTTCGCTGTAAAACAATACGCTATAAACATCCATAAAACATACGATTTATTTATTAAAAAAATATTAGGGGTCTAACTATAATTGAAATAAGTGACAGTTACTTGCAATAATCGTTGGCTAGAGCTGGCTGATCGATTGAAATAGAAACGTTAACACATAAGTTCACATAACTAACACACACAAAAACAACATTAACCTATTCAACATAGGATAAAAAAAATCTATATTTTTTTACTTGTAATGTTCTACTAAAATAAAAACTACTGGCAACATTTATAAGCAGTTCAAAAGAAACAAAGAGAGAACGATGAATGACATTGACAGCGTCAGAACTGTCTGTAGCGTCTGTGGTTTGGGCTAAATGTCAAAATGACAAATTGGATCAATAATTTTAGAATAGGAGAAATTGAATTGGGAATTCTATTCAATTCTATATTCAGTCTTTGAATAATTTATCCCTAATAATAACTATTATTCTTATAGTGATTACTACCGTGACGTATTATTATTAGTACGTGTACAGAAACCTAGTTGTTATTCTGTATTAATCAATCTTATTATAGTGAATTCGGATTTGAAGGTTATGTTTTGGTAAATTTACATTTATTTATTATTAGTATGAATTAAAATAAATTGTTTTATTCCAGGATATGGTCCGTCTGTATGACCAATTTGATTTAATTCCATACATCCTTATTATATAACAAACATTTAAAGATTTACTAAGTACTTCTTTTGGTAGTGTTATTTGGTTCGTGTACGGTTTATTTTCACTATCTACATAAACTAATTAAACATTTTATATTTCAGATATACGTTAACACAATGGCACCAGGTAAAAAAGGTAAAACTAAAGTACATGGAAAACGTTCTAGCCATCATGTTACCAAGAATTATGCTGAAAGAATGAGTGATTTAAAAATAGAGTCTTCAGACGACAGCAGCTCTTCAGATGGGGAAACATTAAAAATAAGATTCCCTGTAAAAATGTGGGATCTCAATCACTGTGATCCTAAGAAATGTTCTGGTAGGAAACTCCTTCGACACAGACTTATCAGAAACTTGAAACTCGGTCAGACATTCAGAGGGATTGTATTATCGCCCGTTGGTACTCAATGTGTTAGTCCAAATGATGATGTCATTATAAAACAGAATGGAATTGCTGTAATAGATTGCTCATGGGCGAAAATAGATGAAACACCATTTGGGAAGATGAAATCATCACATCCTAGATTATTGCCATTTCTAGTCGCTGGCAACCCTATTAATTATGGTAAACCTTACCAACTTAGTTGTGTGGAAGCTATAGCAGCTGCATTATTTATTACTGGCTATCGGAGAGAAGCAGAATTCTATTTATCAAAGTTTTCCTGGGGCCATTCATTTTTAGAGCTCAACTCTGAAGTTCTTGATTTGTATGCAGCTTGCACGGATAGTAAAAGTGTGATAGAAGCCCAGACAAAGTATCTAGAAAGTGCTGGAGAAGAAAGGGATACTAGACCTTTATGGCCTCCTAGTGAATCTGATTCAGAATCTTGTAGTAGCTGATAAATTTACTGCTCATATTTTAATTACAGTTATGTATTTGATTTATACCACTCTAAGAATGTTGTATGCGATGACTTGCAATATTAATAATTGCAAATGAAAACAATGACTGTACCAAGTATTTTGCCAGCTGTAATAATTTCTACTAAAATACTTAAAAACAACATTATTGCAGTTAATTTAAAAAGCAGTCTATAAATTTAACTCGGGATACTTGAGTTTTCACAGCTAATTTTCCTTAACCTGTTTTAATGATTTTCGAAGATGATGTTCATAACACTGCAATAATTTGTAATAAAAGTAACACAATTATTGAAAATTTTGTATATAATTATTTTTTTTTATAACAAGGGACAAACGAGCAGGCGGCTCACCTGATGGTAAGTGATTACCGCCGCCCATGAGCACCCACAACACCAGGGGCATTGCAAGTATGTTGTCTGCCTTTTAAAAAGGAATAAGCTGTTTTCTTGAAGGTTTCAATATCGTATCGGTTCGGAAATACCATTGCTGGAAGGTGATTCCACAATGTGGTTGTGCGGGGAAAAAAGTTTCTAGAAAACCGTACTGTCGAAGACCGCCATTCATCCAGATGATCAGGATGGTATTTCAGTTTCTGACGGGTGGTACGGTGTTGAAACTCAGCAGCTGGTATTAATCCGGACAATTCCTCAACACTCCCCGTGATATATGTGGTAGAAAATGCACAGAGATGCAATATCTCGCCGCAAAGCCAATGGATCGAGTCTGTCACATAGACGTTGATTACCAATGATTCTGGCTGCTCGGTTCTGAATGCGGTCAAATGGAAGTAGCTGGTATTGTGGTGCTCCCGCCCAGAGATGAGAACAGTATTCCATATGCGGCCGGATCTGCGCCTTACATAATTGCAGGCGATGGGCCGTCGTGAAATACCGTCTCACTCTACTGAGCACACCAAGCTTTTTTGAGGCTATTTTAGCCTTGTCCTCCAAATGACCGCAAAACTGAACGTCACTGGATATATCAATGCCAAGGACCTCGAGATTTGGCTTCACATCAAGGAGAGTGTCTTGAAACTGAGAAAATAAATGTAATAAATGGCAGTTATTTTCATTTATACTAATAAATACTCTTTATTTACTGTTAGTATTTTTAAAGGTTATAGAAAACTATGTCATGGTAACTTGAATTATAGAAATATAAGTTTATAAAAAACAAAAATTCATATTTCACACTATAAAAAGGAATCCCTGGAAAGTGTTGTTCATTTAATATATTCATTACATTTTTTACTACCTTTACCTGTATGTAACTGGAACAACACAATTTTAAACACGAGTTTTTTGAGTGCTTTTATATTTAACTTCATTCTATGAATAAGTGTGTTTGTGAGTTTAAGATATAAACTTTAGATGTTCAACTTTGTGTTCACTGAGCACTGAAACTTGAGAAAAAAAATGCTGGTGATTGGCAGTCCATCCTAGTAAATATAGTTGAAAATATTCATAAGTGCTACTAATATTATAAATGTGAGTTTCTAAAGATGTTTGCATGTTTAGATGTATGTATATTACTTATTTATGACTAAATGGTTGGTAGACTTAAATGAAATTTGTTACAACAATAGGTCATATTTATGTTTACCATATAACAATTTTACCCATAATTTACATATAGAAAATTGTATGATATAACTGGTAAAATGAACCTTATTTCTATACGAAATGAAAATTTGGAATACTTTTCTGTTTTAATGCTGTGGGCAGTAGGTGACGTTTACATCTTCACTAATGAAATAGTTTTTTGGTCATAATAATGACACTATTTTGCCAAAATTCGATTAGTAAATTCATAGCAACACTATAATTGAGACTGGATTAGTACAAATTTATCATATCAATTTTTAACAATACATTTACACCTATACTACATACATAAACCATTACATGTAAGTGTTCTGTGTATTTATATTTAAATGTAATTGTTTAAACTTAACTGTATATATTTGATGAATATGATTGGAAAACAAATAAACTATTGAGATAATAAGTATACTCTTATTTTTTATTTTACCTACTCTTAGCTAAAAGCAAGGAGAAAGAGACAAGACTATCTACACAATCCAGACAAGACTACCTAGGAATATAAGAGGTACATCAGAGAATGTTATGCAATTTGTGACTCGGGCGTAGATTATTAAAATAAGGCTGAAACTTATAAATTATTTTGTCAGCTTATTTGACTGTTTACACTTTACTATGTAAAGTATGTATCTAATGTACTTAACATTAGAGATACATGCTGATTGTTATTATCTTTATATGTATCTGTTTTTCTTGTGTTTAGTAACACTACAAAATATACATTTAAAAATAAAAACATTTCATAATAAAGTTATGTCAAGGGCAGTAATTTTTCTGTTTCAATTACACAGTAATGGATAAGAATCGATGTATATTTTCGTTTCTGTAAATAAATTCAATACAAATGATAATTTATTTTTTAAATTTAGCGCCCTCTAACGAAATTATTTAATAACAGCAAAGCAACGCAATATTACTTGGGTACAAAGTAGATAATGTAGTTCCAAAATATTCAATAGATGGCGCTTTGCCAATTATTACACTTTAAGGTCCGCGACAACAAACGAGACGTCCGTTGCTCCGATATTCATTTCGTTTGTTTAGTTTGCTTTTGCTTTTTGAGTACGAAAGTTGGTTATCAACGCGTACTGTCGCAACTTAAACTCGCGGAATAACTTACTCGTCACTAACTCATGATTGGATGTATAGTGAAAAATTTAGTGTGGTGTGATAAGTGTGTGTATTGTTAAATAAACTAAAGTAGTTCTTATGTGGATTTCAATCTCAGGAAGTTTATAGGTAAGTTTGTTCTTTAAAGTTCGATGCAACCTGTCACGCAGGTGTCTCGCAAGTCAGTAACCTTTCTGATGAATAAATACTATACTACAACCTCCAACTGATAGTTACCAAGCTACCAGCTTTCTATGCATTAATTTGCATAAAGTTTAATCTGAGCTTTTATATTTTTTGCATAAAGTTTGTCACGAGCTTTTTTATTTATTGTTTATTATATGTTTTAAATATTAATTATATTTTATGGTTTAAAAGCGATGTATGTGTAATAAATAAGATACAAAAAGTTTACAAATCTTTCATAGGTACCATTACATAGGTCTATTATAGGCTTTTAAAAGTAATATAGGCAGGTCAAACTTTGTTACACCTACTTACCTGAATACATATGTGTAATATTAATTATATCATACTGTATATTTATTTTATCTCTAATTTTAAAGTGCTAATTACCTACTTATAAAAAGTTACGCTTAGGTTAGTACTTACTGTGCAAATAGAAAGTAGAGAAGTTGAAGAGAACACCAGCACTTATGATTCCGTACTAAATTAAATATCATGATGTGAGTCTCGATCAGATTTCAGATCGACGCGTTACTATATATTCTTAAATATGATTTTTTGAATTACTATCTCTGGTACTTAATTGATAAATAAAAAATGTTTACATAAAAAAAGTAGTTTTTGAGCCTCTCAACTTTGTCCGCGTAAATTGTCGATACTTCCATATAACGTTTCATCTCCCACCTTTCAACCCCTTGTAACCCTTTTTTCGGATTAAAAAGTAGCCTATGTCCGTTCTCAGATTCTAGACTATATTGTGTTTCATTTAAATCGGTTCAGTAGTTTTGGCGTGAAAGCGAGACAGACAGACATACAGACAGAGTTACTTTATAATATTAGTAAGTATAAATGACAGCATTAGTCCCCTGGAATGAAAACATATATATCTGTGCTAACTGTACGTAATAAAATATATATATATATATATATATATATAGGTTTGCACTGTCGATTCCAGTGGACGATTATTAAATGTGCATGCCCATGTTTTTTTTTAAAGGATGATAATGGAATGGTGCACCCGCCTGCGCTAGCGGTTTACGTTAGCGGGGCACCAGTGCAGGATGATAGGATGAACATGAAGTCAGATCAGTTAGCCCAACCTGACAAATTCACCGGGAATGTATCACGATGGTTTCCAGGGGGAACCGCGTGGAGGTCGATCTGATATAGTACATTGATAGCAATGGGATCGTTAGTCCACATTACTAACAATCGCCTTCCCCCTGCATGCCCATGTTGGCAAATGGCAAATTACCACAATGGTTTGCAGTGGGAACCGCGTCGAAGTCAACCTCACATGGTACATTGCTAGCAATGGGGTTAACCCTCATTACTAACAATCCATACCCATTTATGTATGAGTAGTATCACGAGTGTCGCATGATAACGTGATGTTCGTAGCGCTGTTAATAAATATAGGTAATGATTATCTCTTCGTATCAGGTGGGCTATCACAGTTTGCCATTCCAATAAAAAGCACTGTGTCCACGTAATAAAATTTCGATATATGTAATTTTAATGATTTGTTCTATCTCAAATCTGAAACCTTATATTTCCTCTCCCCAAGTACGATAACAATAATTTCAATCGAAATATAGCCGCAAATGTTTACGTTCCGCTCTACTCGGCTTACATTCAATATAAAGGTACTTTTTTTATTTATTACTAGCTGTTCCCGCGACATCGTCCCCCTGGAAAATAACTTTATTTTTTAAAAATAAAAGTAGCCTAAGTTACTCCATATTACATCACCTGCCAAAAAAAGACCCGTCAAAATCGGTCCTGCCATTTCAGAGATTAGCCGGAACAAACAGACCGACTGACAGACAGACAAAAATGATAAAAAATGTTATTTTGGTATATGTACCGTATATATAATCATATGCATATAGTAAAAAACGATTATTTCAATATTACAAACAGACACTCCAATTTATTTATATGTATAGATAATATCAAATTTTTGTAAGTGTCATGCATAAATTTTCAAATATTTTTACTGTCTTGCATTGTTAATACGAATAAGCTTACAAGTAGATCTTTTTTTTGGTGAAAATCGAGTTTTCCAGTTACGTGTACTACTAAAGTAAACTTGTTTAAAGAAAATCTGACGAGTGTGTAACGTTAATATTAATTGCCTTATCCTAAGGACAAAAATTAAGTACATAAAAGAAAAATATATACGGAATCCATTGGCATTATAAATATTGGCGACATGCTAAAGAAGAACTAAAATTAAGTTTTAAATCACATCTCCATTAGTTTGACATTATATCCGTCACAAGTTCATTTTTTTCAAAGATGCGATGACAGATACATATTTATAGAGTTATTGGCAGAAATTATTCGATCGAATTCGAAGATTCCAGTGATTTCGTCTGATCGGCCGAAATTGAAATACAGTGATGTGCGATTTTAGATAGCAATCATGTTTTTAAATAGCCACACGTCAGTGGACACATTTTATGTTAATTTTGGATGTCTTCGTGTCGTTTAATTGTATTCAGTACTATATTTTTGGTAAGAGCCCAATTCTAACAATACTTACTACTAACTAGAATATTTCTGCTATAACTATCTAATAGATTTGCAAGTGAAATCCGAACTACATGCATGGAACTAGGGACAAAGCAGTGATACACTGTTTGTTTCGCAGTGTCTATAGTTCATTGTCCCCCAATGATAATAAATTTACTAAAAGTACTTCTTTAAATTCATAAATTTTCTAAAGGGTTTTCTTGAAAATTGAAACCGATTTGTACTTTTTGCCCGATAAGTTTAGGTATGTGCTATATTTTTAGTGATCAATCTTTACTTTACTTTTAATAACTTAATACGTTAATGAGTCCTACAACTTGTGTCTAATATATGTACGCTGTAAATCCAAATAAACATATACATATGTACTTTTTTCCAGGGTCAACCATTTAATGTGATGTCATGTGAATGGGCTCCTACAACTTGTATATGTTCAATCGTGTGCGTTTAGGTATTTATATTATTGTTTTAATGGAAATAACAGCGTTACAGCAGAAAAAGCAACTCTTCAGCCATGAAGCCTGCATATGGAGATGACTTTACAAGTCAGAGCTGTTCATGTACTTCCTGTGTATACAGAAGTGAATCTGATTATCCATCTCTGAGGCGTATGATGGCACAAGGGTCTAGAATCGATAAGTTGTATTATAGAAAGTATATTCCCCTTAGAGAAAGAAAATTATTGGACAAGTTAGTAAGAACTAGGGCTGTTTACGATGATGTTAGGAAGCAGCTATTAACAGAAAGTGATATTAGCATGAAGAACAAAACAAATTTAAAACCTAGGAAATACATACATTCCTCAAAGGCAATTGATGATACGGAAAGGAGCAGTGCAATTTCTGAAATGGTTGATTTAGTTGACATGGGAGGTGCTTTGGAATCTAAAACATTGACTGAATGTTGTAGCTGTTGTAGTTGTTATTCTAAACTACAACTTCAAGATTATAGATATAAAGGACATAAACATATTGGTCATATAGCACGAGGTGGTACTTATTTAGCATCGAAATCCAGCATGAGGTCAAAACCTAAACGTGACGATAATACCCGTTTACGACGTGGCGTTCATTTTAAAACCAAACATATTCATTCAGATTCCTGTACTTGCACAGCAAAATTTAGTGGTTTGATTAAACAACAATCTAAAACAAAATTTAATAAACTTCAACCGAAACAAATTACAGAAGAAATACCTATGAATTTTAAAGAGAAAAAATCATTCCATAATATGAGTCATTCTAGAAGTTTTCTCTTTAACAATAAGGAACAAAATACTGAAAGTTTTTTTAAAAAACTGCAGCACTCAAAAATAAAAAAGAATCAAAATTACGGCTCAACAGCAGAGAAATCTAGAGCAAAACCCAAACAAAAATCATTTCCAGAGCCTGACATTCTAAAAAATAAATTAGAATCTACAGAGAGTATTGAGGAACGAAATATGTTTAATATTAGAAAAGATTCTATTACGAAATTCAAAGAAAAACATAATAAAGGAGATTCGATATGTAGGGTTTGCTCGTCTGAAGATTGTTTACCGGAAGAGTGTTTTAAAATAATAAAATTAAGAAGATTTCGCAAAGGTAATCGACTTGAGTCATTGGAACTAGAAACTAGACATGATAAAGTGAGTGGAATTACATCTGTTTCAGATATTCAAATACAACAGAAAGTGAATGCTATTCCTACTTATTTTGAAAGAAAAGTTGCAAAAAAAGAAGTAATTGAGAGAGGGGCTCATGTTCAGCCTAATAATAATGTCAATCAGGGTGTCGTTATTGGAAATGACAAGATAAGTAAACATAAGATCAATGAAGATGTAACTTGCATTTGCAAAAAAGTGAATTCTGTAAACACTTCTTCAAAATCTAAAATGATTAATACTATAACGGATATCCAAAAATCTAAATCAGAATCTTCCCTCATAGGAAATGCTATAGAAATTACTGGCAATGAAAAAGGTGACAAACAACATACAGGTGTGCGTATAAGTTGTATTTGTCCATTAAAGGTAAAAATTAAAGAAACAAAACCAAAAACAAACCAAACTATTGCAAAAGAAATTCTTATTGAGAATTATAAAATTAATGTTAATCAAAACAAAGCAGATCCCATAACTTGTATTTGTCCATTAAATGTAAAGGATAAAGGAACAAAAGCAGAGACAAATAAAATTTCTGTTGAAAATTATGAAATTAGTGGTAATGAAATAGGTGGCAAGCAATACAAAGATAAACGTATAAATTGTATTTGTCCGTTTAAAGTAAAGGTTAAAGGAACAAATCCAGAGGCAAATAAATCTATTACAAAAGGAATTTCTTTAAAAACTCAATTGAAAGCTAGACCCAATATAAATAAAATAAAATCCCGTCATCATCAAAGAAGAGAGAACGAAAGCGAGAATGCTTCAAGCTCTATTTTTAATAGAGATTTTAAACACGTAACCACTCCTTTACATAAAATAAAACATTCTGAGAGCTTAGCGTTGTCTCCTCAAAAGTCTATTTATGGAGCTAGTGCTCCACAAAAACAAACAGTATGCATCGGCTCCTCATTTAGTTTTAATATAGAATTCTGCAAGCAGAAACAGTTTAATAATAATGAAAGGCAGACAGCAAAATATCCTTCTTACCAGATAAGAGGTGGCACGAATAGAAGTGAATATAAAAAAATAAGAAGAAAACATAAACATTCCCAAATTAGTAACTCTACAGGGAAAAGGAAATATACACCTACAAGATATAGGTTGCGCAGATGTTTATGTACTTTGAAATTAGGTCATAGACAAGTTGAAAAAAATAGATTAAAGACAGAGACAATATCCGCAGGGCCATTAAGATCTATTGAAACATTAGATAATAATCATAGTATACTCCCACAAATGACGAGAGAAGCGTTATCTACAGAAACAAATCGTTTTCTTTTATTGCCCTATGAATGTGAGAAGGGAATTTGCATGGAACAAGTATGCAATCCGCATAAATGCTTAAAGCTAATAAATAAAAGAGCAGGTAAACGTATTAAAAGACGTGAAAAACAACTTGGTACTAAAAATCTAAAAACTAAATCAACAAATAGTTTTACATCTAGATCTGTTGTTCCACAGAGAAATAAAACAGTGCAGTCTAATACGATTACTTATAAAACTGAAATTCAGACTGGATATAGAGGGAATGGTAAAAGGGATCCAAATACTATCAAAACGTCGTCTAGTAATCCTAGCCGACAATTTGTATCAATTAGTTCAAGTTTTAATTTCGACATTGAATTTTTTAAAGACAAGCGATCTCGTCTCCTAGATCCCTCTATAGAACACATATCAAAATCTCATAATGCGCAGATACTAAATAATAAAAATACTGGAATTAACAAATCTTCAAAAAAAGACGACGGTCTTATTAACACCATACGGTGCTTATGTACTTCAAAGTTGCTTAAAAAAATCAAAAAGGCCAAAAATTCGAAAATGTATCATAATGTAGTCACAGAAACAACTCTATTGGATGATCAGTATAAGGATGTAAAAATAAATACAAATTTAAAAGAAAACTTTGGTGCTATTGAACCTTACGAATGTGAGCCTTATGTATGTATACCTGGGGAGTGCAATCCTTATCAGTGTTTAAAACAAATAAACTATCGGCATTCAAAAGAATTTGGAACCTTAACCAATCAATCTAAACAGAAATCTGCATCAAGTACAACCTCAAAAATCAGTAACGCTAAAGGGGTGTCTGTAGAGTCAAGAGTAAAACGTCGACATGTTTACACAAAGACTCGTGGGGCTGATACAGATATTGCTAGAATTAAAAAAATAAGACAAACATCGAAACAAATTGTACGAGTAGGATCATGTTTTAGTTTTAATATCGAATTTAGCAAAGCTGAGGCAAATGTTGACGAAAAGCGTAGAATAACATTCCCATATACATCGAAACTGTTAAAGAAAACAAAAAACAAAAACAATGAACCAAACAGTATGAATGTTACATTGACTAATCAGGAGACCCAAATATCAAGAGTAAACAGTAGTCCGGATGCTACAGGAATAAAACCAGCATTAAAGCGATGCTTTTGTACTCTAAACTTTCAAAATAAAACAAATAAACCACGAAATGTGTATACCATAAGCAGAGCGGCAGTAGAAGATACGAAAATTATGCCACATAAGTTTAACTGTAATAAGCTCCAACAAAATGATTTTGTAGTTTCTGATTACCAATTCCAGTTCAATAAAATGCAATCTTACTTTCAGAAGCAATACCAACCATGTTTCCGAACAATATTAATAAATGAACATCCGTCATTTGAAGGTTGGATTGTTAATTCCAATATAACAATTAATAAAGATTTGATATTAGATGATTATTGCACATTTTCGGAAGCCTGTTTTACAAAAACCAAAAAAGTAATGAAGTGTTTTTACGATAACAAAAAATCTATATTTAAGAATAAGGATAAGGATATTGATAGATTAGCAGAAAATTTTAAATCAGTGTCTAATTCAAAAACACTTTCTGATGTAACTGGCGTTGTTCCATTACTGAGACGTGACGTTTGTACAATGAATATACGTATTCCAGATAAAAAAAAATATGTATACCATAAAAAGCAATATAAATTAAAATCATATGAATGCGAACCTGGAGTTTGTATACCATATGAGTGTAATCCATATGAATGTCATAAAAGGATAATGAAAAGAACCATGGTTAAGAACAATAAAATGTCTGGTACAAAAGCAAGACCAAGATTAATGTCCAGCTATACCACGCAATCGTTATCAAATTCAAAATCTAAAAATTCTCAATTTAATATACATAATGAAAATATTAAACCCACTTTACTAAGAGGTATAGACTATACAACTTTACCAAATAAGTCTAAAAAACAAACTGTATGTATTGAATCCGCTTTTAGTTTCAATATCGAATTTTCAAAAGATCGTGCTACACGTGACAAACAATTGAAGCATTCTAAACCTGTAAAAACCACTAATCGGAAATCCAACGGAACTGCGAGATTAAAACGTAGCAGTAGTAATCAATATGCACAGTATACAACTACAAATACTGAAAATAAGTCAACAAACATTGTTGATAAGAAACAAAAATGTTTTTGTACATTGAAATTACAAAAAGAAGGAAACCAACATAGGATAATTAAAGATAAATTGAATCAGGGTACAATGACTCCTCCGAGTAACGAAAATGAAATTATAAAAAAAACTAGAAGTTTTGCGAGTCATAATACGAAAATAGCGAAACATGTTAAACTTGTAACTAATTTAGAACCCTATGAATGTGAACCCTATACATGTATACCAGGCGAATGCAACCCATATGTATGTTTGGAAAGAATTAAAGTTAGATCACTTCAATCTAGTGGTTCCAATATAACTCGCCCTAAAACAAGATCCGCTAAAACAAAAACAGTGAAAAATAAAAATCAGTTAAAAGAAAAACAAATCCAGTCAAATATAAAAGAAAACATAAATTCTTTGGATACTAAAGAAGAAATAATACATACAATTGCGAGGCAGCCAGTAATTGACTTTCCATCACGACAAGCTGTTCGTGTTGGGTCAAAATTTAGCTTTAACATTGAGTTTTATAAAGATAAGAAAACTCCTTTCCATGACTCGAAGACTGAGTTAGAAATTAATAGAAGCCCTTTGTCACAAATTTCATTCAAATCTGTGGATGTACGAAAAATAAAACGAAAAGAACTAAAAGACAAAGCAGCTCAAGATCTAAAATTTATCCATAATAAAAATGCGCAAATTGGTTTATCACGACGAGCAAAGTCTACTATGACCACTACTTTTCTTAAACGTTGCTTCTGTACTTCCAAATTACATAGAAATCATATTATAGATAAAAATAAAGTAGAGTATTTATTGAAACCAATTACGACAGACAAAACAACTAAGATCATACACTCTCAAAATATACCATTACTAAAAAGATGTCTATGTGCACTCAAGCTTTTAAAATCAAAAAATGATGTTAATGAAACAAATGTACGCCTGGTTAATTTTGCGTTTAGAAAACAAAACAATAAAAAGCAAAAAGTTGACAAAGAAGTATTAACTAAACGTATACATAAGCTTGATCCTTATGAATGCAAGCCAGGAATATGTATACCTGGAGCATGTGGCCCTTACATGTGTGAAAGGGCTATTAGAAGAAGACAAGCCTCACAAAAGACTGTTACAAATAAATTGACATCCAAATCGACATCTTCGAGCATAAAACCTTCAAAAACTTTCAAAACAGAAAGAACGCAATCAAATTTTCCTAGAACTTCTAAAGACGAACGATATGAAACATCTAGACGTATACATGTAGAGAAAAATAAAGTAACTAATCCAGCATCACAGAGACAAGCGGTTGTAATAGATTCCAGTTTTAGCTTCAATATAGAATTTCATAAAAACAAGCTTCCTAGTGTTAATCACGTCCAAGCAGCCGCCAAGGCTGTTAAAAATGGGAAACATACAAAAAATAAATTAAAATCTCGCAACATCGGTGCGGCGGCCATACGTACAACAATGAATCAGGAATCGGCTAGTAAAATAGTTTCTGCAGATCAAAATTTACAAACAGTAATCCCAAAGGCAAATCAAAGTATAAACCCTTTGTTAAAAAGATGTTTTTGTACATCAAAAGTTCAAAAACGAATTTTACAACGTGCTCATTTTATGAATCAAAGTACTGAAATTATAGGAGATCCAAAATTACATGACAAGGCAATAATGGCCACTCAAAAATATGAACAATACTTGGTACCTTATGAATGTGAACTTGGTGTTTGCATACCTGGACAATGCAACCCTTACGATTGTTTAAAGCGAATAAATAAGCGAAAACTAAAACCAAATAGTACAATAACTGACAATTATAGAACAAAATCTGCTGGAAACGTGGTATATTCTGATTCTAGATCTAAAAAGGTACAATTTAGCAAAAATAAAACAGTGAGTCCTAAGACCATATGTTCAAAGCCACTTCAATCAAAACAATCACTTGACTTGTTTACTAAGACAACTGGACAAGTAGTCAAAATAGGCTCAAGTTACAGTATCGATGTACATTTTTTTAAAGACAGAACTATTATTGATCCTAATCGACCTTTACAAAAAAAAAAACTACATGACAAGAAAGAAATAGATACTGTTGACACAACTATGAAGGAACATGCAGCGAAAGTTAAAAATAAACAATTACAAAGTCGTAATTTTATTCATCACAGAGAATCCCAAGTATTGGCTCAGGAAATTCCTTCTGCGATGATGGATACAGGGAAGATCTTAAAACGATGTTTTTGTACATTAAAGCTTCAGAACTCCCAAAATATAAAAAACGATGTAAAATTAAAGAAAATCTCTCCAACTCACAAAGGAACAGAAAAAAATAAACCAAATTTCGACAGTATTAAAAGAGTTTCACGAAATAAAAATGTATATTTTGCCACTTTACATAATCTCAAACCTTATTCTTGTGAGTGTGACAAAAGTATTAAGCAAATAGAAAATAAAATGCAAATGGAAATTCCTGGTAAAGATAAAATAAAACATCGTATATTTGCAGGTTTAAAACCTCGATCAAAACCTGAACCTACTTCTTCTCAAGGGCTAGAAAACAAACACAGTGGATTTGATTCTGATTCGTATAAACGATTCATTCGGGTAGGCTCCAATTTTAGTTTAGGCGTCGAATTTACTTTCGGTAATGACAAAAAAGTAGAGCCTCCTTATCAAGGAAATCATGAGCCAAAATCTATACCAAAAATAATGCTCACAAAGAGGCAAAAAATAAATAATAAAAATATTAATTATGGAGACACTAAGATCCAAGATAGTATAGTGCAAACAAAACGCATTGATAATCAACAAGGCAGATTCAGTGTAGCATCTTTTTTTAAAAAATACTTTTGTACATTAAAACATAAAAAAACTGGAAAACCAGAAAATGAAAAACCCATTGATTATAATGTGCCTCCAAATAAGGTTAACGAAAATCTAACCATCAATAATGATATAACGCTTAAATCTAAACGAAATATATATAACTTAAAACCATTTAAGGACGAACCTTACGGGGATTACAAAGGAAAAGAACGACCTAAGATAAAAGATTCTAGTACCGAGACAAAACCGATTAAACAGAAGACAGTGTCCAATCGTACCCATAACAATATTAACCGTAGATATGCTAAAACCCAAACATCTAAAGTAAAAGATCGTGTCAATAAATATGTAAAACAACCTAAAAATCATGAAGCAGTCCGTATAGGGTCCAACTTTAGCTTTGATATTGATTTTTATATAGATCGCTCACCAAATTTTACTAGGGATATCTCTTCCAAGGTTCCCATTGAAAGAACGAAATTAACATCGAAAATAAAAAAAGATTCTAAACTAAAATCACGGAGAACAAATGCTATAGACAGTTCATATTCAAAACGTGGTTTGCAGATGTCTTGTACAAACTCGAAATGCACAGGCACTGATACTTTTTTACAGAGATGCTTTGGCGCACTAAAATTACATAATAAATCGCAAGCACGGGTTAAAAAAAAATCAAAACAATCTATAGTAAATATTGATAACAAATTATCTGTTAATAAAACGCCAATTATCCAAAATAAAAAAACTGCTGCAACAAAAAAGAAATCTGGAAAATCGCTAAAAGGAAAACAAATAAAAGTATACACTCATGATCAGTCGACATCAACAAAAAATAAATATACTAAGAGTACATTAGACCATTATGAATGTGAAATAAATAGGAGTGAAAGCAGAATGTCAAAAACAATAGGCGGACATATACCTCAAATACATGTATCGAGCAAAGATTGCAATTTGCCACCTTATAAAACTGAGGTAACACAGTCAAAGTTCAGTGATAAGACAGGTAATAAAATCAGTCATGGGCAAAATAGTGTTGTTGAAGAGCGCCGCATACCGTGTATTTTTAACAGTCAAATTATAAGAATAGGTTCTAATGTGAGATGTAATATTGAATTTTATAAAGAAAATTCTTACTTGAGTGGTAAAAACGATGTAAAATTTACCAATAAGCATTCTAAATATGATAACGTTGAAACGGCAACACAAGTGAAATCAAAAAGAAGACGTAAAAAAAAATATTCAGCAAATGGGAAATCAAATGTTGATGCTAAAAAAGCTGCAAAGAAAACATCTGGTGTAAATAATCCTCTAAAAAGATGCTTTTGCACACTGAAATTACCTGAAAATGATATGCATCTTTCAGTAAAAAAAAATGAGAGGGTAATTACTGTAAATAGAGTAAATATAGATGCCATACGAAAAAGTATCCATGATAATATAACACAACACAAGACCGAAACTGAATTAAGAACACATTCGAATAAGAATGATAAGAATACTGACTTGAATTTTAATAACATCAAAAACAATGGCAACTTCACAAAAAAAGCACCTCAGGACACGAAATCCATATGTTTTGAATTGGAAACCATTTATCCCTTTATACCAAATAAATATAATAAGTATCTAAGCAATACATCAGTTTTTCATCAAATTTCAAATTCAAATTCTATAACTAAATATTTACATTGTAGTCTTGATATGCCTGTGGGCGTTATAGATAAAAGAAACATAATACGACCAAAAAAAAATATTTACAAAGGTCGTAAAAGACTAAATAGTGACAAAACTAATGAGTCCAATATAATCCGAAAACAATATTTAACAAACGGCATTAAATCTGTTTCTATTAGATTTAAAGCCTTTATGTGGAGATTTGCACAAATATTTATGAGACATAAAGAAAAGAAGGAAATGCAATGTGTATTACTTTTTGAAAATAAATTGACGCAACATTTACATCCTAAATTAAAGAAGTTACAGAGTCTCAAATCAAAAAACGGGGAAATTCTAATAATGTCGAAAAGTAATCGTAAATTTGTAGACCCCACAACATTGTCAAATCCTAAAAAAGCAAAAAGCCCAAAGGTAATTGAAAAATCACGTTGTTATAGGAAATCCGGCGATACAATTAAAAATAGAGACATAGTTCTTTTGAATAAATTTACAAAACCAGAAGGTCGGCCCAAAGCATTGCTAAGCTCATGCTGTCGAAAGTGTGTCGACGAAGATACAATAAAATATAAAGAAAGAAAAATTGTAAAACCTATGTTTGTAGGCGATCGAATTGTACAGTATTCATTTTTGTCAACTAAAAATGAAAGGAATATTCAACTAAAATATCGTAAAAATGTTTCTCAAAATACTGCAAGGCCCATAGTTCGAGAGAAAAAAACTTTGACAAAATTTAATACGGATCCTAGTGAAAACATTACTGATATAGATAAGAGTACTATCAAAACCGGTTCAAAATTAAAAGAAATAATTATTTGTCTATTTAAAAAAAATAAATCAGACCTCAATAAAGAATGCTCCGTATATTGTAATAAAACTAGAATGCATATTCCATCAACTCATCAAGGAAAAGGGGATGGTAAATCTGCATTGAATAAATCATTAAACAATGACGAGAAAAAGCTCACAAATGGCAATGATAAAACTAAACTGGTAAAATATTTAACCCAAAAAGGTCAAAATAAAGCTGTTAACAAGAAATTAAATACAGAAGTAATTTGTCGCCAATGTTTTAAGAAGACAGATCAAACAAATAATTCAGTGATACAGATTTCTAAGCAAAATATTGAAAGTAAAAAGACAGAGCCATCAATAAATAATAAATCAAAGAAAATAAAAAAGAGACTGAACGGAATTGATAATAAAATACTTTCTGATACATTAAACGATGGTACTATGAATTGTCCTAAATGTAAAAAACAAGTGGATTTTAAATATGTACATTTTAATAAACAGAAGATACGTAGTAAGCTATGTACTTGTACTACGCCTTGTAATTGCAATCCCTTTTGTACTTGTCATAGGTGTGCTGATAAAATAAAAGTTACACGTATATCACCCAGTAATTTTCCATCTCCAAAAATGGTGTTGTTAATAGATGAAGTAAATGATGAAATGAAACCAAAAGGAGCTAAGATAACCATAAAACCTAAAAAAAAATATTCGTGTCACTCTGCTATGAAAAAAAATTTACCAAAAAGAAGTCTAATCCCAGTTAAATTAACACCGCCTATAAAAAAATTACCACAAAAAACAAAACTGCCAAAAGTTATACAACCATGCATATGTGGCAGCCCGGTATGTAACTATGAGGCAAAACAAATGCAGTCGAAGAAGCTTTCCCTTGTACAAAACAAAAGTAAAAAAACGAAGAAAAAATCTAAAAATATTGCTGACCCATTTCGATTTGAACGATATAAAACAGAAGACGAAATTCGTAGAAAGAAACGAAAAAAGCATGACAAATACATGGAGGCTCAAGTTAGAAAATACAAGAATACTAGTGACGTCTTGCTAGCAGCTGAATCTATTTTAGATATTGGATCAATGGGTTTTAGGGCCGGAATAGATGCAGTACGTTGCATATCGAGAGCTGCTCTGAATCCTAAAAGAACATACGAAGGTTTCAAGTCTTCAGCAAGAGATCCATCACAGATGTTAGCTAATATCCAAAATTCATTAAGTAATAAAGGAGTAACTTCAACTTTGAAACGGGTATCTGCGAGAATCCGTGCCATGTCTATGATTTCTGGTGCTCGCAGCATGCTAGAGCAGTTTCCCATTACCCATTTTATGTTACATGCTGCTGACAAAGATCCGCAACGTAGGTTACAACATAAACAGCGACGGAAACCTGTTAAAGAACCCGTTGATTTTGGATGCAGTTTGTTTATGTCTTCATTAAGAAAAAGGCCATGTTTGGCTATTTATTATATGTGCCCATGGTTTTATCCACATTGTATTACTTTTTTGACGATATGGAAGCAATTTACGGACATTATGTTATTTTTGCTGGCTGTTACTGTGTGGAGCCCCTGCATTTTAGCAATAGAGATTTGTAGAGCTGTAATGTGTTGCGCTTTCTGTACTGGCTAAAATTTTATTTCTGAATAAACTTGTTATTATTTTTTCCTATTTAATTTTAGAGCAATATAACACTTAAAAAAATTAACCAAGTGAGTAATCAAGTATATACAATATCTAAGCTTAAATTCTTCTCCGGTACTTTTTTTTTTATTTGTTAACTATTAGGAATTTAAACTACGTATATACATATGTTAATATGACGTCTGTACATGCTCAATGTTTTAATCACATGCTGTACTATATGTATGTTCTGTACTTACTAGTAAGAGTTTACGAATCATTTTGTCATAATACGCATACGAATGATCATTTTAAAGAAACGGTTTGCAAACGTAAGTCATTCTGATTTATAACGCAATTTGCAGTGTAAATAGAATATAGCCCTTCTGTATACACTTTATCTTCGTCATTTATTTCTCTGACACTGCGAGTCTAATTCTTTGAGAGGTTTATATTTGAGAAAGATTTTCCGTATATATTCACATTAGAGGTCCGTAACAAAAAAATCAACTGTATTACAATATTCATTCTAAATAGTTCAACAATATTTAAAATTATTTCATGTTAATGACATCAAAGATGGGGTGGGCATACATGAACAAGATTCTGTGATCGATTTTATTTTTTTATTTTATTAGAATCCTGGAACATATTCTGAAATATTAATAAAAATATATATTAATTTTATAATAAATCCCAATAAATAGTTTATTATTATAATAAACTGTTACCGTATACTGATAGTTATCCTGCAAATTGCATGCAATGGTGATTGCACCCTAAGTTCAATGACCGCGGGACCCTAAAGTTAGGGGTTACGTTGCACTATAATCAATAGAAAATGAGATTACTTATAACAAACTATTTTTGAATCAATAAAAATGAGTATACGTGGATAATTTCATTAAATACATATTTAATAAAATTACTTATACTATTATTTATGACTGAATTTGCGATATCATTTAAACAACAAATAAGTCCTGAAATTTTATTTATATATTCGATTGTTTATTTACGACGTTGCAATGAAGGTACCTGTCACACTGTAGTTACAGGAAATAAAAGATTTACTAAGATATTTATACATATACATAAGAATTATTAAAAAAATAAACGGAAAGAATGGACAAGGCTGTAAAGTGGAGTTACTACTGCAGGACCTTGTGTATCTATAAAAGTACGACCATAATACATACGGACTTTAAAAATTAGTGTCAGCGAGTAGGTTGTACAAAAATGTTTACGACTGTAATTTATGAGAACTCCGTTCTTTTTTTATTCGCAAATCCTAACGGAACTAAAGAAAACTCATTATATCATACTTTATGGGTTCCTGAAGTTTCGATAACCACCATAATGACAAAATTAGCACGGAACCAGTACGTGGGTAAGTCCTATCGATTACAAAGAGTTGATTCTGACCAAACATTCTGAATGGGGCTATTGAAACTATGAAGCCATTCACTCTATACTAGTAAACTATTGAATGGATAATAAAGCATAGTTGATAATAGATACGCAATGAAAAAGTATACTCCACGTACAGAAAGATAAGCTTACTATTATGAGCAAACTAGCTGTTACCCCGACTTCGTCCGCGTGAATTTAACTTGTTTTTTTTAATAAATTTAATTATATACAGAAGTTTATTCATATATATAAAAAGTACCCTAAGTCCTTATAACATTAACAATTTGCGACTGAAAGTCCCATCAAAATCAGTGTAGCAATTTCACATAATAGCAAGAACAAACAGACAGACAGACCAAATCGATTTGTCCGGGCAACACACTAAAAATACAGTTCAATTAGAAACTTTTTTGTAGTCTATATACATTTTATGAAACATTAATTCGAACATTGCTGTATGTTAGAACGACATTCAAACCTTTACTCCCTAAAGGACAGCACATAGAAAATGTAAATCAAAATGAATTACATAAGTTAGAAACCCTTGTTTGAGTGGGTTGTAAAGGTCTAGCAAGGTCGTTACGAATCCATAATTGTCATTTTGAACACTTGGGCGGATTGACTTCAAATTTTGAGCTGTTTATACGATTTGGAATACACAATTTTAAGGAATACTTAGCATTCACCATTATCTTGTCATTCCTAAGCACTATATTGTTATGGCTTCTTATTAAAAAAATTCCCTGCTACATATAGAGATATGTTTGTGTTAGATTCTGTCGAAGTGTTCACCCTCCAGACAAGAACGCAGCATGCAAAGCAGATGCGTAGTCCGCAATAGGGTAGCCTTTCTTACGAGACAGTCGGTGCTTGTGTAGCACTTGTACAGTTCCTCAAAGTCTAATATTGAATGTAAGTAACGGGTTTAAGTTGAGAATATGTGAACTATTTTATATCGTGTCAGGATAACACTATTATAGCAAATGTTAAAAATGTTTGGTACCTATATGTCAGTGATGTTATAAAAGGAAAGATTACCATCTAAAATACATAATACATATACATCTAATTAACCAATTATAATTCGATCTGGGCTCATATCGCGAATCAACAAACGCTTAAGGAATTTGTGACGTCAATCTTTACCAAATTAATATGGGATTTACTGCACTTACACTGCAGGAAACCCTTTTCAACCGTCTACCCAAAGGAGATTTTCAATTCCATGGTATTAATATTTTGTATCACGCGATCATGTCTTCGTCGTAAGTAAATACTTTCTGATAATTATTTTTAAAATCTTGTTTATAAATGTTTTATATCCCTGTGCTGCCGCCTTGAAACATAGCCTATTTATGTATATACTAGTTGTGCCCGTGGTTTCACCCGCGTACAGCTATAATACTGTAAAGTTTCATCAAAATCCGCTCAGTAGTTTTTCCGTGAAATAGTAACAAACATCCATCCCTACTCACAAATTTTTGCCTTTATAATATTAGTAAGATGCAGAATATGTTTCTACTAGCATTTAATAAGTGAAAGAATTTTGACATTACATAGGTACAGACTTACAAAATCAAAAAATTTTTGCTTTTTAAACTATGAGTATAGATTACACAATTGATAGGGTGTATTTACATGTTGATTCTAGACAAATACATTCCAATGATTTCTTACATCAGCACTAAAAATATTAGTGCTATAAATAGGTATAAGTAAGCTGCAGAAGATTCAGATGAATTCTTGGAAGCAAACACTTAAATCAAGTGAAGCCGGGGACGTACAAAGTGAGTTTACAGAAGGGGTGCCCGACAAACACACAACATTTGTCAATATCACCTAACTCCGGTGTTTCAGAGCTCCGTCATTTAGAACCGTATAAACTAGTATTTTTTCAGCCGAAATGAGTAAATAAATATACTTATATATATATTAGTTCTTGAAAATTCAGTTTTAGACGCTAAGAAAGATACAATGCAATTTTGGTCTTTTTCAAATCAAAGACGATTAAAAGAAATAAGTATAATAGTATAGTATAAACACACTTAAACATTATAGCCATAGCTGTTTTTTATTTCTTAAGGTCTATAGTCTTTTACAAGTGTACAAAAAAACAGATAAAACAAATTCGATTTTATTGACAATGTCAATAAAGATTGATACGATGAACCCAACTAGCCTTCATCCCTTAAATAGTTAAGCCACTATCACGAATGGACTGAACGGCACGGTTTGTCGAAAGTGCGAAAACAAAAGAGAGCAGTATCGACCAAACCCTCAAAAGGGAACCCACCCTCTTTATGAGTCAGAGGGGAGGACCCCTGCACGTGGATATTGCGGTACCCTTAGTAATGTAAGCGTGCAGTACGCTACGCACTCGTATATATCGATCTGCTTTCTGGCCGGCTGATATTTACCTTTGATTTCACTTATTATATACTAGATGTGCCTGCGACTTCTCATGCGACTTCAAAATGTCTTCATCAAGACCTAGTAAAGCTAGCTAAAGCTTGTGTTATGGGTACTAGATAACAAATAAAAATGCATAGATATATATTATTTCGTAAATACGTATTACACATAGAAAACATCCAGAATGATACAAACGATCATACTCGTGAAAATAAATTTTTGTGCTCTGCGAGGAATCGAACCCGCAACCATCGGAAGTAAGACGGTGTGTTAAACCACTAGACCACGGTTATCGTCATAACAGAAGGTTAAGAATATTTATATTCTTATTCGCCAATAATTACATTATTTATGAGCAATATGCCAAAATTAAATCAATATAAGCATGTAGTTGAGTACATCATCATAAATAGAATAATATCGTAAACGTCATGTGCTGTCTTTACATTAGATATTCTTTTCAAGAATTTCGTATAAACGACCATACTAATCTTAGAAACGTCTCAATCAACTCTATTTTCACTGATGTATTGTAAAAGGAAACGGTTAAAATGAATAAAAAGTAGACGAATTAAGAATTTCTTTAAATCTTTCTTTTTTATATGAGTTTTATTGTACGTTTGTATTATGCTTATTTCGATGAGTGGGTCCACCGATCTGACATTTCTTCGTGAAGAAAGTTACAGAAAAACAAACTGTCAAGTACAGATGTTCGGGCATTACTAACAAAATGAATTAAGATTATTAATTCTTCTTTGACCAGCCATTCAACCCATTAAATTTTCATACCAAATAACCGAACCGTGTATGAAATCTTTTGTCTATATTTTACTTCCATAAAAAAAAAATTTGATCAAATTAGTACAGAATGTAATGTGTACTCTTATTTATGCAGAATAGTGAATGGAATAAATTGGGAATTTTTCAATTTTTTTTAAGAACTGCCAAATATCTCAATTAATATAAATACAGGCACAAGCATAAATTTTACAGAATTGAAGTAATAAATTGCTAGTTGATCACTAATATTTTTAAAAATTCACAAATATATCGATTCACATACACAAACATAAATAACATTAATTTGATAACCTACTAAATTTCAAAATTGATTAAAATTGTACTGAATCACAATTTCAAAGTTCGTTCATTGTTAATATGTAACCGTTAATGGACAAAAGTTACACCAATTATTTTACTAGAATAACAAGACCCCAAAAGCGAAGTGAGAAATAAATTTACCAATTTTCAGACCTAAATAAACTGCGCAGACAAAGTGGCGAACGTTTAGAGCTGGCAAATTAATTTTTAGACTGTTTTGTAAAAGAGTTTTTAAAAACTAATGAAATTCCTAGTATGATATTAAAGCGGGAAATTTCATTAAATCCTATTGATTAATATGATATTTCATTATTCTATCAGTTGTTTATGATTTATGACATTATTTATATATGTTCAATGTTTTTTCACCAAAACACATCATAGTACTAATTTGTGATAACTGCATTATCAAGTATACTAATTTGTTACCCTTAATATTATAATAAGTATATCGTCGATAATAGACTTCATAACATACTTCTAAAACACTCATAAGTATATCGAAATATATAGGTATTTTTGAAACTAGATAGCGCCGTCTCAAATATCCTATTATTAATACGATCTGTTAAAATAATAATTATTTAGAATCATATCTGGCTACAATATACAAATATCTTGTGCAGATTAAAACCCTATCAATTATTACCGGTTATCGTTCTGCAAAATGTGTATCATTATCTGTATAATGTCATTTGCGAGATACGGAACCGGTTGGTGAAGTTTCTGGTTAGATCGAGCCGATACAACTTTATAGTTTCATTGCCTCGAGACTTTACTTAGGCAAGTATTTTCAACTAACTTCTAGGAGATAAAATTGTACGCAACATTTCATAAATAATATATGTGGTGTTATAAAGAGTAAAGACAAAATAAATTGTCAGTCTGTCGTTCATTATCTTTATAAAAATCTCAATAAAGGTTTGTACACGCAGTTCCGAAGACTTGACTCCTACATCAGACGGTACTAGCTCTATCAGATCAGGGGAAGGTAAAAGGCTTGTATGTATATAACATAACATACCATCACGGCTATTATCTCAAATGGGGTAAGTAGTGGAATTTTTAACTGTCGATGTTGTGGTGAACGCTACATTTGATAGGTGTACTGAAATCTAAGGTGGTAGGGCGCCAACCTACCACCGTCTCTCGGTATATTTTTGTATTGATATTGTAGTATTCCTCACCGGGCCATAAGTATAAATTGACACCATTTTGATATCGACCAAATTTGAATTCACTACTTCTTTGTTGTGATTTAGGGTAGTAAATCACTATAGGCTGAGCTTCGTCTCACAAATTATGTGTTATACAAATACATATACATATTTATTGTAGATCATAGTTCATGGTGCAGTTGTTAAAAAAATCCCACTAGTCATAATGGCTCTTTAAAAAAAATCGGTCAAATCACGTATACGTTTAGGCAATTCGTTATAAATTGCAGGAGCTTTATAAAATACACTTTAATTCATTCATTTAGTTTTACATGGCATCACGTATAATTGGTCAGTATGTCGCGATAGACTATGAATTTTTTTCTCATAATTGTTTATTTATTTAATAATATACATACTGGAGACTGTTAATGGTTCGATTTATAAATTGAACTTTACAAGTGCCTCATTTACGCAAAAACAAATAGCCCTGATGCAATGTTTTTCAAATTTAAAAACTTTCTTTTTATCAGTTGAGTTTCCCCAAAATATATGTATATTATTTACATCTAGTCATTATTATTACATATACATATTAGTATATTATGTCAATAAAAAGTTGAATTCACCGAATCAATTCATTCCCCCAATCTGAACTTTGGTTACGACTTAAAGACGTCACCCCACGGAAACTTCCAGAAAGTTTTTTTGGCATGAGTTAGCGAAACACGACGTACCTGTACCCCCCAAGGGTGCCTAAATTGCTATGCATTTTGCTTTATCCCACCCATGAGAGAGTTTATGAAGTACCATCAAATGTAATGGCAAGTGATGAACCTATTCGTAGGATTCAAATTACTTTGATGCCTGTATTTATTATTAATGTTCATATTCCCGTGTGTTCGAATAAAACAAATGACGGCATCTATTGCCTCGCGTTTAAGCACACGCTTTATTTCCGGTTGTCGCGGGTACAATTCCTCGCGTTATACAAATATTTGTATTCATAAGTATGATTGTTTGTATCGGTCTGGTCTGTTCTATATTTGTTGCGTATGTATGTGCAAAAATATATATATATAAATATTTACGTCAGTTGTCTAGTAATCATAACACAAGCTCTTCTTAGCTTGGGACTAGATGGCGTTGTGTCAATTGGAGTATTATTACAAGGAGTATTATTATTCTTTGTATTTTTTCTTGTAATTATTATGATTGTTTGTTTTATATCGTGCAATTTTTTAACTGGAATGTTATACAAGCTAACGGGCCGCCTGATGGTAAATAACAACCGCAAAATATATAAATATCATATAATATCGCCACGGACATCAAATCACGTGACATCCATGTATTCCACTGCGTCGCCATTTCAGTGGAGTAAGATGTCATATCAATATCACCCTACAAGTGGAGAAAAAATTGTTACTAATGCTAGACTATTAGACGTCTCCAGTGCTAGCTCTGTAACAGCCATATAGCACAGATAATATAATATTACATATATATATAGCAATCACGTCAGGTCGACCTCCACGCGGCCCCCCCTGGAAACTATACAGACGTCTTTATTACTAGTTTAGGTTAGGTTATCTAATTTTCCCTATGGAAATTTATCAGTTTTTTCGAAAAAGTACATATTCCCTTTATCATTATCATACCATTGGTTGGTATTCCCTTTAACATCTATAGCAACAATGGGTATATAATTTCTCGGCTGGCTACACACGACGAATAAATATGCATATGACACGTCAACCCTATTTCATTCTAATATTTTAACATGTCATTTAAATAATTTGGGGCGTTTCAGTGAGCGTAATAACGCCATACGTCAAATCTTATGCGTAATTATAAACGCGGGAGATAAATATTAGTTTTTTTATGCAACTGAAATGGAAAATAAGCACAGCCCAATTGCTAAAGTGGTAACCATGACATTGAATACTTCGGTGGTTTAGCGGTTTAGCACACCTCTTCCGATGGTCGCGGGATCGATTCCTCGCACGGTACATTTGTATTTATGAGTATGATTGTTTGTATTGGTCTGTGTGTTTTCTATGTATATTATGCATTAAAAATGTTTTAATTGCAAGTATATTGCGGGCTTTTTAAGAACCTTTTTTCTTAAGGTGTAAAAATAAGGTTTAAATATAGTATCTGTTCAGAAGTAACATTGTTGGAACGTAATTCCACAATGGTTGTACGTGGCAAAAACGCCCAGTGGAGGACCGCCATTCATCCAGATGATCAGGATGGTAGTTTAGTTTCTGGCAGGTAATGTGATTGTGAAATAATGCAGCTGGTATTAATCCCAACTATTCCTTAGACTTTTCGTGATATAATATGTCTTATAAATATATTTGATAATTCCACAAAGGTAAGTAAGTAATCTACTCAACATAATTATATGTCATTATAAATTACGATCTACGCTGATAATATAGTAATATACGCAACTGAACTGAACATTTCGGGTTCCATTATACCCAACCTAGGGGGATTGAGATAAGGAAGTTTGTTATCTGTTTAATTGTAAAAGGAGTCCGAGCTGTTTACCATAATCATGTATTATATTGTAACACAGAGTACCTTAATATCACCGTAGACCAAGTTATATAACAAACAACTTCGATCTCAAAAATATAGAGTTCGCATATGGCCGATACAAAAAAAACTTAGTGTCCATATATAATAATAAGAATAAATTTTAATAATACGACTATTTTTTGCAAACTTTATACTGCCCGTCAATATAATCGTAAAGAGTCAATGAATATATCGCTATTAAAAAAATAGTAGTTGATGGTAGAAAGGTTTTGGGTTGTATAAGGAATTTTGGGTTGAATGTATTTTTAATGTCCAATCATAAAAAAATTGTTTGGGGTTGACCACCCTTATCATTTAGGGGTTAGAAATAATTTACACCCTATTCTCAGATATACTAAATATATTAACAAAATTACTTATGCAATTTTGAACGAGAATTTTGTATATTAGTGAGAAGATTACACAAAAAAAATATATATCTGACTGATTGTTTGTTGACGAAAATACGGAGACCAAACAAAATTAATCCGAGAGACGATAACATATCTGGGTTAAATAAATTTGTATAGTATTTAAAATATTATCACTAGGTACTCCTAATGTTATGACAATTGCATTGGCAATATTAAATTCTGCAAGACTGCTAGAATAATTCTAACTACAAAAACATTTCTATTTAACAAAACTTAAGTAATAACTGAAGTAATTTTGTCAACATTTTCAATTTTGTTGCTCACTGTTGCTTCGCAATCAAGTAACGGTTGTCAAATGTTGTTTTATTATAGATATTATTTTTTATTCTATAATTAATTAAACACGTTTTCCGGTTTTTTATCAGTAGCTTATCACTCAAACATTTTTATAAGATCACCATTAGAACATTGTTATATTCCCGCCAAAACACGTTCCACATTTTGAACATGGCGGCGAATGCCTCTTTACGACTTCCGTGAAAATTATAGCCGTGTTCGTACGTTAAACTTTTATACCCGGCCACGATGGTTCACGTTGAAAATAATAATAACGGCCAAAATGCACGAACCCAAACTTGTTCTGTTTTTATTCATCTAATAAAGTACTTCGAATCGAGCTCTCATCGTACCGAATATTTAATAAGCAAAATCTGTTAAATACAGCTTTGCTTTCTTAATTTGCGAAGTCTTTTTGCAACTTGCATTTAATTACTTTTTTACTGTATCTTTTATATTTACTGTTTATTCCTTTTTATTTAAAATTTTGAAAGGATTTAAAATATACCGAGCAAAATGTGGATATGTCAAGTGTTGGGTTCATAAAGAACTTTTCTATTCTATACCAATATATACATATATTTAAAATATCTTAGAAACTTGTTCTTATTAATTGTATTTCCTATAAAATCACGCTATAGATCAAATCTTCATTTGATTTTTAAAGACTACTCGTTAAATGGACACCAATAGATTTATTTATGGATTACCAGTAATTTATATATAAATCAGCTTTCTTGCTTATAAATTACCACGAATTTACAATGCTTCGTGTCTCTTTTCATTCCAAGAGGCAGTCAAAATGTTATATTTACATGCATTATTATTCTTATTACCTCGAGATCTTCGAAGTTTCACGTTGTTTTCCTAAAAAAATTACCGTTAAACTCTGAAAGTTTAACTGGCGTCGGTCGTTAAAACTTAACGAGATTAGGTTAATTTACGCACGAACTTTGTTTAACAAGCCACCGTTGGTACACAGATCGATTATGTGATTCATCTCAACTTAGGTACTTTCACGTACGTGTTAAAAGCAGAAGCGATTTAGAACACATCTGCCATTAACAAGCACATTATTGGAATGCCTACGGGTGTACACAATTGAGATTTGTCAGGTCAATAAGTCTATAAGATTTAACCTTAATCTTCAAACTCACAGTATTTAATATGAATTAAACTTTTGCCTCATATTAAAGTGTTGATATATATTTAACGGAGTAATATAGACAATTTTTCAGACAAACGATTTATTTTTAAATACATAAATATACTTGAATACAAATGTACATAAAAATGTTAAGAAAATATGATAACTGTTTATATCAGATTGATTTGTCTTTGTTCCTGATCAGCCTTTCAATCAGTCATTCTGTCAGTATTTAAGTCGCGAAAGTGTGGTTTTCATTGACTGTCATTCAGTACATTCAATAAAAAATAAAAATACATTCACGACATTTATTCGAGATAGGTTAATCATTGTACTAAATTGTCGATATTTGACATATATTTGAAAATTTTATTGAACCGAGATGAGACAGGATCAAGCCTGCAGTAGTCCTCGTCAGCTTGAATTAGATTTTTTTTTTTAATAATGCTTTATTCATGACCATGGATACAAGTCCTTCAGTCGAATATATTTTTATTTGTTATCTGTGTTGCCATTGTCGGATTAGGCATTTGTGTAACTGCAAATGTGTGTAATAGACTAGTTTTCTCATAAAAAATATTTTTACTATCCCTAAAAACTTATTTAATCTTAAAAGCAGTCCTTATTTTGTATTATCTTTTATTTTGTTCACTGTTACCTGCCTAGACCAAATTAACGAGTACGTACAAATTTCAGATAGTAAGCTCTCATTTACGTTTCACCCTCGACGCAAAATAGGTATCATAACTCTAAAGATTTTCTGTCTGTCTCTGGCATCGCAGCTTCCAAACGAATGAACCGATTACAATTCGTTTTTTGTTTGAAACGCGTTCCTGAATTATTTAACTTGTTTGAAGGAAATAATATCTCTTCAATTCTTTCTTTCTAACTTCTTTCAATTCACCATAATCAATTGTTAAATAATGGTATCAACATTGTTTTTTTATGGTAGTCATCATACTATCATGACATTGCTATTGATAACATGTTTGGTTGTAATATAATCTTTTTTTATATATCAAATAAAGAATGAAATACTAAATATTGTAGATCTTGTAGAAATTACTTAAAAGCTTACAAGTTTTTATTCTTAGACGTATGTATTTAAAATTCATTGAAATATTTCTATAATTCTAAGTATGTTGCAGAAATCTCCACCAAAATTAATGATTAAATTAGCATTTTATTTACTTATTAGTTTTATACTTATTTAGTTATAAATATTGTAGGTTTTGTCAAAAAATCTAAAATTATTCACTATTTTAATAGATGTATAATTAATATTGCAGGTACAAACTAGTGTGGTATGAATCATGGTATTGAATTTTAACTGTTTCTTGTGTGTCTGGTCTTTGTTTCTTGTACCATACACACGGAAATGTACGAAAAGGGGAGAGAGCTATGAGATAGCACATTTGTCAGTAACTGTCCGATTTTATTAGGTCCCCCGGTCCATGTCTACCAAACTTGTGTTGCTTGCCAAAATAATTACCAACGCTATGTTTGAATTCCATTTCCTATGAATAACAAAGACAATCTGAATCATAAGCTACTTAAAATGTAACAAAGATTGGCTTTAAAAACGAAACCCCTGTACCAGTCTTGTTAGCTTTGATTCTTTAGTTCGCTTTTACGTCCAGAGAAATGAAATGATATTGTTAATCCATCACTATTCTGATACACAACTAAGGTAATAACGCGTTTTTTTTTTAATTTTTTTCTCTTCTTCTCCTTCTCTTTCCACTGTATTGTTTTTTTTTATATATGAAGATGAAAAGAATTGATCTGACATTGCATCCCCATCCGACTTACTTCATCACGTGGATATTCTATAAGGTCACTGAACCCCTGTGTATTAAAGAGAAACAATAGATGATTAGCACTGTCAGTAACATGTGGACAGTCCACCACGCTCCGTAATCAGATACACGTCATTTATCTTCCCGTCAGTGTCCCCTTTGTCACGGTGGGGGTGCGTTAGCTTATGACTGCATCAAAGAGATATTCTATGACACTATAGGGGTTACGAGTATGATTCAAGACAACCTTTTATGAGACCTAGACCTATATATTATTAAAAATAATCAGTGAATTGATATTTATGCACATTGATTTGAATTATTTAAATTATAACTAATTCAAATCAATGTGTCTTGAGATTCAATAATTTTTCTTTTATCAAAACTGTTTCGTATCTTTATCTATTATCTACCTGATTCAAATTAGTTAAGACTTTCGTTTCTTATCCTTATATTCTTGATATTTAAAAATATATATCTCGAAACACGGCACCCGGCATTAAGCAGAAATAAGATTATCATTTCATACATGACACAGACTCCGCTTTAACGAGAACAAACTGAATTAATCTTATTGGAGTCGTGCTAATTTTTTTTTATTGATGTTATTTATTTTGATTGATACAGATATCTTCATTTACATTCATGTGATAACGTGGTTCATTTATTTGTGAAACGTACAATCAAATTGACTATAAAAAGTTTCATATTTGGATAACAATAAAATCTCAATTTTATATTCATATTTCGATAACTATTTCAATTATATACTTAACATAATTACGAGGTCCTGTAATCACGATATAATATAATATTTCCAACAACTTTTCATCCATACATTTTTACATTACTTACAACATAAGACTACATGACATAAATATTCTTCTCCAACCCAAATATTACATGTTGACTAAATTTGACAAACTTTGTTTTATCAGTTATGGTGCCAAGAGGTGGCAAACAAACAAACATCCACATTCATAGATCCTAATTTGTCATTAAACTTCTTATATGATATAAAAGAATAAAACCTTTTTAGTTCTTGTAACACTTGTCTGGCAGTGAAGACATGAATAAAAGTTATAAACAAATTATTATTACCATTTTTATTTACGTGCTGTCAAGATTTATGTGACATGTTTATGAAGCTAAAAACTGCAGAAATAAAACGTCCATCTCATATTTTATAGTTTGCCGAGATACGTAGGGGGAGCTCCCTAGGTGAGGGGGCTGCGAGTTGCTATTTGTAAATGGATTTTAAATTAAAACCCCCACCTAAGGGTTCGTCTGTTACATTTGATTAAGTAAAATTTTTGCTTTATTGCAGAGCAGCAGACGGAAAGTATAGCTGTGCAGGTTACGACTAGGTATGTATATAGATATATATATATAACACTAATAAGCTACAGCTACACTTTGTTGTGTATGTTGCAACATTCGACTTGGTATGTAGTATGCACACTGTAATAAGATACGGTTATACTATTACGATATTTGACAACTTTTTATATTACTGTAAATTTTCGTCAAAATCTATTCCGTAGTAAGAGGCACTCAAAATAATGTGGCTGGTAATAGATCTAGAGATTATCCCTATAACCTCACAATTTCACTAAATTACCTAGTGTATCTATTATAGCTACCATTACCTATATATATATATATATAAGTATAGATTATACTATTATGTATTGGGAATCTGAATCTGTACTACTAGTACAAAGAGGAAAAATTTAGTTTCTTGAATGTATGATTATATGTTTGTACGTTTGTAATATAAAGATAAAAAATACTTCACCGATTTTAAATAATTCTTTCACCTATAGATTGCTGCAATATTAGTATACCTATACCTACATATGTTATATGCTAAAATGCATGCACAAATAAATTAAATAAACTTAGGTGTTTTAGGCAACATTTACCAGCAACTATCTCATTCTAATTAGAATTATATAATATGTTAAAATCAGCCCACCCCAACACTTAAATGTTGAATGGAAAATAACAGTTTTTTAGAAAAATGACATTTTTTGGAAGCGTAACCTATACGAGATTACGACTCAATCGACCCAATTATTCTTTTAACATAAAATATCAGTGTCGTAAGCTTAGGATTGAGATTATAGAACATTGACACGTTAAAAGAATACCTCAATTTGTGCGGAAAGTGACAAAAAGGTGATTGGGCCCCGTCGCGTAATCGCGTTCTGTCAGCTTTACCCCGAGTTAGTCTTACGTGGGCAGATTCTCTTTATTCCTTTTGACATATGATTGACATTGATCTATTGACAAGAATATCTTTGGAGCTTGGTGTGGATGTTTTAATAATAAGAAAATTACGTTAAAATCTGTTATAAACAATTATGTTGCAAATAATGTATAATTAATCTAATTGGCTTCTTTAAAGTAGATTTTAAATGAAATTAGATATTTTTCATAAATCAATGTATTTTACTTGTCTTACTTTAAATATTACAGTGTATTATCCATATAAATTCAGAAAATAAAGGACATAACAAACTATACTAAAGTACAAAAGTAAGTGTGTTTAAGTAGGTGTGTTTCACATACTTAAAAAAATACAAATATATTTCTTTCCATTTTAAGAAAAACAGTACATCTGTCTATCTATAAAAGATTCAAATTTAAAAATGCCACTCATTGAAATTTCAAGACTAGTACTATAATGTTACCGCATGAGTTGTAAAGTAATTCAATTCCTCGACGACTACAATTCACTGAGTCACTACTCACTCCATTTACCATATTCAAACTCATAGTTTCGACTTCATATGACAGTTACAGTGTTCATAACATCACAAGCTGAACCATAATCGTAAATATGAACGTTTATAGGCATTCATGCGTGACGATTTGAATAAACGCCATTTATAGCATTTTTACGAGTTTTTTGATGAGATAATTGCATGTAACTTATGCTTTATGTGGGATTTGGACTTCCCAATTCAGTTCATTGTACAATGTATGATTTATATAAAATATTACATTTATTCAAATGTAGAATAGACTGCTATCATGTTAAAATTTATATGAGACAGCTACGGTATTAAGCCCTATTATTATCCCCAAATAATCATCGAAATTCTTTCTGTTTTATCATAAACAGCTCTGTACCAAACAATAGACTGAAGAGCCAAAGATAAAAGGTAAAGACTTGTCTGCGTGGGTACCAATGTCGCCTATTCTGGCGCCTCATAGTTTACTTTGTAAGCTTTGTTTAGGTTGTACGGTGCGATTAGGTAGTGAAATTGCAGGATAAGAGATCTCACATCTTAGTCCTCTGAAATGATTACTCACGGGTGTCATTATAACGTGTCTCTTCTTGATAGTTACCGTTTATGATCAAATAGACTGTCAGCTTGTTTACCATTTCAATCACATAAGAAAAGAACCTTTACCGTTCCACAGATGTCTAAAGATTAAAATTGACGATGATCGATGTGAGCACCGTCTAATCATCATTATGAGATATGATACCAATTTTATCCGATATCTATCTTCGAACCGAGTATCCATAGCTTCTGTCCTTGTATACAATTCTCGCTTTTGTCTGTAAAGTTTAACTGATTTCTTATCTTGATTTTTGTTAATTCCAATGTTCACAAAGGGGACAAATTTAAAAGACGATAAATGCCCCAATTTATGTTTAATATTTTAAATAATAATAATTTAATTTTCATCTCAAATAGTTCGCTTATTATACTATAAAGTTTTTTAAATGCAAAGCAATAATGAAAATGTACCATAAATCATAAATGTGTAAGTTAAATGCCTAAGTTACCAACATAAATGTACAGTTACCATATATATTACTGCTTCCATTTATATTTTAGAAACTTCGATCGCAGCAACTTTAAATCTAAATGGTATGTCGCAACTTTATATAAATCTAGGCATTCGACTGGCCGGTTTAGGTAGGACGAAGTTCATATAGTAAAGAATGTCAGACCGGTTACTGCCTTAGGAAAGCTATTCGAAGTTGGAATAAATGTGTCTAGCCTGAATTTACAATTCAATTTGATAACTCACAAAAAAGTCAAGACGGAATATTAATATCAAAATTGTAACAATAATGAACTTGCCTCGCAACCACGTTTGAATCAAATGAATCTATTTTTACTGAATATTAATATTTATGTATTTATGTATGCAGTCGCTGATCCACTTGGCACAGGATAGAGATGCCTGGAGAATATTGGTTGGAAGAAGAATTACTGGTGGTTACGACCCTGCCTTGAGGAATCGACAAAGAAGATTCCTAAAAAGTTCTTTTTGTATATTACTAGTTGAAAAAAAATAATCATACTACTACTACATTAGCATACTACTTAGGAACTGGATTTGGTATTTTAGTACAAGAAGTACAAGTAATTAATGAATATTGGTTGATGGCAAATCACGAGAATACATTAAATAATTATGTGGTTGGTGGTAGGTACGCTGGGTATCGAAATTATCACATTACTATGTATTATAGTTTAAATAGTTAAACTGAGTACCAGCAATCTGCACAATCACAGACTGATAACGCTTGAAACTTACCAACTAAACATCGTTTCACTATAATTATCAAACGCACGAAAGCACCATCTCGAATATTATTATCTACCAGTCACAATGTTATTAGATATGTGCTGAATATTCCTCTAATTAAAATCAATACTCATATTTTTTAAACTATGGCTGAAATTTAATCAAGGCTCTATATTTAATATACGGTCAAAAATTAGTTATTTAATACATAAAGTTACGACATTTATTTAATTCCAGACAAATCGTCTTTTGGGTAACAAAACCGCCCACAGCTCCGGCCATTCCAAGTTCACATTAGTAAATCCAAATTACCCGTTCAATGATTCGAGTCCGTAATCACATTCCCCTGCCAATGTGGGAAACATTAATTTGGGAGGTACGATTATTTATGTCCGTAGACAAGTTTTGTCTACGTTTCTTGTTCTCCCTTTTGCTCTAATGGGTGTTGATAGTAATCACCAATAAATAAAGCCCTAGTTTACGTAAATAGAGTGTCAGGCAGCAAAATTCTTTCATTACAGACTCCTTTGTATGTATGTATTTTGTTTTGCAATTAAATTAGTTTCTCTGGAACTGACCAGTTTTAAATAATTTTTGATCCTTAGTCTGTGTGATCCTAGTTGACCGGTATAAAGAGTGCCTAACGCACTCCATCCCAAATATAATACAATTTCTTATAATTTAATAAAATTTGTATGTATTGAAATAATATATTTCAATGTCAGATAACAATCAAAAGCATAGATTTGTTTTGATTAGAATTTAAGATTTACATAAGATATACCTAATTTAGACTGTATATAACTAAAATAACTATTTGTTACGAAATTACTATGTAACCATAATACATCGCAGGACTAAACCCTATCAATAACAAAAAAAAGCACTAAAATACGATCATTTTTAAAAAGTGAAGTGAAATTAGAAGAATAGTAACCTTTTCCGATTCAAATGTTGTATTCGGTAAGTCAAAGTAAGTTGCTCAGATCTAGAAGGCAGCAAATTTACCAAATAGTTTGGGGACGTAATGAATACGCATCATAAAACATTAGATCCCTATTTGCCCTATAGTCCCTACCTAAGGCTCAGGCTAAATCTACCCTTTTGAACTGTGTCCAACAAAAAGCAAAATGGGTCCATGCGATAAAAGGATTAAAATTTGCGAAATTTATCGCTTTAGGCGGAATTAAAACTGTCCGAGTGTGAATAGATTTGATACTGTCGCGATTTTAGAGATTAACTTAACTACCAAGGGCAGAAAACGGCAATAAAAATATTTTACAATAGGATTTTTTTAATACTAATTTTAATTAAGAATATTTACCTTACTTCCGATGGTTGCGGATTCGATTACTCGCATAATACAAATATTATTATATGTATTCATGAGTATTTGTATGTTTGTATGAGTCCTATTGTTTTCTATATATTATATGTATGCAATTACAAAAAAATCATGTAGTTAAAAAAAGTTTAAGTTTTTTTTAAGTATTTATATGAATTGTATAGTACCTACCTTTGGACTTTTTAAACTTTGTAATATTGCATTTTATTAGCACCTCTTTTATGATATGTTGTAATTTGTAATAAATTCAACTTCTTTCTATCAGCCAACAAGGTTTTATTATTAATTTAAAATACACAAAAGTATATTTTATATATATTAAAGACAGGAAACACAACAAAATTCGTTGGTTTTATCAATTACACTTAATCGTAGATTTCTTCGAATTACTCCAAAAACCATTATCATGTCAAAGTTCTGGGAATGCCCCAAAGTTATAAGGAGCACGCAACATTTATCGTAACCCTGAAATCTAGACTTCAGCAGTCGCTATATCAGTAATAGACTGATCTAAACGACCGACCCACCAATTGAAACTGTGTTATTCTAAACTCATAAGTTTAATAATGAAATAGTTATTGTAAACTCGTGAACGTCTTATAACTACATTATGCTGTATCACATAAATAGCAATTTAGATATATAATCAATAAGTAATACATAAGTTGGGATTTTTTTATCTTATAATAAAAATTATATCTGTCCTAAACTCATTACAGTTAAACGATTCGACTACATTTTTTTACATAGACAGTGGATGTTCATGCTATTAATACACAAGTATATGTATTTGAAAGGATCTACCGGGTTAAGCATATGAAAACTGAACTCGCGTCTGATAAAAACTTCTTACATTTTTCATCTAAAATAGCCACACACTTAATCTCACACCCTAACCCCTATAGTAAGGGAATAATGGGGAAAGGTTCTATTTATGTAACCCCTTAACGAATTTTAAAAAATAGTAACCGTTCCAAATTTTTAATCTTTTACCTTCTTGTTACTTCTTTATTCAGACAGGATGGTATTTTTATATTCTAAATACAATATTCATTTTTACCCCAGGCTATAATAGGTGCCCAATTAATCATTATACCATCTAAGGCGGGATTGTAATTATTTTTGATATGGGTTTATCGTGGTAAAAAAATATTACCTGAACCGTCTGCAATTAATTGATGTTTGGTAGTTGATTTTAGGGTAATAACTTAGTAATAATGAATTTACATTGACTTGCAATATACAAAAGTTTATATGATTTAATGCACTAATCACAGGAATTATTGGTTGATATTTATAAGTTTATTTTAGTGTTCAATACCCCATTAATTGAAGAACGATGTAGTAGTAATTACATAATATCATGCTACGACCAATAGGAATGCAATTTCAATGAAAATTTTCATAACAAAATATCCTTATTCAGAGTATCTGTTTGTATGTGGCTTATAAGTCGCGGGTCAGCTAATATTTAATAAAGTAGGTACAATATGGCTGTTTTCTGATTTAGCGTACTGTCTATGACTACCCATCTGATGAAATACAGTTACCGTAGTTTTTCGTCATCTCGTATACTAGGGGCGTCACTATTGTGCTCCATTAAACAGCATAGTATTTTACTTTCTATTCATCATAACTCCATTTTTATCGTGACGATAAAATTGTATGATATAGTCGGACGTAGAACTATAAAAGCGATTATTGTCTAAATAACCCTAAACAGTACAAAAGTAAATTGAACACGATAAACGATCGAATTTTCTCACACCGCCGTTGTTAATTGTTGAAGTTTCGTTAGATTATAATTCGGCTATCTGATTTAGGAGGTGATTCTTCTCCGGAACTAATATGCATGTGTGAGACGATTTATGAATATGAATGGAGTACTGGGTAAGGATGGATACAAGTCAATGACACACGGTTCTCACCTGTGAGACAGTCACAGTGATACTGTTATTATTTACATAGAAATTCTCTACTTCAAGTCTCTTAAAGAAATCATTTGACTTTCATGACTGTTCTTAAATTGAATCTGTATACTGAACTGGACGGTAGAGAAAGAATATTATAATAAAAAAAATTGACGTTCTATGACGTTTTAAATTTGATTGTGACATGTAAATTTGATAAGTTAAGGAAATGGATGAAATAAGAATGCGTGTACTAATAGTTAAATGCATTCGTGCATTCTTTTTTCATTCATTTTCACAACTCAGACTGATGCTTGTGTCATGGGTGCTAGGCATCTGATACAAATACATAGACACTTTTTTTAGCAAATACATACATAGTACACATAGAAAACACCCAGACAGATACAAACAATCATACACATGAATACCAATGTTTGTACGGTACGATGAATCAAACCCGCACCCACCTGAAATAAATCGGTATGCTAAACCACTAGACCACCGAGGCCTGTTGTATCTGTTTGGTGATTTTTTCTTCCGGTATTCTTATATTCCACAATTCCAAAGTAATGCTGGAAATAATTTATATTAATATACCTAGCTCATAAGCTTGTTTTAGTATACAAGTAAAAGCAGACATGTTTCAGTTTCTACTGTGGTCATGCACATGCAACTTGCGTACAATTTAATTGCACGGAGAAACTTAGCTCGCGTTCTCATTTTGAAAACCATAGACAAGATAGAGTTAAATATAGTAACTACATAAATTATATGAAAATTAACTGTGTCACTACTAGACTGTTTCACTTGATGTTACGAAAACTATTGATTTATATCAAACTCCCACCTACACTGAAATATCACCGCTATTTATAGAATCTTTTATATTTTTCGACGAAATTTTGTTTAGGAATTCTCAATCAAATTTTTGTATCAATTAGAGCATTTTATTAGTAAAATTTACACGTAACTTATAGTATACATATATTTGTGAAATCTATTTATATATTGAATTAAATTAATCTGTTTTTGTAATAAATCCGGCGACAACAAATTATCTAATTGTACAGAATATCTAATATTATTTACTACAAGTAATTAAGTATAAAGTTATATAGCTGAAAAGGTGTAATTTGTCACAAGTTTAATTAAACAAAATTAATAAGCCCATATTTTATTTCCCTTTCACTGACGGCCTAGGTGACCTAGCGGTTTAGCATACTGCCTTATTTCCGATGGTCGCGGATTCGATTCCTCGCACAGTGTGGGTGTTTTCTATGTGGACTATGTATGTATTTACAAAATAAAAGTATCTACATATATCAGTTGTCCAGGACCGAGTCGAGATGGCGCTGTGTGAATTATCCTGTGATTATTATTATAATTCACATAATATAATAAACAATTATTTCATAATCAACAAACATGTACAAGGTATTTATGCGTCCATCATACTGAAACCGTTTGCAACTTGAAGGGTTCTACTCTTTTGAACTGGAAATCTTGAGTTGAATGACCTACTAAATACCTGTAATTTTACTTAGCGTAGATACTTTCATTCTGAATTAATATGCTTATATATTACTCACCAGTACTGTAATATTATTTATTGTGTTATCTGTGACAGTACTTAAATTGTAGATACAGCTGGTTTACAATAATATAATTCAAAGTTAATGTAAAGTAGTCATAGTTTTCTCAATATAAACCTGTTCGTGATTCTTAATAATTAATGAACTGTCATATCTTATGTTTAAAATTTGAACAGAATATAAAAGAAAGGTGCTAAACTACAGATATAATGGGTGGACAAAGGTATGCGTGCCGAATACAGACGACTTTTGAGGCCGGGTCTCCCCCCAGTATTACAACATGGAGCTTAAAGGCTTAGTTGAAGTTCAGAATGGGTGAACTCTGTTCTGATATTCATTGTTAGCAGTGTTCTGATATTAATAAATAATTGTTATAATATCCTAACCAAAATTATAAATATAAAAAGTGGGTGGAAGGGCATTGTCAGTAATGTGGATAAATAACTCCATTGCTAGCAATGTATCATGTCAGGTTGACCTCCACCCGGTCCCTCCTGGAAAGTCATGTTAAATTTCTGGTGACTTTGCGACTATGAGCTAACTGTTAACACACCATTCCATTATCAACCCTTAAAAAAATTTGATTTCATTTCCAATTGATACAACTAATCTTCTTGATCATTGGATCATTTAGCATCGGAAATGACGTAGGCTACTTCATATACCTACGCATACGAAGCTAGAAGTGTATATCGTAAACAAATATTATAATAATGAGGCAAAGTTAGGATGTTTTGAGTTATCTACGGTACTAGTGATCCGATTTTTAATATTCCTTTAGTGTTGAAGAACCTATTTATCACGGAAGGCTATATATATATAGCTATATATATTATACGCTATACATAACCAATAGGAGCGGTGCTGTACAGAAAAATGTTGCATAAACGGTAAAAATGTGATATAGATGAGTTAACAAGTCATGTAGTTACTTACATATATAGATATAGTAATTCCACGTATATATATCAGTTCATTGTTTGGTCTAAATATAAAGATGGTAAAATCTGACTGCCTTTTTTAACTGTGCCATGAATGCAGATAGGCGATAGAAGTTTCCAAAATCTAAATAAACATTTCTGATTCGTCTGAACATCAATTACGTACACTGATCAGACGGTACATGAGTAAAATACTGAGATTTAGTCTGCGGCTACTTTATATTCACAGAGGTGACTTGAGTTAGAACTAATTAGATATTCTAACACTTGAACCTAACCGCTTCAAAGGGTCGAAGGTTCGTCATCAAGTCCTTTGCTAACTAAATTATTACATGTATATATATAATATATAGAGTACCGATCCTAGCTGTGATATATTTCATTTTTTTTGTGATATTTTAGTTAACATTTTTTTAAGAACAACGGCTTTTACGTTAATTTTATCGCAAGATAAAGGAATTTTTATATAGATAGAAAATAATTTATAGCACCTAATATCTACCTTAATAAATTATGACATAAGAAAATAATATTGTTTAAAGCATGAGGGTCAAGTCTAGATGATATTTAATTTTTTAGTGATATTAAATTAGCTAACATATTTTTTAAGAACAACGCCTATCGCATTATTTTTAACACGAGTTTAACAAATTTTTATGTAGTTTAATAAATGAAACTAATCTAAAGTACTTACTATCTTCTTAAATATATATATGACATAAGAACATAAAAATAAATATTGAATATGAAAGTGAGAAGAATTCAGTTGTCCTGTTCTATTTACTACCAGCATACAGTCTGACTGCAAAACAAAAGGTGATATGCAGACAACTTTGTATATAGTGCCCCTATTAAATATACATGAATATTGTTTTAAATTAAAAAAATCTTGAAAAAATGAGATACCAAGATCCCATCAAAGTTAACACAGTGTTATTAGGATAACTCTTAAATACTTTTTATTTTGTAGCAATAATTATAGAAAAATCCACGGCCGGACGCGTTGAGGTGCGTTTCAAAAGCCAGTTTAAATTATAGCGGTAAGGTAAAAAATGAGTCGGCCGTATTAGTCGAATCAATTATATGGTCATCTGGGAGCAGGTAAACAGGTTCTGTGCCAGTCCGCCGACGGTTGGAACCAACTGCACAATATAATACAAAAGATCGTGTTCTGATGAGTTACCGTAGTTTTTCGTCATCTCGTATACTAGGGGCGTCACTATTGTGCTCCATTAAACAGCATAGTATTTTGCTTACTATTCATCATAACTCCATTTTTATCGTGACGATAAAATCGTACGATATAGTCGGACGTAAAACTATAAAAGCGATTATTGTCTAAATAACCCTAAACAGTACAAAAGTAAATTGAACACGATAAACGATCGAATTTTCTCACACCGCCTTTGTTAATTGTTGAAGTTTCGTTAGATTATAATTCGGCTATCTGATTTAGGAGGTGATTCTTCTCCGGAACTAATATGCATGTGTGAGACGATTTATGAATATGAATGGAGTACTGGGTAAGGATGGATACAAGTCAATGACACACGGTTCTCACCTGTGAGACAGTCACAGTGATACTGTTATTATTTACATAGAAATTCTCTACTTCAAGTCTCTTAAAGAAATCATTTGACTTTCATGACTGTTCTTAAATTGAATCTGTATAGGGAACTGGACGGTAGAGAAAGAATATTATAATAAAAAAAATTGACGTTCTATGACGTTTTAAATTTGATTGTGACATGTAAATTTGATAAGTTAAGGAAATGGATGAAATAAGAATGTGTGTACGAATAGTTAAATGTCTATTCGTGCATTCTTATTTCATCCATTTTCACAACTCAGACTGATGCTTGTGTCATGGGTGCTAGGCATCTGATACAAATACATAGACACTTTTTTTAGCAAATACATACATAGTACACATAGAAAACACCCAGACAGATACAAACAATCATACACATGAATACCGATGTTTGTACGGTGCGATGAATCAAACCCGCACCCATCTGAAATAAATCGGTATGCTAAACCACTAGACCACCGAGGCCTGTTGTATCTGTTTGGTGATTTTTTCTTCCGGTATTCTTATATTCCACAATTCCAAAGTAATGCTGGAAATAATTTATATTAATATACCTAGCTCATAAGCTTGTTTTAGTATACAAGTAAAAGCAGACATGTTTCAGTTTCTACTGTGGTCATACACATGCAACTTGCGTACAATTTAATTGCACGGAGAAACTTAGCTCGCGTTCTCATTTTGAAAACCATAGACAAGATAAAGGTAAATATAGTAACTACATACATTATATGAAAATTAACTGTGTCACTACTAGACTGTTTCACTTGATGTTACAAAAACTATTGATTTATATCAAACTCCCACCTACACTGAAATATCACCGCTATTTATAGAATCTTTTATATTTTTCGACGAAATTTTGTTTAGGAATTCTCAATCAAATTTTTGTATCAATTATAGCAATATATTAGAAAAAATTACACGTAACTTATAGTATACATATATTTGTGAAATCTATTTATATATTGAATTAAATTAATCTGTTTTTGTAATAAATCCGGCGACAACAAATTATCTAATTGTACAGAATATCTAATATTATTTACTACAAGTAGTTATATAAGTATAATAGTTTATATAGCTGAAAAGGTGTAATTTGTCACAAGTTTAATTAAACAAAATTAATAAGCCCATATTTTATTTCCCTTTCACTGACGGCCTAGGTGACCTAGCGGTTTAGCATACTGCCTTATTTCCGATGGTCGCGGATTCGATTCCTCGCACAGTGTGGGTCTTTTCTATGTGGACTATGTATGTATTTACAAAATAAAAGTATCTACATATATCAGTTGTCCAGGACCGAGTCGAGATGGCGCTGTGTGAATTATCCTGTGATTATTATTATAATTCACATAATATAATAAACAATTATTTCATAATCAACAAACATGTACAAGGTATTTATGCGTCCATCATACTGAAACCGTTTGCAACTTGAAGGGTTCTACTCTTTTGAACTGGAAATCTTGAGTTGATTGACCTACTAAATACCTGTAATTTTACTTAGCGTAGATACTTTCATTCTGAATTAATATGCTTATATATTACTCACCAGTACTGTAATATTATTTATTGTGTTATCTGTGACAGTACTTAAATTGTAGATATAGCTGGTTTACAATAATATAATTCAAAGTTAATGTAAAGTAGTCATAGTTTTCTCAATATAAACCTGTTCGTAATTCTTAATAATTAATGAACTGTCATATCTTATGTTTAAAATTTGAACAGAATATAAAAGAAAGGTGCTAAACTACAGACATAATGGGTGGACAAAGGTATGCGTGCTGAATACAGACGACTTTTGAGGCCGGGTCTCCCCCCAGTATTACAACATGGAGCTTAAAGGCTTAGTTGAAGTTCAGAATGGGTGAACTCTGTTCTGATATTCATTGTTAGCAGTGTTCTGATATTAATAAATAATTGTTATAATATCCTAACCAAAATTATAAATATAAAAAGTGGGTGGAAGGGCATTGTCAGTAATGTGGATAAATAACTCCATTGCTAGCAATGTATCATGTCAGGTTGACCTCCACCCGGTCCCTCCTGGAAAGTCATGTTAAATTTCTGGTGACTTAGTAATATATATAAATTTCAGCTTTATTAAAATGACGTAAGTTTATTTCTAAAATAGTATAGTTTAGGGGGGTCCGGCGGGGGGTTGGAACCACACTAAGTGTCTGGCAACGAGCAGAGCAAGTTATAATACTGTTACGAGCAATATGTGAAAAAATGGAGCATCTTAAAATAACGAATTTGATATGAAATTGTATACACCGTTGTTACCCAATATACGGTTTCAATGAGTCTGGCAGGATAAGGAACCAAGGCAACTGTCTGGCAATTCAGGAAACTCAGTTTAATAGTTCTCTCAATAATATATATAAAGTTCAGCTTTATTAAAATGACGTAAGTTTATTTCTAAAATAGTATAGTTTAGGGGGGTCCGGCGGGGGTTGGAACCACACTAAGTGTCTGGCAACGAGCAGAGCAAGTTATAATACTGTTACGAGCAATATGTGAAAAAATGGAGCATCTTAAAATAACGAATTTGATATGAAATTGTATACACCGTTGTTACCCAATATACGGTTTCAATGAGTCTGGTAGGATAAGGAACCAAGAAAACTGTCTGGCAATTTAGGAAACTCAGTTTGAGAGAACTCTCAATAATATATATATAAATTTCAGCTTTATTAAAATGACGTAAGTTTATTTATAAAATAGTATAGTTTAGGGGGTCCGGCGGGGGTTGGAGCCACACTAAGGGTCTGGCAACGAGCAGAGCAAGTTATAATACTGTTACGAGCAATATATGAAAAAATGGAGCATCTTAAAATAACGAATTTGATATGAAATTGTATACACCGTTGTTACCCAATATATGGTTTCAATGAGTCTGGCAGGATAAGGAACCAAGGAAACTGTCTGGCAATTTAGGAAACTCAGTTTAATAGTTCTCTCAATAATATATATAAAGTTCAGCTTTATTAAAATAACGTAAGTTTATTTCTAAAATAGTATAGTTTAGGGGGGTCCGGCGGGGGGTTGGAACCACACTAAGTGTCTGGCAATGAGCAGCGCAAGTTATAATTATGCTACGAACAATATATGAAAATATGGAGTTTCTTAAAATAACTAATTTGATATGAAATTTTTTACACCTTTGTTACCTGTTACCTGCCAAAGGAACCACGATCCACGTTTCATGTTTGGGGATCGTTCTTACCTATGTTGGGGACACACATACAAGAACTTTCACGGTTACTAAAATGACGTATGTCTGGCCGTCGTGGGCTCTTGCTCTATAATGAGGTAAAGTTAGGATGTTTTGAGTTATCTACGGTACTAATGATCCGATTTTTAATATTCCTTTAGTGTTGAAGAACCTATTTATCACGGAAGGCTATATATATATAGCTATATATATTATACGCTATACATAACCAATAGGAGCGGTGCTGTACAGAAAAATGTTGCATAAACGGTAAAAATGTGATATAGATGACTTAGCAAGTCATGTAGTTACTTACATATATAGATATAGTAATTCCACGTATATATATCAGTTCATTGTTTGGTCTAAATATAAAGATGGTAAAATCTGACTGCCTTTTTTAACTGTGCCATGAATGCAGATAGGCGATAGAAGTTTCCAAAATCTAAATAAACATTTCTGATTCGTCTGAACATCAATTACGTACACTGATCAGACGGTACATGAGTAAAATACTGAGATTTAGTCTGCGGCTACTTTATATTCACAGAGGTGACTTGAGTTAGAACTAATTAGATATTCTAACACTTGAACCTAACCGCTTCAAAGGGTCGAAGGTTCGTCATCAAGTCCTTTGCTAACTAAATTATTACATGTATATATATAATATATAGAGTACCGATCCTAGCTGTGATATATTTCATTTTTTTTGTGATATTTTAGTTAACATTTTTTTAAGAACAACGGCTTTTACGTTAATTTTATCGCAAGATAAAGGAATTTTTATATAGATAGAAAATAATTTATAGCACCTAATATCTACCTTAATAAATTATGACATAAGAAAATAATATTGTTTAAAGCATGAGGGTCAAGTCTAGATGATATTTAATTTTTTAGTGATATTAAATTAGCTAACATATTTTTTAAGAACAACGCCTATCGCATTATTTTTAACACGAGATTAACAAATTGAAACTTTTATTATGTTTTCAAAGGCGAGATTATTGAAAAGTCAATGATTTACTTTTATATTTGATTTTATTGCGAGGAAAAATAATAGTACTGTTTCTACGTAACAGGACACACCCAATCTCTTAACAGTGATATTTATCTACCATCATAAAAAAAATAAAAATAAAAATATCAAATTATATGTGGGTAGTTTGAAACAGAGAACAAGGTGGTAAAATTAAATGTTGCAGTAAATATGTGCTTAGGTACAAACAAAAAACATCTAACATACCGCCCACCAAGGACATATTATGACAAGTATGTCCTTCAACACCGCCCACCTTGCTACTGTATCAATTATTTAAATCACTAAATTATCTTAATTAAGCCATAGTTATATCTAATAACAATTATGTAAAAAAAATGTAAACAATTAACAATAAACTATAATGAAGTAACATGCTGATGATTAATATGCAAAAATTATAAGATCTTGTTTTAACTTTGATCTTCTAATATCAACAATTTCACCTTATCATGTATACAATACAACAGTTAGTCAGATACAACGCAGTGAATTAAACGAAAAAAAAAAAAAAAAATAATAAACAAATCTGGTCTGTTGACCTACGCATGTATGCAACATATCATAATAATGCTTACATATGAATACTTTTACCTAGACATATTTGAATTATTTACTGACACTTTGTATATTTACACTAATAAGTGCGAAACGAAACTGATCTCAAACAAAATATTACTCATAGTTATTTAGTTATAGGTAGCACGCATAATTTAGAGGTAGGCCTTTTGATTACTGAATCTTTAGTACTCAAAGTTACTACTCGTGTAAGTTTATCAGGACCCGGGTGCTTCTGTTCTACCTTTCCCAATAACCACCTACCTGGAGGCAAATCGTCTTCTTTTACCAGTACTATATCACCAATGTTTGGTTCCGGTATTTGGTGGGCCCATTTATGTCGCTGTAAAAACTGATTTAAATAATCCTGAGACCAAAGACGCCAAAAATTTGCAACATTCTCTGTGATAGTTGCCATCGTCTAAGAGTAGTTATACCAGAATCCTCATAATTTGAATCGGGTACTACAACAAGTGGTTCACCGACTAGGAAATGGGCTGGTGTTAACACTGTTTCTTCGGTTTGGTCAGCCACGTATGATAACGGTCTCGAATTAAGACACGCTTCAATTTGTGCCAGCACTGTTATCATCTCTTCAAAGGTCAACGTCGAGTTTCCAACAACTCTTCTTAAATGGTATTTTACAGATTTTATCCCCCCCTCCCAGAGCCCCCCAAAGTTAGGAGCACGAGGCGGGATAAAATGCCACTCTGTTCCGTTGGTTGCAAGTGATTGGGCCAATTCTGGTATAAATTTGGATTTTTCCTCCTTGAATAAGTCGCTTAGCTCCCGCGCAGCGCCCACAAAGTTAGTGCCGTTGTCGCTATACAAATGAGAACAACGGCCACGTCTGGCAACAAATCTCTTAAATGCAGCCAGAAACCCTTTAGATGTCAAATCACTAACTGCTTCCAAGTGCACAGCGCGTGTAGACATGCATATGAAGAGTGCAATGTAACCTTTGTAAGACTTGTTACCTCTGCCCTTAGAGACCCTGATATTAATGGGACCGGCGTAGTCTACTCCACTACATAAAAAAGGTTTCCGACATGGTGTCACGCGTGGAGATGGCAGTTGTCCCATTAACTGTGCTCGTGTTTTCGATGAATACCTAATACAGATTACACATTTTCTTACGTAAGCCTTGACCAGAATCTTCATGCCAATGATCCAAAATTGAGATCTGAGGTAAGTTATCATAATTTGAGGGCCACCGTGCAGAGTCTTTTCATGTGCATCTGCGATAAGAAGATGTGTAAATTGGCCGTTTTTGGGAATTAGCATTGGATGTTTACGATTGTAATTCAATTGAGATATCTCCAATCGTCCACCAACTCTAAGAATTCCTGTAGAATCAATAAAAACATTTAACGATTTTAGTGCCTTGCCTGTTGTACATAAGCTTTTTTTACTTTTTAGTTCCTCCAGCTCCTCTGAGAATTGTTCTTCTTGACATTTTCTAACACATACCACTTTGGATTCATCTATTTCAGAAGGAGTAATGTAAATAGTAGTGTGTCTCGTTGTTACTGGACTTCTTAAGTATAAGAATCGCCTGCAATAAGCCACAATTCGAAGTAACTTGGAAAGCGATGAGAATTTGTTCCAGAATGTAAAATCCAACATAGTTGTATGAACTTTCACTTCTTCGAGTTTAGTTATCAGATGTTTTGGTTTTTTATACTCTATTACTCTCTGCCTTAAAAATTCTGGACCCTGAAACCAAATTGAAGTCTGACCCAGATCAGTAGGAGATACACCTCGTGAAGCACAGTCTGCGGGATTTTGTTTAGAGGACACATGTGACCAGTGATGTGTATCCAAAATACTCAATATATCTGAGACTCTGTTGGCAACGAATGTTTTCCAGCGGCTTGGATGGCTATTTAACCACGCTAAAACGACTTCCGAATCCGTCCAAGCGTGCAGATCGCTCTGATTGATATGCAAATCATCGGCTACGTCTACAATCAATCTCGCTAATAACACTGCACCACACAATTCTAACCTCGGAATAGACACTTGTCTGATGGGTGCCACTTTCGTTTTTGAGGTAACTAACGAAATATGTACGTTGCCTTCCGAGTCGACGGATCTTATATAGACAACGGCCGCATAAGCCATTTTCGAGGCGTCTGAGAACCCGTGTAATTCGGTTTTTACATTTTTACATCGTGTACCCAACCAACGAGGAATTTTTATGGAGCGCAATGATACTAATCCATGTCGGTAAGTATTCCATTCCAATAGTAAGTTACTAGGAACTTCTTCATCCCATTTAATCCCGGCTAGCCAAAGCTTTTGAATTATAACTTTAGCTAAAATGATAGTAGGTGCTAACCATCCTAGAGGGTCAAATAACCGTGAAATATCGGATACAATAATTCTTTTTGTTGCAGGTTCTAGTTGCCGCTGGATTTCCACTGAATACTGAAAAACATCAGCATGAGGATCCCAGGTAAGTCCAAGAATTTTATGATTATTATCAACCTTTATTTCTAAGTCTTGGTTTAATTTTAATTTTTCTTCTTTCATTTGATTGCATAAGTCTCTATTATTACTAATCCATTTTTCTAACTGAAAGCCCCCTTTCACTAAAATTTTATTCATGTTTTTATAAATATTAAATCCTTCTTCAATTGTTTCAGCTCCTGTCATGAGGTCATCAATATAAAAATCATTTAAAATTATTTTTGCAATTATTGGATTATTCTGGCATTCATCACGAGCAACCTGTTGTAATGAACGTACAGCCAGATACGGACCAGAAGCAGTTCCAAACGTAACCGTAGAAAGCTCGTATTCTTCAATCTCGTTTTCTGGTTTATTTTTCCATAAAATGCGTTGAAAAATACGATCATTTTTATGAACTAAAACCTGCCGATACATTTTAACAATATCGGCAACTAAAACAATAGGATGCGTTCTCCAGCGAGTAATAAGATGATGAATATCGGCTTGCAAGGTAGGACCAACCATTAAATTGTCATTTAATGACACACCATTTTTACCTTTGCAGGAGGCGTCAAATACAACTCGTATCTTCGTGGTTGTTTTATCCTCCCGAATGACTGCATGATGAGGTAAGTACACGGCATTTTTATTATTTTCTTCTTCCCTAGGTACCCTGGTCATATGATGAAGCTCTAAATATTCGTGTATGACTCTTGTATATTCTTCTCTAAGATTACTATTCTTTTGAAATCTATATTGTAAGCTATTTAATCTTCTCTCAGCTATTACTCTAGTTTCACCTTTCCTACATTCTGGTTCAGCATCTCGTAGCGGAAGTCGAACAATGTAACGACCACTCTTATCTCGACTGGTAGTTTTCTCAAATAATTCCTCACATTTCGCTTCTTCCGGTGTAAGCATTTTTGTTTTTTCAGATGGCTCCGCTTCCAGCTCCCAAAACCGTTTCAATAACGTATCATAATCTACGATCGTATGCATAACACCAATATGCGATTGAACATCAGAATTATAATCTGCATCAATAGCACCAGATATAACCCAACCGAATGCTGTATCCTGAGCAACAAGTGATCCAGTCGAGCTTCTTCTCAAACCTTCTCGAATGACTTGACTGTAAATTTCAGCACCTAACAAAACATCTATTTTGTTAGGTCTATAATATTCAGGATCAGCCAGTTCATCCTTATTAAGGTCAACCAATTCTATTACCTTCTTAACCTTCATAACTGGAAGAAGGGATGTAATAGATTTTAATACATAAGCCTTAAGTTGTATAATATAATTTGGATCTACTCTAGACTGCATTTTGACTGTCACTGTATAATTGGACCTGACATTTTTGTCTCCTCCTACACCTATAATACTGTGCCTGGATGGCATTTTTTTAATCCTAAGTACTGAGCTGTCATCTCAGTAATAAATGAACCTTGTGACCCTTGATCTAACAAAGCTCTTATATCCCTGTATGTTCCATCTTTCGACTCAGCTTTTACATGAGCTGTGGTCAGTAAAACTGTGCCATAACAATTTCCTGTCGAAAGATATGAATCACTAGGCTTCAAGTGTTTTGTGGTAATACTATGATTTACCGTTACCTCCTTCGTCGACTCTGTATTTTCAGTAGACGAAATTTCCTCACTCCCTCCATTGACTTCACAATTAGATCTTGCAACGCTGTGCACACTGGGGTGCAGTAATGTATGGTGACGTCTTTTACAAACGTGGCATCTGAGAGATGTTTTACAAAACTTGGCAGAGTGGTTACCTGTTAAACATATAAAGCATAGTCCATTTTCTTGTGCAAATTTACGACGAGAATCATTTGATTCCTTGCCGAAACCCTTACACGACGTTATTCTATGGGCAGCTGAACAAAATACACACGTGACTATTTTTTTATCGACATTTTTGGTATATGCATGAAAAGATTGAGTGTTCTTTTGGGATCTGTCAACTAAAGACCTACCATCTAAATTTTCTAGACCTCGAAAACGACCGGTTAAAAATTCACTGAATTGTGCAAATGTTGGTAATTCATCACTCGAATCTGATGAGACCTTTAACTCCCACACCTTTCTTGTCTCCTTGTCTAGTTTCGCACCTATTATATGTATTACAATTATATCCCACGAAGACACATCGACTCCTAAATTTTTTATAGCGTCTAAACAATCTGTAGTGGTACTTAAAAGTCTTTTAATTTCATTTGCCGATTCGAGAGTTAAACCCTTTTGGTTTAATAATCGCTTCAAAATAGCGTTAGCTAAGAATTTTTTATTATTATACATAGTTTCCAATTTATTCCAACTACTTTTATAATTTTCCGCAGTAACATTTACATTTCTCAATAACATTTCAGCATCACCCGATAAATGACCTTTTAAATAATAAAATTTTTGTGCGTCATCTAAATTCTTATTTGTGTGTAGAAGGCCTAAGAATAAATCTCTAAATGTATGCCACTCCGTATATTTGCCTGTGTATATAGGAATTTTAATTTCTGGTAATTTTACGTTATGTCCTGAATTTACACTTTGACTGCTACATGAACTTGGACTAGACATTTTTAATTTGTTTAACATGTCTTTTAATTCTGATTTATATAATACATATAATTCTTCCACCTCATCATAAACACCATTATTATAATATTCTGAATTCAGTAACTCAGATTTTTTGACTTCACAAATAATTTGAGTATGTGTTTGTGTGAATTGAATCCACTGTCTTTCAACATTTTCTAACCGTGCTTCAATGTATGAAATAGATAATCTATCCTTTGGGGACTTTTTAAAATTAGACCTAGCTTTACCTATATTAAATTTTACATCTTTCTGTACGTTACTTAATGATTCCATGATTAATATTATAAGATCCAATGAATATATATCTAATTAATTAACCTTATTAGTCTTACAATCAAAATATATAATCTATTTTATATAATGTAAGAGATAGGTCTCCAAGTGCATTAAAATAAGAACAAAAATCACAATATATTTTTTTTGCAATAAGTAAATGAATAACTCAATGATGACAAAGTCCAAAGTCCATATAAGTATCGCGCGGGTAAAGTCTATTTGTATATTCTTGAAACACTTTTGAATATTACTTTTTTTGGTAAAATTAAAATTGTACTCACGGTTTTATCACTTCACACTCACTTGCATCTAATTCAAATAGTAAAAATCTTCTCACTTTATTAGGTACCTGCTATAGGTACGCTGAATTCACAATTTTTTCCACTGCCTTTTGCCTCCCGTACGTCGTTCCTCCGGGAATGAACCTCCCGGATCCTATTCGCCGTTGCCAGCTGATGGGATAATTAGATAGCAATCCTGGTTTGCTATCTTGTGAGACGTAGGGTGATTATCACTTCACCACCGGTGATTATATCAAAAAACACCTTTAGCCAATATCCGGCTCGAAGGACCATGAAACTTTTATTACGTTTTCAAAGGCGAGATTATTGAAAAGTCAAGGATTAACTTTTATATTTGATTTTATTGCGAGGAAAAACAATAGTACTGTTTCTACGTAACAGGACACACCCAATCTCTTAACAGTGATATTTATCTACCATCATAAAAAAAATAAAAATAAAAATATCAAATTATATGTGGGTAGTTTGAACCAGAGAACAAGGTGGTAAAATTAAATGTTGCAGTAAATATGTGCTTAGGTACAAACAAAAAACATCTAACACAAATTTTTATGTAGTTTAATTAAAGTACTTACTATCTTCTTAAATATATATATGACATAAGAACATAAAAATAAATATTGAATATGAAAGTGAGAAGAATTCAGTTGTCCTGTTCTATTTACTTAGCATACAGTCTGACTGCAAAACAAAAGGTGATATGCAGACAACTTTGTATATAGTGCCCCTATTAAATCTACATGAATATTGATTTAAATTAAAAAAAAAACTTGAAAAAATGAGATACCAAGATCCCATCAAAGTTAACACAGTGTTATTAGGATAACTCTTAAATACTTTTTATTTTGTAGCAATAATTATAGAAAAATCCACGGCCGGACGCGTTGAGGTGCGTTTCAAAAGCCAGTTTAAATTATAGCGGTAAGGTAAAAAATGAGTCGGCCGTATTAGTCGAATCAATTATATGGTCATCTGGGAGCAGGTAAACAGGTTCTGTGCCAGTCCGCCGACGGTTGGAACCAACTGCACAATATAATACAAAAGATCGTGTTCTGATGACTTAACTAGGAATATTAAATGAATACATTTATCTGCGTGTAGATTTTGCGTTGTAAAGAGGAATATTACTGTGATTTTGCTTGAAAACATTTGCTTCTGTATGCCGAGATATGATTATGCTGATTAGTACACCCGTATCTTTGTCTAAATACTCCTAAATTTACCCTATATGGTATATCTACATTTATCAGCTGATTTCGTATATTTCCAAAACGGGTTATCTACAATGAGACTGTATTTTTTGTGATATATAGTATAGTATAATAAAACATATAAAAATAACCCTAGATAATTCACACAGCGCCATCCAGTGCCAAGAGCTTGTGTTATGGGCACTAGACAACTAGTACAAATAATTAAGTATTTTGTAAATATATACAAATATACATAGAAAACACCCTGACTGATGCATAACAATCGTTCTTATGAGTATAAATGTATGTACTACGTGAGGAATCAAACCCGCGACCATCGGAATTAAGCCGCTAGACTATCGAGGCCGTCAAGGCATCTACCTAAACCTATGAAACATGTTTATCTTTTAATTTTACTAAATTGTTCATACATATTTAATATCGTAAGAAAGGTGTACTTTCTTCTGTAATAAATATCTTATTTGAAAATTATTATATTATATATAATATCAAAGCAAAGTTTTGAACGAACCTTGAGAAAATCTAAGCATTTTGAACTGAAATAATAATTATTATTGTTTTAGAGAAATAAATCGCATTTAATTCGTAAAAGTTTGTCTAAAAAAAGTATACAAGCGAATTGTGAAACCTTTTTTCTTAAAGTTGCTTAAAAATGTAAAGCATAGATACAAAACATCGTTTTGTTGCTATTATTTTGCGTGTGAATAACTTCAAGTATATACTTTCCCGTTGTAGAACAACATTACAACGAGGTTTTGCCTCATAAACTCGACGCGACCATGGCATGGCAATTTATTTCGCGTTAGACCTCCGTGCTTTAGGCTTTTTCCACGGGTTCCCTCCAACTCCACTGCCCGGGGCGGAAACAACCCTTTTCACAGTATCGAACTTGGGAAATTACAGGGTTTACGACAGAAAAATAGATAGCCTCACTGTGTTTTCGAGTGAAGCTTGACGCTTATACATTTTGTTATTGAATACAAAATGAGTTCGCAGTTGCTTCACCCTCCTTACATTCTAATCATCTGTACACGTTTTGTATATGTATTAGGTTTAGTTTTTCAAGGTCTATCTATACTAGGATTGTTTTCGCGCGTTTTTTGGTCCTCTTATATAACAAAAGCCCTTAATATAACAAAAAAATGCACTGAGCTCCATACCAACTATATAATTTAGTACCTTACGTTATTGGGTTTTAAATTCTAATAATAGCATAAAAATTATCCAGTTAAATCCATATATATATTGTAATGGTAAAAATCAATTTTACAATTTTTTTATTAAACAAAGATTTTATTATTTATTTATTATAGTTCTGTGGAATTACAACTCTTATGACGTCATTACAATGTATTTTGTGACGTCATGCTCTACGATTGTGGTAGAATTCATGTACATAAGCGATTACTACTAGCTGCCCTCTGGTGGGTCGTCACTTTGTTTGTCATTTCAATTATACATAAAAATATGACACAGTTAAGTATAAACCTGTGTAAAACAATACAGAACCATTATTTCATATGTGACAGTATTACCTTGTATTTATTACTCATATAACGACTCACTAGTTGTGTGATTTAAATATGTTTGACAAAATATTGTTCGATGTTATCTGTTGGAAAATGACACCAACATCCGTAATAAAGATCTCTTATCGTATTTAGTCACAATAATAAACATTTTAAATTATATTCGAAAGGCATATGTATAAGTACCTATTTCGAATATTATATTGATTTGGTTCTTTAGTTCAGTTTGGTATAGGGTACTGTGTCTGCGTTATATACAACCTACTGGTTGATAATATTGCATATAATAACTATTTTTATTTTTGATTAACAAATTAAAAGCTTATATAAATGACTGGGACCATATTCACACAACGCCTTCTATTCCCAAACTAAGCAGAGCTTATACTACTATAGCAGATGGAAATAATTAAAATATAATTTGGAAATACATATAACTACTAGGACAACACCCAAACCAGTACAAAAATCATCTATGGCTTATAATTATCCTAAATTATTAAAATTACTATCCAAGGTCACTATTCTACACGAATGAAGTCGCGGACTATGTTAGTAATGAGCATAAATGTTTGTATCGTGAGTATCAAACTCGCGACCATTGGAAGTAAAGCGTAAATATAAAATATCTACTCTTCACAATATTCATATGTAAGGTCATCCAATGTCATTGAACATTATATTAACCCTGTTGGGGAAATCCAGTAATAAGATCGTTTGTTTCACTTTCGCACCATGACGTGGCGCCGCCATGTCGACGTTGCAAGCTGCCATGTTCAGTTATAGCAGACTGACTTTTGCGCTAGGTCGAACCAAAATCAAATAAAAAAATGACAAATGGCATTCTTGAAGAGTTGATTCGACACATAACGGGTATAAAATAAGTGTCACAGAAACTAGGTGAACTCTTTTTTGTTTGTAAATTGATTGGAATAAAGCAAACACAAAATTTTGTAGCTTACAACATTACAGTGAAAATCGCATCCAAATCTGTTAAATCGTATCTGAGATTAGCGCACACAAATGCACAGATATACTAACAATTGTTTTAGGTTTGATTGCGTTGACAAAGTTCCTACAATTTTTCTCATATATCGTTCATGTACAAACAGTGATCAGTTGCACTTTTATTATATCCTATACCTCCAATATCTATATTTATATATATTTAATAATAAATAAAAAAAAATATAATTGACGTGTCTGTTTGTAATTTCAAATTAACAGCTTTTCACTAATTGAATACGGTACATACATAAAAAAACTAATTATAAAAAAAAATTATCTGTCTATTTATTTATTTTTTCTAATCTCTGAAACGTAGATCGTAGATCGATTTTGACGCGACTTTCACTCGTAGATAACTAATGTTATAAGGAGTAACTTAAGACTCTACTTTTTTTTTAGAAATTTTCTTTCTTTTAATTCCACGTCTTTAGTCGCACGACAGATCTAGTAAATAATATTTTTTGTGATATTGATTAATGTAAGTAAAATAATAAATATATGTGAATATTGGAATATATTTGGTATAACGGTAACCTATTCCCGACTCAGAGAAACGGACTTTGATGGATTGATTCCACCGGCAGAAAAAAACATGTTAACTTATTTATTACTGATGTGAAATGTATCCTCGGAAACAAATTGGTAGCGGCAGGATGTATATAATGAGATATCTCCTAAACGACAATAGGAATTTCCCATTTAGAATTCCGAATATTTTGTATAAACGCCATAATTGGAACCATTTTGAATCGAGTTTTTATAAGACTTATTTGTATAGGTAAACTAGCTTTTGCCCGCGGCTTCGCTCGCGTTAATTTATCCCCTTAGGGGTGGAATTTATCCAATCAAAATACTGTCTTAGGAGATGCCTACGTCATAGTAGCTTTATGCATGCAAAGTCTCAGCCCGATCGGTTTAAAATTGACAAACTTTCAACCTCTATTCTATCCCCTTGAGGGAAAAATTATTCAAAATAATTTCGTAGCGAATGCCTACGTCATAACATCTACTTGTATGCCAAATTTCAGCCCAATCCGTCCAGTGGTTTGGACTGTGCGTTGATAGATCACTATGTCAGTCAGTCACCTTTGAGTATGTAACAAAGTTTTCGTCTTTGTTTCTCCACGTTTCTATATATAGTAATTTGCACTTTTTAGAGAAGGCGTAAATGATTTTGATAAATCTAGCGTGTCAATTCGATTTATTTCAGAAGGTTTATATGTACAATATATAACTATACGACTCCGTCATATATATAAGTGTGCAGGCGAGTTGGTTCGCGAGTTTATTACAACTTAAACATTGTAAAGATCGCGTTTCATATATGAAAAATGTTCACCGGAAAATTATGTTAGTTTTTCAGTTCTCGTAGCAAGCGTCTACACTTTTCTAAAGTAAATATCCGCCAACATTTTTACCTGCCGGTGTGGTCTTGTTCACGTAAAATACTTTACTTTATTTATAGATATCTCGTCACTCGAACATCGATCCCCGATTTCTGGGCACCGACCCGCACCACTTGATGCCTAAAGGACTTTTGATTTGGGTTTTAAATGGACTCCTCCGTCGATGGACGTTTGTCTGCCCCGTTAAATTGATGGACCCCGTCAACGACTGTAGCTTTTAAGACAATGGGATTGAACAGCAAAATGTAGGTTAAAATGGAGTGTTGTGCTTGTAATGAACGATTTTATATCTTATTTCAAAATGTGTTCTTTTACTAATATTAAATAAAAGTAAGTTTTGTTTGCTATATACTTGGCAATACCTTATCTGTATTGACTTAAGAGTGTAATCGCTATTAAAATAAGTACTAACAATTTTCCTTTACAACATACATATGTGACATGTCAGCTTTTATTAGATTTATGGAAAATTGAGACCCAGGGTATATAACATGTCAGTCGATGTCCTCCGACTAAGATTTCTTTTACAACATTAAATAAAACACATCTATCTATGTAGATATATGTATAAGACATTTTACAAAATAAAAGGAAATTTGTACAGTCAACTATAAATAACTGTCCATGTGTTTGTAAAGTCCTATAAAATATTTCAAGTATAATAACCTGAAATAAATAAGACATTAGCAGTAAGTGTGACAGTTTCATTGACGTTGTTTCCAATGACTACACAGTTCAAATATCCCTTTAGTTTGTAGCATGAACCAAACGTACTGTTAGAATGATGGTGCTGTAGGATTATTATACATGAGTGTTAGGGTGTCCCTTATATGGGTGAAAAATTTTTTTTTTCAGATATCGAAATGCATACCCCTTAATTCTTTTTAAATTACCTAAACTTAATCAAATACAAAATTTTATCTTTATATGTCAACATTAACCCGTGCCGACAGAGCCTTGAATATTTTAAAAATCGTTGTCTTTAACGCTTATCGTTGTGTATGTGTAATAAAATGAAATAAAATGTTTAATAATAATAATCAAAGAAAAAGTTAGAATATAGTATTTATTAATCAAATGAACATCACAAATATTTTCTTTTAAGGATCTCTTTTTTACAGTCTGGATACAGGTTTCTATGCTCTTGTACACAGAAAACTTTTGTACGCAGCAAAAACTGTTTTTGATATTCTTTTGCAGTGACTAAGCCATGGAAATCTGACATAAGTTTTACAGCTCTTTTAGCTGTATCATTCACGGCCCTTAAAGAAAGAACTCTTGTTTTAGCCTGCAAATAGGTTACATCTTCGTCCCATGCAGAAACGGTTTTCTTTAAGAAGTCTGTATCCATATTTAAATGAGCAAATAAATTTGTGCTCTTGACAGACACAAAATCATTTCATGATTTTCCTGCAACAAAATATAAGATGTATTATTATCAGTTTATTAAGGTGGATATAAGATATAAAACTATTTTATTTTTAAATTAAACTTAATACGGTTTTTTTATTACATTTATCAGTCAGGTCAGGTCTAGACCAACCAAATATAAAAATATGATAAACGCGACAAAACCGAATTAAATTACAATGTGTAACAATAAAAAAAACATACTAAAATAAATGTTATATATTTCTACTTACCATACAAATAATCAGACATATCTTCTTTCGATGGAATGTATCTTTTTACAGAATCATATAAACTATCTCTTTGTAAGTTCGCTACAATATTTGTCTTAGTTTGTTCATCTACTTCATCATCAAAGAGTGATAAAACAGCTATTTCTTCTGACAAGTACCAAAGATGTTGACTAAACTTGCTCAGGGCAGCTTTGGAGATCTCTTTATTAACAGTTTCATATTCCTTAAGACTTTTTAAAAAGCGCAAAGCTTGATTTGGGGCCTTGACTGTCAGACTACATCCAATCCATGGTTTTACATATATAACTGCAATGAATAAACAAATATCTTGAAGGGCTCTTTTATCCTTGGCGCTAATTTTGAATTGAGATTGCAACAAACATATTTTCAAGGAGTAAATGGTTCTAGCCATCCACCTAGCTTGATGCATTGCTCCAGAAAGTCTTATTTTAATATTTTTCTTTGACGATTTATTTATCGGGAACTCATCACAGCTGAGATCTAGGGCTTCTACTACAGCCTGAAGTATATAGACAGAGTCCCTTATGCTTAATTGACATCTATCTAAAGTGGCAACTACCTTAGGAGTGACGAAATCTTTCCTTCCTCTTTTTGAAGTAGTTACAGAACTTACCATTTGAGATGTTGATGGCAAGGGTTCGTTCAGGCTTTCGTCAGAGCTGGTATTGGGATTGGGATTTTCTTGCGTTGCTATAAAATCTTGTGTAGTTAAAGATGACGATAAACTTTTGGAACATCTTGTCTTTTTTTCTCTTCTTTTAATTTTCTGTCTTGTTCTTTTCTTTCTCGGCTAACTTTTTATCTACTCCCGCTAAACATCCTAGACGCCCTGGTTCTCTTTGTTTTTGTAAAAATATTTTATCTTCTTCTATTTTTATCCAGTCCAAAGTATTTGCGTGTGCTATATCGAATAAATTATCTAAATTATTTTGAAAGTCCTCCTCACGGCGCTTGTAAGCAGCTGGCGTTTTTTTTTTTGAATTTTTTTGTAACTCTCCAAGCACGATGAACATCGACGAGTTTTTTTACACAGTTAGGCACAGGTCTGGTAGGGATTCTAGCTTTTTCCCAGAATATAATACACTCTCGAACGGCAAGATTTGCGCTTACATTAATAGTCAATTTAACTTAGCGAATGTTAAAAAAGAGGACTGCAAGAACGTGACGACGGTAGACGGTAACTTTGCTCCAGTAATTTGATGGTTCACGTCACCAACTAAGAAAATACTTTTTTTATTGCTTCTTAATTCCACTGCCATTTTTTTAAACATAAAAACAATATGTTAATGACGAGAGTTACTGTGAACAAATGGCAAATACGATGGGTGCGCGCCACTAGTTCGGCGTTATTTGTATGAACATGTTTCGATGCAAGTCGGCACGGGTTATCGTTCTCCAAATTATATAAAAACGTATTTTCGAGTGTTTTAGGAACATATGAACAAAACTAAGACCTATGCATTAAAAAATAAAAACTTTGAAAAATAAGGGACACCCTAATGAGTGTACACGAAATCTAAATCTTCTCAATCCTAAAACACAATTAGTACCGTGACTAGACACAATCCTATTTATATTTGAGTCAATTTAACAGGCTGTTGTTGTATAACTTATTAATGCCGGCCTAAGGCGAGTGGAGGCAGATTTTGCAAATTTGTGCCTCTTGAATAATAAGAAGCTCCGACTGTCAATGACTGTATTATGGGTTTACGGACTATATTATGGAGCGCTTTGTTTATATTCTGGTACTTTGCAGGATAAGGTGCCGCTTCTCATTTGTTGTATTACATTATTTATCTGTTGCTTCTCATTTCATATTTTGTGTATTTTAATGCAAATTAAATTTTGTAGTGAAATCTTGAAACTTCTCCACTTTCGTTATAAATGCTTGAGATATAGGCAACATTAATAATTTTAATGAATGCAACAAAAACAACCCAGAGGTTTTTATGTAATATATAATACAATAATTTATATAATACAATGTTTTATACAATAAGAAATAGCAAATATACAAAGACAACTATACAAAGATCACAATAGATTACACAGATAATAAAGAATATCATCAAGAGATTAAGTGTTTACAATACAAAGCAGTGGGTTAACCCCAGTTCCTATCATTCCGACATCTGAATAGCTTGTCAATTTTCCTTTAAATTTGATGTCAAGGGAGTTGTACCGTGGTGCACAATCTCATCTAATTCAGCAAGAGTGCATACATACATACCGACGTTTACTTATTACACATCCCAAATACACAGTATTTTTTGGATTATCAAGAGCTTGACAAGAATTGTGTAACATTTAATTCAGAAGGGAAAGGGGATTGTAAGTAATTTGGACTGACGTCCACATTGCTAGCAATGTACTATATAAACCTCCACGCGGTCCCTCTGAACACCATCGTGATACATTTCTGGTGAATTTATCAAGATAAGCTAACTGACCTGACCTCATGTTCTTCTTATCGTCCTCCACCGATTCCTCGTCAGCGTAAACCACAGGCGGACGCACTGTTCCATTAATACTCATTAGAAAACATTGAACTCAGACACAAAATGATATTTTACATGTAAATTATGAGCATTTTAGTCATTTGAATAAATCTATGCCCTAATATGTGCTTCTATTGGAGAAGATAAATTAGATCTACAGTAGATGCTAATCTACAGGAGAGACTTAAGTCAGCAGGAAACAATCAACGAATAAAGTAATGATTATGATGAATTATTATGTATAGACTCACGATCTTTTGGCGCCGCTCCGCTCCATCCCACCAAAAGACCAGCCAACAACACAACCACTAATCTGGACGCCATTTCTGCACTACATTTATTTACTTAAACAGCTTTATATATAGGTGACCGTGAACACCCACGATCCATCATTAACTCTATACGACACGGCCTTGGCAATTGAACAATATACGTGCCCGTATTGTCATTTGAAGCATTGTCCTAGAGTACGCTTTGACCCACTGGTACTGTAGGTGTCACGCTGTAGGATCTTTGTAATTTAGCTCCTGACCCACACAAACATGCTTATTTAGTGTGACTAGCTGATTATATCCGTGATAAGTAATGTGATGATACAATTGAAAGGCTAACTGGAGAACTACTTGGGAAAAGATTTTTAGTAATGTGGAGTACTATAATAACCCTATATATATATATATGTCATGTCAGATTTACCTTCATTCGTTTCCCCCTGGAAACAATAGTGAGAATACCTAGTCAATTTGCCACAATGATCTAACTGACCTGATCTCGTGTTCATCTTATTATCCTCTACTGGTGCCAGTATTCTATTCCATTATCAGCCTATAAAAAAAACCATAGAACTACTATAATATTACACTAATTGTAAGTTCTTCCATGGGAGTATTAAAAAGAGTTCGAACTGCAGTTTCTGAGATTTGAGCTTTCAACCAAACAAACAAATGTTCTCAGATTTATAATATTAGGTGTACATATTGGACATGATACATGCTACCTACTTTAATGTGATCATGAATAGCCACCGTTATAGTGAAAATACCTAAACCGTTTAGACGAGAACCCCCAAACTAATACGACACCCAAGCCATAGGGCAAGATCACATTATAAATTTTGTTCGCCGTAGATATTAGTTACTCAGAATACGTTTGGCAGCCACTCTCAGCTCAATGATCAGGAAATTTGTCAAGTTTAACTCAGACAAATGTCGGTCCAGTAAATCGTAATAAATGACAGGTTCCAAAAAGTAAAGCCTGTGTACATTGAAGAGGAACGCCAAATATCTTTTCTTATATTATATATTAGTAACAACACAAAATTACAGTATTTGCCTCGTCATAACGATTTTATTGCATGTGTATTAAGAATTAAAGATATTTATATAACTAAGTTTATACTGATATAAAAAATATATAAACCGTATAATATAAATAATTTACTATGTCATTGTTTATCGACATCTATTTCTACTGTTATTCTTCAGTCTTTTTCAGGTTGAGTATGGTGCGGTGCATTCACCAGAAAGGGCATTTCTCAGTGTGCGTTTCCGTCAAACAAGTATATAAAAAGCTTTTGTTATTTATTATCTGTTGCTGTACACCCAACTCAACAAATTTGTCCGATCGTGCGGGAACTGTAAAAAAGAAAAATAGTTGTTAATACTCATTACTTAGTATAAAAAATACTGTACATACAGCTATGATGAGTGGTGCTCCGTATCACTTTAATAATCTGTGGCGACGCGACGTACGCTTCGTGCGCGGGAAGATAAAAAATAGACTTGATGCACTACTTTTTCTGCAAATGTTGTTTTGCATTGTATATTATTTTACAACTTAATTTCGTAATATTTGGTTGTTATATAATGAAATTGAATAAACTTAGCGTATATGTCATACTACTATAACGTATGTTCTTGCTCTCTATCTAATATCACGAGTACAATTCAACTTGTATTTAATCTATGCCCTTCTTAGTCTAATATACTTGATGTAAGTATCTGTACCAAATTTTGAAACATAATGACATGAATTTAGATTTTTTTTCTATTGTAGGTACACAGTAATAAAAAATAATGGATAATCATTAAAGTAATACAAAATTACTGCAAGTTCGTGTTTGTGTTGTGCATGTTTGAACCGGCCTTAGTCCACGCGAATCGATACAAATGCGTTGGCAACCATCTTTTGTTGTTAGGGGATGTAGCCCCCTTGCAAACCACCCCAACTGCACAGATACGTGTTGCTTGCTGCGCTGCGAAGCGTTTTTACTCAATTTTTAACCTTAAGATCAATGTTTAATGATATAATGAATAATTTGGCGGTTAAAAGGTCCAGCTCGATAGGAGATGCGTCACGAGTTTTTGCGTACTTTGTGGGTTTTCCATACTTACTTGTGAAGGATATGTTGGATTGTTCTGTTAAGTTTGATTGTAATTTCTTTTGTTACGCAATATATTCGCTATATCTGTAGTCTATAGTCGTCAAAAGAGTAATCTCTCGTATTCACATACTAATTTCCTCACGTCTCCTGCATTTTTTTATCCAATAGTTTCATTTCTCTCTTTTATGTTACATTGTGACTATATATATATTTGACATAATCTTTTTATTTAATTTACTTACTAAGTATCATGATATAAGTGGATGAAGTAAGGTTTATATTTTTTATTAAAGCTTTAATACACAAATACAGATGCATATGGCGTACTTAACACTTTGAGGTATTTTTTCTCAGTTAACCATTGGGCAAAAAAGATTTATGTGGGCAGTGCATTAAAAAAAATTAAAAATATGTCATTCATTCATTTATAATTTAAGTGCGACGCTCTCGTCGGTCCACTTTCTACAACTTCCATCAGACTCTTTAAACCTTGATACGACACGACTCCTATAAAAAAATAAGTATATAATTTAGAATTAACAATGTAAAAACAAACTATGAGTCTGGTTTAATCGAATCCATAATTATATATAATATTATTATATGTAATATTAAATATACAATTAGGTATGTAGGTAAGAAGCGCACTTATTGGCACTCTATGGTGACTTGAATCGGAATTTGACATAAAATAGATAGACACACATCCACACTACAGATGCATGCACTGGCTGCATATTTTATTACTGTTTGCCTCTCAATCATGAAACAGAGCATGTTGGAATAAAAGGGAACATGAGAACATGACGGCACGTTGGCGATATGTGGTTCAGTAATTAATATAGGTACTCAGAATGTACCCTATATCATGTCGAGTCAGTTTTTAAATACACACAACACAGAGTAATCAATAAATAAAGTCTGTAATATAATGTTCATAAGAAACAATAAATAATATAGTTTCAATTCAAAGTTTTGAGTTTTTTAATTATCTGATATAAATTATAATGAATTTAATATGTATGTACGTTATTAAAAATATCTAACAAATTCCTGGTCTCTCAAACAATTACACATAAGACATTGTCATAATTATTTGGTTACAATTAAGTAATCGCTAATACTAGAGTGACAATATTTTTATAGATTTTTCTTAATTATTTGCAAATGTATTATTTTATAATTTTTATAATATCTAATAAATTATGTATAATGATATCTCAATCTGAGAGAAATATCTATAATAATATATAATTTATTTTAAAATATCACTTTAGAATTTTAAAACTGAATGTATTAAAGTAGAATATGATTTAAAGTTATGTATTAAATATGGTTTATTTATTGGTCTGGAAATTATTTATGACAATGACGGTAATGGACAGTTAAAAGTTACATTCAATCACCTCCTGTCATGGCTTTCCGGCTATAAATACAATTCTATTTGTTTTCAATAAAGTTTTATTCATTTTTCCCCAAAATATTTTCTGAACGTTCCTGTTTAGACGCAGAATTTACTAGTAAAATTTTATATGAGTAGGTTACTTTAAATTTAACCTATTTTGTATGTATTTATTTCTCGATTTCATAATAGACATTATTATCATCTTTCACATCATCATCTATCATCACACACGCTTTCGCTGACTGTATTTTATAATATTTTTTTGCAATAGATAGAGTGATTTAAGAGTAAGTTTTATGCGTGTAATACATGTACATCCGTGCGCTGCAGGGCAAAAGTCGAAACTAATTTAAAAAAATATAATTGTTTGTTATTTCCAGCGATATATATGCAACATATATTGGACTCATTTTAAAGTATATCTTGTAGTAAGCTGCATTATCAGCAAATAAGATAACCTATACAGCTTATCACGTAGGCAAGGAACAATGCAGGCCGCCGACATTTTTACATAAATTAAGAAACCACAACTGGATTTAAATTCTATAATTGGATAAGAATTACAGTAATAGACCATTCCAGCAATAAGAAAATAAAATCATAACATAAGCATAGTGCTATACAAACACCTATATAGGAACAACAATGCCCATGAATAGGAAGTCTATGTAATATCTATATATATTCTAGTGTAAATGTAAAAACCTTTTCCAGTTTCGGTTGACTTAAATTACAAATGTTGTTTCTTAGCGTTCCTACGGTACATTGCCGTGAACAGACGCCCTTGTCCATTACTCTGTTACGATTATAGCTGTGAAGTATGCAAAGTTTTCATTATTAGCAGAGACATAACAGCTTATTTGCTTCAACCCTAATTTTGTACACACAAGGACATAATAATGTTGCCAGTCTTGTTAATGTAACCTGGTTTAAACTATTCTAAACTACATTTAACCTATGGGTTTACGCGCATGGATTACGACATGTAAAATAACAACATATTATTGCTCATTGGTCTTTTTACCCTTTTACCGATCGACTAACTGCATTTAACATGGCTAATGGTGAAATTCTAACCCGGGTTTAAACGTGTTCCATAGTTCTGTCCGGAAAAACCAGTTTGTTAACCTCACATATATATCTGAAAATTTGAACGAGTTTGAAATATAGCTATATTAGAAAATTAACAAATGAGACGAATTGATCTTTTTTTCTTTCTCTTTATTTTTTTATGATTTTTGTACACTAAATAACACAGAAATAATAATAATAATAAGTTTTGCTCTATATAACTTGCTGCATCCGAAATTGCTTCTACCAATATTCCATACACCCACGTCTAACCTATTTTACTTCAAAGCTTCTTTTAGATGTATTACGAACAAATTCCATTAATATATGATGCAGATCAAGCAAATAGAAGTTCGTCAAGACTATAGTCGCAGAATAGTAGAATAGTAGTAGTAGTATAGTAGTAGAATATTAATGATGCTGTATTCATATTTTTTGTACTATAACTGCACCTGTACTTTGTAAATATTATTATATCAAATCAAATCAAAAAATTAATCATGTAGGTGATTTTAGCCGCTTGTAAACGTAATTTTTTTTGTATTATTATTTTATCCCTACCGTCCAGTTTAGTATACACAATCAATTGAGAAGAACTGGAAAGAAATTCAATTAAATAGCCAGTATTTTTACATTATGTAGTTATCAATGTCTAACATTTAAGTGAAAATGCATGAACTATTGCTGCCGTGCATGTTTGTTATTCAAGTAATTGTTTAGTGTGTAGGTTTTGCTTAATAAAGATGTTTTAACAGATGTTTTGAATTTATTTAAAGGTAATTCCAGAATATTCTTCTGTGTGTCCTGGGTTTCTAATGAAATGTAGTAATAAAGGCACCCTACACAGTCCTGTTAATTCGTCTCAGTAGAACCTCGTTGCACACCAAGAACTAATCGAATTAGCGTCCTATGTGCACTCGCTCAAATGGACCCCTCCTCGGCTACAATTCGACATAAGAGAATTTCACCCATCATCTATACAGTTACGACTTTTTTAATGTTATTTTTGTGGGCTCAATGACATGTTTTACGGCTCTTTGATGTAATGACATGACTTTATTGCATCTTACAAGCTCGATGTAAGTTATTAAGTTATTGGTAATTTATGATCTTTGTCATTGATTTAAAGCTTTATATTAGTAATTTGTGAATTGTAATTGTATTAGTCTACACTAATGTTATGAATAGAAAAAAATCTAGTTTTGTATGTTTGTCATATTAAACCTAATAGTAAACCCTTGTAGTTGCTATATAATTTTTAGTTTCATTTATAGTATACTAAATTATAAGCACGTATAATAGCCTATATTCTAGACAAGCAATACCGCCAAATAAAGTTAATTAAGTATAATTTGTATGCAATCTAATTTCATTTTTTTTATCTTCATTTGACAAAAGACATTCATAATACAAAAATAAAATTGTTCAAAGAACTTTATTTTTACAATAATCATTGAATGCCGAAAATAACATGCAATCATTTATATTGCTGAAACATCAAATATGCTCACAATCCACCTGATATAAAACTTATAATCGTTGCCTTACGGGCAACGGGACATGAACTGAACCACAGACTAGACAACAGAATATGCTACAACCCACGTGGTACCGTTGATAGGTTGCCATTTCTGAGGACTAAGGTAATAACCCGTTATCACCGACGGTTTCACTGGCATATCTCACGCTTTAAACCGGTAGTCAGCATGCGAACGAGCTGCTTAGTGTCATAAACAGACGCAGACAACTATATGCTCTGTGGTAAATAATCAGTAAAGAATTAATGCAGTTTTAAGACTAATCTTATTGGATATGTTAAAATAGTATTCGAACAGTCAGTCTACAACTGCATTGCTGGGACATGGGGCTTTCCCATTAACGCCTTAAAAGAACTTCTGGGTGAGCGCGCTTCATCATTTCGTTGTGAGATAAGGCCAAGCGCAAACCCATTAAAAAGATTGGTATTGGATTGGATTCAAAATATCGTGAATCATCCGAAGGAAGATTACTGGAAACTCGGACCTGCCATGCTTGAGTGTGAATAAAAGAGAAGTTATTATACCTATACCTTTAGACACTTCGTACTTTCTTAGTTTAGTTCTATCATTAGAGGATGGGTCTCAGGGAATCAGAAGATATATATTAGTAGTAGTTTATTCACGCGGTGTTGTCCGCGTGAAATATAGCCTAAGTTACTTGTTAATAATGTAACTTTAAGTGAAATAAATATTAAATCCGGTCCAGTATTTTCTGAGTATGTCCACTACAAATATACAAAGTATAGAAGAAACACCAATTCCCTCTTAAATTATTGTGCAAATTAACGTTTTATATGGAAAACTAAAAGTAATATCTTTTGTTTCAGATCGACCAAAGCAAACAGTGGAAGATACACGTGAAACCTACGTGAGTTACACAGACATATATTTATATTTGCCTGTTGTATTTGTTTGGAAACTCTAACTCATAGCTACAAGTGTACTTTAATATTTTTATGTATAAAAATACATTATATTATTTAATCGATATTTTACAATACAATTATAAATATAATATAATATAATTGATATTATATTATATTATATTATATTTATAATTGTGACCTCACTTCGAATATATATAACTTACAGATATATAGAAATAGAAGTGCCATCAGCACTCGCCCCCTATCGTTTGGTAAACAACTAACAGCATCAGAAAAGTTCGATAAAAAGAATGTTTTTCTTTTGAATTGAATTTGAGATGAGATGAAATTTGAATGTTTGAATTCGCTAGGAATTGACTACAGCGATTTCCAGGGGCACCATGTGGCATTCAATCTGACATGGTACATTCATACCAATAGAGCTGTCTCTATGTGTCTAATCCTATCACTAACCATCCCCTCAGACCTCCACAAAGTTTATGTTATCCCACAAATAGATGATAATACCTAGATCTCCTGTAACAACATTTACGTTAACATTGATCATTCTAATCTTCATTAGATCTTGATTCAACCACATATCGTCTACTGTTCTCTCTGAATCAACCGACGAAGTACGTTATAACCAGAATTTATAATTACCTATCTGTAAATCGCGGCTTTTCCTCTGTGAAAAAGACCATCTGTGCACCAAATTTTATTCCAACATATTTAGAAACTCTCTATTTAAACGTGTTTATAGACACACGCATTTATAATAATGATAGGGGTGCGATTTCATGATATACTTATGTATTTGTAAATACATAAATCTAAATACATATCTACCTAAACTATTACTTGGCAGTAGACTAGGTACAGTTAGCTTTAATAATATGGTAGCCAGCAAAATTTAAAAAATAACACATGTAAGTTATGATCATATTATTGCAGATATACCTATACCTGTACCTTGCAGGTATACCTGTTATCATTAAAAGTAACTGATTGTATAGAAAAAGCATTGATTGTAGTATTTTTTTTAAGAATATGTTTTGGGAAGATAATATTGAAAAATTTTAACAGTAGCAAAAACGTGTATTTCGAGTATAATAAATTCGTTAGTGAAGTCTCTTTGTGTGTTACCGATTACCGATGTCATAAATTTTAAACAGATTTTAAATCAGAGAGACACGTTTATGATTAATTTAAAAAGAACTACTACTCGTAAACACTATTTTTATTGACTTAAAATTTTTGTCCTTGTATTCGTGCGTTTCACAAAAAGTATTATTCATAATACGAGGGACACGGTACAAAGTCGCAGAGTCGCAAAGTCGCTATAATATAAATATTCTTAGCGTTAAGCTATATATGAAGCTGACTGTACAAGTTCGTAGACTGGAGTAGTTTTAAAATGTTGCAGGAAGGGATGCAGGTGACTCACTCGGAGCAGGATCATGCTTTTCGGCGAATTATGGGAGATATCTGTTTTCCGTAGTGAACGTTATTTAGTCTCCCGGATTTTGTATTTGTTAGTTTTGTATATGTTGACATATATAACCTAAGAAATATTGTTATATAATGTATTTTTGAGAACAAAAAAAGTTTTTCTCAAATCGGTTCAGCTGTGACGGAGTTTATTTCCGCTCTCTCACTTTTTACAATATTGGCATACATTCATTATGGTACTAACCGTATTAAATTGACGTATACTTAGCCACAGGAAAATAACCTAGAGGGAGAAGGGGATTATTAGTTATGGGGTTTAGTGATGCCATTATTAGCGACGTGTCAGATCGGCCTCCACTCGGTCCCGCATAAAATCCCGCGGTTTTTTTCTAATCAGTACACGATTATCTAACCGACTTGACTTCAGGATCACAATCCTTCACTGAGGAACAGCTTATACCGTTTGCGCACAGAGATACATCAGAACATCCTGTAAACAAAAACAATGTGAATATATTGTACTTTAGTATTGACAGCATCCATCTAGCGGTTTAGCACATCGCCTTACTTCCTATGGTCACAAGTTCCATTTCTCACACATTACAAACATTTGTATTCACAGATATTATTACTTGTATCGGCCAGGGTGTTTTCTATGTATATTATGTATTTATTTACAAACAAAAATGTATTTAAGTATTCATAACAGTTGTCTAGTACCCATAACACAAATTGCGTTGTGTGAGTTGTCCAGGGATATTATTAATATTATTAGTATAGAATACTATATTTACATGTCGGTATCGTTTGTTAGCAACGCGCGACACGAGTGGCGTGAGTCATTTACAATTATCGGGGTGGCGGGGTTCAGTGGGGTGCGATCTACATCCCCGAATTAAAATTAAAATTCCAACCGTGACGCCGATATAATGGACGATCCGATTTGAATCGATAACAAATGTTTTCATTTATTATAAAAAGAATACTAGCACAATCCTCCTTTTATGTCCAATGAACTAAGATTCTGTCGTTAGACAATGATTTTTTGTGTTTATACGTAACATTGACGAATATTTAATAGTGTAATAAATACATGAATTTTCTTAGTTATAAAAATGTACAGAGTAAACAAACTTTACTTGATAAATGCTAAAAATAAGTTTTGTAGAATAAGCGACAGATCATGGTATAATATCTATATATATATAACAATATAGATATATATTCTGTATACATTATCTATTTTTATAACAATGAACAGCCCATCAACGAAAAGAAATGAATATGTTAAAAATGTTTTCTTTCAGCCTTAAAATAAACTTGTACCTTAGCAACGAGTATGTTTATTATTTAAAACAGATTGAAACAAACTGCCCACTCATTGTTATAGAACTTATTTCATAAGGAAATTTTCTAAGAATCTATATGGAAAATTAAAATTAAAAACGCGTTGCTCGAAAATTTTTAACACAAAATATTTTTTAATGTTACATCATTTATTGTATCTAAGAAGAGGTTAATTTTTAGAAGGTTTAATATTATTAACTAAGCCAGTAGCCACCTGCCACTATTCTAGTTGAATTAAGAGTTATCGAAAATGTTTTGTTTTTGTCCCTTTTAACTATTTAACCTTTCACATGGCTGTTATTGTGTTAATTATGAAAAATAATTCTACAAAACTTTATAGAAATCGGAAGACTTGATAAAAATTATTTCAATCAGTCAGTTCATGAAATCGGAACAAATAGACAAAACCTAATTAATGTTAAAATTTGTTACTTAAATATTCATAATGTTAGTATACTATTTCCGTCCCTTAACATTTTCCTGTTGAAGTAAATACCGAAAACCGGTAAAATATTGTCTCAAACCCGTCTCGTATACACGGAATGAACCCCCTCTAAGTCATACGTCATGGGCGGCAATATGGCGACTAATTACTGCGATTCACAACTACCAGTGAAGCGAGACTTGATTGATTATTATTGTTCATAATCGATATGGAAATCGTTTAAGCTTTTAAGCGTTTTAGCTGCTTTCAAACTCGTAGACGCTGAGTCATTAGGAAAGAGAAAAATTATGAGCATTGTGTTTGTAGTAATTGTTTGCTGGAGCTGCGGGTACAGGCATTTACGGCTCGTTACTTTTGTGAAAAATATACAAGCGTAAATATCCAATTTCCCTGAAGGAATTGCTATAATTTGAAACTAAATTTACAAACTTAAAAGCAGGAGATTTAAAATTCCATTTTTACTTGAGTCTAATGTGAAAAATTCATGATGTATTCAACATAATGAATTTTTAAAATTGTCGAAATCACTATATTAATTGATTAAAAAATCATTCAATTAACTTGATAGAATCTATATCAATTTTATTACTATATACTATTTAAACAGGTTATTTTATTGTACAACTAAATCTTAATATAAACGTCCACTACTACTATATGTGTATATCAAATATTTCGTACATTCAAACTTCATTGATCGATACTCTTACATATAACTACACGTACCTACCGTGGTGCCTCTATATTAAAATTTACTAACGTTATTTCTATAATAATACCATGTCCAATTTGGTATTACACCATTTACTCCGTCTTCAGCACGCAATCTTGTCCAGTTCTCGGACGTTGGATGTAGGCACGCAACCATCATGCTATACCACTTTGCCTTAGGTAGTGATTTTTTATTTGAAACAAATTTTAATATTGTGAAACTATTCGTAGGGCATGCAATGGAGTATACGTATATTAGTGTTTACGATGTGCCTCTACCTGTGTATACTATAACATACAAATCGCCTTAATTTCGTTAGTACCATTTATATTCATAAATATGATTGTTTGTATGGGTCTGTGTGTTTTCTATGTATATTATGTAAATATTTACAAAACATTCTATCTGTTGTCTAGTACCCATAGTAAAAAAAAATTCTTACCTTGTTTACACTGTCCATGATTTTTATTATTGTATACTAAAATGACAGAAATGACAACGGACCAACACGGCGCGATAGTACAGGCTTTATATTGTATTATATTGACCGCACTTATTCTGCTTGTGACAGGTCGCTTTTTAATGCAAACCACAACCACATTATGGAATCAATTTCAGCAATGATATTTTTTAATCGATACGATATTAAAACCTTCATGAAAAGAGTTTAGTCCTCGGTAACAAAACCGGCAACTCGCCTGCAATTCCCCTCATGTTGCGGAGGTAATCACTTACCATCAGGTATGCCGCAAATTCCTCTTTGTCCTGAGTTCTTGTTACTTCTAAGTTTTTTTTTAGAAAATGGAATGATAATTCTTCAATATAATATTTTTGAATGTATTATTTTTTATTATATGACTATTGCATATTATTATCCAATTATGATTATGTCATATGACCCACGTATTTCAACATTAATTGTATTTTACTATAAATTAATAGATACAAATATTATTTAGAATATTTTTCCACATCGAATATGTGGAAAAATATTCTAAATAATATTTGTATCTATTAATTTATAGTAAAATACAATTAATGTTGAAATACGTGGGTCATATGACATAATCATAATTGGATAATAATATGCAATAGTCATATAATAAAAAAACACTGAACGATTTTGCGTCCTCATTTTTAATACGTACTGCCAAAGAGTGAACATACTTCCAGCGTTCGTTTTCCCGGAGAAATACAACCACAGATTCTTCAAATCTATATGGTGAATAGAGTAGTCTTTTGGGTAAGTACGCTGCTAGGTCTCGCCAACAAACATTTCCCGTCATAGTACAAACCCATTCTAAACAAAAATCTTATTAATTAATATTATAAACGCGAAAGTTTGTGAGTATGAATGGATGTTTATTACTCTTTCACGCAAAAACTACTGAACGAAGTTTGATGAAACTTTCCAGTAATATAGCTTATACATCAAAACACGTAGGCTATAAATTTCACGCGGGTGAAACTGCGGGCACAGCTAGTAAATATGTATATACTACCTACCCATATCTTATCATACCAGCCAATAGGTAGATCGCGTCGCTTCGCTTCGTGTCGCGTCGCGTCGCGTCGCATTCTCGCACAATCGTGCACCATGCCGTACACGCGTATAGAATACCAACCGTCCATTATGTCCTTGGCTTGAGAATCTCTGTACTTTACTTTTGAACCTCGCTATCGTCAAGACAAGACTAGAATTTATGATATACCTTTGACAAATCAGAATGTAAGTGGATACAAATAAGTGCTGGTTATATTGATCGGTTCAAATTACGAGTATGAATAAAGTTACAACAATTTGTTTTGGTTATTATTTTATAGGTAAGTTTGAGTATCAATTTTTTTTTATAATGATTATTCGAAAGTATGTTCGCTTATCATTTTTTAGGGAATATTCATGAAATAATGTTTTGTCTATGCTGCACATTAATAGGACACTGTTGAAAAATAAGGATAAACTAACGTCTGTAAACTAAAACAATGTTCATATAACAGCATTTTTTAACATTACTGGTTTTGTATTTTTTTATGGATGATTATGAAATGTTGCACATGCCTGCTCTGATGGTATACGCTGGCGGGGCAGCAGTGTAGGATGACATGATGAGCATGATGACAGGTTGGTTAGCCTATCATAGCAAAAACACTAGGAATTTATCACGATTGTTTCCAAAATGTTATTAGTACACATTACTAACAATCCCCTTCTCCCACTAGTACTGTATTGTGTTATAACAGTACTAAATATAAGTAAATATCATATAGTCCTATGATATTAGTGTGATAAAATCCTAAGAATCTCACTCGAGGAGAACGCATAAATTCTGAAGAGATTATTGATGGGAAGAAAATGATTTTCCAGATAGAGCCATTAGTACTAATGGTCACACTACGCTCTAAGAGCACCGAGAGATTTTTGCCAGCTATTTGAGTACCAGTTGGTAGACTCGTTATCTTTTATACTTTAGTTGTCATTATTGAATATGTTAATAAAAATATTATTGACCAGAGGTAATGTTCTGCGACAACGATTATAATAATAAAAAAATAAATTAATCGTTTTATTGAAAATAATCATATTTTTAATATATATGTGTATAAACTGATTACATATAACTATACAATAGAAAAGAATAATATGAAGGAAATAAATGAGCAATGAAAGAATTTAGTGTTAGATATTATTAATTATTTTTTTGTTTAATACAATATTTTCAACCGCCCATATAGAAACGAATTCTTAAATTAGTAGAAATAGCGTAATTGACTTGCAACAAAATTGTATGCTTAATATAATGTAACTTAAGTATAAGCTTAGTTTTAAAGTCCCAATTTGATTATAGGGAGGGACTTACATACTGTTATTTTTATACGTATATAGCTACAATATGAAATATGAAATGCCGGTTGCATTGCAATCGTGTGTTGCAAACATATAAAATAGAACAGTGTAAAACGAAAGTCATTTTGCTGTTATCGCGGTTAGTTTTAACCATAATAACATTAAAGCGTTGCCTAACGATAGTGTAAATGGTGGAAAGCCTTCAGCCCTCACCTCCTGGTGGCACTTACAAAACGAGTTTATAAGACAAATAGCACACGAGACGGTCGCCGGCGATGGGTCCACATGACAAATTCATCCCTAGGGCCGTATTGTGTTTCTGCGCCCGCGTATTACCTGTCTCTGAATTTTTTAAAGTTTTTCTTTTGAATCTGTTCTACAAATGAATTGTTTTATATTCCACCATTTTTACTGTTCCTTGAGATTGAACTTTAATTTATGAATTTCTATTCATTATATTTGCAACTGGTTTTATAAAAATCAGTTAACAACAAACAGTAAAATAAATAAACGAACTATAAAATAATAAAACAATAGGTTTTAAGTAATAAAGTAAAGCCACTTCTCCCAATTACATACTAAATATCGTTAAAAAGAAGAAAAATATCGTCGCCCATTGACATTTTTCTTCTTTAAATTCTGTCAATAAAGAGACTGAGTTAGTCCGCTAACATTCGGGCTTAAAAACAATAAAAAATGCACTTTATTTTTATTTATAAATTTCAAACTGCATAAACTTCTGTTACATACAACAACAAAACATTTTATTGATCCATTAGCATTGTATATTATTAAACAAAATGCCAAGAAAATTAAATTTGCTCATATGTACATTGGCTTTTCTAGAATTTATATTTGATTGATTTCACATTCAGAACTTCCATTGGCATCTGCTAAAGTTGTCCGACTAATACGGGACGCTATTCATGTATACTGAGAATGGTCGTTGATATTAATGCTATGCCTACATTCTTACATACCAACACAGTACGTTAACCACGGCAGTTGAATGTTTGACATAGACTGAACTGCCTATTGTTATTGGTATACGATGGGAAATACGTTAGACATGTCAGATGGTCTACAGACATTACCGGCTATATGTTTTAATAGCATTAGATAGAGTAGTAAATCTGGATTTACGGAACTACATGTACAGGCAATTCACTATTCGAGACTGTTGGAAGCTGAAATACGTATTTCTGTTATCTAATTCTATTAAGTCCGAGCTATTACTGATGTAATGTCAATTACTCTTTAAAAAAACGAGCTGTTTAAAAAATGTCTGTAATACAGAGATGGAAAATAAGTTATTCTAAAATAATTTCAAAATATAATATATTGTCTCCAATAAGTATTAATGAAAAGAATATTTTTCCTTGTAAAAGTATAAAGACTGACATTATTTTTAAAATTTATGAATCTGTTTTGAATTATCTATCGTTATACCAAGTACCTTACAGCAAAAATCTATTGACATGGCTTTATAACCATTTCTAACTCCTCCCATATAAATACCGGCGATACACTTTTAGTATCGTTAAAAAGTTCTATGTATTATATAGATAAATATAATCTTAGAAACAAAATTAAAGTTTTCAAATGGTTATTAATTACAGTAAGACCCCTCTTAACGCGGGGACTATGTTGCAATAAGTTCCAACGCTAAACGAAACAGCTTTATACACTGTTATCTTTCTTTTCTTCAGAATCACTACTATCAATATTTCTGTTTTCTTCTTGCTCAATTAATTCTTTGAGCTCATTATTAGAAAGACTAGCTGCTGTTTACTGAACTATTTCCTTGACGTCTTTAGGATATTTTGCGAATCCCCGAGTTGAAATAAAGGAATGCAAAACCGAAATAGCGTTAAGCGGGGTATTACTATATATTGAATAATAATATTTAATCGCTACGATCCTCGAATTATTCGCCATAGGCGTGAAGAAAAAAATAATAATGTACAGAGCAGAGGATATATATTAATTATACTCGTATTTAGTTATGAGAGAAATGTATTGTCCTCTTCAAAATTAATTCAATATTCACATTAAATTGATGATTGAATTGATGAATCGAAGGCACGTGACGTTACGTTCCCCTTTTATTGAATTTCTCTTTTAGCCCTTTCCCTTCTTCCTGATATACATAGAAATACCTATATGTTTAAAAGTAGGTGGCCGTGACATCGTGAATGAAAATCTTACCGGGTATCTTAACAGAACAGACCATACGACAAATTCTTTAGCTTTGCAGTCTCCGGTCGCATCGTTTCTTTATTTGTAGCTTTACGGTATTTTGGTCCCAATATTAACAAATTCTTCCACAAATAGCACTGTCTGGTCACCCGTATTAAAAAGCGAGGATGAGACGCATAAATAACTGGACCTAGAACTTAAAAAAATAAAAAAACATAGAATAGAACAGATAATCATTTATTGATATAAACTTAATTTAAAGACTTTTGAATTGTTCTAGTTGTTTTATTTAATGTACCGCTCATTTTGTAATCACAAGAAGAAGGAGCAACAATATATACAAAGTCTTCCATACCTATATTATTTGTTTATAAATTTTATCATTAAAGGCTGAAGTTTCAATAAAATATGAATGTAAAACATAACTAAAGTCTAACAGCAACCTCACAAATATTTAAGTTATAAGTAAGACTGGAAAGTTACAAAGGACGGCTGCGGTCGCGGTTCGATGCCTGGGAACCGCCAGGGAACCGGCTGGGAACACCTCATGTGAACTCCACTTTAATTGCATCTTACTTATAGTAGTTATCATGTATTATCTATAGTTGTAGACGTTCTTACATGTCTTGTAATACTAGTTGCGGCCGCAACTTTATCCGCGTGGGTATTGAACGATGTACGAATTTAATGTTAGCGAATAAACTGAGTTTATAGATTAAGATACAATGTGTGTGTTTTGTGTTTGGTTATGCATATGTATACATTTCCACAGGATTTCGTACATTCTGACATGTAATAAACGTAATTTAAAAATATCTTAATTTATAACCATAATTTTGGAAAGAGCCCCCTAACTCGACTTGTATTTGATGATTGATGTTAAATTTGAGCATTGTAGTAAACTGTAGTGATATAACGTGCTAATCATGCATGATATAGGTACACCTCCATTCTCCGTCAATTTTTATATTTATATGACCTAAACTAAGGTCTTAATTGTCATTACTTTCAAATATTTTCAACGCGTATTTATTAACAATAACTACAGTCTGCAATATAGGTTTGTAGTAGTTTACAACGCATTAAGAATTGAGTCCATTTTAATCATCAATCAAATATGAACTATTGGATTTTGATATTTGAAAGTGACAGTATTACTATCATTATTTTCTCTACGGTGTGAATAAAATTACATAAATCATTAATCAGGTATAAAAAGTTTCTTATAATGTAAATTTGATAGTTCTAGTTATTTTCTTGTTGACGTGTACTCTTTTATTTTAGTTTTAACTCCATGACGGCCTCGGTGGTCTAGCGGTTTAGCACACCGCCTTACTATCGAACTCGCACGGCACAAACATTTGTATATGTCGATTGTTTGTACTGGGTATTTTCTATGTATAATATGTATGTATTTACGAAAAAAAAAAAACATATCTAAGTATTTGTATCAGTTGTCTAGTACCCATAACACAAGCTTTAGGTAGCTTAATTTGGGTCTAGATGGCACTGTGTGAATTGTCCTGAGATTATTATTATTATTATTATTATATATGTCTTACTCATTCGACTACTCTAAATTAGGAGCTGAATTTAATGTCTCCTTTGATCTAGCATTGTTATATTTATGTAAATGTATACTACTTTAATTATAACAAAACTATTAGGGCATCAACATGGGAAATCTATTCAGCTTTAAAAAATGATTTATGTCATTAAATTAGAACTATCTTCCATCTTCAAATTAGATGTAGCAAACAGGCAGGAAAGCTATAATAACGTGTTTAATTAAGATAAAAATACCTAAATAATTACTTTTAATTCCAGTTTATAAACGTAATGTTTTAAAATTAAATTCCAAATTATCCCCAACATTCCTTATACTCCTTCCCTGTCTGTAGGCAAACGTTGTGTTGAATACTAATGAATTCATTTTGTTAAGTATGACGCAATCCAGCCAATACTGCACTCAGTTGATAGAGAGGTATGGAGTGAAGAGGTCTCGTGTCTAGACATGGGCAATTAGGCATAGAATTCCTTTGCTTACACTATGTACTTCGATAACAAAGCTCATACCGGTTCAATATGCCAATTAGGAAAACTTTACGTATTCCGTAGCGTTTCTCTCGTGAATTAAGAATAAATTATATCGTTTATTTCCATAATTACATGATCCATCTGTATTTCAAATATTATTCAGATTTATTTTGTTTTTTAGTCAAAATGCAGGCGAGAGCGATTGCTATTTATTTCAAATAAATACGTGAGTAAAACCTTGGTTAGCTTAAAGTTAGTCATTATGGTTTTCTCGCTCCCAGCCTGCGTTAACGGTTTACGCAGGCGGGGCACCGGTGGAGGATGATTAGATGAGCAGTAGGTTACCCATAACACATTATAAGCAATCCACTTTCCCCCCGATCTCATATATTTACCATGTTCGATACAAATATTTCGAAAATGGTGGAAAAAAATGTGGGCGAGTCGAGTGCTACATTCACAATAAATATGTAGGTTAAAATGTTCTCGATTTAACTTTTTTTTTGTGTACGCTACGTGACACCTTTCATATTGGTTTTACTATCGACATAGTTTATCCTCGTGTGAATTCGTCATAGTCAAGATTTATTATTTTTCCTGTCCTCCTGTATTTTTCATCCTCAATTTTAATACAGTTCGTCTGAGTCTGCTATTCTTTGAGCATAGTTTATTAAAACAGATTTCATTTCGTTATATTTTCATTACAAGGAATATTAATCAAAGAATCTCTGTGGCTTATCCACCTAGTGATTAATGTAGATGCTGGAGGAAAACCAACATAACTAGGCAGGTAATCTGATGTCGTATTATCAACCTGAATAGATATAATATCTTATTACTCCAAAGATAACTTAGAAATATTATAGTTATTAAATTATTTATTATTAAAAAATTTAATTAACAAATATGATTATAAAAATTATAGTTTTTACAAAATCCTAAATTGAGATAGGGCAACGTACTCAATTAACACATTGACACTGTCACTATCGTTTAAGTAATAAGTTTGCCAAAACGCTGCAGTCTACAGGATATAGTGGCCAGATTTGTATATCAGAATTGATCGTTTCCCCAAAAAAAATCCGCAATATTTTATTCTATATGGCTGATATTTATGCCTCGTTTATAGACTAGGTACAGAACGTACGTAACGTATTAGCGATTCAGTAAGTAATATATCTTACACGTTATAACAGTAACATTTTAATAAGATGGTTCTGTAATAAAATATTAGTCTGTAAACTGTTTTGATAATTGATAGACAATTTTAGTTTGTACAATATTTCCCGCCAAAACTGAACTGAAGTTTTGGAAAATCGGCTTATTCATGTTTCAATTTAATACTTACTATAACAAAATACATCAAGTTTGATCCAATATTGATTTACCATTACAACTAAGAAGTACAAGTAGCTTTCATATTATTATGAACCTTATACTTATGTTATAGTGTTGTATTTTTATCAAGTCTGCGTAACGCTTCAATAGTTATTATAAAAAGTTTACCCTCGTCACACCTGCCATCCGCTGTCAAAGAATAATGGTATAGTTCACAAGCCGTCGAATCTAATATTGGCCATTTAATCATTTAATGTTTACGCACTCGCACAATCATTATTTATTAATCACCACACGGGGATAGTATCATAAGATCAGCAAAATAAAAATAATTGTACCCATTTATTATTTCACCATTATTAATAAAAAAATACATACTGCAATAATATTTACTATCGGTTATAATTTACTCTTTTATTTGTAAAATTTGCAATGTCAGTTAGTCACTTATACCAGTGTCAGATAAGAAAAATTGGCTTTTTATCTTTTTTGTAATGAAATGAAAAAAAATATTTTAATTTAGAGACTCACGATATGACCAATTGATGTTTTGGAATAATGAAGAGCACAATATAGGATCTACCATTAAATAGAAAATAGTGAATAATAATAATATGTAACACAACCTAATAAATAAATTATATTTATTAGGTTGTGTTACATAGATAAGTTGTACATAACTGTGAATGCATTTAAACATATAGGTATAATTGTGCCACCTGAATTATTATAGAGTTATATTGTTCCTCAAGTGGCGCATACCTTCCCAGAATATGGTATTCTTAGCAAAGTGAAGCTAAATAGTAAAAACCTCATAACACCGCTGAAAATAAATAGATTTATGTAAATATATAAACAAATATATTGGCAGAACTTCTAACGCTTATAAAAAACGTGAGAGTTTTGTATTACTCGTAATAGTCTATGGAGACCCTAGTAAACACCTATACACGCATACAATAAAGGTGGGGCGTTAAGTCTAACAACGGAGAACTTTTAGATTGGCAAGAAATTTGTTGTTTCTCAGCTTTACAGAATAGTTTACTCACTGTAGCATACTTATCTACCGTACCGACAGAGTACAGCGAACAGTTTCTTGCTAAGCCGCTTATGTCCCGCTCTGCTAAATTTGCACAACTTGAAAATTTAATGAACACGATACTTGGTTTGGCATCCGTTCGCTTCCTACGGCGATATTTGTGCAGAATTGTAAAATGCCTATGCCGAGACTTACCACTTCCCTTAACATCAAAAACCAATTATTAAATGATATTAATATTATTAGATAATTGGTGAATAATTCGTCCATAGGCTACGGTAACCATTTACTATCAGATGTTTGCCATCATTGTAAGTATAAAAAAAAATCTTTATCGTATAGTTAACTCCTTTACCTGTGAAAGAAAAGATTATATATTACAACCGTTATAGACATTCTTAATTCAATACCACATAGTGGAACACGATACAAAGTCTAAAATAATAAATTATGATCCCACGCCAACTTGCATAAAACTCGGTTCAATAGTTTTCACGATGACCAGAAACGAAGCACAATAGCTAAATGATGACAATAAGAGTAACAAACTTACACAAACGTTTGCGGTTCAAGGGCACGGCCAACGGTCGATGCCAAGGCCCAGTGAAATCAGTAGCGATAAAATGGCGCCACGTGGAATAATTATTTTAGTGGAACGATTTAGATCTTTGCGGTTACTATTGCATTTTATAATATACTAACTGTGCCTAGCAGCGTCAGCTGCGTATAATTTAAAAGAAATAGCGGCCACCCTCGCCATCCGAACTACCGTATCGCATTGCATCCTCCGCCTGCGGTTATTAGGTACACTTTTTTTCACTTAGAGCAAAATTTCACAAAGTGAAGAGGCATCATCAGCTTAATTTAAAAATTTTAAATAATACTTGATTAATACATACGGAAAAAGTACATAAATGACGTTAGACGTATTACTACTCGATGTATTTATATTTATTACAAAAACAAAATAATATAAATCCATCGAGTAGTGAAATGGACTTCCACAAAATAACACCTAATTTGATTAAATATGTTAGACGTATATTTTTTTAACTATGTGAAATTAAATGGGATATATTTGTGTGTAGAAACCCAAAATAATAAATCACGTTGCGAGGCCTTGAATTGCTATTTTACACAGCTATATAACGGGTAACTTCTTACATTGTTCTTTGACATTTTACAGAAGGGATGTGATATTATCAGCTAAAGAGGGTTGAAAGTTGCTTATCACAATTAAAATTTCTAAATTCAGCGGTGTATCATACCAATACAATAAAATTTTAATTTAACAAACAAAAATAACAAAAATGTTATTTCTACTAGAAATATGCGCATGTATACTTCATGAAATATTAGCGTTAGTAGCACTAACACTACTCGTATATTTTTTTATTACGTGAAACTTTTTCGGAATGTCTATTGATAATATAGAAAAGACGAACAATGATATTCCAGTAAAAATGTTGTAATTAGGAGTTAATTTGTAACATTGACAATAGACTATAATTATAATTCTCATGGCGAGACCAACTTTACGGTTTAAATCATTTACTGTTAATGATACATTTTTTAGATATAATGAAACAACAATGCAACATTTTATGATTATAATTATAGTAAGTTTACACTTTAAATGTGCGATTGTATTTCTTAACTTCTAAATCTATATAATTACCACTCATCGTACAAAATCGTAAATTACAAAAAAAATATAAATTATTGATTAGGTTTACAAGTGCAGTTGAAATAATTGGTAAAACTGATTATTTATTTTATTTACTTTTATTGTTTTCATAAACTGTACACATGTCCTCTTAGGGACGATATACTCTTAAAATTATACGCTATATATTGTACTTTAGAACACGAGCATAAAATAAAGATATTGTTGTGATATTATGAACTATACTAGAGTTTAATTAGATTAAATTAAGTAATTAAGTTTAAGTAGATATCTGGTCAGCAGACTTGTTTTTCTTTTAATTTATTCTATTGAATTTCATTTCTATTTTATTCTATTTTTGTATCATACAATTCTACTACAATTTGTTGATCTTAGATTTATTCGTATCTATTACTGTGTGACTGTGTGTGTGATCAAACAGTGTTTGCTGAGGCGCATGTAGGAGTCACGTGCAATAGAAATTGTTTGTCAAACTTGAGATGTGTTATGATTCGATTTGGATCCAATTAAAGTACTTCTGGAAAGAAAATAATTCTTGTTCCCCGTTGAGGGGTCGGCAGTAGGTAGCGATCGAGTTTGTTCAACTTTCAGAATAAGACCTACATAGACTTTGATCCAGTTCTGCCAGTCTAGCTAGTTAATTTGCATTCTATAAATATACTAGGTCTTCTACTCTCAATGTTTCACAGAAGCTGTAAAGAAATGTGAATAAATACACTAAATGCAATCCAAAACCTGGAACTGCACAATAAAACAATGAAAGTCGGTTCTGATTTTAAATACACAGCTATAATCACTCTATGTATACATGAACTATTAATAGCTGTATGTAAAAACGAAGTTGTCGGTACATCATTTGAAACGTTTGACTGCTACAAAGACAATTGTACCGGATAATATTTATCCGGTTCAAATGCATTTGTAATTGAATTTTGAATTGCGAATTTTCCAATTTCAAACTGTTTAGGATAAGAATTTATCGCAAAATAACTCAGTTATATAATAACTCCTTGAGTTACTTATATATTCGAAATTAAATACTTTTAGATTTATTCAAATTTTAACATAGGTATGTATCGGTAAGGATTTCATGATTGACCTCAACCTTTATCGAAGGTTAAATAATGAAATTCTGATCTATTCCTAAGTGCTATAATAAAATATTAAGGATCAAAATGTTCAACCACAATTCTGAATTAAATATCTGCTTGTTACGTGCTATGAGTTTTTGTCGGAACGGATTTATAAAATTGTTCACGCGAATGCAAATTACAACCCCTCAATTATATATAATCTCGTAAATTATAGGCTTTTGCTAATTGTATAGACAACCTGATTAATTTTACCATTGATACCACAACAGAGAGCAATAATTTATGTGTTAGACACAAATCATTTGAAATTCATAAAATAATATATTTTTCGTTTTACTACCATTTTAATTCCATTACCAGTTAATGTTCATTTAGGGATAAGAAAATACACAAGATCCTTTTATAATAGAAGTAACATAGATGTATTTGATTATAAATGGCAATATTGGATAGTGTGTGGTGTGATGAGGAAATATTACAACCAAAAAAAAAGTAATATCAATACATTGTTACATTTGTCTTCTCTAAATTTCAACCGTACATTCAATATCAACGGTTCAACACGTTATCAGAAATCACTTGCGTTTAATTCTCGCTTCAAAGGAATAAAATACCGTAAGATGTGGAGCAAAAAAATGTGAAGCCCACATAAATCGTGCTTGAACGTAGACACACGACTTATCACAGTGCCAACACACAAAAAATATCGCAAACGCGGCTCGAGCGGGTCAAAGAAATGAGTTACGCGATAAATCTATACTTATAACAAAACTTAAAACACAATTGCGCTTTTGTATCTGGCCAGTATCTATATTTTAAATGTGAAAGTAACTTCATTGCTAGTTTGTTATCTATTGACATCTGAATGGTTAAGCCAAATGGTCATGAAACTTGATATGTAGGTATACATAGTGTATAGGATATACTATAAAATATTGTATTGAAATATATATTTATTATTAATAGTGGGCGGCCAGTGGTCTAAATTGGACCATAACTAATTTAAATTATAAGTTCGAACATTATTAAGGTTCTATTGTCAAAGTCTTTTTCACGTATTAATATATAGATTACTCTATTAACAGCACAGATAAACCTCGTTTTTTTTTTGTGTCTGTTTATCCTATAATGGAAAGGCAAAGGGAACCGCTTCCATAGAGCCAAGACTAACCTCGATTCCCTGATTTGACAATTATTTGATATTGTCGTTTTGGTATCAGTCGTGTAATTTTTAAACACAAATAACCACAAGGTGGGAAGAAAACTGTTGCTATAGATATTATAAAACTATTTTTTATAACAAAATATAATAGAGGAGGGGATTGTTAGGTATTGAGAGTAGTGGCTTCATTTCTAGTAATGTACCATGTGAGATTGACCTCCAGGGGGTCCCCTCTAGAAACCATCGTGACTAATTTATGGAGAATACGTCTCGTTGAGCTGACTAACTTGACTCATTCTCATCCTGTCCTAAATGGTGTAAATATTTATCTATCTATCATTTGTATTGGTTTTGCTATAATTAAATATTTAGGTATATAGCTGCTAAAAGCACAGTAAAACTGTTTGTATCCCAAATAAATTAAACATCCTATCATCCTTCAGTGCTGGCCTGCCAGCTTATACCATTAGCGAATACGAGAGCATCATTCCATTCTCATCCAAAAAAACAAAATCATCAATAAATAAAATAAATATAAAATAAAATAATAAATTGATAAAATTTTGATTTAATCCAATATATTTTCGGTGTACATTTAGATATTTGATAATGTAATAAGTAGCAAGCTTACAGGGGTCAGCAAGGAGGCAGTGATGCCTCCAGCGTAGCAAATGTTTGCCATTAGGAGGACCGTAGAAAAATTACCGGCACTTTACTTCGTAATTCCCAATTTTTTGTATGAAATAAAAAGATGTAGAGTTTTTATTTCATCATTAATTCATTAAATACCATAATATATACATATATAATACTAGCATTATGAATACCAATGTGTGTAAGTATTTATGTAAGGTTAAAACATTTTGGTTTTCTTAGAATATAAAATTACTTTATCAAATAGGTATGTAATACAGTTAATTAACAAACTTCAATAAAATTGTAATTAAGGAAGTCGCCGCTCAGAATTTTTATAACGGCATATCGCGTGAAACGTTTTTCCCTACTCAAGATTTAATTAATTTCAAGCCTAATTTGCAGCTGCGTCATGAAATTTTATTCAATATCTATAGAATCGGCTAAACTCATCCAAGGGTTGGCATCTTAAGAAAAAAGTTTTTTGTTATACAAACGTTCCTATCAGGAACTATAAAAAATATATCTGTAACTATTATTAAGACAATGCCTAATGATTAGAGATAGAGTATTTGACTTATTATAAGTATCTGTAATAGACCTATATGAATAAAGCTATTTTCATTTATTTAATGTAAGCGAATTTCGGAACGACTATATAGACTATATATTTGTTTTTTTATTTTGTTGTAATTGTAAACATTATATAGATACAAAATAACCAAACATACAAAGCCATGAAAAGTGGGTTAATATAGTCTCCGTTAATAAAATACCCTTATTTTTAAATACTATTATTAAATATCTATTATTAATTAATCAATTCAATAAGTATTCTGAAAAAAGTACTTTTTTTTAATGTGTGGCGTTTTTCCGATCTATGAGCAGTCGTGGTGGAACTTAGTATAATAATTATTTCATAAAAAAAATTATAATATTGTTTTCTTTAAATAAAGTCTTTTACCATTATTCACCCTTAAAACCTGTCTGTCTAAATTGTAATCAATTACACCCACGCACATCTAAGGTTTCGTCAACGGCTTCACTTTAATTAAATGACACTTAACACTCTTTTTAACTACATGCTTAAACCTGCCTGATGTCTAGACATACACATTTCTTTTATCTTGAACCCTAATTTGTTGCAATACGGTGTAATCTTGTTTATAATCAAGTTAGGGACGCTGGTCGTCGATTTGCATACAAGTAAACTGGTTCCTTTCCTTAGCACATCTCCATTACATCCTTTGAGTGGTTACAGTATTTTTGTTTATTATAGCCAAAAGAGGTCCTGTTGAACAACGAATACAACATGTTGCAGATTACAGTGTATTTACAAAAAAAATGTATTCAAATATACAACATGTTGCAGATTACAATGTATTTACAAAAAAATGTATTCAAATATACACATGTTGCAGATTACAATATATTTACAAAAAAATGTATTCAAATACATTATAATCTGTAACATGTTATCTTCGTTGTTCAACAGGACATCTTTTGGACTCGGTGGAATCAAAACTACTTAAAATAAACAAAAATGGTTTTCTTAAATATAATCAATAGTGAAGAAAAAAGTATTTATAACATAGTCCGTGTTAAATACATTCGGTGACGTGACAACGCATTGCTACTACTTACGCAAAGTCGAGGATACCTATATTTTGTACACAAAATTAAATTCTTAAATTTAAATTATTAATTACTTTATAATGTATTGTAAATCCATACAGTTATTATCATAATTATGTTTTTCTAGTGAATAAAAAGGTTGTTCGACGAGTCGACACTTCGAAAATAGGATAGGATAGGTGAGGTGGTTGACCTAACCAGCCTCAAAAATTTTACCAGTCCCAAAGATTTTTCATTATTTTGTCAGTTATAGTACACCTTTAAACTCTTTTAATATTTTGGTCAGATAAGTATATTTTACTGTATAGTCAACTGCTAAAACAGAGTGTAAAACTTATAAAGAAGTTTCTGCACTATTCCGGCTGGAAGTTGATTTAGCCGTGGGTGAATGGACAAAGTTCCTACTACTGGCGTAGTCGGTCTTCTCTTTTTGTATCCATTCTTTGTGATCGGGGTACCGGAATCGCAGACTGGACATTCTATTCGTTAATCTGACTAGCTGCTTTGAATTTGCGCAATACTGACTTTATTGCACACTCGTCTATATAGTCAACTTCGTCTTTTTATCAGACTTTTCAAAAGAAGTGAACATAAAAAATATTGTAGTTTGGTTCAAGATCGTTCTATAACCTAAACTAAAATACAAATACGTTTGTTTATATATTAAGATCATAAATAAAATTAGATTTATTTATGTATTAAGATCACAATTTTGTTATACGCCATTCACTTTTATTTTGCCATTTCTCGTGATAACATAATTTCATTCCAGGCTCAATAGTGTAAGACATAATTTATATGTCTATATATTATCTTTATGAAATGATTAAATAGGAAACTATCAAGTATTGTACTGACTATACAGCGCCATCTTACAATTAGTTAGATTAGAGACATTCGTGTTTATTTCATAACTTATTTATATTATAAAAATGTAATAATGATACAATATCTACAAGGAAATGCTAATTAATTATGGTATTTTCTAAAACCATTTTAAGTATTATATGTTCCACCATTTTGTATAATTGTAGTGTAATGATAGATAGAGGAAAGGAATGAAATGACTACCCTTTTTTCTTAAAAAGGGGTAATCGGTTCAGAAAGTTGGTTAGTTACGCGCTGGAGTTAGAACAAAGAGGAACTTTGAATAAACGGCTTGCGTATCGATTCACTGTTTTTATTATTGCCACCTGATTTCTTATATCAGAAGTGGGATAATATTAATAATATTAGTTAGTATGGAAGCCGGTGTTCAAAATTCTAGAAATGTGCAACGTTCTCGTGATCATTCGCGCCGTTCTCGTCGGCGACATAAGCGTCGACGCCGCTATAGCAGTACAAGTTCTGGTGGAAATTCGTCTGATTCGGCAAGTCATCGACCTAGAAGAAGGGACTCACGGAAAGATAAGCACCGGAAATCTCGGAGACGAAGATCCACATCGCGGAAGGCAGGGGTCTCCTCTCGTGGGCGATCGCCAGAAATTCGAGCAGAGGTACACAATGAAGCAGATATAACGACTCAGTCTTGCACGGATATGCTAAACAATGCAGACACGTTACGTCAAACTGTGGCGGAACCTTCAAATCGGCCAGCAGTTGGGCCGGGTTCGCGGTCACCAGGTACGACAGCGCCACAGGCAACGGGATCGACCGGTGAGCGTGAACAGAATGTGACTATTAGTGTTAATGATTTTACTCAATTATTACAAAATATTATGCGGTCGAATGTAAGCCAGAATATTCCATATGATAAAAATATTATACCTCATTTTGATCCGACTCAAAAAAATCAACGAATAGAAGGTTGGTTAGCTAAAGTTAACGAGTGCTCAAAGATATATAACTGGACTGATGAACAGACGGTACACTTTGCTCTACCTAAATTAGTAGGACATGCTAAGAAATGGTATGAAGGACTACAAACCATACTATTATCTTGGCGTGAATGGCAGGAACGTCTCATAAAAGCATTTCCTTCGGAGGGTAATTATGGGGCTCTACTTAATGATATGCTAAATTGTCGAATGTCAATTAATCAATCTGTTGATGAATATTATTACGAGAAAATGATATTATTAAACGCGTGTGAAATTGTAGGTAAAAAGGCGGTTGATTGTTTAATATACGGTATAGATGACAGAATGATTAGGGCTAGTGTAACGTCAACTAGGTTACAGGAACCTGAGGAGTTTCTTAAATACGTTAAAGATTTAAATAGGGAATGTATTAATAGACCATTTAAACGACCAGCGGCTACGCCTGTCTCTAATCAAATTATCTGTTTTAAATGTAATAAGCCGGGACATCGTAGCAATCAGTGCCGCTCTAATGAAAAAGGTCCACTCGTTTGTTATAATTGTAAAGAAAAAGGCCACGCTATTTCACAGTGCACTAAAACTGTCATGAAATGCGATAATTGTAAACATTTTGGTCATAAAACTGAGAACTGTTTTAAATTAAAAGACAATGGTAATAAAACGTATAAAACTTTATTTACACAAAAGGATACTGTAGACAAGAAATACTACAAAAATGCTATAATTAATGATACTATTAATCTGCAATGCTATATAGACTTTGGAAGTGACTGTACATTGATCAGACAAGATATTATTAATAAATATTCTTTAACAAAAATAGATAACGACACGCCTACAATACGTGGTTTCGGAAATAAAACGATAATTCCAATAGGCAAAGTAAGAATAAATTTATGTATAGGGGAAGTTTCGGCTCTAATTGATGCATATGTTATAGAAACGGCTCTTTTAAGTGAACCATTACTTGTAGGACATAATTTTACGGAGAAAGAAGACATTCTTGTAGTTAAAACTTGCGATAAACTAGATATTCTTAAACGGTCACTACCAAACGATGTAGCTGACATGCAAATTGAGGAATTTACCACCAGCGAACCTAAAATAGTCTTACGAATAAAATTAGATACCGTGTTAGGAACCAACGACTTTGTCGATTGTTTTACTAATGTAAATACCAGTTGTGACGTGCTAATTGAAAATAGTTTCCGCAAATACGGTGACACAGAGTACTATATGTTAGGTGGTATATACAGCATTGATAAAGGGGTATGTAAGTTACCATTGTATAATTATTCCAATGGGCCATTATTATTAAAGGAAAACACAATAATAACGAGAGCCCATGAGATTAAAACCTTAAAACCTAATTTTGCTAATGACTATATTCGTTGTAACAGAATACAAAATTCTTCGTCATCGAAAATCATTACAATTGATAAGGTAAAAATAAATCATATTTACGTCACAAGAAATTGAAAAGGTTATGAGTTTGCTTAATGAATATAGTGATTGTTTTGCTGAAAATCTTTCTGAATTAGGATGTACTGAAGTAGGTGAAATGAGTATAGAGTTAAATGATACTACTCCAGTTGTTTATCGACCATACCGACTTAGTCATACAGAAAGACAGACAGTTAGAAATATGGTTAAAGAACTTGTAGATAACGATATAGCAGAAGAATCAAAGTCTTGTTATGCCAGTCCAATTATACTAGTAGCTAAGAAAAACGGCGGTTACAGATTATGTGTAGACTTTAGGGCATTGAATGCTAAAACAAAAAAGGACCATTTCCCTATGCCTAGGATAGACGATCAGCTCGATCTACTTAGTGGTAATAAATATTATACAAGTTTAGATTTAGCTAGTGGTTACTATCAGATACCAATTCTAGAGAGTTGTAGGCACTTGACAGCTTTTATTACACCGGACGGACTTTACCAGTTTAAAAAGATGCCTTTTGGTTTAGTTAATTCACCTGCAGTTTTTCAGCGAACTATTAATCATGTCTAGGTAATACACGCTTTAACTCGGCTCTTGCATATATGGATGACATTTTAGTACCCGGGAAAGATTTTAATGAGGAGCTTGAAAGATTAGAGACTGTTTTAAAGTTGCTACAATCAGCAGGCCTAACTTTAAACTTAGAAAAATGTAATTTCTTTCAAGAAAATCTAGAATATTTAGGTTATGAAATATCGCAAGAGGGTATACGCCCGGGAAAAATTAAAATTGCAGCAGTTCTTGAATTTCCTAGACCTAGTAATGTACATGAGGTAAGACAATTCATAGGGCTTGCAAGTTATTTTAGAAAATTCATAAATAATTTTTCCGCAATCGCTAGACCTCTCACTGATCTTACTAAAAAGGATAGTCCATGGATATGGAACATACCGCAGGAGGATTCCTTTAAAATTTTAAAAGAAAGCTTGATAAAACGTCCTGTATTAGGTATATATAATCCTAGTGATGACACATATCTATATACAGATGCTAGCAAGTACGGCTTGGCAGGCATACTTATGCAAAAAGGTGAAAATTCGAATATACAAAAGCCCATAGCATATTTCAGTAGAAAAACTAATTTGCATGAACAACATTATCATGCATACGAGCTGGAGACTTTGGCGGTTATAGCTTCTCTACAGCGTTTTAGAGTTTATTTAATCGGAATTCAATTTACGTTAATAACCGATTGTAATGCTTTAAGAGCCACCTTTACTAAGCGCGATTTAATACCTAGAGTAGCCAGATGGTGGATAGCAATTCAGGAATTTGACTTTAATATACAATATAAACCAGGCCACATCATGTCACATGTCGATGCCCTTAGTAGGAATCCTCAAGATGATATCACGGTCCATACAGTAGATTATATACCCACTGTCCTTAGAATTACTCACGAAGACTGGTTAACGAGTTTACAACAAAATGACACTGAAATTCAACGTCTCAAGCAAATGTTAGGTGACAAAGAATATGTAGATGTAAAAGAAAATTATCTTGTTAAAGATAATAAATTATTCCGCAAAATAGGAGATAATTTAAAACTTGTAGTACCGAAAGCAGTACGTTTTCAATTATGCAAATTAAATCATGACGATATCGGTCATTTCAGTATAGAAAAAACTTTAGAGAAAATTAAAAAGGATTTCTGGTTCCCAAAAATGAAACGATTTGTAGAAAAATATGTTCGTTCTTGTATTGAATGCGCCTATAGTAAGGGACAAATAACTTCTAAGGAAGGGTTATTACATCCAATACATAAAATCGATATACCGTTTGACACTATTCATATCGATCATTTAGGACCTTTCGTTAAAAGTAAGCGAGGATATTCCTATCTCTTAGTGCTAGTTGATGGGTTTACAAAATTCTGCCTATTACGACCACTACGGAATCTTAAGTCTAAACCTACTATCAAAGCTTTGGAAGATATCTTTTATACTTTTAGTTTTCCAAATCGTTTAATTTCAGACCAAGGTACGTCTTTCACTTCCGCTGAATTTGAAATATTTTGTAAAGAGTCCAAAATTAATCATATACTAAATGCCGTTGCCTCGCCGCGTGCGAATGGTCAGGTGGAACGGTATAATAGAACAGTGCTAGATTCGTTGACTGCTTATACAGACCGCTTAGGAGAAAAACTTTGGGATATAGTATTAGGAAAACTGCAATGGGGACTAAACAATACATTAAATAAAGGAATAGGAAAAACTCCCTCGGAAGCCTTATTTGGAATACAAATGGTTAGTCAAGGCGATAATTTGTTTAATGAAATTCTTAGCCACACTAGAGAGTTAGGATCCCTAGATAAGATTAGGAAAGAAATTAGTTCACACATAGCTACAGATCAGAAAAACCAAAAAACTAGGTATGATAAGGGAAGGATAGACTCAAGAAAATACAAAGTCGGAGAATTGGTCAAAATTGTTAAGCCAGCACCACATAATGACGGAAATAAGAAATTACTACCAAAGTTCTCGGGACCGTTTAAAATAACCAAAATTCTCGCTAATGATAGATATGAGGTCTCTAGCATTCCCGGTACAAAAATCACCCAAAAGAATTACAGTAATATCTGGGCAGCTGATCGTATAAAACCCTGGATTATTTTTAACAATAAATTTTCGGAGGAGAGTAGTATGGAATCGGATAAAGAATGATGTCTTTTGGATCGGATCATAATGGCTTGGTATTATATAATGTGAAAATATATGTACTTTAAAATATAAATTTAGTCTTATGAGGCATGTAGTCATATTTGCAAATTATTCCTACTGGGATTTGGTTAATCCTAAATAAATATATGCAATTGATTATATCTCGTTTAAATATGTTTCTTTATGACAAGAACGCCTTTAATGTATTAGAATATTAACATGCCTTGCTGTTAAGAAACAAGAAAATATATGTACTTGATAATAATTGATTTCTTTTTTTATGGTTATATAATTTCAATTGGTTGATGAGATGTAAACCACATTATATTTTGTATGATTTTGTTAATGCTAAATAAATATATGATTGATTATTGTTATCTTTTAAATGCTTTGTGTATTGGAACAAAGATTTTCAATGTATCAAATATTAATTGTTAAAGTGAGGCAGTAGTTTAACGTAGATGTATCCGTTAACTACAGATCATCGTTAGTTATCATAAAATTGATGTATTACTATTGCAGCAACAATGTTGACAGATCCATTGTTGAAGTGAGGCAGTAGTCTAATGTTGACAGATCCATTGACTACAGACCTTTGCAATCGTAATGTATTAGATTATGTAGCGAAGTATGGATTACTATTGCAGCAACAATGTTGACAGATCCATTGTTGAAGTGAGGCAGTAGTCTAATGTTGACAGATCCATTGACTACAGACCTTTGCAATCGTAATGTATTAGATTATGTAGCGAATTATGTATTACTATTGCAGCAACAATGTTGACAGATCCATTGTTGAAGTGAGGCAGTAGTCTAATGTTGACAGATCCATTGACTACAGACCTTTGCAATCGTAATGTATTAGATTATGTAGCGAATTATGTATTACTATTGCAGCAACAATGTTGACAGATCCATTGTTGAAGTGAGGCAGTAGTCTAATGTTGACAGATCCATTGACTACAGACCTTTGCGATCGTAATATATAAGATTAAGTAAATAATTATTGAGTTATTTTATTGAAAGTCTGTGTATTTACTATAATTAGCAGTAAAATTATTAACATTATTATTAATTTAAGTTTGAGGACAAACTTAGGGTCAGGAAAGGCCGAATGTAAGACATAATTTATATGTCTATATATTATCTTTATGAAATGATTAAATAGGAAACTATCAAGTATTGTACTGACTATACAGCGCCATCTTACAATTAGTTAGATTAGAGACATTCGTGTTTATTTCATAACTTATTTATATTATAAAAATGTAATAATGATACAATATCTACAAGGAAATGCTAATTAATTATGGTATTTTCTAAAACCATTTTAAGTATTATATGTTCCACCATTTTGTATAATTGTAGTGTAATGATAGATAGAGGAAAGGAATGAAATGACTACCCTTTTTCTTAAAAAGGGGTAATCGGTTCAGAAAGTTGGTTAGTTACGCGCTGGAGTTAGAACAAAGAGGAACTTTGAATAAACGGCTTGCGTATCGATTCACTGTTTTTATTATTGCCACCTGATTTCTTATAATAGGCAATAGTAGGGCGTGCATGTGATACCTAACACCACGTTATCGTTTACCATCAGGTAAGATTGCACTCAAAATACTGCAAAAACAAGAGTGTTATTACCTTAATATCATTTATTACACTACCATATCACACTCAATAAATAAAACAAGCAGATCTATCAGAATGAGACAGGCGTTTCTGCAGATGACTACAAATTCTACCACAAGTACTCCTCCCGTTGTATGGCTTCTATGCTAAATTAATGTCTCAATTTCATCTAGCTGAAGCCTTTAAATGCCTTAGTACGTATTTAATCCATTTCCCTCACTACCAGATAATTACTTAACTAAGAAATTTAAGCTACCTGTCTTCATGTTATTGGCAATATAATATAAATTAGATATGTCGAATATCTAATGTAAAATATCTCTTTATCTGAAAATTAATAACTAAACTTTGCTCTAATAATAATAGTTAGAGTATATAATGTACTATCTAACTATAGTAATTGAACACGATTTTATCAGATATGTACATTGGTATATATAATGATATATAATATACCAGTAAGTTTTAGTTGAGTTTGTAGCATAATAATTTCTAGCTTGAATTAGAATATTAATAATAACCCTTTCTTCTATTTAGTTGTTATTTACCTGTCGGCTCAAAACAAAGTAAACTTGTAATTTTTTTGTTGTTCTTTTATTTGATTATTAATTTACTGTTCTTATTATATAAATTAACATAATCTATTTATTTAAAAAAATGTTTAACATTTTTTTTAGGGGTAATAGCGGAAACGAATCAAAATGGATTTTGTTGTTCCAGAGATCACACTCTATAAACTCACTAACATTACCACTTTGTAATATGATCATGACATTATGACTGAGACGTAATAAAATCTTTTAACAGTGTAATAATGATCAATCTGTATATGTACAAACATTGATATAATCGGTCCACAAAAAAGGTTGTCCGCAAACTAAAATTACACTCGTATTTTCTCTTAATGCGTCCCATTATTTTTCAACAAGGTGCACAAATGGAACTTCAAGATAAATACTTATTGGTTTTTTGTAGTACATCATTTGTGGTACTGGGCAAATTGAGATGAGATCCCGAATTGTTTTCTTTGGGTAACCACAAACACAGGTGATGAAAAAACCTCGTGTTTGATTATGTGTGATAATCATATCTATTTAACAGATGTATATTATTTAGAAACTTAGTTATATGATTTTCAAGTGCCACTTTGGAATTATTTATATAGGTAATAGTAAAAATGTAAAAAGTAGAAAGAATTGTAATGGATTCACACTCACGTGTCTTTTTAAATTAAATTTTGTATCCAATTTATATGAAAATGAAATGCCCTGTGTGTGTGTGTGTGTGTGTACGAAATGATAAATTTAAAAATATGTACAAAATATATTACATAATAAACTAAACAGTATATCTATGTTCATAGTATGTTCTCGAGAAAGTTAATTAAAAAATGATTTATTAGTAAATTAATAGCTTTTATTCCAACACCTAACAATGAATATAAAGACAAGAACATGATATTCTACACCATACAAAGTCACGAAGATATATATTGCTTTCCCACATTAGTTCTTAGAAATCATTTTTCTCGCACAATCGCCCTAGATACCGCTATCCGGTAATGAAGGCTTCATTACGTACGTTATCGTTATTACCATATAGATCTATAGAGCACAAGACGGTAGCATCATGAACAATCCGATCAATTTGACTCGTCGTCACCATCCTATGTTGAATTCTATTCCCACATGATAATAGCAAGATATTCATCGAACTATTGCTCTAGGCGTTTTATGTGTAGTATATGTATGCAGATATATCTGTAAAATGACTGGACCAATATTGACGGGTATTTTTTGGCAGGTAGCTAATGTAATAAGGAGTAACTGAGGCTACTTTTATTTTAGAAAAATAAAATTATATTCTACGCGGACGAAGTCGCGGGAACCGCTAGTAATATATATAAACTTACAAAAAAACTTTTTATCTTTATCTTTGAAATATCCATATCTATTGTTTTGTATTTATTTTAAATGATTAAGTACATAATATAAGATTTATGGATTTCTTTCACAAAACTGAATAACTAACTTTACATAACATACATAAGTAGAAGGGGAACACAAATAGATTACACACAAAAATCTCACAAATCAAAATTGGACCTCATTTTTTAAATTACCTGAAAAGACTAACTTCAAGATTGTCTTGACAAAACTGGGACGGATAACGGAATAACACTCACTACGTGAGAGAGTAGTCCATCTTTTTAAAAACCATCAATTTTGTTTTTTTTTATTTATTTGTGTTTTATGCTCTATAATTTTATTTAAAGGTAGGCACAAATGTCTGTTAATTTTTTAATGATGTTCAACAATCAACTTACTTACTTTTAAAGTTTCGCATTGAAAACGCACAGTCCCGCGGTTTCACTCGCGTGAAATTTACAGGCTATGTGTTATTCTAATGTATAAACTATATTACTGTAAGGTTTTGTCAAAACACCTGGTCAGTAATTTTTGCATGAAAGAGTAACAAACATCCATCCGTCGAGATTCACAAACTTTCACGTTTATAATATAAGTAAAATTATAACAACAGTTAATCAGGCCTTAAAATGAATAATTTTATGGTAAATAAGAGATGTAAATCTTAACATTATTTACCACAATAACATTCGTATTTAAACCATATTAACTATATTAGTAAGAATCAACTTCTTGTTACTCTTTTAATGGTTCTAGATAAGTTAATACGCTACTGTTTCAGTTTTATCTCAACAATGTCAGCCGGTCCGCAAGCTGGCAGCTGAACTCTTAATACACCTTTTATCGTGTATAAACCGTATTATGGTTGACCGACCAAGCGTATTGCACACATTCACTTTCTTTAATGATTTCATTACAAGGTAACTAATATATAACAGCTTTTATTTAGCGGTCCTTTTGTGACAAGCGGGAACGGTTTTTCGACTTTTATATACTTAAATAGTAATAACTATTGCTTAATAACCTATACTAGACTTAATGAGCTAAAGAGTTGGTTAAATGCGTACGTCTTAAAAATTTGTTTGGTTTGATTTAAATTTTCCTTTTAGTATTGAATATACTATTTATCTAGGACACCTATATGATACATGTACTTAGATTACACGGGTCAATATCAACCTTTAATACAAAAATTATGTTTTTATAGTTTATCGAAAATAATATGTTATGGTGTATATAAAGCACTCAATTCGGCCTCATATACATATATTGTAAGTACCACTATATTCATGTTTAAAATAATGATGTATTAGTATATACGCTGAGGTACGCTGTATATATAATGAGGCATATACGCTGGTATATGCTCGTACTGAAACTAATACCATCCATGGCAATTGAAGCCTACATTCACGTTCTTTTGCTTTGTCACAGTAACAGTACTAATATAATGTATAAAATGTTTGAATACATTAATGATATCATAATTATGACAAAGTTGGAATCAATGCACGTGACTGCACTCCTAACATACATATACTAATTCCAAAGGCACTAACGCACTGTTCACACTGGATGTATTGCAAGTTTCTATGTTATGGCGGTTGACCACTCACTCTCAGTATAACGGTTGCCGTGATACTGAGAGTGAGTGGTCACGGTCTACAACACAACCAGACCATATACCATGTCAGACCATATTATTATGCAACTGTGCCAATTTAGCTTACGTGTCTAAGTTACGAGTTCTCTAAGACAATCAAGAACAGAATCTGACGATAAAAAATTCTCACGCGATATTTATTTGGCGGATTATGGTGAATATGACATTTACTTAATACAAGTAAAATTTTACGTTCTTTTTTTTGATGGAATATTATAGAACGGACTACTCGCCTGCGCTAACAGTATATTTGAAGGGGCACCAGTGGAGGATGGAGTCAAGCTAGTTACCCCATCGTGAAGAATTCATCACGACTTTACTACCGTAGTTTCTATGGGAACTACGTGGAAGTCTAGGTGACAGGGTATATTACTACGAATGATGGCACTAGTCCCCATTACTAATAACCCTATACAACCACAAAGTCTTCGGTTCAAAGCACTCGAATTGTATCGTAACATAAATAAAATAATAAAACAAAAACCACAAGCTCTGCTTGATTTGAGCCGAGTCAGTGTGAAATGTCCAGGAATATGCACTTATTTCTTATTTCACAAATTTCCTTCATACTATAACATACTATAATAATCGAATTTCAAAGACCGGTCTTTGAAATTAGATTTTTTCATACATGTATTGCTACAGCTGGACATACAACTAAGAATACTTTATCTTGCGTTGAATATTTTAATTAGAGACAATAGATACCATTAATTCAATATCCTAAACTAAGCACAGCTTGCGTTATGAGTACTAAACAGCTGTTATAGATACTTAGCAAACCGATATAAACAATCATACTCGTGAATACAAATGTTTATACGTGCGAAAAATCCAACCCGCGACCATCGTAAGTAAAGCGTTGAGCTAAACCGATAGATCACCGAGACCGCCCAAATATCTTATAGAGCATTATATGTAATATAATAGTATTGTGTGTGAATAATAAGAATAGTAGACTAAAAGGAATCCATCCGAAATATGTGGATTTTTATCAAACAAACCCAATCTTATGCGAAAGACATCGGGAGAGAATTCCATTCCGTGGTTGCGCGGATCACAATCAAAGAAGCGAAGCTTGGCAGGCAAAGGATGGAATGTTAACCATCTAAGGGTGAAACTGTTCCCTACGTTCCGTTCTCCGAATTGCACGATAGTGAAAGGGTACCGGGAGATGATGATTATGCAATTCCTGAGTACTCTAAAATTCAATTAGCAGAACACTATCAATATTTCCATACGACAATGTCTTTAAAGTTACTTAGTGCTAAGTAATTTAACCAAAGTGATATTATGAAAATGAAGAATTTATCTGTTTGTAATGGATACTAAGCGATTTAAAAACAAATCCATCCCAAACAAAGCTACACTACCAGGTTGTGAACGAAGGACTGTATATATATTGGGCTAGTAAATATAACCATGGAAAGACGGTTTTTAGGAAGAAATCATTCAACGTACGTACAAAAGTAAAATAGTTAACAGAAGAATGATAATGACATACAACATTTTTCTATATAAAATAATAAACAAAATACGTAAATAATATATAGAGATGTGCAACGTTCATACATTCATACATTTGCATGTGTCTGAAACCCGGCCGCTAGTCATTAGAGACGGCTTACCTGATAATAAATCGTAACCGACGCATATGTGCATGAACATCACGTTATCGTCACTCCAGAGTACTAAAATATCTAGCTTCTTATTCTATAATTTCTCTGCATTATTTCACCCTTCAACCGAAACATAGATCACAAAGCAAGCTGAATGGCGGTTAAAATGCATAAATCTTGGTAGGTAATATGAAATACAAATAAGGTTGTAATGAGAAATAACTTGTATTTCAGTGGATTTCAGTATATTTTTACTCTAAGTGCCCAGTATGCTGTGAAATTGGTCGATGATTGTCCACAAAGTTTGTCTTAATGGAAACGCCCCAAGCCGGGCCTCTGATGTACTCTCAAAAAGATATAATCAAAGCCAAGATTGATTACTTGGTTACATTTTCTTAGCTTTGAGAAATTAATTAAAGTATCCCAAAATACTAATGTGTTGATTTAAACGGATTTTATTTGCTTTTATTGCTTCCGTAGCTATTTTATAAAGCTTATCTAATAAATGAAATAATGCATATTATTAAATTTTATCCACGCAGTGTTTTTTTACTAGAACAATATTATTTAGTAAATTTCTTCTCTTACATGTTTCTAAATATATAATAAATAACAAAATAATATTATTAAATATTATTTATAATCAGCATCTTATTTTATCTGACAGTTGTTCAACTTAATAGTATGAACTACGAGAAAGTGCGATTCATTTTTTCGTCTACATATTATTATTTTTATAATATACTGGTTGTAACCTGTGAATTCATCTGCTGTTGTTAGGAGAAAAAAAGACAACATATGCACCATACTAAACAGAAAAAATATCTACCTGTATACGGAATTTCAAATGGACTGTATAATTAAAACTTTGAATAGATGTGAAAATTATTTATTGGTTATTTTTAACAACCAACAATTTTCGATCACATTGCAATAATAAAAACAAATCAATAAAAACTATAAACTTATTATTATGTGCCAGTATCGAAGGAGGCTATAGTTCTACCACGTAATACTCACAATACCTGACACATGTCTGTAGATACGTCAGTTGTATTCGCAGACATAACAATAGAGTATATACTGGCATAACTATCTTATATTAACATGATTTATTTTACATACAAAGTATCGTAAAATACAATATAATTGAAAATAGGCTGATAATTAATAGCAAGCACATGTCCATCATCATTAGGCAATAGCCTATGTCCTTTATATATCTTCGTAACACGTAAATTTCATTACCATTTGTGCAGCCGTTTAGCTGTGAAAAGGTAACAAACAGACATATAGTTACCGTTTCATATTCTTTGAACCACAATAATTAATAATTATTATAATTTTCGAGTTTCGAGTAGTACGTGAAAATGCTTTCCTCTCCTATGTTAAAAATATTTCATTCGTGTATACCTGACTACATGTTTTGTCCAAATACAGACGTCCATTTCACTCGTACTAATTTTTTGGTCCATCGAGCCATTAACTAAGAAAATCGGTACGTTATCGAGTCGTCCACTTAGGATTAGTGCGAAAGGCGATCCCTGTTAACTGATATGTGATTAATCAAGCTGCCTCGGATCCGGCAGTAGGAACGGAAACCCTGGCCAGAGGGGGATTATCCCGCGATCCCTAAGGGATGTGTTTGAGCGCATTTGCAAAAGTATTGGATTTCTTGTTTGATTTAGGTTCGTTAGATGTTAAATGGATGATGTAAACACGACTGCATAATTTCTTTTCGTTTACGATATACGTATATGAAGGCAATTAAAAAATAAATAAAGATAATATAGTAAGATTTGTATCAAATACAGAAGCTAGTGACACTCGGTTCTCTCTGCCAACTCCATAAGAGATCTGGCGTAACGATAAATAGATAATGAAAATTACCTTTACATTACATTAACTAAATTTTAAATTAAACTATTTTTTTGTGTTATTGTGGAGCAAGTACTTGATTATGTTTATAACAAAATCACGTGGTTTTGGTCAAAACTATGAACATATTATTAAATATAACTAGAGTTGTAAGGCAGAACTTAAAGTTCTGATTAAAAATTTTAATTATCTGAATATTAAAGTGTTGTATTTAGCTGTGTATTATATTTTTTTGGAGTAATAAATTAAATATATCCTTAAATACGGTTTAAAAAAGTCTTATTATCTTATCTCCACTCAAATATATATGCTTATGAAACGCAGAAACTTTGCTACTCCGCGTAAAGAATTTGGCAATTATATTATCTGAAGTTGTCACAAAGTGAGGCAACTTATTAAGGCATACCACAGAGTACCGTACAAACCGGATCCGAGGCAGAATTTAATAAAGTCGTCTCTTTTACGATTCCAATCGTAAAAATATTGTGATGCCACCAAATAAAATGTTTGCCATTTTACGACCATCGGCTCTCCCTTGAACAGAAATTGATGTTTAAATTTTAGAGTCTAATATATAAAAGAAATAAAATATATAACTGTTACCCGTGACATCGTCTCCTTTTCAGGAGATAAAGAACAACCCATATTCGTCGTCGTGATACAATCTGTTTTTATATCAAATTTCATTAATTAGCCTTCAGCTAGTTTAGTCATGAAAAGATAACAAACAGGCGGATAAACACACTTTCGTATTTACGAAATTTGTATGTATTATTATCGTCCTTATTGCTTAGTATACTTGCTCATATTTGTCTTGTTAGAATCAAAATTTATAAATCTCTGTCGGTACCTACTTTTATAATTGTAATTAAACACAAGTCGTTTTAATTAATTAACAATATTTAAATTTTATTACCCAATTTTTGTATAAATCGCTAACATATGTAAATTTAATTCAAATTAGCTACTGAATTGGTTAGTAAAGCACAGAGCACTACTATAAAAGTCTCTGAGCAATGATTACTCTGAATAGTATGGAAATGTTAGTAATAAAATATAGTGTTTGTTCTTAAACATAACAAATTATTTACCTTTGGCCTTATGTACGTTTACTCTAGTTAGTCATTTTATACCACGTAGAGTCAGATTACTGGGTAGTTATGGCACACCTTCACATAGTCTGGAATTAGAAGAATGTATGCCGAACAAATTTCCTAGAAACCAACAGTTTTAATCATGAATACTATTTTGATGAGGTATTTCCGAGAATAACTCCTGTAATTTCTATTATAATTATGATGTGGTCATAAAGATAAATTTAATTAACAAGCATTGAGAAATAACTCTTGAATTATGTTATTATGGTAAATGAAATATAAACGGTAAATAATATTTTATAGACGATGGAACTATCGATATCTTTTCAGAATTTCTTTCAAAATTTCATACTCTAATGCTGTAAACTTTTATATCCTCATCCGTTGTATATGTTTTGAGAGTTTGCTCATAAAATTTATTAGCATAAAGGTGTGATCGTTTTAAACGATACTTAACAAGAAACTAGTTTAAGTATATATATGCTTTAAGTAAGTAAATTACATAAAGCATTTTTTTCTTTCATTTATAGTTGCAAAAGGCAAAGATAAAGAAAAACATTTGCACCTAAACATCACCCCTGTTTACATGCAGCACAAGCTAGACAATTATTAATTGTCTCGACGTAAAAATGAGATTTTTTCCAAGCTATACTTGTAGCAAACAATGCAAGGTTATGTACTATCTAATTTAATTATTGCGCTCCCCAAAAAAATTGACGCCATGTAATATTGTTGCCGTTAGCTCTCGACCCTTCTGTCATGAGCTTAATTTGAATTATGTCGGGACAGACCGCCAGTGCCGCCCGATATGTACCTATAAAATTCACGTTATGCCTCTCCAGAGAGTGGGCCATTGGAAAAATGTTTCGGTTTCCCTTTCGTTCAGTGTTAGTGAACGTATGAATATTTGAAATAGTCATTGCATGATACCTACTGCTCAAATTGGAAAATAGAAGTTATAACGGAAAAAGAAAATACATGTAAGCATAGTATGGAACTAAACAACGACAACAACTATGAATATATTCTTTTATTTTTATAATATTACGAGTAAATACATAAAATTATAGCGCAGTTTATGAATTATTATCAAAAATTATTTTCATTTTTCAGTCCTAATTTATATTGCATTATATTTATATTATACATATGATAATTAGTTTTTCATATGAACACTTAATCTATTTAAGTTATGATGCTCATATTGACATCTATATAAAAAAATTAGAGCACACATATATTTAAAAATGTGTATTAAATATATGTGTTTTAATTTTTCATATACACGTATAAATACTTAATCAATAAAAGCGTCATAACTTAATCAACATTACAATTAATTAAACAAAACAATTAATTACATACTTGCAATATATTTTATTTAATGTCGCGATATTAAAATATAAGTGTAGTACATGTTACAGAACAACTTGTATGGTATACAACACGTAAATATGTTAGTGGAACCGAGGGGTAATAATAGTTTAAACTTTTTGGCTGCGCAACCATGAAATGTGAAAAAATATTCAGGTTTAATAAGCATTCTCGTTGAAACTCGTCACCCTATTATCAAGGGATTATCTCGTTAATCTTTATATTCTTTTTAACTCCAATTACTTTCTGCATAAATTAAATTATACCTCAACATTAGAGAATTGTCTTAGTTGGATATTTTGAAATCATGGTATACACTGTATATTTTACAAGATTTTCCTCTATTAATATTTTATTTCAGACTAAAAATACAAATGGACTTACCATTTGTATTTTTAGTTAGCTTAAAATGTACATAGTAAAATGAAAATTGTATTCTCTTCAATTGTGCTGCCTTCAATACTAAACTATTAAACGGGTGAATACTGTGAATTAGAAAGAATAATCAAAATCGGTGCAGTAATATCGAAGCACGGTTACACATAAAATTATACAGACGAATTAGCACCTTTTTAAGTCGGTCGAAAATCCAACGGGGCTTTGATAACGATTATTGGAATTTGTAATTAAATTTCACTCGGAAATTTATGAATTACCTACACAAAAATGGGCAAACTTTTTCATATATCGATATTACCTTTACCTTATAAATACCTTTTTGTGTGTAATCGAATTTGGTTTTTATTATGTACTAGCTGTACCCGCGCTTTCTGCCGCGTTAAATTTGAATATATAAATTTCAATAAAAAATATCGCCTATATATATGTTATTATGATGCATAAGCTGTATTATTGTAAAGTTTCATCACAATCCATTCAGTAGTTGTCGCGTGAAAGGGCAACAAAGATAAGAGTAGTAGGATTGAATACAATAGGTACGAATGAGGATTCTTAATTTTAAAATCCATTACCATCAAGAATCATTGGTTATCGTGTAATAACAACGTGTAAAACACTTAGAACACTTCAATACATTCAAAGCAAACAGTCTTTTAAACTTTTATCACGATTTTTTACAATTGTATACATTATTGAAACGTTTGTAACCACTTCGAAATATTGGGAGCTCTTAAATAATATTATCTAATATAATACGTACCAGTCATACCAAGTTTTATACGTGTTATAAAAATTACGTTATGAATAATTGTGTTTGCATGTGAAATGACAACTGCTTTGACTAAAATACATGTTGCAATGTACGTGTATTGCAACATCCAAAAAACACGTGTTTGCGATGTTTTTATAACATTTATTTTCTTCCACGTAATTTTGTCTTCATATTTGTAGATAGAAAGCATTATAATAAAGTAAATATACAAATGTAATGTAAATAAACATTTACTATCCCTAATTTAATGTTTGATTTATGTTGTGTTTGCAGTTATTGTGTATATTTAATTGGCGATAAAGCGATGTTATAATTGGTATAATAAAGTAACATTTGTTACTAATATTACTATGTAGCATCTTTTCTGCAAAGAGAATTTTTTTATATTTCAATGATAAATTCATTGAAACATAGTGCCTATTAAACAAACAAATCGGAAAACTTATATATTTCTAACGGATGTGGATTGATATTTAAAATATATATAAAACATAATACGAATATGTGTATACATTAGTGTGACTGTTTTTAATAAACTTGTCATTTTCTAGTACTCAGTAATCAGACAAGTAGACACTGGTAAAAATAATTACTTTAGCAAACGTAGGCTAAGTAGCTCTAGTCAATACTGCTTAGTCTATGACTGTTGACTACAAAGAAAATAAATACTAAAAGCTTACTGACGTAAAGTAGACTTTAATATTTTTATACTGTTACCATTTCCACATACTAGCAAAGCAGCGCTTATACTGTTATAGGTTAACGTTTTGATTTACCATATTATTATGTCAGACACGAATCTCATCTGATCAAGTGCTAAAGTATAGACCAACCTGCTCGCACAGTGGCTTCCCTCGAGACTATAATTACAATATTACGGGTAGATCTTGGCTATACAAAATTCACTATGATGGTTAGAAGCGATGGAACTATTCCGCTGTTTTTAGCTACGCAATGTACTCGTATAACATAATAAACGCAATCCTTGAATGAGGATTATATAATTTTACCTACCGAAACAATATCAGCTGCTTTTAGTATACCTTAATTTAATTATAACCACCATTCTTCAAAAAAGTGGAAACAGTAAAAATCTAGCCCTTATTACGTTTTTTTTAATCACCATTAATTTTGCAACTTACGCTATATAGTGAATAACGGTTTCTCATTAGTTTTAGCGGTCATTAACAATACGCTTCCACTATATTAGATATTAAAATCAATATTTTTTTTATACTAGGATAGTGGCATACAAGCATACGGCCCATCTGATGGTAAATGGTTACAATAGCCTATGAACGCCTGAGACACCAGGGGAGCCAAGTGCACATTGCCGATCCTTAAGAAACCTTATTACATATACACCTAAAAACAATTTGCTTAACTATAGGTGTTGCCGATATTATACTTTTTATATAGATTTAATACTTTTATATTTTGACATATTTTGCAACACAAGTTTTATTCTCAACAACAAAGATAACACAAAATTCTCTAATTACCGTACTACCCTTTGTATAGATTAGCAATACGTAGGTACCTACATTGGGAATTTATATAACCTAAACCTAAAATATTAATAAAAACAATATGACACACCTAGACGGAGCGTGCCGTAACTGAATATATGAATTATTCATGTCCGCCTAACGCTAACGAAGCGAATTTCAGTTTTCAAGGGCACATCTGTCCGATATTGTCATATTTGTCCATTTGCCATGTTCGTTTCTACAGACTAATTGTTTTAAGGGTTTAAAACTGTTATTTAATTAACTGTTATGTAATAGTCCTCTGGAATGTCATTATGCTGGTGTAATCAAATGCCATCGAATTTTCTATATAGGAGTATACAAATATTTTACCCAATACATATATATCACATTATCCCAATAAATTTGTTAAATATTTACGTATTTTACAGTGGTAAAATGTAAAACATGATGTCAATCATAATAGTGTAAATAATGCAGGACTATTCACACAGCGTCATCTAATCCCAAGCTAAGCAGAGCTTGTGTTATAAGTACTAGAAAACCGATACAAATATTTAAATACATATTTTTTGTAAAAGCATACATAATGTATATAAAAATTACGCAAACAATACAAACAACCGTACAAATGTTTACATCGTGCAAGGTATCGAACCCGCGACCATCGAAAATAATGCGGTGTGTTAAACCGCTAGAACATCGACCCCTGTCAGGCCGTCATATATTATGTATATATATATAGCATTCAACAGATAACTTAGTTTACATATTTTTAAATTGGTAGAATGTAATACATGATATTGATACAACGGCGTATTCAATTCAGTTGTCCACACATATAATGTATGTATTTATTTTGACTGATTCCTGCTACACAGAGAGTTGCAGGCGTATTCGGTATTGTCCTGAGATTGTTATTGTATATACAATCTGTCATATGAACACGTTTTAATATTAACTATACATACATATGTATATTTAATGGAGAATTTCTTTTAACAATTTCTAATAGATCACCACATAGTCGTAGGACGCTTTCACGTCAATTCAAGCAGTTGATTAATCAGACCCTTTTCATGACTACTGCCTGTCTTCCACCTCTTTGTGATACTCCCTGTTACAGACAGACTGAATGGATTTCAATAAAATTTATAAAACCGTACGACTCAGTCATTTAGAGAGATTTATATGTTTTTACAGTTCTTACGAGCGACCAGGAAGCCGTAGCGGTTTGCACTGATGCAAGTATTCCAGAAATCTCTACTTTACTCTCTCTTTTATTGTTTGAAAACATTAAAATTTCAACCTTCTATCACCAACCCCTATTTTTAATAGCGATATGGCAAAACAACGGTTGCGGGGTCAGCTAGTTTAGTTAGTAGTATATTTTTTTAGTACTCCATTACACAATATATATATATATATTACTTTTTAGTACTAGTTTTAATGTAAATAAAACAAATATAATTTACGTATAAATCGAAATTCTCTTACTTATGTAACATAAAGTTCAATATTCCTAGTATGTTAAAGTATGGTATAGTATGTTGAAGATACATATATATAAAGTAGGGATCACATATACCTATTGGAACCAGACATCTTAGAAACTGGTCCTGAGAAGCTCTGCCTTGAAATGTTTTGAATGAAAACAAAGTTTCGTATCAACAAAGCTCGTATTCGAAATTAACAATCCAAATAGCCTAAATGTTTCAAGGAGTTTAATAGTGTTATACATTTTACAATATTATCATTTATAGTAAGAAAATAGAACATAGCTTTATAGTTCTAGCTTTCCCAGTTTATTTGCGGTCTGAGACAGATTGCTGTTATTAACTTGACCGTAGACGATTTAAACTATTACATCTCAAGCGACTGCCAATGCTCTACTACGTAATTTAATCTACTTTGGTTGAGTACAATAGAAAACGACATTTATTTGTATTTATTGCTGTAGTGACATTTTGTCATTTAGTAGTTTGATTAACGGTACGTATTGTGATTCTAGGACAATAGTGGTTTTTACAAACCTTGATTTTATCCTCACCAATTTTACACATTCACATTTTTATTTATCGAATTTATTTACACTTTATCATTCGGTATAAGTATAAAGTAGGGTTTATTTACGTAAGAATACTAATATTTCATTTTTAATTTCCAAATGATGGAATGTACTATAGTATGTAAAAAAAAATAAAAATAGCTGTAACTATATCAATTGAGTTACCTATTCCAAACCAACGATTATTTTCAGGAAATGCTTTAATTCTGTTACACATTGTATTATGAAACCAACAACTTGAAATTTATAGACTCAAGGGAAAATTATTAATAAAATAACTTTCCATTCTATTATTAGACTTAGTTAAAATTAAACCCAGGGCTAATTAGTAAACTAAATATAAAATAGAAAATTATAAACATAAATAAGACTTTTTGACAAGGTTGATCTTAAATACTTTTGATACCCAATTTTTTTTTATGATTAATTGTATTCCGCGGAATTGCCTGTCTTGATATATATATTTTAAACATTCGTTCAACTACGAATGTTTAAAATATGCAACACAAATTTAAATTTTCTAAACTAAAGCAACATACATAAAATAAAATCATTCCTCATTATAACATTAGCATAGGTTTGTACTGTAATTATACATATATTTTCACGCCTAGGCCGTTATGGAATATCTAACTAAATATTTGACCATTCAAAAGGTACTAGTGACAGTTGGAGAGATCAACATGCTTGCAATAGTGCTACATTTCAGTAAAAATGACTACCCATCAAAGTAACACGATTGAGTAAAAAGCAAATACAACGTTATCAAAGATACGTTCATGATTTATGATTATTGTGGAATGAATATACCTGAACCTCCTTTTGTACGATTTCCAAAGGCAAAAAGGGCAGTGTTACAAATAATATTGGAGTGAAATATGGATATTACTCTATTTACAATACGAGTAAGCTCCACCCTTTCATTTTTCTCTTATTCCTTTGGCCATTCACCGCATATCTGTTAGATCTTCAAACAGGATATTTCATTTATTAATGTATATATTGTAAGTAGTCGTTGCTCGAAAATTTGTGATCGTTTTAGAAATATTTATTCTTGTAATTAAATCTAACTCTTAACGAATATATCACTGTTTACTTGTAAAAACATACAGCGTTATATACTATACCAAATACATATACAAGTTTATAGACAAATAGGCATATAGCGAAATACTAATAACATATTTAACATTTGTATAACTCTTATGCTATTCATAAAAAAATATATCTTAGACAATTCACATAGCGCATCTAGTCAAGCTAAGCATAGTTTGTGTTATGGGTACTAATATTAATACATACATAATACATATAGAAAACATCCAAACCGATACAAACAATTATACTCAAGAATACAACTATTTCAACCCTGTGAGGAATCGATCCCGTAATCATCGAAAGTAAGGCGGTGTGCTAAACCGCTAGTCCATCAAGGCCGTCTTTTAGAATACAAACAATGTTCTACGAAATATTATAATATCTGTCAATTTATTAAACTTACCGGATCACGTAATAAAGTCTGCACACTTTTGACTCTTTAATTCAGTTTGCAATTAAATTTAACCAATTTTGAGTCGGTACCGAACAATTAATGAAGTTAACTAACGTAGATTAATTAAATCACTTTCTGCATAATTAATATTAAAGGCAACAACATTTATATATTTTAATCTAAACGTTAAAAATACCTGACATATTTTCAACGTTTAGATTAAAATATATATTTTTTTGTATACTGGAAGGCAAAGCTGCTAAAGGTTTACCATTCTGGATCTTGTAATTTCTTTAATTTCGCTGCCATATCTCACCATTAAACCGAAACATAGCTTATACAGAATCTAGAAAGAAGTGACTTATTGAACTGTGTTACTTCTGTCTCACTTATGACCCAGACGACTTTGTACAAAGTTAAGCTCTGACAAATTAATTACCTATCTACACTAACATACAATTTACATATTAATTGAAACTATTACTTAAGCAAGTAACTTATATATTTAGATTTTAATTATTCACCGCCAAAGTTTCATAACATATACCTATTTCGGGTCTAGTCTAGTGAATAGAATATTCAAGCCATATCCAGACAGACAGTGAATTTTGCTACGAAACAGTACGATGGAGATGGCGGCCATATTGTGAACATTCCTGCTGCGAAGCCTGTCCACAAGCACTAGTTATGCTGTAGTTATACAATACATTAGGCGTACAGCCAAAATAACTTGGTCTAGCCCCAACTTCGGCCATAATGAAAGTGTCTTCTGTTATTTTTAAACGATATTCCAAAATGACGATATTATTTTAACATTACGAAATAATAATTTCTGTGTGTGATAACCCACATTTTGAATTAAAACTCATAGTCTATGATAGTCTAAAAACCTAGAGGTATTAAGAGAGATATTATCGAGCCATACCTGAATGTCTATTAACTTAACTATGTAAAAACATTTTCAATGCTATTTTTTTAAATTTATTTTATTTGTATGTTCATAGCATGATGGTATAAGTTAATATAAGCAGCTATTAATTCATACGATATGAGGTTCATAATATAAATATCACTAACTGATGTTGCTAAAGCTTAGGATAGTCACAAGAATATGAGAGAACGCAGGAAGAATTCAGGTAGGAGAATTTTATAGCGTCGACGTATTTTGCTCTAGCTAATAAAACTGAACGTCTTTGCTAGCTTCATTATATAAAAAACTTCATAAGTGTTTCGTACTCTTAGTTATTACTGAATGATATTCTCTAGTCTAGATACCGTGTATACCGGGACTTAGTCACGTTCTGGCGCTGTGGCAGAACTTTACGGACGCAGTTAATCTCGGTCACACACTAGTTGCTGATTACAAACATCTTGGCCTATGAAAGTTTACGCTTATAAACTGAATTCGCAAATAGTTGAGCTCTAGTGGTAACGGTACATCATGTACAATTTATTACTGGTAAAGCTTTGATTTATAATGTCTCCTCACATAGATAGGTATTGTAATTGTTGAACTAAGCGTATTTATTTGTTTGTTAGTATGAATTTATATCTCAATATCTTATCCAATAGTTATGACAATAGACAATATTTGGGTTGTTTTTTTCTTTACAATAACAAAGCATTTGTTGATATTGGATGTTTGTCTTTTTACTTGTCTTGACAATACGTTTACATATACCTACTCTTTTCTACCTATCTCTATCTCTACTATTTCTCACAATATAGTCAGCATACCGCAACATTCAGCACTTCAAATAAGGAAAAATAAAGAGAAAACAATAAATTCTAAATTAGCCTACGTGTCGGAACAAGATAGATGTTAAACCTTCTAAACTTCGCATCGCACCGACCCTAGTGTCTACGTCGGCAACCCAACACTTCCGCCTGAAATTTCTTGCGGTAAAAAGTTGTTTTTAATTTGAGTGCTTTTCAGCCGACTTCAAATGGAATAGGTATGTTCTTAACTTGACTGTACTTTAATGCAAACATACAAAAATGTTTGCATTGATCGTAAATAAGTAAAAGCGATAGTCTTATTTATTACTAAACAATACTACAAAAAATTATTTTAGGTAGAAGTAAAAATTATTAAATAGGTATTGTATAGGAAAGCAATAGACAATTGAATTACTTTATTGTTTCCACGTTATTGTATTTTAATTACATAAGATCTTTGCTTGTCCAAAACAACCAATATATATTTTAAGAAAATTAATTTATTAAAAATAATATATAAGTTATGACATTAGGTTATCATTGTGAAGAGTCACAGATAGTCAACGATTTTTTAATATATTAATATCATTACAACTCTAAAATTCCATTATATGTATAAAAAGGATAAGCAGAACAAACTCCAATTAATGACATTCCACTCTACAAAAGCTATTGAACAGGTCAAGTTATGTCAAGTGAGGGAGTTATCGAATGATGAGTGTTTCGCTTCTATCTCTGTCAAGTATTCAGACTACGTATATAAAAAAAGAAAGAAGAAAATACTTAGATCTTTCTAAATTGACGGAATCGTTTCAAAATATAAATAAAATTAAGTGCTCGCTCTATTCTCGTCTTGTTGTTGAGATATACAAGACGTGGAAAGATACTTTACGTTCTAAGGAACGTAAAGTTTCGTCATTATATTTTAAATTGAAATATTAACACTTTAAAAATGTAATTAAACCTTTTCAGTTTAAATTATTGGTCATTACGCCGTAAAACTTAATAGCGTAATTACCATGCATCTCAATAAACTCTCGAGACACCAATTTCATTCGGACCACTGTTACCCAGGGTTTTACGGGCGGTAAACACAAGATTACAATCGTAAAATCGTCGAAAAAAAGACAAAATGCACTCGACGCTCGAATTGGTATTCGTAACGCGTACGTTATCCCCCAGTTATAGGTGGAAAGAGTCTATTACGGATACAGTACGCGGAGTGTCACTTATGTCGAAGTTGGTAATTTTGACCGTTGCTTTCGAATTGGAGTCGAAAACAAAATTTTATTATTGTCGTTCAGAGTTCTTCAATAGAATTGTTATATTTTAAACTCACTAGAGAATTCATTTGGCTGTAATAACTTTGCGTTTTATTTTAGTTAGACATAAAATACCTGTAAAACTTTAATATTCATAAAAAGTTCCACACTTTTCATGAATATTTAAGTTTATTCAGGTAGTCAGAGTTGCAGTCGAGAAACTACAAATATCAATTGCCTTCAGTCCATTACGTAAATATTTAAAAGTAACATGATACGAGATCTCTTTATCTCAATTCTAAAGATATACATTCTTTTCATTCACATAACCTTAAAAGAAATCACGGAACACATACATATAAGTTTAATTTATTAGATACAAATGTTTGTTGTGGTTTTAAATCATATTAAATTAAATTTAAAACATATATTTCTCATTATAATTTTTGTTTCTCGTCGTCGGTCTATAAATATTATTCAGTGGCAGCAAAGTGCAGTGCAGTTTACAAAAGTATCTTATGTGAACATACATTCAATGCAGTTTACATAAGATATATATAGAAGTTTGCGGTCATAACACGCCAGCAGACTGGATGGGAGCGGTTAACTGAAACTCATCGTCATAAACTCCTTTATTTGGCATTCAAGTGTCAAAACAGGTTATTTTAGCGGCTGCAACAAGGAAAGGCTCTTTCACAATAATGTTGCCTGTATATTCTCTTAGTTTCAGCCGATATTTGTTGTTACAGCTTGTACCTACTAATGAATATTATAACACAAAATTAGCGTAAAATTTTATTTATTTTCTTGTTTTTTACTTTTCAAAGACGTTTTCGTTTCTTATACGTTTTGTATATCTTTCATAATAAATAAATATCAATAATACATAATTATTATTAATTAAATAAAATAACCGATACTGGTCATAGCTACAAAAGAGAGATCTTTTTATAGATAAAAGATATGCTTACGTCTTTACATGTGATATGATCTATTTTTTTCGTAAAAAAACATTCTATATCCATTCAGCGGTTATGTGGTAAGAACATAACTGAGAAACTCTTTAATATGTGTAATGTTAGTATATAGCCCAACTAGCTTCGTTAATCGACTCATCACTATATCTCTCCATTATCACTGTAAAAGACTTTAGAATGAACACTTAACAAACTTTTAATTACAATAAAAGCTAAATTCATTACAAAGTTTAATTAAAATATATATAAATATTGCTAGGAATGTGTGTTGCGAGTTGGGTAAACTTCATCGAAAGTAAGGAACTTCTTAATAATTTGTTCATACAGTGTTGGCAGACCAGCTGCACCGCACGTGTGTCTGACGTGTACAAGCCGAAGTTACTTTGTCGATATTGTTACCCCAAGAGAACGTGTGAAATATGACTTTTAGGGAGAACAGTCCGTAATAACGGAGCTGAATGAAACGCATTGACAGTGTTATTTTTTCTCACAGTTTTTTTTTTGGACTACTTTAATGCTGTTGGCCGTAGCTGGCCTTTACACCTTCACTATACAATAGGGGGCGAGTATTGATGGCAACTTACGGAAGGACTTATGTAACAACTGTAGGCCAACTCCTGCCTGTTCTGTCTCTAACAGTACCGAGGTAGCCTCAATGAAAAATAGTATGCGTGGCCACTGCTGCCGCACCAATTTCAGGTACCCAAATGCTTTAAATGCTCTATTTGATAAGATATAGAGACATAGTACCAATTTACTCTAGAATGTTATCGTATGAGGGAAATCACGAAAGATATATAACGTGATCTATATATTGTATTCATCTATACAAAGAACATTTGCCACTAATTATCAGGTAGACTGTCAATTTCATTGCTATTTCAATTACATATGAAGAGAATAAATGGACGGATATTTAAAAATGTATTTTAACCAGTGATAGTCATCTCAGGCTCTCTGTGTTATCAAATGACTGGCAAAAAGAGGTTTTTAATTCGACGATATTTTTCATGAGTATGTTACGCTAGAATTTTTCCTAAAATGAACAGATTTCTTATTCTTGTAATAAATGTGGTGTATTCCCTTGTTAGTCCTCATTCTGTGAATTGGGATTTGCGTTACTTTTTTGTAGAATAAAATATTTATTCTACCTTTTTTGTCTAAAGTGATACTCTGTTTAGCCGATTATGTATAAACGTATTAATAAATTGTTGTTGTACAGCTACATTAGTTATAATTTTACGTAACTATTGCTAATAAAAGGCTGCAAATGTGCACAGAGAAGAAAAAAAATGTACCTACATATTTCTAATTATAATTTGAATAAGTGAGACGACAATGAACAATTTCGCAGCTCTAATATTGTTATATATATAGTAGATTGAGTTTATAAAATAGTATATGTGTTCATCAAAGATCTACGTACCTACTATAATTTCATTCTATAGCCCCACAGCTATAAGCTTGTTTAAGCAACAAACATGCAAACTTCGTAACAAACTTTTGCATTTATATTATTAGGAGGATTGTAATACATGCACTGAAGTTTTATAGACTTAGGCTTGGAAAATCCTAACCCATTATATTCCATTCAGCGACGCCCCACAGCGATAACAGGACTGACGACTTAAAACTCCATTAAAACAAGTAACCTGTTACAACGGCTTTAAACTCTACTTAACTAATCAGTGGCCAAGTTATGGCGGTTCCAGGTAATAAACCACTGTATTTCATAATAATTGTAGTGTAAAATTACATTTACTCCTATAATGAGAGCTTCCTGTTTTGGCTTATGAAGTACTTCATTTCATTTATATAATAACGTAATTGTATTATAATAGTTTAATACAAATTACACAATGCCATTCTATGATGGAGATGCTAAGGTGTTATGCATCCATATTTTACTGCCTTATCTACTTCCTTAAACTGAAACAGCTTACAAAGCAAGCTGCTTGGCGGCTGAAATAAGTAGAGCGAGATACCCAAATAGACAACTTTTTACAACGTCTACCCTCCATATTGTCACTATATACAAAATAAATAAATTGCAGTGGTTTTACCAAGCTTCTAAATTAACTTGTTTTTTGGCACTATTACATATTCCTTTAGTAAAATATAAGTAATTAAATTTCACACAATTTCTAAATTACTTACCCATGATCCCATGATAAATGAGTAAAGATAATGGATATCGAGAAAAGGCATATATTTAACTGTGAAAGAGGGGCCGGGCCCTATCTCGAGGTACAGCTGTTCTAATCGTGGCAAATGAATTAAATTTGGTGATTAAAATGAACAAATTGATGCTTTGCTGCGTGTCGTTTTAATATTATCTATCACTGCTTTTTAGATTAGGATTCAGAATTCTATTGATTTTTTTGTTTAATTAACATTTTTTAAACAATTAAAACAAGATGAAGCAGACAATGTTACTGTTCATTTTCGATTTTTTTTTATTCTATAAACAAATGAAGCTATCAGCTAAATGTTTTTCTATAGTCAGTAGTCTAGCAATAAACCCCACTAAAGTGTAAATGATGTTTTTCTTGCTGTAATAAGCTTAGAATAAACTAATAAGTTTATTTAGTACCTGTTGCTTGCATTTCATATTACTAGTTTTAATTTTTTAACTGAATACGTTAGTACATTAGTAAATGTCTAATAAAAAGAGAACATTATTTACGATAATTACAAAAAATATGTAGGTCGTTTTACATGTTCACAATATTATAATATAACAGAGAAAGAAAGAGAATTAAAAAAAAACTATGTACAGAAATATCTCAAAACTACTTTAGCCTACCTATGTATGTATGACGAAAGGTGTACATAGTTTGAATTTATGCATCATTTAAATAAATACTACCTAGCAATGAAGAAAAGAGCCAAAAATATTTATACAACACAACATACAACAGCACTTTTGATTTAACAAGGAAATATTGTCTACAGAGAAAGAAACACAATACCATCATAAAGGAGGGGAAACACCGCCTATTTTCGGCCTTTTTCAGCGAACAACTTTGATTATGAAAAGCCGTCGCCCTGCCCGTTGTAATTCAGCCGCCCCACGAATATAATAAACTTGCCAATTTTGTGCTCCTGTCCCGCCTTCAGGAGGCGTTCGAAATTAACCTACTCGGATGTTAATTAAGAATTGGCCACACTAAGTTTCAGTTAAACCAGACGGCTCACGGCTGAATGGGAATTTAGATATTATGTAAATGACATCGTAAGTTATGGGTTTTATTAGGGCGAAACTAATTTTGTGGATTTACGTCGTTGGATTAGGTACGTGTAGAGTAGAGCGTGAATATTTGAATAGTGCTGACACTATCACGCTATTTATTTGTATGGTTAATTGTACTTGCAATATCAAAAGTCGTATAGGTCCGTAAATGACAGCTCTTGGTAAAATATGCCAGTGTTGGGGTTACATTACTAAATACATATATTTAACAGTGTCGATATATCGGGAGCTCTTAAATAATGCTTAATGTTCTAACTAAAAATGTGTACAATTATAAAGAATCTTGAAAATGCTTAAATTATTAAATTAAACAATGTTTGAACGGTTACTCGGTTTCATAAACACATTTAGGGTCTTTAGAGAAAAGATATGAACAAAAGAAATAAATAACAATAATCATTTCGCCAGATTGCAACCGCTACACAAGAATATTTGTTGTAGTAATAAGTACTCTTATTGATATTTTTTAAACTTGTACAGTGATTAGGTGTCTAAACTTAATGTTATTCCTACATTTTGTTAGTGAGTAGCGAAAGTTGCTAGTGAATGTCATGGTTGTTTAGGACATATAAATCATTGTAATCCTGATATAAGAATCAAACTTTAGTTGTTACCAGCAAAAAATAGCTTTTACTGCTACTATAGAATATTTAAACTTTTGCATTCAACATAGATTGATCATATTATTACTATCTTTATGTAGCTGACTGTACGTTACGCACGGAGGCGAAATATTGTTTATGTAAATTAACTAAACTTGTAATTGGAAACAATACTCGTACACAAACAAAATAGTTCACTCATTTACGGTCTCAACGGCTTCATTTGATTGCGAGTACCGTCAACAGAGTAACTCGTAAACGTAACTTATAGGTACCTAATTTTAAAGTTATAAAATGCATTATTTTAATGGACGAACGGTGCACCTGTCTGCGCTAAAAATATTCGATGACGGTGCATCAGTGAAGGATAATAGGAAGAACCGCGTCAAGTTCGATCAGACAATACTAGCAATTATCCGATTCGTAGTAATAATACCCAGTATCTTTTGTCGCAATGCCTCTAATTTTTTTACACAATTGGACTGTTCTCGATGCCATACTTATTCATAAACTTTCGCGTTTTGTACACATTATTAATATAATTAAACGTTTTAACACACATAATTTTATGGTAAACTGTCAGTGCCCACGATTTCAGCCGTGTTAAATTTCAATAAAAAATATAGCCTATATATTATTCTGATGCTGTAAAGTTTCTTCAAAATCTGTTCAGTAGTTTTTGCGTGAAAGAGTAACAATCATCCATAATATAACTTAATAATTAATATAACTTTCGCGTTTATAATATTATTAAGATTAAGATACAAGCCTTTACTTAGAATAGGTTGCACTAGCCTAGGTCTCGGTCTAGAACAATTATCTCTCGTAAATGTTTTGAACTGCAAAAATTCATTTTCAATCAAGTAGGTCTTTATCAATAATGTCTCATGCATCGTGTAACTAAAGAGGATTAGTCTCTTCGCTTGTATGTTCATGATGAAATTGAGTAAGGATACACAGTCGCCATTATATATTCTTCAACGTATTTGTATTCATGAATATAGGCGTCGGTGACCGATGTCCGTCAAATGGGACGTAACTCATTTGCTATTCCCCCGTGGTATAAAAAGAATCGACATTTTGCTCAATTAAACTTCATATTATTTACCTTATAACATGACGTATAAATTCTTAGCTTTTTATATAAAAGAACGTTTAATTTTTTAACATTTTAAATTATATTTTTGTGTATATACACAAAAATATAATTATCTGAGTTCAGACGCCGGTGTATATACACCGGCGTCTGAACTCAGATAACTCGCGAAGAACTCTCTAGAAATCCACACACAGTTTTAATATAATTCGATACACCGGACCACTGGACATAAGTTCATTCAGAACAAAATATAACCTTGTATACTGGACAATATAATGATATAAAGGTGTGAATATTTCAGCATGTATATTTTATTATTAATATGTATATATAAATATTTTTTTTGCACTCAGTACGTATTGTGAACGTGGTATGTTCATATTGAATCATCGCAACAATTAGCTTACATCAAAACTTTGTTTATTCGAGATACTTTCATCGCTCTAATTTATTTCATCCCACCTTTATAAATGTAATTGCCATACAATTTGTATTCTAACGAAATGTTTCTCTTATTTCAGATTTTGATGGAGAAAGTTTGGACTATATAAAGGTAATTGAAATTTCATTATTGTATACCTATTATGTTTTCTATGTGCTAAATATTGTATAAAATAAATGTTTCAATTATATTTGTATTGTAGATACTATTCTAATATGCAGTGAAACTTAACACAAAAACTTTGCTACAAAAACAAATCAGATAGCTCTTTTCTAAAATTGCGCGCACAAACGCACAGATCCACAGATCGAAATTATATTCAACAGACATTGTTTTGGATTCTATTACGTTGATAAAAAATAGATAGATAAGATAGAATTTTCATTTCTATCTTAGTACACACATATAGGTATATACATATATAGGATCATATACAAGTAGTATATATTATTATATTAGACCTATACAATAGAATATGGGGAGACTACAATAATCGCTATTTTTTTCATATACCACCAATAAGTTGGCATAGATTAATATTACAACTAAGTGAGGTACTTCATCCATACTTCCAATCGATATAATAAATATATATTTGCGAGAGCGAATCCTCTGTCTATAAGAGGCACATTTATAAAGATTGTTCACGTGTAGAAAGTAAGTCAAGCGGATAGGATCCCAAACATACCGGACCGTCAGTCTCTCTATTACCATTTGTTCCGACCTTCTTCAATTATTTAAATTGTATTTGAATAGTAGACGGAACTTGATAGTTATATGAAACGTTGTATATGAAATTACAGGATAAGAGACATAATCTTGTCCTATCGAATAGCAATGGCTAGGTGGTCACATGATCCATAGTACTATTCATATATCAGCTAGTTGCCATTCCCATTACATGAAAATACGTAATCTTAAAAATGTGTGATCAATATTTATTAATTAAAAATGTAAATTATAACAGAATATTATATATAACGCATAAAATCACGTTCTTTACTAAGGTAGACTGTACAGTCGCCAGCGTGGATACCTCTCATCTATTTCGACAGCCAATGTAAGCTATGTTTCGCTTGAAAGGTAAGATATGGTAGTGTGGTTACAGTGTACGGAAACAAGTCACCAATGGCAACCCATAAAGTATACCAAGAAGGTCGCATGACAAGATGAATTTGTAGTGTTGTTTATATATTTAGGCATTATTTCACGCTTGTCAGAAGGTAGACCGTCTTGTTTGTCGTTCTAATTATTGAAAAAGACTTTTATAACTTCCACAGCAATGTGTTTAATACAACAGTGCAAACTAAAGTAAAATATAAGTTTTTGCGATTGTTCTATTTCTTCAACTACATTCTGCACTTCGGAATCATTAATTCTTTACAAAATAGAAAAATTAAACCGGCCAGACTTCAATTATTTTTAATAAAACTTTCTCCGCGTATCATTATTACACGAAAATATCTGAAAGAGTTGAATTTAAATGGAATTAAAAACTCCTTTACATCGCAACCGCCGTGCGCTGTTAGCGTCGAATAAAAGGGAACACGGTTAAGAAAACTAAAAAGCACCGCAGTCTTACGATTTCTAGTAAGTTTGCTGTGTGCAGACTTTAAAAGGAAATGGAATTCCTATGTGGAAATCATTCCCGCCTGTATTTCCCTCACGTTATATTTTTCTTAATTTGTGTACAAGAAAATCGAATGTAATTTATTTTCTCTATCTATATGAAAAAAGCGCTCAAAATATTTAAACTTAACCATGTATCAATGTCGGCATTACTAAATGCATTTTGTCTTTTTTACTATTATATGTTTAGAGATCTGTAAGTGAACTTATGTCCCGTGTTTCATATGTGTAGGTACGTCATAAAAGTCTATTGTATTAGTATTTGTATATCGACATGAAAATATTTCTACAGTAGTTAACTAAGTTTATCTACTAGCACTTACCCGCAACATCGTCTGCTTGTTTTAGTTAAAAATAACCTATGTCCAACCTCGTAATAAAATCTATCTTTTCACAAACAGACGGATATACTATATTTTTGCATATTACTAATATCATTAGTTAGTGATGGTAACTTTTCAAATACTAGGCGTTGTGTATTAACAATTAAATTATTCAACAGGTTGGTCATTATGTTTACAGCCAGAGACGATGTCATTCTATTGATGATGTTAATTTCAGATCTGTGTGAAATTTTATTAGCTTACCTACAAACACCGTATACTATCCTGATACACTCTGTCAAGATTATGCAATATTAACAAGTTCTATAAGGCGATTTTGTAACAAAATTATTTTACTACCTTGCCGAAGAATTAAAACTTCATGCATGAATGAGTTATACAAATCCAGGTAGATAGTAAACACTAGATTTTATCTCTATCTATCTACAGACTTTATATTTTCATTTTAAGAGAGAAAGAGAGGCTCCAAATAAATATGTATATAATATAAAACCGTCAGACTTCCATCGAATTTCATCCAATCGGCTTAGGACATTGGACGCCATCTTTACACGATTACTATCTAGCAGTAACCGCAATATTTTGACTCTGTCAGGAATTTTCTTTCAGCGTTATATTCGTATATGCCAGAAACGAGGTGACGTTGCTGAAAATCCAAAATGGCGAATGACATTACGGTATAGATTATGTAAAATTATTAATTTATGTTTGCTTAGGTTATGTAGATCAAACAGCATTATCGTTAGAATCCTATTCAAACAATGTTAAATAATCGTATGAGAGTCCATAGGGACAACAAGATCTAATCAAGCTGTTGTCAACATCCTGATGCTCAGTTCGTGAATAGATACGGGTACCTCGAATTGCATAATTACAGGATATGCTAATAATTGGCTAACGAGACCATGATTGGCTAAACTCGTGCTCTTCTCGACTGTCAAGGGATTAACGTATATTTATCTAAAGCCTCATTGATGTTGATAAATTAGGATTGACAAAGTAATAACGTATATAATGGATAGAACCATTTCTCAGATGTATATACTAAGTTAGTCGATAATAGATTCATTTCTAAAAGATACTAAAATTTAGGACAAAAAAATCGAATTTAAAATTCATAGTGACAACACTGACTGACAATAATACACGAAGATTAAGTGCATAATGGTTTCTACGAGTATGTTGATTGTCGCATGCCTAATTTTTGTTAATGTGTATTTACTTTTACTTTACTTGCGCAAGTTTCTTCTAGCTCATTCTTCTTGTGATGAGTCTGCGTTCCGAATGAGTGATATATGTATTCAAAAGTATATTTACATAAAGATTATTTCTATTCTATTTTTAAGTATAATACATACAATTATTAGAAGTAATACCAAATTAAAACTACTACTGCGGTATACCGGCGATTCAACTGACATAGCTTTTTTGTAAGACCAAATGAAACGAGGTATTTCGAAATAAGTGGAGAATTTAGGGTATGTGGAGTTTTCTGCTTATTTTATCTTGGAATATTACACTACTCTTATATTTATTTCTAATAATAGTTTATATGCACTGCTATGTTTTCATAATATTAATAGTCTATAAATATTTAAGCTAACAAATACAGTCTCATGCACATAAGAATATGTAAACCCTTCAGTACTTTATCATAATGATATTATAAACTTTTCCAATTATTTTGAAATATTATTTTGATAGCGTTATTGTGATAAGTATTTACATGTAACAGCGGGAAACTATATTTTATTAATTACCAATTTTTTTTTAAACTATTGTTTACACTTTGTAACGTGTTGTTTTCTACACTTTGTTACTAAAACCATGTTGTTTACTATGGAACATTTTATATTCGGGAACCCCATAAATACGTGTATTCACCATGAGGCGGAGTTTACGACGCTTTAAAATGATAAGTTAGGCGCCACCTCCTTTCGTCGTTTACTTTACTGATAGTACGTGTTATATAGTAACAGTTGAAAATATTATCAGGTATCCTTATATTACACCATATAAAGACAAAAACAAAACCTTATATATCTAAATATTTCAATTACTTTTGTGTACCGTATTATCAATGCATCCGCTCCTTTATATCGTCATTGAAAATTTTAATTAAGATGTTTGGGTTTTGATCTTATACAGAGTCCGCCTCTTCCCTTATGAATAGAATATTATTCTATTATTGCCTACGTATTTTGAATTGTTTCTTTCTTGCATTTATTCATTCGTGGTTTGTTCCAGTAATTGGAAATTATTACGTCGTGCGGCTAGAAATGAGTACTCGTCTCTTTTACACCTAGGTTCGTAATTCACTTTTCGTTATCAACAGAAGTAATCGTTCATTGTGAGTAAGGATCACATTATCACATATTTGTGTTGTCTAATTCCATTTAGTCTATTAAGTTGCTAATTTGATACCATGTGCCATCTTGTTCTTCTTAGTATTCACAGTAAAATAGCACAAGAGACTAGCATTGTCAATTTTCATACAAATGAATAGATGGCTCAGCCACAATAAACGTAATTGTGGATTGTAATATAACTAATCTGACCACATGCAGTAACCTTAATAGATAGTGAAAGGAGATTAATACGGTTTTCACTGCATTTCATATTTTTGAAAGTTAATGTCAATTGAATATTGCAAATTGTGTCCTAGTTGTACTGAATTTATGAGCAAAAATATAAGTTATACTGTACTGTACACTTTACACTTTGTCTGTATTTTTTATAACTTTAATAAAAAATACAAAGTGTAACTTATATTTTTGCTCATAAATTGTACAACAGTACAGCAATATTCAATTGACATTAACTTTCAAAAATATGAAATGCAGTGAAAACCGTATTAATCTTATATCGTCTTTAATAGACTGATATACTATATGTAATTATATTCTTTCATTCAGTCATGTACCTAATATGAAGTGCCTGAATAAGACTCTGCTTTTCATTCTATTGTTTAGAAACCCCATAAAAATAGGTTTAGAATAACACATGTGAATTGCTATTATTTCTGATATTGATTTTTTGTACAGAGACATAAACTATTTTCCTTAATATACCTTCAAGATATCTTACTTACCTCAGAAGAAGATATGAAAATACCAAAGTACTAAACTGCTCTGGCAGATCGGAGTTCCGATTCACTACTTTCTATATAAGCGCAGCTGCAGGCGATTTGCTTTCGGATATTAAAATACCAGCTGTTTGCAAATCAAATAAACGATCAGGGTCCTCCTGGACGTTTAAATCGTAAAATATATTTTTTTGCGTTCCCCTCTCTGTTGGAGCTTAATGCTTGTAATCATACAAATCCGAAATGCTGACTGATAAGCACGTAACATAGCAAAAAAATTAGAACGTTTATTTCAAATTTCACTTGATGAATAATGTTTATTTATTTTTATTACCTGCCAGTATTATCCAAGTACGACAAAAGTTTATTGGAGACTTTATTAACTATTTAGTTTGTGTATTTTAAAGTAGTTGAATGTATAAATATTACTCAAGTAATAGCATAATGTGTATTATAAAATATGTTATTATAAAATTTGTAGTGATATTTCTTTATTTTTGACGAAATATGCGAAATGTTCCCGTGACAATATTTTATTTAAAAAAAAGCTATATCTATATTACTGAACTTAAACAACTTCCACTTTTAAAATTTGTATTTGAAATAATAAATGTATTTTCACGACTTGTTGCTGGCAGCTTCTTTATTATTCTTTTTATATATGTTTACAATATTTTAATACTTTTTTTAATATATTTTTTCTCTTTTGTGAACCCTTTTGAGATAAATATATATAAAATATATAATATCTACGCATCATTATTTCTAGTTTTTTCTTCAATTATAGGGTAATCATCTCACTCCAGTCATCACTAAACTAAGTGACCTTAATGTTACACATAAAGATAGATTAAAACACGCAGAACGAGAGAGGAGACTGTCTTTTATGTTATCTCATAAAAACAGAGAAAGTCACGGCTACCAGCTAGTATTGTATAATACCTATACTTAACTACAGACAATTAATAATAGCAATTGATCGACTGCAGTCCATCCATTAACGGCACTATAATTTATAATGGGTCTGAAGTAAATTGACATCTGCCTATGTAATTTACTGAATCTGTAGCTACTGCATAGAAACCGTCGTAACATAAGTCATTTATGGCAACCTATCAAAGCTATAGAATGCATTACCATTTACAACCTATAAATTAACCGTTCATTATAATGCATAACAAACGGTTCTGGAATAAACGAATATGTTTATTATATTGATTTCGAAATTCTAATAATTTAACAGAATTGATTTTACACATTTGTATGTCCAACTTTAAAATAATGATATATAGTTATATCATACAGTATGGTACTATATAAACATTAAAAAACATATTCATACGAGTATACCAATATCTACCGAAGTAGATTTTTATAAAATCGTCTATATGGGTGCCTCAATCTTACCTATTTCAGTTGCATAGCAGCTTATTTTGTATGATATGTTGCAATTGAAACTACTTTACATGGAGCCATAATATTTTAGTCCTCTGGAATGACAACGCATGAGTGATGTCACGGGCGTCATATGATAACGTGATGTCCATAATGATCTCTATTTATGTATATGGACGTCGGTTCCCACTTACCACCTAGTGGGCCGTCAGCTTATTAACATTTCCAATTACATAAGAAAAGGCATATAAAAAAAATATTATTAATATTTATTCTATGCTATTAGCATATACATTCTGTATAAATAAAGTACACTCACATATTTGATTACAATACCTGCTTTCATTGGCTATTATTAGAGTTCTAATCTCATGTCATTTCAACAAATTACCGCCTAAGGCTCTTACCAAGCCTCATATTTGCTGCTTAATTATAGACGCAATTTGAAGATGAAGCTTTCAGACTAATTCCGACATGACTGCCTACAGAATCGTATGGCCAACGCTGTATGATCTCTGGCAGCTTTAAAGTTGTTAGAAACAAAGGGTCACATGAGGGATGTATGAATTTTTAAGATCATGTTAGCCTGAGTAGCCCTGAGGGTTTCAATATGGCTTTGTTACGATAAAAACGGAAAAATATCTCTCAGAGCTGAATAGTATATTAAATGCATTTTGTTATGTACACTATCTACCTATTTACGAAAGTGGAAATATACCGTAGATAATAAAGAGTTAAGTAGAGAACAATTTACTGTACACATTTTGAAATTAGGTTTAGATAAATGTATACTTTTCTTAGTTATTGTTACTTTACATTTTATTTCTTATAGATTTATCCTTAGTTAAAATATATGTATATATGTATAGGTACTAATATTATAAGTGTGAGATGTATTGCTACAAAATGGTTATAATTATTGTCTTTTAATGTTAAATTATCACGAAAGGCGTCGTATGTACTCGGTATTTTGATTGGGAAAGGTCTTAATTTTATACAGCTTGTTGTGGCCTCTTTGAGAGGTCTGCTTATAATATTACAGATAAAAAAATACACTACGAATTTATACGACTAATAAGATATTAAAAAATACATTTTATTACAATATTTCGCCTTTGATTGATTCGACGACATTCTTAACTGTCCCAATGATCAAAAGACCGTTCACTGCTCTATCTGATTGCTGATTATAAACAGGGAAGATTTTATTTGTAATAAATAATAATCTCAAAATATAGTTTACCGATTTTAATAATTCTTACTCCTCTCAAAAACAGATATAGCAAGTAAACAATTGTATTTTTTTTTTACCGTAATGTTTTGCAATAGTTCCAACTTTTGAAATATTTGAGTGAGATCAGTTATCATATTCGCTCTCTTTGTAGGATAATTGGGTATTCCATAAGCTTCTCACATTGGACGGACGCGCTTCCTGTCAAACCCGATCCTGCCAGTCTCAAACTACATCGCCCCACTACATCACTCTTTGAAGGTTCCAGTTAAAGTAAAAGGATTAATTTCCGTCTCCACTACATCTCTGGTGTCGACAGCATTCGATATTAGTATTACCACTGACGTATACTCAAATGGGAAACTGTAAATATCTTCATTAATGGATTTAAAATATATTGACGAAATCAAGAATAGTAATCCTTACTCCTTACTAATATTATAAACGCAAAAGTTTCTATGCATGTATGGATATTTATGACTCTGACAAATTTGTTATCGTGAGCTTTTCGGGTAGATATATAATATACTAATAATAACTTTATTCAATATATTTTTGACACTTTTTTGGAAGCAGGGTTGGTGTTTCCTTATAAGTATACCACTGACGCAGGTGTAGCGCTGATAACACATATTTTCCAATCATGGGAGAAGTCACAGGATGCACTCGGAGTTTTTTGTGACCTATCAAAGGCATTTGATTGCGTGGATCATAAAACACTTTTGTACAAGCTCGAACATTATGGTATAAAAGATAATGATCTAAAATTAATGAGAACTTATTTAGAGGATAGGGTCCAAACTGTAGATATTGACGGTATAAAATCTAAGGGAGCTAATATTGGGATGGGCGTTCCACAAGGGTCAATCTTAGGCCCCTTTCTCTTTTTAATTTACATAAATGACCTTCCCTTTATGGTAGAGAAAATTGCAGATATAGTGCTGTTTGCGGATGATACTTCGTTAGTGTTTAAAATTGGACGTCAAACTAATCAATTAGACGATGTAAATTGTGCTATGTCTGCTATATTAAATTGGTTTACATGTAATAACCTATTATTAAATTCCAGCAAAACAAAGTGTATAAAATATACACTTCCTAATGTAAGACCAATAAATACACAGTTATTGCTTAATGACGAAATAGTAAATTTTGTTAATGATACAGTTTTTTTAGGTATAACAGTGGACTCGAAATTACAATGGGGGCCCCATATTTCAAAATTGGCCAATAGACTCAGTTCAGCTGCATATGCAATTAGAAGAATTAGGCAATTAACAGACGTGGCGACGGTTATACTTTAGTTATTTCCATAGCATTATGTCATATGGCATACTGCTATGGGGTAAAGCTGCCGATATAAATACTATATTTATTTTACAAAAGAGAGCCCCACGTTCTATTTATGGTATGGGTTCAAGAGAGTCATTACGTCAGTGTTTTAAAGATTCAAATATCCTCACCGTTACTTCACAATACATTTATGAGAATATCATGTATACACGGAAGAATTTAGACAGTTTTAGAAAACTTAAAGACTGTACAAATAGAAACTTACGCAATAAAAATAAGCTAATTTTACCTAAATGCCGCCTGCACAAAGTCAGTAATTCATTCTATGGTAATTGCGTAAGATTTTATAATAAACTGCCAGAATCTGCACTAAATCTGACAGAGAGGCAATTCAAATCTTATATTAAACAATTTTTATGTAAGAAAGCCTATTACAGGATAGACGAATTCATAGAAGACAACATATCAAGTAAATAATTAGTTTATTAGCATACAACGTTATAATTTGTTTATCTCTTTGCTTTCTTGATTCAATTATTTTATAAATATGAAAGTTTTTTTATTGATTGCCGCATGCATTCTTATGTGAAATGTGAATAATATAACCATCAGATGGTAATTGTGAGTAGCTATGACGTGGTCTGGTGTTTTGAGTAGTCATGCTCACTAAAATGTCCAGACTTGTGGCGGCGTGGTGGGCCGGGTCATTGGGCTCCCTAAAATATGGTCGAGCGCAGTGATGGCTGGCTCATCCGTCATACTCGTGAACGGGTGCTGCTTGTAGACTGGTCTGCTCTAATCACTATGACTGATTTCCTCTTATTAATTGTTTAACCAGTTGGTTATGTATTATATTTTTTTCTTTTTGAGTATTTAATTGAATTAGTGCTAATCGGTGGTTTGTATTCACACACTTAAACTTAAATTGTAAGTAAGAATAAATTATTTAAAAGAGCAACACACAAGTTTCTTGCTTGTTCTTCTTGTGATGAGACAGCATTCCGAATGAGCGGTAGATTAAAAAAAAAAAAAAATGTTATGACTATTCAAAAGTGCTTCAATGTAAGTTTATTTGAATAAATGATTTTCTATTCTATTCTATTCTATTCTATAAATACTTGTTAATATTATGAACGCGAAAGTTTGTGGGTATGTATAGATATTAGTGACTCTAAACGGGGAAAATGTAATGCAGACGAACTTGCGCAGGTCAGCTAGTAAAAGATAAATCTTTTACAGTAGACTTTAAAGAATTGTCTGTGTGCGTACTTCAATATAAACAATTTCAGCCGCCAAGCAGCAAACTTTGTAAGCTGTGTTGTAGAATTGAAGTTAGTAATAAGGCGGTGAAATTATAGGACAAGAGGCATAACAGCTTAGTTCCTCGAAATGGCAACGCATGAATGGTGTCACAGTTGTCATATAACTGATGTCCGTAGTTACGTTACAGTGTTGTATGCAACGGTCATCCATTACAATTACATGGGCCGTCAGCGCATTTACCAATCTTGTTTCGGCACAAATTTTGTTTGTGTTTCTCACTGTGATCTAATTATAATGCATTTAAAATCAATAAAATTAATAATAAATGATAGACCGTATTGACAGAAAGAAAATATTTTTTTTATTTATTATAAAAAGTTAAGATTGATAATTACAGGCAATAATTTTCTTTAAATATTGCTATTACATATAAATATCCGCCCTCGTAATACAATCCATCTTTACGTTAATTTGTATTCAGATCCATTTGTCGGTATATCATGAAAAATTAATAAATAGATAAACAATTATGGTACAATGTCAAAATTTTATGTGAATATATTTCTTGAGAGATTCTTTGAACAATATAAAAATCCTCAGACAGTAGTTAGTAAGAACAAAAAGAAAACAGTAGGGATGGTGTGCGTGTTAGTAAACGTAGGCGCAACCGGTTCCTGTGGCTTGTGTTGATACAGATTGCGGTCCAAATTACCAGCCTTATTGCCGTAAGCAAAGAATACTCCTACTATTAGTACCTACTACGCCGTAAGCCAGTAATCTTTCTCCTTTTTAAGTAACGTCAATTTACTTCAAAATTTAATACTAGCAATCTCTACTTGACTCGATGTGAATGCAATATTATAAGCTAGGTAACAAAATATGTGGATTTGTAATAGTAATTGAGAACCATAACTGAAAACTACAATTTTATTTAATAATAGAGTTTAAAATTATTAAAATAATGCAAGCAATATGAATTAACAATTGCAATCTACATGAATTACATACATACATATGGCGCATAAAAAAGATTTTTAAATATAGAATTATAAATACCGATCATACTGCCTGCTTTTCTTTTCTTTTAATCATGTCAGTAACGAATAAATTTGTATATTTCGAATATATCTACGTATACGGCGAGGTAAGCGGAGTCATAAAATTCCAGTAGTTTTAATAACTCCTATAAAAACCATCTTGAACGTGTGCTTTATGGATAAATATTTAACTACTTTCAACGTAAAACATGGAATCAAGGAAGTAAATTTTACTCAGTAAAAGAGGGACCTCTCAAAAGTTATACAACTTACATTACATTGAAATTCTTATCTCGTAAATCCTGAAGGGCTCAAGAGATTTATGTCACATACAAATAAAACAAACAAAACTCTCTGTAACTGTGCAACTTTTACAAGAGTCCAAACTCTTGTAAAGGTACACTGGAAGGTGAGGTCTCCGTTGAACGGAAAATAGGTAGGTATTATGTTTTCTTTTATACGATACCATAATGTTATTTTTTGTTATATAACGGCTTACAAGCTGACGCCCATCCGATGATAAGTAGCAACCGTCGTCTATAGATATCAATTCAGAGACATCACGTGACGTCCATGCTACCTCACCCTCATGTGCCGCCATTCCGCAGAACGAAGATGTCATACATGCGTAATTACACTATAAACCGAATGAGTTATAAAACACCAACAAAAAATCACATCCATGAAGACTACATTATAACCTACATTACTTCAAACGTGCTCTTTTAGGTTAATGCCAAATAAATGTTACTTCGTAAATTAATTTTTGAGTGACAATGAGATAAAAAGTTTAAATTCATAGAATTTATAAATAATATAATTTTCGTGTATCTCTATTCGTATACATACTCAGTATATGAACAGAGAATAAATAAATTCTAAAAGTAAAAAAATAAGCTATTAGGCAGCAGAAATACGTACATACACAGAGGTACACATTTTATAACACGACTTTATACAAAGTCTAAATTTGGTAGTTGTAATATTTTGTTGGTAATTGCCTTGTCTGGATTGTATACGTAATCTGAACGATCCCGAACAGACTCTTGACGTCATCCATGTGTAATTTTCATATAATAGGATGTCATTTTTCCAAGGGCGCGAGATAACTACTATATACACATATTTATATTATAAATCTAGCTGAGCGACTTCGTACTGTATAATTATTTGAAGTAAAACAAACACAACATTTTTGAAAACTAGTGAAAGATGACAACCACAATCCATTAATGAAAATCACACCACAATTAGTTAAGCGATTCCTGAGCTCAGCGCTTTATAGCGATTATTTCTAAAAAAAATAATTATTATTTAGTTAAAAAAAGTCCCATCAAAATAGGTCCAGCCCTTTCAGAGATTAGCCGGAACAAACAGACAGACCGACAAAAATTGTAAAAAAAAATATTTTAGTGTATGTATATATTTATATTCATATGCATGTTGTAAAAACCTGTTATTTCTATATTACAAACAGACACTCCAATTTTATTTTTATGTATAGATTTCCAATCGGTAAAGTAAAGCATTTTTATTATATGTATAAAAAGACTATAAAAAAGGTTTACTATACTTATAAAATACTCATTATATGAGCAAAATGTGTTTTATGTACTCCAATTGTTAGAATATAAATGTTATTATGAAATTAACTGGACGTCTTTTTGGAAATTTAATTATAAAATGCATTACCGGAAATTTATAAAATGCAAACTACGGTCCATGTTTCATCCAATCCGACCATTTGTTCGGTATGAATACTTAATACTGCAAAGTGAGTCAGTAACAGCATTAGGTTTCCTGGGACGTGGGTTCATTTCCTGGGGGAATCGCGATCCTCCGTCAGCAATCTTATACAAACGACATCTATCTATAATGCGTAGGCGCAAGTGATAGTAGTCAGCGTAACTAGATCCTATTTATAAATTATTGTAACATTGTCATATCATTTTACAAACAACCACATCTTGAATTCATATGTCTATTACTTCTACATTAGAAAACTTAACGTATTCGTTCGTACCAAATACTTTTAATGGAACTTAAAGTACATATAAGTAGCGTTTAAGTTATTTGTAATACAATCAATTATTAATTTTATAGATCTTATCTCATCATCATGCTGACTTTAGGCATGCATTTCAGCCAGTTTATAAAAAATCTTCAATTATTATACACCTTCCACAGAAATCACTGTGGATATATAAAAACCGCATTAAAATTTGTTTAGTATTATTATTAGCTCTAATACAGACTTATTTAAATGACTGAAATATTTATAGAAAACATCTGACTTCTTGAATATTAATTAGTACTATTATTATAAAACTTAAATTTGTTTTTGAGCAGTATTAGTGTTTTGAGACGAAGACATTTATATTGTATGTATGTTTATAAATAGAAAATGTTTGTTACATGTATGTAGAGGAACCTAAACAAACCGATTTGTGATGTTTGTTTAGTGTTCACGATATATTAGAACATACTGCTTACTATCTGTTTACTTGAATCTGCCTAATACCGTTTTATAATCATGTACTATATGTATATATTTAGTATGTATTCATATCACTTGAAACTGTATTATTTTGATACACAATTGGATTGTTTAAATTATTATAAATATTTATGAATAATGTCATTTTTAAAGGTCTGGGTATATTATTTAAAGTTAATTACTTTTATTATTTAATGTTGCATAACATTTAAAGTTACTATTTGTAAATTCTTTATTATTTTACAATAGGATATATTTGAGTGTTGATCTTTCTTTTTTTTTTTAATATCATTAATGAAATTATCAACGCAGTCGCGGACTAAAGTATGTACTAAAATATACGGGATGCCATTCCTTAAGCTTTTCAACAAGAGAACGTAATTACATGTAAGCTTGACTTTGAGATGGGTTCAAACTGCCACCACGCACATACAAAATATTTTTAAAAGTTATTTTTTAAACACCCGGTGTCGTATGAAAAGAGTAATAAAACTCGAACAACTCTTTCCCCCATAAAGTGACATGTTAACTGACGTGTAAACTACCATGCTCCTACTCCTGACAATCACACTCACTCTATTTGAATACAAGGAAACAAAAAAAAACGACAAATTAACCTTATTTAAAAAGAGGTCAATTTTAATTCTACCGACAATACACCTAAAAACATATTTATAGTTTAAATATATTATATAGAGTTCTCCAAATAGTGAAAGTGAAATGATTAGGTACATTCACAATGTGTCTCCACTCATTTTCCTACTTGGAATGTCTTAAAACACGAAAATCTAAACGCATTATACCAGTAGAAGAGAACAAAAAACGGGAAATGAATAGGCCATTCAATATATTCAGTGTTCATCGCTATCTCTTATGACTTAAGCATAAGTGCGCTCGAATGCGATTTATATCAAATTGTCGATTTTCGCCGTCGAAAATACGTAAAAAATATCGCTCCGTTGCGAGGTCTTCTAAGAATACAATAGTGATTTTTGTTTTGATATAGTGATTGTACCATTAGTATACCTACTAAAACTATAATATACCTTTGGAAAACATGAAACGTCCCTAAATATGTCTTCATATTTATTATCTCTCCTTATGAATCTATGTTCGTTCTGGGTATTAAATATTTATATATATATATACATTTCGATTTATCTGTTTTCCTTCTTTAATATACAAGACATAAATCATAGAAAGAAATAAAGTTATTGTTATCTCTAGTTGTATGCTTTAATGTCTACTATAATAATATTATATATATATATTTAGTGACGTATGATTACGATGTAATATAATATTTGAAGCGTAAAAATCATATCCAACGAAGCCTACACGTTTATTCTCGGCAAGGATCCTTAATTCCGTAGTGTGGTCCCCGTAATATAGAGAATCCCGCGGATAATCCCGGATTCCAATTTGTCAAGCTCTCCAAGACCTAACGACGGGATACATAGTATGCACTCAAAAGATTTATGTCCCTTTTAATATATTAGTTTCATTTGTATGAGTAATTTATTTCTCTTTTCTATTGTTTGTCTTTTCGTTATTATATAATAGTCTTTATTACGAGTATTAGTGACTGCTGTCGACAAGTTTGACAATTTTATAAATAATTACTTTTTTCTTTACTGTAAAATATATCCTATTTTTTATTAGATAATATGATCTATCAGATATTATCTAATAACAAACAGATAATTTTATTTGAATCTGTTCAGTAGTTTTTTCATGAAAGATAGCGTAATTAATATCAATTCATCGTTACAAACTTTCGCTTTTATAGCATTAGACCGATATATTTTTTGTAAGTTCGTCTCAAATGTCTTGTTTCTGAAGCCGTATAACAGATTTACAAAAAGTATTTATTACCTCTTGACCAACTTTCCTGACCAATATTAAACATCCAATATCAATATCCTGTTAACACAATAGCCTTTGACCTTATTTACGTCTAATACAGTATAGACTCACAAATTATTTATTTCCGTTTGTTTATCGCCATAACACGTCTCGGTGGCTAGCTGTTTAGCACTCTACGTTACTGCTGATGGTCGCGGGTTCGTATCCTCGCATGATGCAAACATTTATATTAATGAATAAGACGGTTTTTATTGGTCTGGGTGTTTTCTATGTATATCATGTATGTATTTACCAAAACATATATATATTTCTATTAATTATCTGGTACGGATAAAACAAGTTCTGCTGGGTTTGGCGATAGATGTCAGCGTGTGAATTGTCCAGGGTTATTATTATTATTTATATTTTATATATGTTATATAGTTTTTAAAAGTTTTTTTTCATAATATGTGACTAGCTAAATGAACTTAAAAAGTTTTAAACATATGCTTTTTTTGCTTTTTTTAATAACTTTTTCCGTTAATTTTATTAATTTGTTATTCCACATTCTACTTACTAACGTAGATTCTTTTGAACACAGAACAAAGTCCTCGTCCCTCATCAAATATTATGCTTATTTTTGCTTTACAAATCGAGCTTGAACCCCTCTCAACCATCAAGATCCTTGTTTCTGCTACTCATAACACGGAAAATTCCTGTATAGGATATGCTCGTTTCAAAAGTGGGTGGCGTGAACCTACACTTGACTTGAGAAGGACCCTTATGGGGCGAATCCAACCTCCTTACTAAACGTCGACAACTTATATGAGTTTACCCTCGCACTTAACAAATACCCCTTCTGTAGAAATTTAAGTATTTAATTAATTCGCATAGATAATAACAATAATAGTAATAATAGCAGTAATTTGACGGCTTCTTTGTTCTAGAGGTTTAGCACACTGGTTTATTTTCTATGGTTGGGGGTTCGATTCCTCGCACGGTACAAATATTTATTCATGAGTATGATTGTTTATTTATATATTGAGATTAGATTGTGTGAATTCTCCAGGAGGTATTATTAATATCAGTATATTATTAATAACAATCCAGGACAATTCACACAACGCTATCTAGTACCAAGCTAAACATAGCTTGTCTTATGTATACTAAACAACTGTTAGCAATGTTTAAATACAACATAACCGTGAGTCAATCTCTGCATCAACTATTTATGAAGACGACTGTACTAAACAACTGTTTCATACATATCCCAAGTGTTAACGTTACATTATTCTCTGTAAATGTCTCTTTTTTATGTCTAAATGGATTACGAACAAAGATAAATCCACACAAAGGAAAAAGTGAGCCCACAGATTGTCGCCTTCTCATTTTTTAAACCCCATAGGCGGTTATAACGAGACATTTCGTTAAGCATTTCGCCGTCCCTTCTCCAATAAAAATAGCATTATTAAATTCAAACGACAATATAAAAGAATTCATTTCAACAATATTAAATGTCTGTTCCAATTTTTAAAGGCTTTGATAAATATTCAGGAACTTGCTTAGTATTTTTATTACAATTTTGTGAGGTGCACTAATAAACTTGACAGAAGTTGAAATTTACAGTTACTACTAGTACCTAAAACTACGTCTGCTTTTTTATATAAAAGCGTATTCAGCTTCATGATATAATCTATCTTTACGTCAAATTTAGTTAAAATTTGTTCAGAGATTTAATCGCCTTAAAGTAAGGAATATGTAATATATATAATAGTTAGACACACTTTTCCATTCATATTATTAGTAATAATATGAATGATAAAAGTATAATATAATAATCTGTAATAACTGCTAGACTTTACTCTTTCAATATTTTTTAATCTTTATTCGTATAATTTTAATATCTTATTCGTATAAAAAAGCAGGTGACTTAGTAATAAATCACTATATAGTCTAAACCATGACTATCAAATACTTTGATTTCCGTCTACTTAGTTTGGCAAACATTTTCGACACAAAATTTGTAAGATATCATTTCACAATGTTTGGTTTCGGTTGTATAAAATTGTTTAAAAGTATCCAAAATTTCTAATCATTATCATCATTATTTGAAATGCACCGCGAACCGACTGGCGTTTAGTCTTTTTCCATATTATCTGAAATCCAATAAAGACGAAACAACCGTTTATATCATAATTACGATGAAATGAAATAAGATGAACCTATAACTTTGAGTGTATATAAAATCCATTATAGCTCCGTAGCAAAACACGACCATTACATTAATATAAATCATAATATCTGTCATCTAAGCTCCAATATCGCTTGATACTTCAACAAAGAATAAAGGAAACATGTACCTAATATGCACTAAAGGAGCTACACATAAATCTTTGCACCTCTATCTCGGCAATCTTTAGACAAATTACATAGCCATATAACTCGGCTAGTGTAGTAAGAACTCCGGAATTCTATATTTTCACCCATCCGTTTATTGCTTTTATATGAAATTCGGGTGGTGCGACAGATCTATGTGGTTGGTCAATATGGATTGCTATGGCTACCATTTCCTACGTATGGACAATGCATTGAATAGGATGCCGTACACAATAGCTGAAACTGAAATTCGCTAAACGCATCCATTGAGCGATTATTTCTTTTGGAGGGGAAAATAGGCGTAATATTTGATGTAATGGCAATCCTTACTTTGAACGTAAGCCGTGGATAAATAATAATAATTTGCAATGAAATATACTTCTGTGTGTAAATAAAAAGAAAACTTCATAAACATGTTTGTGTTTGATAATTTGTTACTTTATTTAGTACGCGTAAAAGCGCTTAGCTTTCATTGATTTAAATGGTAATTGCTTCACGGTCTCGGTGGTCTAGCGGTGTAGCTCACCGCTTTACTTCCGGTGGTCGCGGGCTCGATTCCTCGCACGGTACAAATTTTTGTATTCATGAGTATGATTGTTTGTATCGGTCAGAATATTTTTTATATATAGCATGTATGTATTTTATTTCCAAAGTAAGTACCTAAAAATTTGTCAGTTGTCTAGTAACCATAACAGAAGTTCTGCTTACCTTGGGACTGGATTATTAATATAATTTCTACACTCATCAGCCTCAGATCATTGTTTACTAAATCCTTAGAAACTATCATCTAATAAGATATATATTAGATGCTACTTTACGTATATAATTTTAGAATTATCATCACTCTGAATTATATAATGGCAAATAAAATATCAGCTTTAACCTTCCATGGATTTTGAGCAACATTATCAGAATACTTAATGTATACCTCTATACTTCAATAGCAGGCTCTCCACAACGTTGGTTTAACGTCGTAAAGAGTAACTAAGGTGAATGGATGGGATCGGCAAAACCCTCATCTATTCAATAGCACCCCTTATACCATCCGCACAAAATGACTTAACACAAAAGAGTGTCTTTCAATATTACGAAATACGCCCAAAGTTTATTTTATATATCCGTATATTGAACGAATATGTATTATACGTTTCATTATCATGATCTTCAACACTTGAAATTTATTTACTCATAAATTTCTATTGAATTTCTTTTTTCAATTAAAAAATAAATAATTATCTACTCTTTCATTAAAAAACAATATTTACTATTTCAATAGATACATTTATTTATGATAAGGCGTATTATCAGTCTGCGCAATTTAGTTAGGAAATAGAAATAAAAATTCGTCTTTTAGTTTAATAAAAACATTGATGATAACTTTATGTAATATAAACTTTGGAACTCAAATTATACACATACTGGTTAATAAGAGACTGTAGTTTTGAATGTAGTTGGAATGGCAAACAAACTGACGGTATCCCACCTGATGGTAATTGGTAACCATCCTCTATATATATGAACAACAGCACTTCCACGATATTATCATGTAACGCCCGTGATATCGCTCATGCATCGCCATACCGGAGAATTAAGACATTATGCCTTCATATCCTCTAATTTATCTGCCTTATCTGCACCCTGTAACTGAAACACAGCTTACAAAACAATCTACTTACCCGTTGAGACTGAGGTACCCGCAGAGGTACGCAGATGATGATTTTTATAAAGTCTGCCTCTATCAAATTGTTTTATTAATCTGTAAAATCACGAAATGATTTAGTACCGTATAAAAACATATCGAAATAATTATATTAAGACTACTGCATTTCACAATAAAACCTAGTATCCATAAGTATAAAACCCCATCCACCACAAACGTAACAATCAAACGCTTTGGCGAATATATCACATAACATGCAACCATCGAAAATAAACCCCAATTTGCTATCAATTGAAAATACAATTCACCGGAACTGTTTGTGTGAATATCCGGAATTTTGTGACCAACTAATTTCCTATTCAATTACAACTAATAGAAACTATTACAGTTTTTACAAAAGGATACCAGTGCAAAAAATATAAAAATACATTTCAGACGATTCTATAGAATTCAAATTGTTATCGCACAAAAAGATTTCGCTCTTGCAATTTTCCACGTAGAAACACGAAAGCGATCCACGACAATAACATCCTCTCGCAGCTAGCACAGGATACCCAGGCATTGTGCACAATGTGCACCTCCAACGCTTCCAGACCACTCAACGGTCTCTTAATTAAGAGGGGCGATACTCAAAATGCTTCTGTGGAATGAGCCCATTCAAACGTATGCCGTCTACGGAGATAACGAAGCTCTCTCAGTTATTGCCGCTTTTCTTTCAACATTTTGTATGTCTGTGCGGCGAGGCGTTGACACCGTCGTTCGTGATGCGTTATGCTTGATTAAATATAGCAACGAACAATATGGCTGTATACGATTGCGCCATTACCTCCCGACGCGGCGAAATAGCTATAAAAAATATCGTGCCTTATTCACGTATGTTACATATTTTTTACTCTGTAGATATTGAGGCTGTATTTTGTATCCACTATGTTTATTTTTTTTAATTCTGAGAAGGGATTTTAGTTCTAGTTTGATATTCTACATATAATAATACTATATATTAGACAAGAAAGAAGCCATATTAATTTACATCTCCGTATCTAATTACTATTTTGTCGTAAAAATTAGACTTTGTAAATCTACCTATTCATACTTAATCAAATATCGAAATAATATGCAAGGTATGAATTAATTATAAATATTATATTAGTTTTACAGTTAATTCTATTGATTTCTAAAAATGTAATATCATTCGTAGTGTTACAGTAATATATGTAGAGCTGTAGAAATCTATCACAAAAAAATATCATAAACTATCTACCTATTTTATGGTAAAATTTATATATTAGCAATAGAAAACAATCTAATTGATCCTATGATAGGGGTATCATATTAAGCAGCAAAGCTTTCCATGGTTCTGCTAATCTTATTCAATTAAGTACTGAGTACCTGATACAATGTTGAATGCTATTAAAAAAACCTTTAGTCAGCCTTGTAGGCAAGACAAGTAATACTGCTATAGAATTTCAAAACGAGTTTGATTTGTGAATCAACCTTATTGTAATGCATTAAGGAATAAATTTGATTAACTTTGAGTAAAATAAATTTCCAGTTTCAATAAATTCCTGGCTATGTATAGGAGTACTGGTTGCAATACCGTTAGCCTGCAGTCTAGCCTTGGATTTACAATCGAAGAACGGGATTGTCCAGACCTAGCGCAAACTTTGATGAACCCTATTTCTTTATGGTCTTATAAAGTTTATTGCGACTGTAAAACGTGGCTTATTAATAAATAAGCTTTTAGTCTTCTCATACCAACCAATAAAAACATAGTAGGCTTTGCGTAACAAGAATACTGTTTTATGTTTGTATTTTACTAAAGACAGCAGTCATTAAATGTGGCATCTATAAGTCATTTTAATTGTAATGCCACTGAAGATATCAATTTATTTTTTACTTCTCTAAAGTATGTAAAACAAAGTCGCTTTCATCTGTTTGTTTCTGCACCTATTTATCCTAAACTATGCAACGTATTTTAATACTATTTTCACTATCATTATCAGATTTTCATCCGGAATATTTATAAGTATAATATGTGCACCCCTGTTAAAAACACTCAACCCACGTAAAATCGAGGTTGGTCACTAGTTATCTATAAAATCGTATTTTCTGTGATCGGCTTTATAGATATATCCATATTTTTAATATCTACGGTAAATCTAAAAATAAGCAATTTAACACTATATTACTTCAAGAACCAACGTTAAGCCAAAATTCACTGGACTAAAGTAGGTCCAATATTTTTTTATTTATATTTCCTTTATCTATATTAGAGGTATATAAGTCGTTTGTTATTAGAATTTAAAATGGTGTAATTGCGACATAGCCTGCAATCATCGGCCGGCGACCCCGCTTGGTCGATATTGCTTTATGCTTTGTTATAACTACACTTTTTGTATAGCCAAGTAATTGGACATAGCGATTCTGCGATCAAAGTTGATCGAACTGAGTGTGAACCAGCCTTACGTTCATGCATAATTGTAATAAATTCACCATGCTATTAATAAAGACTTCCATCCAAAGTGTCATTGTGTTATTTATTTTCGGAGTGAATTTGTTTTTGAAGAAAAACAACAAGGTATATTTTAAAAATTATAATAGGTAATATTTTTTTACCATATTTTTTTGCACTCCTATTCAAATAATTTAAATTAAATACATGTATGTGATATAAAATTACAATATGTCATTCCACTTTATTATTCCTTAGCTGTCATAAAATTGGTCTATGGTACCAAAGTAAAAAGTTACCAGGGTGAGAGAAGAATAAATTCAAATAAAACAACCACGTCTTAGTATAAATTTTTAATTCGAGTTTTCCTGGAATATGTATGTTAGAGGTAGTAAATCCTCCTCTTGTATGGAATTATTCGTGTCTAGTAGTGGTATAATAAATAATAGGTTTTGAAAATTAAATTTAAATAAACACCATAAAATAGATTCGAAGTACAATATCATGGTGATTATCTGGATGATAGCGATTCAACATCGTGCGTTTTTTTCTAAGAAACTTAGCCACGCACATTGTGGAATTTCTTTCCAGTAATAGTATTTCAGAATCGATACGATATTAAACCCTTCAAGAAAAGAGCTTATTCCTTAAAAGGCCAGCATTGCGCTTGCAATTCTTCTGGTGTTGCGGGTGCTTATGGGCGGCGATAATCACTTACATCAGATGAGCCGCAAGCTCGGCTCGTTTGTCGCCTATGCTATAAAAAACCTTAATTATATTATATATACGCTATGCAGAAAAATTAAAAAGAAATACGAGAATTACCTACACAGCAATACCAGTCTACTATTCCAGTAAAACATTTTAGTAGAGGTATAGAAGAAAATTAAAATGTATATTTAGTAAAAATCACGGGATGTTACCACATTTACCCGTAGACTCATCAGTTCACCCGTAATCATGGCGGTTGAAATACCGAAATATCGGGAACTCGATAAAATTAAACGTTAGATACCGTGATTTTTACTAATTATACATTGACATTGACCACGTCAAATTTAAAGTAAAATAAATATTATTTTATATCTATAACCATTCATGCATAATGAAATAAATAAAAATAATAACGGTATATACATATAATCATAACTACGGTTACGTTATTATTTATAAATAGACATGAAACATGCAAAAATATAAAGTACGACATTATAATTTTGAAGTCATTAATTTCGACTCAGTATCTGTCGGTATCTTTTCACTAATGACTAACTGTAACTCATCATGAGTCAACGTCTCACCCAGCTGACAAATGAGATGTGAGAGTGAAACCGATTCTAAAGGTGAGTTCTAGAGCTAGCAAATCTAACTAAACTAATTAAAAAAAATTAAACTAAATACAATATTCTTAGACACAGCAGAAATTAATAAGTTAAATTTAATTAATAAGTATTAATATAATTAGCAAAATAATAATTAACTAAAAGCAGCTCAATAAGCAATGGGCGCAGTAATTGATTGTATTCATTGTATTTACATACAATTGTAATCAAATATAATGAAATAGAAATAACTGTTATCGAAATAAATTTAATTTCAAGCACTTCAATAGTCTTTTGTTTATACTTCCCCCAAATTTGGAATATCGATTCACCCAAGAAGTATGGACAAGGGACTTGGTTGATGCTTTTCTTAACTCTTCTCGATGTTGTACAATATATCATGTTTAAGATTTTGTGTTAATACATACAACTATCACGAAACTAAACTGGTAACAAAATAAATTAGTCGTGATCAGAATTTCAGAATATTTATATTTGAGGCTTATGTGTCGTTAAAAATATATTAAAGGGTTGATTCGTAGAAATCACATTTTTTTATGTTCAACAAGTTGACGACTCATGACACATGGTAAGCGGTAACAGTCGCCTATATACATGAACAGCACTACAAACATCAGTTTATTATATGACACCCGCATTACCACTCATGCGTTGCCATCCCAGAGAACTAACATGTCATAGCCCATATCCTGTAATTTCTTAATATATATATATATATATATATATATTCATGTAATATAATGCAGACTATTGCTCTGGATGCGCCTTACGAATATTTTATTAGTTTATAGCGCGTGCGCATCAAACTGTGAAATGTTGTCTAAACAATTGTCTGTACAGTTATTTATCACAGTTCATCTCTCTCGTGTTATATTTTGTGGTAACGAATAAAGTTATTGTATAGTATACTAATTATTTTGTTTCGTCTGATACTGAATTAGATTTTTTTTTACCACAATTAAATTAAAATATTAAAAATATTGATATAAAATATAACTATACATAATGTATATTATATAACTATATAAAATATACGACCCCGTGTTGTTCCAGAATAAGAATATAATGTCCCTTTATTCAGCTATTTTAAATGAATATGTAAAAAAATTGTCATAAAATCTTAGTTTAGTTGTAAGCCAACTAAATGAACATAATTACTCCTGTTATTAAGTACTGTTAAAGCGTATATGGACCTAAGTATTTTTATTTTACAATTAGCTACCACTACACACGTTCCTACTAGCGTGACCATTCATTTTTTACGATCATGACATTGTTTCCATGTAAAACACGAATTTATAGTCTGTATAAAATTTTCACGCTTACAACTTACAATAAAATCTACGTTTGTGAATAAAACTGAAATATTAGTACGTAATATTTTTGCGTGTGTTGTCTTGCCTTGCATGTCTGAACAATATTGCATCTTTTGCAGCAACGTTCATATATAATAGTCCATAAAACATAGTCGGTCGTTGTTAGACACGATCGTATCTAAGCATATGTACTATAACTACGTAACAATATATCTAATATTGAAGAAGTAAACAATGAAGTATTTGATATTACATATAGAATACTACCTATTTCATAGTATCTTAGATCAGATCAAATAAAATTATGTAATTAAAGCAACAAAATATTTGTTTGGCAACTTTTAGAATAACTTTTTATGACTGATACTGGATCTAATAATAAAGCAGAGCGGAAGGGATTATAAGTATTTATAGTAATGGCAATTAATAATAATAATGGTACCCATGTTACAAGATAATAATAATTTATTCAATTAGGAGATTTTAGCCGCTTAAGAACTAGCAAGATCAACTGAATTTCTTTTAAAGGCCTATTTATTTTTATTGTATACTTAGATGTGTGGTCAACTTCCTCCTTGTAAATAATTGTGGTTCTATTTAATTCGCCACTAAATTAATTGTCGTCTTATCATTATCTACTGATGCTTCCCATTGTATACCATTTGTTAGTCTGTCTTTGTGCTTGTATTTCTATCTGTTATATAGTAATATACATACATAAAATTTATCGATTTTATATAAAACAGTTTTCATATCATATCTATAAAAAAATATTAAAGTATGACAGTGAATAGGTATTTGTGCACTCACATATTTCTTTTCAGTTCCGTTCACAATTTTGCCGTACACAATAACAATTTAGTCTGAGGCTTTTAGCTATCGCAATAAAGTGTCTGTAGCGATAAATTATATGTAGCGTCGTCCAGCGGTGGAGGCGTCGCGTTCTGCCGCCATACGATGAAATTACACCTAATGCCTCTTTACGATCTAAAGTAGCTCTTTCATTGAGACATCGAAGTTCTATTCATTACTTGGTGTAATCGCTTGGTAAGTAGGAGTATTATAAATGATGGGGTGCATTCCATATTGTCTATACTAATATTGTTAAGATGTTTTATTTTTTAATGTTTATTGGACCAATTCAATAAAGACTTAACAGATTATACAATTTTTTATTATCAGGAAGTAATATAGCTGTATTTTATCTAAATATAGATTAAATATTTTTCTACATTAGCACTGATGAGAAGCCGGGAAGGGTTATTTTTTGAGTAGTCGTTTATATATATTTTTTTAAATATAACCGATTTGTCGAAAGATTTTTTAAAATAAATATTTTATTTTTACTATCCGTGATTGTATTAGGTATGATTTACTCCCCACCCGTGTATTCGTTTAGCACCGCCTTTTTTGATGTTCGTAGGTTTGATTCCTCGCACAATGCAAACATGAGTATGATTATTTGTATTAGTCTGGGTGATTTACATGTAAATTTAGTATGTTTATAAAAAAAGAAGTAGTAATAGATGAACGGTCCAGTGTTAATATTATTATTAAATAGCTACACATGTGTGATCAATTTTAAATTTAGTATTTATTATGTTACATTAACACTATACCTTTGTTCCAGATTTCTATAGCTTTCCATTACACTCAGTTTAGGTATGCAGAGGACCAATCTGGAAATAGTTGTAAATCTTGCAGACCTACAACCGGTATTGCAAACAGAATCTAACTAAATTCAGAAACATCCAAATTTCAAATACCACTATGTCTCGTCCGCAATATATGTCCCTATTCATCAAGTGCACACGTGAGCTGATTTAAATCCGTCTCCAATAGGCTTGTGTAGTTCACGTACGAACTAGTTCGGAAGATATCTCCCAAATATGAACTACGTCTTACTTACGTTAATCATTCGCACTTTATTCGTTTCATAACCGCAAAAATTTTACCTAAAAAAACAATACCAGATAATTGAGCGAAAAAATACCTATAGGCCTGTCCATGATTCGTGTCAAAAGTGAACGAACTAGTTCGCAAGAAATCTGCCAACTAAATTAAGCCATCTCAGTCGACAGGACTAGTCCAAGCCACCGCTCACCGTACTGTACCACACGCAATGGGTTAACGCGCGTGAAACGCGTTACAAACGACTTTTCTTCCTTTTAGGAGTCCTCTCATTTGCAAAATTAGCTTTACCTAAGACTTTCGACACCTACAAGATAATTTAGTTCGCTAAATCTGGAATCGCAAAATCTGGATCTCGAACTACTATATTAGCCGCGAGATTAGTCTCCGAACCAACGCGCACCGCCGTCACCACACCGTACCACACACAATGCGGAGGATTTTAGGAGTCCTCAGATATACAAAGTTACTTCTACCTAACATGTTAGAGGCTTCAAAGATAATTTAATTCTCTAAATTAAGCGATCTCGATCTCGAACTACATTATCAGGTGCGAGACTACTCACTAGTCTCCAAGTCACCGCACACCGCCGTCACCGCACGGTACCGCACGCAATGCGTTACCGCGCGTGAGACGAGTTACAAACGGCTTGCCTTCCTTTTAGGAGTCCTCTGATATGCAAAGTTACCTTTGCCTAAGACGATAGACGCCTCGAAAATAAAATGTATGGGGTGATTTTTACGATTTAATGCGCACTAAAGCTGCTTTAATATTGTCGTTTAATGTTTACTAAACAGTTTGATCAGTTATTCTTTAAGAGTTTTGTATAGATGTTTTAAGTAAATGTTGCGCTTACACTTATAGTTTATAATACTAGCACTATGTACCCGCAACTTCCTCTGCTTATTATGATATAAGATCGCCTATGTCCGTCCTAGTAAGATAATTTATATTAGAGTAAAATTTCATTAAGATCCATTCAGCCGTTTAAGATATAGTAATTATAACCCAGGGCAATTTACATGTCTTATGGGTTCTAGACAACTAATACTTAAATACATTTTTATTTGTAAAACGTAATATACATACAAAACACCCAAACCAATACAAACAATCATACACATAAATTCCAATGTAGGTACCATGTGGAATCGAAGTACCATCGAAGTGACCATCAGAGGTAAGGCGGTATACCAAAAAGTCGTGAAATGTTAATAAACAGACAGACACACTTTCGCACTTATAATACGGCAAAATAAGGAATGTCATATACGCAATTATTACTCCTAATTTGTAATTGTCATCAAAGTGTACACCAGATCGACTTTGACTACAATTGAGTTATGTTAAAAAAACCAGTTGCCAATCTTGACAATGGTATCAACACCAAAATAAACCGGATTGCAATAAGTTTTTTCAGTTTCGCCGAAGACATCATACATCGCGCATCATACACAAAAAAATTAACGTCTTGAGTTCAAGCGCCTCCTTAAAAAAGTTAAAAATATACATTACGGTTATTATAAGGAATATTTAGGTTCTGTATTTTTATCATATATATACCATTATATATATTTATATACACTACACACATATAATGTAGCTGCACAATAGCTAAATAAATCTCCTTATATTTTTTTACTTTATCCATTACAAGCATATTTTGCTTGTAATGGATAAAGTAAAAAATAAATCAAAATCTTTCCAATGTATAATATTAATATAACATGATTCGTAATTCATAGACAAAACTCTTCGAATGTACGGAACCCCTAAACTATATTCCATCGCAATCGAGTATTCGGCGACTTTGGCGAATAAAATAAGCATATAGACCCGGAAAAGTTCACAGTGAAATGAAATCGTTTATCCTCCAACAGAATAACGCATGACGTTGCCTTTTGGCATTGGCATGCAAATTAGATTGATTTTCTTTTATGTCAGATTACATCCAGAATTCGAGACTGCTCCGTATAAAGTTGTCATCAAAACACACATACGCAAACTACAAGAAATGTAATTTTTTAACGTAAATTACTATTCCATGTTGATTTTTCATTAATTTATTCAAATGTGGTTATTTATATATGCTTTACTCAAATTTACACCTTCAGGCTATGATTCCAAAATGTGAAACATATTTTAAACTAACTGAACCCGCGTCTTTGTACCCTCATAACTTATTTGTTTGTAAACCGTAATAATAACCGTTATAAAATAAATACTAAATTTTTAGTGCAGCTTACCACTATACTAATAATTTAGCATCCCCTCCAGAGGAACACATTAAGCAATTAAAACTTTGGCCGTATCAAATCGCGGCTGAAGTACTAGATAATATATTTATATTCCAAAAAAAAAGTGAAAATAAAAACAGTAGAGAGACAAACGATATTAATAAAAAAAAACACTATACTAATATATATACAATATGTACTAGTAAACAATAGTAAAATCGGTTTAGCCGTTCCTAAAATTCGTAGGTTAATATCAAATGATTATTGTTTTAGGTTCTATTACAGTGATAAAGTCGGTTTTCTTATGTATAATGTTCATATGTACAGCCAGAAATCAGTTACATTTTTATGTTATTTATAGATATAATAAATTTAAATATGCATAATTAAGATATCCATGCCTAAGAGTTTCTAATTCAAATATGCTTCATCAAATATGCCGATGTCCCAACTTTCTAAGATCACAAAGAGACTTAACCAAAAGTTTACGAAGTTTAATATTCACTCTAATATTAAAATAATGAGGGAGATCGAATAAACAATGGACGAAGTTCGTTTATATTAATCGGTTTACTTGTATCACTTTATATAGATCTAGACTTAAGGAAAAATTACGAGAGTATTTGTAATATAATGAGGTATGATATTTCTAGTGTAAGGACGGTATTTGAGGCATGCACCTCTACACTGTAGTGACTTGAGTCTCACAAAAGTGGTAGATCTGTCCATACTCTACACATTGTCCCCTGGGCCTCATGTATGTTAATAATTAACAATTTTCGTTTACTCTGACAATTTTGAGCATAGTTTTTTCCCAATGATATTTAAAATATTGATTTCTAACGATAGCCATAGCTTTTTAGGTATTTATAATTACTTATAAAGCGGATAAAAATGTTTTCTAGGAGTTGGACTACTGAAGAAAAATTACTATTACATAATTATTGCAATTTATAAATCGTATTATAATTAAAAACAAACAAATATATAGAAGGGAATATAAGGTGTCGTTTTCTGAAGGACTGATCCTTAGCGCGCGCGAAGAGTAGCGAGGGTGACTCTAGTGACCACTTCAGTCTCACGACCTAAGTACATGTCCACATTGCACATGGTTTTCTATTAAAACAGATTGAAACTGACACTTTTATGTTTAACATTTGAGATATTAAGGTTATAAAACCACAGTTTTGTGCTGTGTAATATCTGAGTGGACCAGCTGCTAGAAAAAAAACTAGTACAATTTATAATGCATAGTAAAAAAGTGAAAACAATAATGAAAATATCCCTTGATAATCATGCGTTGCCACATAGACTCTAACTAAAGATGCCAAATAACTTTTAATTACACTAAATGCTTTAACTGTATGTAACATCATATATATAGAAAAGATCAATAGGTATGACCAGTTATACTCATTAACTAGCTGTTCCCGCGACTTCGTCCGCGTGGAATTTAACTTTATTTTTCTAGAATAAAAGAATTTTTCAAAGTAAAACTAGCCTAAGTTACTCCTTATTACATCAGCTACCTGCCAACAAAAGTCGCGTTAAAATGGGTCCAGCAACTTCAGCGATTAGCCGGAATAAACAGACCAACAGACAGACAGACAAAAATTGTAAAAAGTGGTTTTTTGGTGTATGTACCGTATTTATATTCATATGCATGTAGTAAAAAACTGTTATTTCAACATTACAAACAGACACTCCAATTTTATTTACATGTATAGATGTATAGATAAATGTTTGTGTTGTTCAGAATTAGAGTCCTACACTATCGGATGGTGAGGCAGAAATTTAAGTTAGCTCTTCCATCATCAAAGTCATCAAACTACAAAATATAACTATACTTTACTTAAAAAGTGATATCTACATTTAGTACATATATTGTGATATTAATAATACTAACATGCAGAATCTGTAATGTAAAATGCGTTTCTTTATTCGTTCTTAAATCGTTTACTCGTCTAAATGAGTGTAGGTTTTGTACAGGAAGTCGCGAGTAAAGCAAATTTTTATATATGTAGTGTAAATAATTTTATAAATGCATAATCAGTAATTATTAACATTGCGAAAATTGCCCGAGCTAAATTAGCTGTGTTACAGCAAAACAAAGGGTCCATTAATCCAACATCATCGTTGTGCCGTCTGCCGGGGCCGAGGCAGTTGCCTCATTTGTCAAAATCATAAGCCTTTGTTCAGTAAAATCGCTGTTTTCTTAAATTTCCACGTTGAAAGTTATTAGTTCAAATATGTATATTTTAATTATATGTACAGCTCGAACAGACGAGACTAGCAATTAGGAGTAGAACGTCAGCTCCTTCATAGAAATGGTAAGGACTATGTATTATTTGTACACATTGTACTTACAAACGAGATTATCTGTAGCTGAGAATATTTGTAGCAGCTTTAAATTATTGGATGCTCATTCATAAGTAATATGTAAGTATAAGAATCACGCATTATTTGTACACATTACGTAAACGGAATGGGAGTTTATAACAATGTCGAAATATCGGGAGAAAAGTCCCCTTTGCATATTGTATACAATTTGTAAATAACTGTGAAAACAGTTTTAATTATTATAGTGTTAAATATTTTTTACCGTATACGAAGCAACGCGTAAGACTTGGCTCTTCTTAAGATAGAAATAAATTAAATTTTACCTTTAACTTTGTAAGAATTTTCACATTAATATTATATTATCGGTGCGTCTTTGTAAGGATGTCAATCGAACTGCTAACTGAGAGAGAAGGGTCTAAGGACCGGCATTATCAATAGTAAATATATATCAGCGGCAAAATAAGTCGAAACAAATAATAGTCTATAAAACAAAAATTATTCAACAAGCATATTATAACAAAAATATTAATAACCCCGGCGCCACAACGCCATCTAGTTCAACTGATATAAATACTTAGATATTTTTTTTGTAAATATATACATAACATAATTAAAAAAACACGCAGACTGATACAAACAATCATACTCATGAATACAAATGTTTACACTAAGCGAAGTATCGAACCCGCGACCATTAGGAATACAGCGGTGAGCTACACCTCTAGATCACCGAGAATTAGACTTCATATAAAATGATCTCTCTCGAACTGGCATGTTGGTATACGATATAAACTCGGTATGTACCCCGTGTATACCGTGTGTACCCTCTGTATGTACCCCGTGACGGATTTAGGGTGAATATGTAATAAACATTTGCTTTATTAATTGATAAAAGGTAGCAAATTGAAATGTGATAATTAAATTCACAGCTGCTATGTTATCGTCATTTTCTAATATAAATTTTACAATGAAGCGGTAATAATTGTAATTATTAATTACGTTTTCTTTTGTTACAGATGACCGTAAACTGAAAAGCAGAAGGAATTTCTTTGATAAATCATAAGGTAAAATAAATACTACTAAGGACAACAAAATCGTGTGTTGTGTTACTCTTACACATTACTTGAATAAATTGTCTTGTCAAGAAGCACGAAGCGAAACTTAAAAAATAATAAGCACATGTATACTGTATATTAATATGTGAAATTCGTAGATTTTTTCGTGAATTTGAACATTACATTTTGAACATCAGATTTTGATTTATAAAGAGAATTCTAGCAAGTTTTAAACTTAAATACTACATGTCCATTTTCAATTAAGTTTTATAATTGTAACTTCTCCGTTTGATAACAGATTAAGATTACAATCTCTCATTATTCGTCCAACAATTCCAATAGATCTTAATAATACACGAGATATCATAAGAGTTACAAACTTACTAAATTAGATAGTTATTGATATTTACTTCCTATTATTACCCTGATATTGGATGGGAATATTTCAAAACTAATATTTATAAATACTCTACGGCAGAGGTTCTGTCACATTGTTTTTGCTGTTCTGGATGGACTTGCGACATTTCTACAATATTTCCAAAACTCTTCAATAATGTGAACATTATTTGTTTTTTACCTGTATGAAATGGACTGACGTAATACGACAATTAGTTTAAGATCAACAGAGGAATAAACCTTTTCGATATTAAATACACACAAAATTAAATGTATTTAAATTGGATTCTTCCTCCTTTTTTTATAACTTTATAATTCATTATTCGAAAATAAATTACTTCTTTTTCCTATTATTTATTATTATTTCCTATTCTTATAAGAGTTATAATAACAGGAGTTACAATAATATTATCGGAACGTTGCATTCAAGTCCAATTTACTATTTTTCCTCTTTATCGGGTTTCATACAAGGCAGAGAATTGTGTTTCCACCATGATACGCTCATCGCCTTTCTCCGTACCTACTAAATAAATATATTGGGACTATGACCTGACAATGGCATCGTTCGTTAATAAATAACAGTATTCGATGTTGATTAATCGATTCCAAATTGTACGGTTTATTATACATATTTTAAAGTCTTATTTAGAAATATATATATATATATATATATGTTTAGGGCACCTACGTAGGTATATATGTAGCATTATAGCATTAGCTTAGCTAGTTTAAAGTCTGATATTCAATATATTTCTAACGTCATAAAAAATCAAACCCTTCAAATATTAGAAGGATATAAGGACATATTTGGCTGTTTATAACTTCATTGTATTTTAATTTCTGTGATTACAAAGTAGTTCATTTTGGGAAGAAATATGTAGCACATTGTACAATTTGGCTATATAGTTTATGTCTCTTGATTTTCCACAAAAGGAAAAAAGAGTACAATAAAATCAGTCATTGTGTAATGTAATTACTTCATTTAACGAAAAAAATAAATAGGTATCTGGATCTTAATGGTAATAATTTACTACTAGGAAACGATTGTACGGAACAGTCCCACAATGTGGATCGCCGATTCCCGGCACGTTTAATTGATAGCACCATTAGCAATCTAGCATCCTAAATTATTATCCCGGATAGAGAAAACTTTATCCGACCAAGTGCGGTAATAAGTTTTACGTGTAAGTGTATGTTTTCTCTCCTTAACTTAATTCACTGGAAGGCTTTTTGCTCGATCCTCATCTATCACCAGAAAACAAAATTGCATAAAAACGATTTATAGTAATGTTAATAACGCAAAAATTAATTACTGAGTTATATCTTATATGGGAATGGATGATTTAACCGCTTATAAATTGTTCTTCTAATATTATTCTGATATTTTAGCTTGCATATCTACGTATAGACTGTTATTCTTAAATAAAACGAAATTGTTATAGCTAATTGATTAAATATAAACTAAAAAAAATCACGTCATATTTATCACTATCTTTACCGTCTAGTTCGGATATTATTTATTATACATTTACTAAATTAATTCGTTAGTCAATTTATTAAAAATCAATTAACTGATTATACATCTTATTGCGCTAGAAACTTTCATAATTATAAATAAAAAAATAGTAAATAGTAACATATCACCGTTAATGTGTTTAATTATCTGTTATATTGCTCATAAATCATACTTTCAAGAGTCTGGTGTTTGATTACAAAATCAGAATGCCGTACTCTGTAGGCACGGTAGCTATTGATCCCGCCTATTAAAACAGTTTCTCGTGTAATAGGTCGTAGTTGTAACTCCTTCATGAATTTGTAATGGTAGTTTATGTAAGTTTACCAGCTTCCTAATATCCCTGCAGTGATACCAATATCTAAAATACAGTATGGCTGAGGATATCATAACATGTTATTTATTTTGATATTTGTTATGTTAAAAACAATAATTGTTTAATATGGTCTTTAATATTTTAGTTACCTTGCTTGGTACTATTTATAGTATACTAGCTACCCGCCCCGACTTTTCACGGAGGTACATGCATTATACATATACCTTTCCTCTTGAATCACTCTATCTATTGCTAAAAACTGCATTAAAATCCGTTGCGTAATTTCAAAGATATCTAAGCGAATAGCCAGCGGAAACGACTTTATTGTATACTATGTAAAATGATTGTAATTTAAAGTAGTCACAATGTTATAATAATTGAATTTCTATAGCAAACTGGTTGTTGCATTGCTCGCTATCTACTTTTACGAAATACACCTTATAAACATTGGCGTCGTAATTATAACTATATGGAGTCCAGTTCATTACCAGTTACTTTATCAGCCATCGGCCCCTCAAATAAGAGTTCTGGGACCACCCACAAATTTAATAGCTACTCTAAGAGTTGAAATCTAATAGTTGACTATAGATAAGTCACACTGATCCACAAAGCTTTAATTAATACTTAAAAGATTTGACACCGCTCTTGTAAGTATTAATTCAAAATTTAAACTATATATTATAGCAAACTACAATAGTTATTCAAAATATGAGTTTACATAATTTCACATCAAAATATCAATAGGTTTTACTAAACTGCCGTTTGTAATAACTAGTGTCTTTAACTGAAATATGGTTTTGTAAATCTCTACCTTCAATAATGTATTCCAAATAATAGATTGCTTGTATACTCGACTTCCTACAGAATAATTAAACAGTGTCAACATCGGTGAATATCAGGTGTTAAATTGCAAAGCGTAAAATCACCAAAAGGAAAATTGGCGGGGAAACGATGTACCCATTAATTTGCACCATTAATCTTTTGACCGAAACCGATTCGAAGCGAACTGACATGCGGAAACAGCCGATTGCATAGGCACCAACACAATCGTTACGAATATAGGATTGTAAGCATTAGGGTAGCTACTCTGTTTATGTATCAACGTATAACGACACACTGTGTGTTTAGGATTGCTTATTTGTTTAAGCACGATATATAAACATTATGTATGAATTAAAATTACTTATACTTAAGTACTTGTTTATTTAAGGACCTTCTCCTGTAACACTTGCTTAATCTGTTTTGTAGACATTTACATATTTATGTATTAATTTTAACATGAAGGTATGAAGTGGGTAAACAGTTTGCATAATAAATTTACCTGTCCATCTATTATCATCCGAGTTAAGTCGCTGAAGCTAGAAAGTCATTATTTATGCAGTTTCTAAAGTAGAATTTAGTATTCAACTTTTAAAGAAGAAAATATCTCATAAACTAATTAGAAAAAATCGAAATTTGTTACATACGTCGTATGTTTGATAAATTTTAAATTATTGTAATATCTATCCATCAAACATGATTAAATAGCTAATTTACTGACTACATTTGAATAAATACTAAGCAATTTATAAATTGGTATATCAATTTATGAAGCGGAAATAAATACAAGTATTACTACGACTATTTTAATTAACACTCCATAAACGAAATTACAATACAAACATGGAAAATACAACTTGATACGAGTATATATAAAAATAACCGAACTTAACTATATATCCTTCTTATTATAGAAAATATTAAATGTTTAAAGTGTAAGAGTTTAAAAAAATGTGTAATTATTTGAAAATGAAACTTTTTTGTTACAGATGGACAACTGCAGCAACTGGCGGCCCCAGCGGCGGTGTTGTAGATGAACGCGCACACCATGTCTCGGCTGTGGGTGTACGTGGTGATCGCCGCGCTGGCCGTGGCGGTCACTCGCGCCTACCTCGTGCTCGTCCCCGACACCGCCCGACCTGGCCACGTTGTCATCGATGCCGCTGTCTACCGCCTTGGCTCAGAAAGAACGTACACTATAGACGTTCACCGTACAGCCAACTTTGTCCATCACATTCTCCAAGTCAACAGGACAAGTGGCCTGGTCACCTTAAGAAAGAGGCTAAGATGCGATGGCGTTATGTACCCAAATCTCTTCACGTTCTACGTAGACTCAACATCGGAACGGATCCGTGACATTGAGTATTATAGCCTCCCTGTAAGAATTCTGGTCACTGGCGAAGACTGTTCCAGACGGCATGCAGACCTCTACGATATAGATTTTGATAGAGTCTACGATCAGAATGATGCCGCTCTTCAGTATGAAGATGAACCAGGAAGAGAAAAAAGAGAAGTAATATATCCAGAGAGTATAGACTGGAGGTTGTTAGAAGCTGAGGAAGTAGTCTCTAGTCAATATAGTGTTCTTTCAACTGCTTATCCTTGGTCTAACGCCATGTTCGAGGATTTTGTAGCGAGAAATAGAAGTAGGAGAAAACGATCTCATTCTTTAGTACCATTTGATATGGCTGTAGATGTAAAAATAGCTGAAGCTAAGCAATGGGTAACGGAGACCTATGCAAGTTTTGCTATACCAACCACGGATCGATGGCAAGGAATATGTCTGAAGAGGTCTCAGTTTGTAAATTCTTTGACGGCCTTTTTACCGCGAACTGTTCAGAAAATGTGTAAAGTGCAATTTTTGGATGTCAGCGATCCTAGGTTCATGATTGAGAACAGCCAGGGCGATTTAGTGACAACCAACGATGTGTGTATTCAGGAGCCGATGTGGAAGGTGTCTATTCTGTTCACGTTCAATTGTGAGAAAACAAATATTATCGACTCCGACCACAGACTGAAAATAGTATATCACCATCAAGAGTTAAACGATACTGATATAGTCAAGAGAGTGAAACGGGAACTTCGAAACCAATCGCCATATTTTGAGCAAGCATTATACGTGGCTTCTGTTGCTGAGGAACAACCGCCAGGGGTTGTCGTCACTTCAGTAAAAGCACGGTATGTTAATAACGCAATTATTCTTCTATCACGATGATTTATTAATTGAATGTGAACGTGAATGGTAAATTTATGTATCTATGCTAATACAAAATACGATAAACTAACCATGCAGTCTAGTCAACATTCTCGACGGTACGACCGTATGTTGTTGATGCATTTGCATGTTTATCGGATTAGAATTTTTATCCATTAAATGAAATAGGTTGTTGACTTTCTGTTGGCATTATCTTTAAATGACACGAATATAACACCTTCACTCATAAACCATCTGGCGCTTAATTGACTTTATGCCGGCTCGTTGAGCTTTTATAGTCTCATTTATTTTATGTGGTCCGGAACCATTGTCATGAGCCATTGCACGCGTCGGCAGACAATGCCACCGCTTGCAATGAGGTTAAACCGCTCAAATTTAAACTGATGACTGTATTTTGTACGGCGGTATGATCATTATCGTCTAGGAACAATGACGCGCAAAGAACTACTTTATGAAATGAAACCTTTTTGCTGCTATTAACTGACTAGAGATGGTACTCGCAGTTATTTTATCCTGTTAGATAATTTACTCCCTATAACATTAGAATTTGTTTCCTTGATCTCTTGAAATAGAATTACTGAGATTATCATGCAACCGTTAATGTCGATCTGCAATTTGCAAGCACTCGTTGCAATGACTGCTGATTTTATCAGATATCGCTTACATTGTGAGTAGTATATAAATATAATATGCATATAATAACTGGAGCATACATATACATACCTGTGACTATTTCATTTTATGTACAGAATTCACTTTAAAAGTTTTTATATATTTAAAGATGATTGATCCAAAATATAATCTGGATATTATTCTGGACCTTTCTATTTAATACCTTGTTAATACGAAGAAATAGATTCTATACTATGAAAAATGATACCAACATGCCGTAACACTGTCATTAGTCCCCCGAAACTACAGACAACTGGAGTGTAATCACATCAACTTATTTTCTATGACCGTTATAGTTTATCGTTTTATAATAGCAGATAATCACAAAACTATAAAAAAGAAAGGAAACGTATATGGTGTGATTGATTTCCTAATCGATAATAGTGTTTTTTTTTATTTTGTTTGTTTCTTTTCTGTTGTGATTAATTTCTCATTGTATTATATGTATTTGATACAGCATACGTTTTAATTGTTTAATGTCGGTAATAGTAGTTCCATATATTTTTATATTCATGTAATTTAATGTATTTTACATTCTTTTAATAAATGTATATATTGTAAGTATGTAGCTTAGATGTGTATGTCCATTCTAAATAGTACTTTGGTTATATTTCGATCATAAAATTTACTAATAAATAAATTTTGCCACACCTTTAAATTTTACTTTGATATTCATAAAGCAACACCATTTTAAACTTTATTTCTGCTTGTTTACAATTCATAATCGAATAGCTATACTTAATTGACACGATCCTTTTCAGGGACCCAGAAAATAGTCCGGTGTCGTATTCCATGTCGAGTTTATTGGACTCTCGGTCCGCTGGTATGTTCGCCGTGGACTCGAGGACTGGCGTCGTCACTACTCAAGCTAGACTCGACAGAGAGAGACTGGATGTGCATTATTTTAGGGTGGTCGCGCAAGATGACACTTTCCCTCCAAGAAGTGGAACAACCACTTTGCAGGTTAGGACTCTCTTAGATTTTATTGATGCTTTAATAATAGTCGGTAACGTAATATTTACTATATTTTTTGTTCATATTAAGTTCCACAAGAAAACTTAATCGTGACAAAGTTTTATGAAACCAACGCGAAACTATCTTTAAACAAACAAAAGGTTTACAAAATGAAGCATTAGTTGGTTCAGAACTGATGAAAATGTATGTACTATATGTAGTACATATACTTAATACTTTGTAAAATGCATAGGTACTTTTATTTACCTGAGCCATCAAGCAGCTTCCTTTGTAAGTTGTGTTTTGATTGTAGGGTGAGATAAGGCAGTAAAATTACAGGATAAAAGACAGGTCAACTTAATCCTTCGGAATGGTAACGTATTAGTGGTCACTAACGTCACATGATCACATGATATCCGTAGTGTTGTTCGTATATATAGACGACGATTGCCTACAAGAAACCAATGATTAGGCCGTCATCTTATTTGCCATTCCATAAGAACTTAAGCAGTTCCTTCCTTTTATTTATATAATTAATCCTGTACAGAAGCATCGACTGTGTTTTGTAAACGCACTTTAATTTGCAGATCAATGTGCTAGACTGTAATGATCACTCGCCGGTATTCGAAATGCAACAATACGAGGCATCTGTTCGAGAAGGCGCCAGCGCAGGCACTACCGTGCTCACACTTAAAGCAACTGATCAAGACATTGGCAAGAATGCAGAGGTGAGGAATATTTATTGTACAGTTTCAAGAGCTATAGTTTTAAATTTATTTTAACTCATTTAAATAATTAAATAAAAAATTTAAAAACATGTTTATAATAGAAAATGATAAATCCTAATAAAGGTTAACTCTCTAAAAATCAGGTATATAATTACATTATTACGTATATATAAATAGTACATAATTAAATGTAACTCAATAATACAGGAGACTGATTAAAATTACAATAGGAAATATTCATAGGTGGATTTCCAGGTCTTGTACTGACTACAACGTTTTCATTTGTATTCTATATATTTAAAATTACCGTTTTGTAACCATATGATGCTGTTATTATTATAATACATTATTTCTCCCAGGTGGAATATTCAATTGAGTCTGTATCAGCCGAGACTCTAAATTTGGAAGACACCAATGAGTCTATAGATACCAGCAACGAGCAGCCAGATACTCAAGACGTGTTCAGAGTAGACGGCAGAAGTGGAGCATTATTGACTAGATCCACACTGGACAGGGAGAAAGTAGCAAGATATACAGTGATCGTGAAGGCCACTGATCAGGCTAGCCCTATCTCGGATAGACTATCAAGCACGTAAGTATTTCTACCAAAGATATTTGTCGGTTACTAGTAAAACAATAAAATATACATTATTTTGCAACAAACTGCAAATTCAATGTATAAATATGCAGGGCAATTATGATTAAAAGATTGTGATCGGTTTGGAATATTCTTGTACTGATCTGTGTTGCCAATTTTACAATTAATCACGAGACACTATCTTGTGATTAATGGCAAAATGTTTTCATTTACCTTAGTCAATTATATACCTTTAAGAATAAATAAGAAAAACGTATTACTTCTTTTTAAGACACTATGCTTCAAGTTCTTAAATATATATAGATATAATCATATGGTTACACCATATGATTATAGGAAACAATCTAGTATCGATACGGATAAAAGCACAGACGATAATCAAAGATACAGAGAGACGACGATTTCTGAACTTCTTGATGCATGGTGGTGACGAACAGATCTGTTTAAAAATGCACTAATTGTGTATGCAATACATCCACTCCCACAACTATAACAAGCATATTAGTGCGGCAAAGAAGAATTTTAGACTATTAATAGGTACAATTAGAGACGCAGCATATTCATACGATAATTTCCTTAACAGGGCTACAGTACATGTGAACATACTGGATGACAACGACAACTACCCGCAGTTTAGTGAAAAAACGTACACGGTGAACATCGACGAAGACATTAGTGTTGCAGACAATCCTGTTATTGCTCGGATAAAGTGAGTCATTATATCTATTATATGTCGTCAAGCAATTTTGAATTAAAAGTCGTCTGGATCTCGTCTCACCTATTTCAACCGCCAAACAGGTTACTTTGTAAAATGTGTTGCCAACGAAAGGCAGTAAAACTAGAGGTAAAAAGTTTGACATCTTAGTATAAGAATGGCGACCCATGAGTTTGCATTCCAATTACATAAAAATACTGCATATACTTTGCATAAGAAACATCAACAACTTTGTATGCTCTATAGTTGTAGAAATATGTACAGACATGACTTAGAAATCATGATTTTCGGTATTTAATTTAAAACTCCCAAAATTAATTACTTACAATGTTTATTACCAATATCCTACTAATACCATATATTGGCATACATCTTACACGTTATTTTAATAAATCAGGTTCTACAGGATATTAGATCATTTCAAATAATGAGAATTTGATATCGTGGTGAGATTTCAATACCTGAACATCATAAATTATTACCATTTATAGTATTAAATTTTAGCAGAAGTCAAAATATTTATGCCTATTTCTTGGAGCATGGACAATATGCAATATATTGAAATCACGATTCTCCGAAACACGTGTATAACTGGGTGGCTTTGGCCTTACTATGGAACTCTAATCGGACTACAATTACTTTATTAAAATTACTTTATATTTAAAAAAAAACTTACTTAATACTACCTATTTCTGCCTTCTTCCTCTACTTTTACTTATATTAAATCCTAAAAAAACACAGTGTATAATTATTGGAAGTTCGTATTTTACTTCTAGATTAGACTTCAATCTTCTACCACCAGTTACCTTTGATGGCCATGACATTAAATATTCCGTTCAGGTCAAAAATCTTGGAATTCTTTTTGATGAAAATTTGTCTTGGTCACCACAAATTACACAGTTAAGTCGGAAAATGTTTGCAGCCGTCGGAAGCATTAATAGGTTGCGGAACTTCCTACCAGTGGATACCAAAATTGCGCTAGCAAATTCCTTGTTACTTCCAATCCTAGATTATGCGGATTCCTGCTATGTAAATCTCACTGAAGAACAATTAAATAAATAGAAATAGAAATAGAAATAATCTTTATTCAAATAAACTCATTACAAGCACTTTTGAATAGTCATATTTTGATTCTACCACTCATTCGGAATGCAGATTCATCACAAGAAGAATGAGCAAGAAACTTGTGTGTTGCTCTTTTTAATAGATGTTTTTTTTTATATAAATAATTACAGTATAACAAGTAAGAGGCATGCGATAATCAACATAGAAGTCGCTACGCACTCATTATTAATGTAATCAGATAATATTGTCAGTGCTATAGATTTAAAGTTTTTCTATAAAAACATTATTATCGTTAACGAATTCTTCAATTTTATAGTAAGCTTTTTTGCAAAGGAACTGTTTTATTTGACATTTAAATCTTTTTTCTGGCAGATTTATAACAGACTCTGGTATTTTATTGTAAAACCTTACGCAATTGCCATAAAACGAATTACTAACTTTAGCCAAACGACATTTAGGTAAAATCAGTTTGTTATTGTTACGTAAGCTTTTATTAGTGCAATCTCTAACTCTTTTGAAACTGTCTATATTCCTTCTGGCATAGATGATATTTTCATAAATGTATTGAGAAGCAACGGTGAGGATATTTGATTCCTTAAAACACTCTCGCAATGACTCCCTGGAACCCATACCATAAATGGAGCGAATGGCCCTCTTTTGTAAAGTAAATATTGTATTTATATCAGCTGCTTTGCCCCATAACAAAATACCATACGACATAATGCTATGGAAATAGCTAAAATAGACAAGTTTAGCCGTTGCCACGTCTGTTAATTGTCTAATTCTTCTTACCGCGTAAGCGGCAGAACTAAGTCGACTCGCCAATTTAGTAATATGAGCACCCCATTGCAACTTGGAATCTAATGTGATACCTAGAAATACAGTATCGTCAACAAAATTAATAGATTTATTGTCCAATACGATTTTTGAATCTACCGGCCTTACATTGGGGAGAGTAAATTTGATACATTTAGTTTTATTTGCATTTAGTAGCATATTATTTGCCGTAAACCATTTTAAAACATAAGAGAGAGAACCGTTTACTTCGTCCATATCATCAATATGTCGATTGACTTTGAATACTAATGAAGTATCATCAGCAAACAGAACTATGTCAGCTATCTTTTCTACCATATAAGGAAGATCGTTTATGTAAACTAAAAATAAGAAAGGACCTAGAATAGAGCCCTGAGGAACACCCATTTTAATACTAGTTCCCTCAGACTTTACACCATTTATTTCAACAACTTGCATTCTATTATTTAGATAGGGTTTCATCATGCATAGTGCTTCATATCTAATACCGTAATATTCTAATTTGAGTAAGAGTGTTTCATGATCAACGCAATCAAATGCTTTTGAGAGGTCACAGAATACACCGATAGCATCCTGTGACCTCTCCCAACAGTCAAAAATGTGTTTCATTAAAGCTACACCAGCGTCAGTAGTTGATTTACCGGCCGTGAAACCAAATTGCCGACTGTGAAGCAGTCTATTTATTTTAAAGTGGTGAAGCATCTGATTGAGCATAATTTTTTCAAACACTTTACTTAGTACTGGTAAGATAGAAATGGGCCTATAATTACCTACTTCAGTTTTATCCCCTAACTTAAAAAGTGGAGTTATTTTACTATGTTTCATTAAATTGGGAAAAACACCGTCAAAAATACATTTATTGAAGATAGTTACTAAATATGGAGCAATAACATCTATAGCGGTGTTAATAACTTTAACAGACATGCCCCAATGGTCTTCAGTATTTTTTAAATTTAATTGTTTAAATGTTTTCGTAATTGTAGCAATGTCAATAAATGTAAATTTAAATGTAACCGGACACGAAGCAACATTGTCAATAAGGAATGATTTAGCTGTACTTGGAGAAGAGTCCAAAGAGGACGTAATATCAGTTGGAATACTAGCGAAAAATTTTTCAAAAATATTGACTATTTCTTTTGTGGACGTTACTAGTTTATCATTATAATTTAACGTAAAATCATTATATGGACTTTTAACTTTGCCAGTTTCTTTATTAATAATATTCCACACTGTCCTAATCTTATCCTTGGATTCTTTAATTTTTTTATTTAGATAATTAGACTTTGCTACATTACATACCTTTTTAAAAGTTTTTGAGTATCTTTTTACATAATTTACGAATGTACTATCGAAACGGTATTTTTTTTGATCATATAAATCAAATAATATATTTCTACTTTTAAGAATTCCCTTTGTAGCCCATTCTGAAAATTTTGTTTTGTTACTAATACAGATAGTTTTTTTGTTAAAAGCCTTATTATATTCGTAAGAAACAATATTGAAGAAATCTGTATAAAGTTTGTTAGGTTCATCAGATTGAGGACAAAAATCTAATTTACTACGAACTGATATTTTAAATTTATTTATCTTATAACTAGTCAAGTCTCTTTTTAATAAATTAATTTTCCTAATTTTGTTTACGTGATTTGGAAAAATTACTAATTGACCACAGTGATCAGAAGGAAGGTTGTTTAATATTATTTTATCTAAATATTCACTGTTGCTAAATATGTTATCCAAACAAGTAGCAGACGTGGCTGTGATACGAGTGGGTTCGTGGAAGACATTACTCAAGTCAAAAGATTGAAATAAACTCATTAATTTAGTTTTTGTGGTATTATGTGATAAAATGTCAACATTGAAATCACCACACACTATAAATTTTTTGTTAATATTAAATACTCTTTTTAAAATATCCTCCATTACCTCTTCAAATAAATTATAATCACTATTTGGAGGTCTATATACACACATAACTATATAATTTTCTAGTTCCACACAGGAAATTTCAATACAACACTCAACGGAAAGATTGCCAATATCACTACGTTCTTTTACTTTTATATTATTTTTCACCAATATCATGGAACCTCCTCTATTTACTATTTTTCTATTAAAGCAGCTGACAATATTATAATTGTTTAAGCTTAACATCATATTGCTCACTTTGAGCCAATGTTCAGTTAAACATAGAACATCTATATTATTTTTTTCTAAAAACAATTGAATAATTAATTCACAGCCGAGAAAACTTTGTATGTTCTGGTGAACAATTTTCAATTCTGATAGCTTTCCCTTTGTCTTTTTCAGCAGTTTAAATCTGCAGTCATATTTAAATTATTGTAAATAAAAGGATTCTTACTAGAATCAATATTTATGTCAATATTTTCAGAATGTTTAGTATTAACATTAGTACAAATACTACTAATTGGATTAGTGCAACCCATTATATTACTTATAATGGGGTCATTTATATTATAAGCTAGTAAACTAGCTATATTTCTTATTTGTTTTTTAGGCAGATAAAATCTATCTCCAGTCATACAAAAGTTTGTAACAGATTTGTTACTATCAAAAAATAAAAAGTCATTATGACGACAAGTCATATTATAAATTAAATTATTAATATAATATATGAACTTATTTTGTTCAATAGTCAGAGAATGACAGTAAGGAAATGCACATAAAATTATTTTACCTATGCCCAGCTCAGCAAAGAGTTTACAAGTTTAATGACATGACTTTTTTTTACATTTAAACAGTTGCCTAAAGCAATGACTAATGTGGTTAACTTATCATACCTACCATTAACCACCTTATTTAAAATATTAGGCAATGAAGCACCAGGTAGACAATTATTTATAACATGTTGAGATAAACTTTCTGATAATGAACGGCCCAAACCCTTACCACATTCATCTGAATAAATAATTGTCCTTCGTACTGGTGCAACATTACAATTATCAGTTTTTAAAGACAAGTTAGAATTGAGTAAATTTGAACAAGGAGTGATTGACTCAGTCAAGACTGATGTGACTGATGTGAGTAAACTTGAGCGACTCCAAAATATGTCCATACGATTCATATTTGGTCTCCGTAAGTATGACCACATTTCCAATTTTCGCAATCAACTCAAGTGGCTTCCCATTCGTCTTCGCAGGAATTTTCACATACTATGCCTTCTTTACACCATTCTTTTCCATCCCTCTACTCCAGAATATCTAAAAACAAATTTTTTATTTCACTCTAAATCCCCCGGTTCTGCTTTGCGTAGCACCAGAAGCCTTTGTCTGACGATCCCTGCTCATCCTCTACATATTATTCCAACTCTTTCACTGTCCTAGCCATTCGCCTTTGGAACTCTCTACCACTCTCCATTCGATCCGCTCAATCTCATACAATATTTAAAAATCGTCTAAGGTCTCATTATCTGTCCCTATAGCAAATTTTTTTTTTTTTTTCCTATTTAACTCTGAAATCTTCCAATATATTGAATATATGTATGTATATTTATTTATATATATATATATATATATATATATATGTATGTCTATTAATTAGTTTGATAATTCTAGTGTCTTGTGTGTGCCATCTACCTCTTCTGTGTATGTTAGTCCTATCTTGTAGGTTGTCTGTAAGAAATTGCTTATAGCGATAAGACCGCCTTTTGTTCATAATTTTCTATTTATTGTTTTTCTTTTTCTTATTGTATTTCTTCTATGTGCACAATAAAGAGTTTATTATTATTATTACTTTTTGATAGATAACAGTTAATCCTCGTCATGCAATATATCTTCACGCCAAATTTCAATAAGATTAATTAAGCCGCTTAGTTTTGAAATTGTAATAAACAGATAGACTCACTTTCGCATATCTCATATGTACGTATGGATTTTTCACAGAGCAACGGATGCGGACGTGGGCGCGAATGCTGCGATACGATACGCTATCATCGGTGGTAATACACAGATGCAGTTCGCCATAGACAGTCTCAGTGGAGATGTGTCCTTAGTCAAACCTCTCGACTACGAGCAAGTCCGGAATTACAGACTCGTTATAAGAGCTCAAGGTATGTCTCAAATAAATAATAATCATTATTCAATTGCAATTTCCTTTGGAGTCTTCTCTTTTTCCAGTTGGTTTTCCCATTAATTTGGGTGACAATATTAACAAATTCTTCCACAAATATCAGTGTCTTATTACTCGTATGAAATATCGAGAAAAGAAAAATAACACTGGAAAATTTACACAGCGCCACCAATTTTACATATAATTTTTAGAACAGTTGTGTATTCTTCCAGTTTAGACTTTAAATCTGTTTGTCCCAGATGGTGGAAGTCCATCGAGATCCAATACAACCCAGCTACTGGTGAACGTGAAGGATGTAAACGACAACTCGCCCAGGTTCTACACCTCGCTGTTCCAGGAGTCCGTCAGTGAAAACGTGCCGGTCGGATTTAGTATAGTTAGAGTGAGTAATTTGCAAATATTAACGATGTTATTCATAAAAGATACGAAACCTTTATAAGTCCAATATTACACTGTTGTAAAGATTTTATAAAAATCATTATTCATAAACCCATTACAAAACTGTAATAAGTGCTCAATAGCGATCATCGTTATAAATACTCCATAAACCTGATAAAACGATCTATAAACCGTGTAATAGTAAAAAACGTTATTCATAAACGCTAAAGTAACTTCGAAATAATCATCAATATTCATATGGTTAAAATTAAATTGCGAACATACATACACGCGATCGGGACTTTATTTTATAATATATATAGATAAAGGTAAGCTACACCCGAACTTAGGAAGAGTGTGTATATTTAAAAATTGTAATTATTTTAGGTACAAGCTTATGACGCGGATGAAGGAGTCAACGCTGAATTAACATACACCCTATCAGACAAAGAGTATGGTGGTAATAGCGATATGCCCATCACGATAGACCCCAGATCCGGTTGGGTGTATACATCTGGACCCCTCGATAGGGAGGTGCAAGCTAAATATCAACTGCAGGTATTCATTTTGTATATTTATATAAATAGTTGGCATATTTTCCACTGCATTCTGCAGCACTTATAGCCATTCTTACCAATAATTACTCATTAATTATAAACAATTTGCAGGACTTTTTATAATGTTATACAACTAATTTAATAATTGATTTATCAAATAATAGTATTATTACTCCTATATTCTACCCTTTTGTCATAGTGTCACGCTTATTTTTTTCTACAATATTATCTTAATTATTGGTAAGAGAAAATACTTGACATGACTTCGAAAATTCTACAGACGGATAGATACAACTGACAAGACAGATATGAGTTAAAAAAGTGATTAGAAAAAGTAATTGAACTTAATTACTTAATGTTCATTAAGACGTCATACATATTTTTTTCTTTTTAGTACCACATTTTTTCTTTTATATTGTAATAGTTACACTACAATCTTCGATCTGTATGACCTCCGGCTCAGTTCAAAATGGAATCTTCACCATAACATTATTTATTTACTTTGCTCTCTTACTTAGCCTGCCCACTATGGTCCATGGTTCTCGAAAAATGTAGAGTACCTGAATGTGCCAACAATTTATGACGAGATAAGGCAGTACAACAAGAAATATACAGACCGACTAACCATCCTAATTCATTGGCAGCAATGCTCTTAGAGCCTTCTCATACGTCAAGAGACAGACAGAGCAGAAATGCAGTGTAGAAAGGCAGAAGTACATGTGCTAACGTCTTCGTCTACAAATCCAGCAGGACTCAACACAATATACAGTCTTGCGCCTGATCGCCGATTAAAAAAAATATATTTGCTTTCTTGTGATACAAATTTGTACTGTCGCAGGTAACTGCAACAGATGGTGGCACGCCTCCGCGTTCAGCGACGGCAGCGGTGTCGGTGGTGGTACAGGATGTGAACGATAATGACCCCGTGTTCGCGCCTGCGCAATACGACGTGGAGATAGCGGAAGACGAACCACCAGGCACTCCGCTTGTCACTGTCACTGCTACTGATGCTGATGAGGATAACAGGTAAAGAGGATAGAACTACAGGACTGCGTATATACATATTTTTTAAATACCATGATTTGCGTTTACGTAACGCAAAACTTGGTATTTCGTTATTGGTGGTTCGATGTTCTGTTTCTTCATGTTCCTGTAGGAAGAAACTCATACTCTACAGTCCACCTACTGGAATATTAGTAGACAATTATTTTTTATGAGGGATTTTTAGTAATGTTTACTAGTAACCAGTCAGGTTGACCACCACGTTCTCCCTAGAAACCATCGTAGTAGATTGCCATTTGCCAAGATAGGCTAAATGACATCATCCTCCACTAGTACACCCAGTGTATACCGTTAGCTCAGGCGCATGCACCATTATATTATCATCCATACATTTTTTTTTATTTATTTAACTTTAATGCACACAGTACAATATATAGTACAGTACATTTGGCGGACTTAACGCCATGCGGCATTTTCTACCAGTCATCCATAGGTGGTGCAGAGAATAATGATACTTCTTTAAAAGAGCATCCCAAGCACTTTTTAGAATTTTAGTTCTTGTATTTTATGTTTGTGTACACATGGCGGATGAATTACTGGATGGAATAAATGTTGTTTTCATCGTTGTATCACTAAAGATATAATTTAAAATACATGTAGAAGCACTAACTTTTTACTTATATTTATTTATATAGGCTCCACTATGAGATAACGGGTGGTAACACGCGCGGCCGTTTCTCGATAACATCACAAAACGGTCGCGGTGTAGTGACCGTCGCACAGCCGCTCGACTACAAACAAGAACGGCGGTACGTGCTGACCGTCACCGCTACGGACAGCGGAGGCCGCTCCGACACTGCACTTGTACATGTAAACGTCACCGACGCCAACAACTACGCTCCAGTGTTCGAAAACGCGCCTTATACAGCTGCGGTGAGATGCTACATCGTTTTGTAAAATACTAAATGTGTGTTGTGTCTAATGTAAGTTGTTCTTCAAAATAAATGGGGTTCAGCATTACCTTTTTAAAGCTTTAATGCAGGAAAGAAGGAGCATATAAATGTGGAAGAGAACGAGTACAACAGTCACCGGCAGCAATGAAAATGAAATTTTAAAAGAAAGTAAATTACATGTTATATACGCGCTATCACACTCAAAAGAGTGAACACAAAAAGTAGTAAATTACAATCACTTATTAGTCGGCTAAAGAAAGCTAATCTTACTAATATTATAAACGCGCAAATTTTTTAGTGAAGAATGTAGATGGATGGATGTTTTTTATTCTTTCTCACAAGCGTGAATTTTAACACTTTAAAGACCACTGGTGGCCACTGGTGGGTCACTCTGCAACAACATTACCGGTCTGCGTGCTCACTGGTGGGCACACGTCATGTTTTACTTGGGACCGCTTGTACACCTGTGGCATGATTGTAAATTTCAATTTATGTACAGTATATATATACACACACACAAAAATACCGGTCCCTATGTGAGAAATAAGATTTTTCAATGCGGTCTTCAACGTTTTAATGAAACATTATAGTAATATAGATTATACATTAGAATAATACATAGGCTACAAATTTGCACAGCTAATGAAATTATATATTCCGCAGGTATTCGAAGACGCACCAATTGGAACCACGGTGCTGGTTGTGTCAGCGACTGACAGTGACGTGGGCGTCAACGCTCAGATCACGTACAGCCTCAGCTCGGAGATCTCTAACGAGGCCGTTGCTCACCACGATCAGGAGTTCGTCATCAATCCGCAGACCGGCGCCATTACCACGAATAAGCTACTCGACAGAGAGACTATGAGCGGTGAGATACTAATCTTGGTTTTGAAAGATCAATTCTTTATGTAAACTGAAGGAGACGGTAAGAAAAAAATTATAGTACAAAATATTTGACGTACATAAACGGCTAACATGTCCTACATGAATAAATTATTTTTTATTTTAATGTAATATGTTTTTGCAGTATAACTGATACTGCAAAAACATATTACATTAAAATGCGTTAGTAGTAGTATTAATATTCTATATATGAATAAGTGAGCAAAACAATGAATTCATGCTTTTGCCATTTTAAGAACCATAACCATACAGAAAGAAATTCCTTTACTGAAATTTTGTAATTTTGTTTAATTTCAGTATTGTATAGTTTATGAGACCTAGGTTTTATGTTTATCGTCTTTTTTAGGCTACTTGCTGACGGTGACGGCGCGTGATGGAGGCATGCCCGCCTTATCTGATACCACAGACGTCGAAATATCAGTGGTCGACGTTAATGATAATGCACCCGTCTTCAAACAGCAGTTGTACACCGCAAGCATAATGGAGGACGCGTTAGTAGGTAAGAGGAAAGAAATTGCTGTTTTTACTACTTTTGTTATTTAATTGGAAAAATAAAACTAAAGTTTTAATTGTTCCACCAATCTTCCCAAAGATTAACTGGTAGAGAATGCTTCTGACATTAACTTTATCTTTTTGGTCGTATGTATTTAAATAAAAATCTTTGTTATTTTTGGCAGACTAAATAAGAATTAAAAGTAGGGCTATTTAGCTAAATTAAATAGGATTTTAGAGATACGTAAAGTGTGTTAAAGATTGTTTCGTGTAAAGACAGTAATTGCGTGTGCAGGCACATCGGTGACGCAGGTGAGCGCGTCGGACGCTGACGTGGGTCTGAACGGGCGCGTGCAGTACCGGCTGGGAGCGCGCGAGCGCGAGGACGGCACGTTCGCGCTGGACCCCGCGTCCGGCGTGCTGCGCACCAACAAGCCGCTGGACCGCGAGTCCGTCGCCACGTACGACCTGCGTGCGCTCGCGCTCGACGCCGGCTCGCCGCCGCAGAGCTCCACGGTGAGACTACTTCTAGATTACCTTTGATCGTGAATGGCGCGCTTTATGTGCTTGTAATAAGTATTATTATTCTTAGAAGCAATTACAACAATTATCCTAAATGGAAGCTTTATGTGCATCTTGGAACAGCAAATAAAACGTTCTTTTTAAAAGCACATAAAGTAAGTTTGATGCCAGTTACAATGTTTCCAAGCGGACGACACCCAGAAGAATTCTACAGGAAGTATAGATTTCACATGCACAATTCATTGGATCTTATGAAGTGAAAGATCAATAAGATTCTGTGCTGTAGTCACAGAATTTTATTGTTCTTTCACTTTTAGAATTGCCTTCACTAATAATTTTGTTAAACAAGTAATATGCAATATTTATGAACTTCTAGTTTTACCCACAATTTAAACTGTTTTTTATTTTAAGTAAAACCCTCTCGTGCCAGGATCTATCTTAACATCAAATTTATTTAAGATCCGTGTAGCTATCAAACTTTAAAATATACCAACAAACAGACACACCTTCTCATTTGTAATTAATATTGTACGATTACTAAAGTATAAATACATAAACTGAGTTTGTTCTAGGTAATCATACATATAAAAGTGGAGGATATCAACGACTCGCCTCCAGTGTTCGAAAGCGACTGCCTCACATTCTACGTGCCTGAGAATAGCCCCATCGGTACTACAGTCGGCGAGATATACGCACGAGACCCGGACGAGGGACCCAATGCTGTTGTGCATTATTCTATCAAAGGTTAGTCCTTTTATTCTACTATTTCTTTTTCGACTTGCGGGGAAATAGGTAAAGCAGGAGTAGAATGCAGATGACTTATAATAAAAACTATATCTGGGAGGGAGACAGATAATTAGTAATGGGACTAATGGCCTCAATGCTAGTTATGTATCATCTTAGATTGACACGTGGTTCTCCCTGGAAGCTATCGTGATTAATTCGGAATGAATTCGCCACGATGGACTGACTGACCTACCTATCCTCATTTTATCATCATTAATACATAGATACTGCGTCATATCAATATCATCCATTAAAAGAAAGACTACCTCTAGTCGTGTCTCTGATATCACGCGCTGGATTTCTTCTAACGACGCTAAGCGTCTTGATACTTTCTTAAATAGCTAGCAACGTAACGTGTCAGTGCAATTTTTTATTATATACAGCACTATCTAGTCGAAAACTTTTGTTTTGTAGAATTCTTAGACCGGAATATTGATAAGCAATAAGCCACTTAGTATTAGATTATGTGATATTGCATCCATGCATATTATCTCTATTGGAATTATCTTCTATTGGCACTTTCTTTCCTCTTCCAGAATTAGAAAGTTCATAATCCCTGAATATAACTCTACCTAATATTTCTCTAGGTGGCGATGACTCCAGCAGTTTCTCATTGGAAACGCGTCAAGGCTCAGATAAAGCTGAACTAGTGACAATGGTCGACTTGGATTACGAGAGTCCACGTAAGAAATATGAACTAGTCATCCGAGCAGCCAGCCCTCCGCTGTGGAATGATGTCCGTGTTGAGATTTTAGTGACTGACGTAAATGATAACGCACCGATGATGAAGGACTTTCAAATCATTTTCAATAATTATAAGGACTGTTTTCCCGTGGGGCCCTTCGGGAGAGTTCCAGCATTTGATGCTGACGTCACAGATAAGGTACAGAAAACACATACATTGTTATTTTGTAATAAACTTGAAAATTTGCGTTATTAAAATTATGGTAATTTTGCGCCCATTATGTTACCCACGAGAAGTGGCTCTTGACAAACTTTTCAAATAATTAATTAACTGTTGTTTGTTTTACATTGAATTATATTTAAGCCTCTCTGTTACTTCTCTATTTAACGACTTTATTGTGAAACCACTTGTAAATAATTGAACATTTCCTATTTATGTTAAAACAAAATGCACGAATCCTGTACTAAATATAAGAAACATTTCTCATAATCTCTACGAAAGCGCTGTATTGTTCTAATATTATAAAATAGACATTTTGTAAGGTTGTTTGTTATGGTTAAACTTTAAGATAGATTTTAATTACATTTATAGATAGATCATATCCTAGAGTGGGAGAAATACATGGGATATTTTTACCTTACATTATGTGGACTATACCGCCAAAAACAATAATTTTGTAGTCACTTAATGAGTTATGAACATAGATCTTTAACTAGTAAGTATAAAATCTATATTCGAATTAATCTCCATATAATAATAATGTGTTTTAGCTCCAATATCGGATATTGTCCGGTAATAATGCGAACTTGGTGCTTCTAAATGAGACGACGGGCTCCATGACACTCTCGCCACAACTAAACACCAACGTGCCTAAGCTAGCTACTATGGAATTATCTGTCACAGGTATTTAAATTCATTTTTTGATTGATATAGAGTCCAAATGTATTAAACGGTTTAAAGATAAATTGAAAAAATAGTTTTTTATATTTTTTTATTTGAAATACTATTGATAATTAAGGACTATACAGACTTAACTTTTATCTCAATCCAATTGTCTGTTTGTCAGTGTGTACGTGTATTCTTGTTATTTACTAGCAAAACGTACATCGTACGTTTGTCTTGTCTCATTTTAAATTTTATAATAAACTTGGACCAATATGATATATAATAATATTAAAGATCAACAAGCTGTTGTATTTCTGCTACTCTTTGAAACTCTTAGAATTTACCACAAATTTAATGGAAATATTTTTACTTAGATGGAGTAAACGAGGTTAAAGCGGTGATGCAACTCACTGTTCGTCTAATAACTAAGGAGATGCTATTTAACTCCATCACCGTGAGACTCAACGACATGACTGCAGAACAGTTTCTATCGCCACTACTGGGTTTCTTTATCGATGGCTTAGCTGCTATCATACCCTGCCCGAAGGAGAATATCTATGTTTTTAGTGTACAGGTGAGTGTGTGAGTGTGAGTCCTTTTATGATTAATTTTGCTGTATTATCTTATAGAAATCTAGAATTATACCAATAGTAGTACACTACTTAATATTTTTGTACTTTATCGTGACGATAAAATAGAATAAATTAAAAAACTGCAATGTATTAATGTTAATTTACACTTGTCTTTTTAACTGATATCAAAACATTGTCAATTAAGCACATAATGTGTGACTCCATTGTCTGCTGAATTGACAATGTTCATAGTATATGTATTCTGAAATAGTAAACTCGAGAGCAGTCTTCGTATCTACTCTATTTCTGAAGGAATTCCGACTATATTATCAATAAAGTAATAATTTGGTAACGATGCAAGTTTTTTTAGAACAATATCTCTTTTTCAATGCTTAGTGTATGACTACGTTAAATAAGATTTAAAAAAATATTTGATGTAACTAGGATGACACGGATGTGACCGGGAATATATTGAATGTGTCGTTTTCTGCGAGACGGCCCGATGCAGAAGTTGGTGTTGCGGGTGATGCGTCTCAATACTATTCACCGACGCACTTGCGAGAGCGGGTGTACCTTCATCGGGCTACACTTGCCAGGCTCGCTACTGTACAGGTAAATTAATACATATATATCTGTATCAGCTGTTACCTGCGACTTCATATACCTTTTTAGATAAAAGACAATGTCCGTCTTTGTGATAAAGTTTATATTCATACCAAATTTCATTAATATCCCTTAAGCCAGTTAGTGGTTAAAAGGTGACAGACAGATAAACACAAATGGACTCAATATATATTTTCCACTATGAGGAATCCTGGAGAAATTTAAATTTCCACGAATGACGGGCTACCAATTGGTCCTTCATAATTATTTGTCATAATTCATAAACGTTGGTCTTTTAAATCGGAAAATTTTACTTGCATAACTAGTAATTTTTTACGTACAATTATTTCAACTTTAATAACGATTTACTAATATGTATGAAAAGTACCTAAATCACAGTTTACCTTTTAATAATTTAGGTATACATTGACGCATGTAAGATCTACCAGTATATGCATATACATATAGAAATAATTTAGTTATAGAAATAGAAATATCAACCTGACATGGTACATTGCAAGGAATGGGGTTATTATTCCACATTACTAACAATCCCCTTTCCCCCCCGCTAGCAACAAGTTATTAACCACTTTACTAACAACCCCTTCACCATCAATATTGGATATTGAGTCTATAGTATACAATAATTTGGGGATGCAGGTACTACCGTTCGACGACAACGTCTGCGTACACGAGCCATGCCTCAACTACGAGGAGTGCCTCACCGTGCTGCAGTTCGGTAACGCTTCGGGTTTCATAGCCAGCGACAGCGTGCTCTTCCGCCCTATATACCCCGTCACCACTTTCACATGCCAGTGTCCCAAGGGATTTACAGGTAAATTCTTGTCAATGAGACTACCATTATTTATCGGTTAAAAAAATAACTGGTGATTATTTTTATTTATTTAAGAAAAGGTTAAAACCTTTTTTTAAATGAATAAAAATAATCAGAGATCTTCTGAAGTGATAACTCTTAGTGTTCTATGATATTTGTTAGTATGAATAGCACACTCTAATCTAGGCTCTTACTATAATGTCAAGATAATGGTCCTATTTACAATTGTAAATGAGATCCACAAAAAGATATTAATTTATTATTTATTATAATTAACTGTAAAAAGGATGTTAATCTGTAACATACACCTTAATACTTTATACATATAGGTGATAAATTACTTGAAAACACTAAACAATTGAGTTATTGGGGGACTTCAATAAAAGGGGATTTGGTTAAACACTGACACACTACTTTACTGTGATGAATTGAACAAAGTAATTAATTTGAAAGGTTTGAGAAGTACTCTAAATCTTATAAAACTCATAAGTACCTTAAATATAAAATATAAATTTGTGATTTATTTTTATTTTTATTTATTTATTTATTATTTATTTATTAAAGGAAAACCAAGGCTATTCAAGTACATCTTAAATAAAGTCAATATATATGTCACAGTAAGCCACTGATAGGCTTTCACTAATAACAATAGACTAATTCTTAAAAAGTTTTACATCACTACGTATAAGGCATTATAAAGTTAACAGAGAATATGAAATTAATTAACAAGAGTACAGTAACAAATAGTAAATTTATAGAAATATATACATATACATGATTTTCAATAATAATTAATTGTTATTTAAAGAAGGGCTCACTTAGTTGGTGTCTCGTTGATTTAATATTATTAAAAAATAGATCTATATTAACTGTTTTAGATAGTTTATTAAAATTGTTGCTAGCTCGCCAGAGAAATGAATTCTGCTTATAGTTCGATGACACTAGGGGAACAGATAGAAGAGGATTGTGCCTTGTTGATACTCGTGGTACATTAATGGATAATTTACCCAGGAGATTCGGGCAATCGACAGCACCAGAGGCTATTCTCATGAGATATGTTATATCCGCGATTTCCCTACGCTTCTCAAGAGGCAGAAGGTGGTGTTTTTTACAAAACTCAAGATACCTAGATGAATCATACGGATCTCGTAATCTGTAGGCTAAAAAACGAATAAATTTCTTTTGAATATTTTCGAGACGTAGTATGTAGGTTTTGTATCTAGGATTCCAAATCTGCGAAGCGTATTCCAATTTACTTCTAACCAACGTGCAGTATAATATTTTTAAGGTTTTGGCTTGCTGAAAAAGACTTGAGTTACGCATAAGAAAACCGAGTGCTTGTGTAGCTTTCGTAACAATGTTATCAATGTGGTTGTCGAAGAGTAATTTTGAGTCATGTGTAACACCCAAGTCCTTCATTGATATTTTTTTCTGAAGCTCCTTACCCCGTAGTGTATACCGCGTTTCAATAAATTTAAATTTCCGAGTGTATGTGACCGTAAAACATTTATTTGGGTTAAGATCTAAATTGTTCAAATTACAATAAATGTCAAGGCGCTCGAGATCTGACTGAAGGCGATACATATCACTTGGTGACGATATTGTCATAAATACTTTCATATCATCTGCAAAGCACAGTAATTGGGAGTAATGAAAACAGTTGCCTATATCATTAACAAAAATAGCAAATAATAACGGCCCGAGCAGGGAACCTTGAGGGACCCCGCTAGGTGTGAGTATCCAACTCGATATGTAATTATCTACTACGACGGCTTGAGAGCGATTGCTAATATATGAAGTCATCCATCGAAAGAGATCACCTCGGATACCGATAAGTTGGAGCTTATGCAGCAGAATATAGTGGTCTATGCGATCAAAGCATTTGCTATAGTCGGTATATATAACATCAACCTGGTGCCCACCATCCATAGCATCTGTGAGATATTCATTTAAAAGCACTAGGTTGGAAACTGTGGATCGCCCCTTTAAGAAACCATGTTGAAAGATGTTTAATGACATTTTTATTGCAGAATATAGTTGGACATACACTATTTTTTCGAACACTTTCGAGATGTGGCACAACTTAGAAATGGGTCTGTAGTTCGCGATATCAGTTTAAAATCCCTAATTGTAATTCTCAAAATGTGTGTAGTAAACATGAGAAGAGTAAGAGAAATGAACTACTACTACGGTTTGCGGGAATAATTTGTTATTACAGTTCATGTGAAATTTATCTTTGTGTAGGATCACATGAGCACTATATGTGCGACACAGAGGTGGACCTGTGTTACTCGTCGCCGTGCCAGAACCGCGGCGAGTGCATCCGTCGCGAGGGTGGCTACACTTGCGTCTGCGCACCCGGATACACTGGTGAGAACATTTAGAATTTTCAACTGTAGTAACTTCGAAGGTATGGGAAGAGGTTTTTATTGTAGTCTTTCTAAAAAGATTGAAGCCATTTTATATGTTATATGTTGTGAGATGCGTATGTGAAATTTACAAAGTAAAACTTTAAATGTATGTCCTTTTTGTGAAATTAAAAATAAGTGTGGTTGTGTGGTCATATCTAATGGAAAAAATATCATATTGGAGTCGTAGAGAAAATGAATGTTTTTTTCTATGTAGTCAGGTTCATGGTCAGTTCGCCATATTACAATGATAATTAATTATAAAAAAGGCTCTAAATTACGCATGATTGAAAATCATAGGAGTGCGCGACCAAGCAGCGGGCGCGGTCTTTCTCGTTCTGTTTATATATGTTTACACAAGCATTCTTTTTCGAATGAAAGCCCACTCGCGTGTAAAAGAACATGCGTGTAAAGGCAGCTCTATATATACTCATTCTTTCTTATGTGAAAGAACGTACAGATTTCTTTTAATGTACCATGCAGGCGTGAACTGCGAGACGGTGTTGAAGAAGGCGACGTGCGACCCGGCGGGGGGCACCTGCCGCGGCGGGTCGCAGTGCGTGGCGCGGCGCGAGGGCGGCATCCTGTGCCAGGGCTGCGCCATCGACCCCGCCTACACCACGGACGTCTGCGAGCTGCGCGCCAGGAGCTTCCCCGTCTCCTCCTTCTTGACGTTCCCCGGACTCAAGCGGCGGCATCGCGTACATTTGAAGCTCAAGTGAGTAATAATAATAAAAGCATTTATTCAGCAATACGTCAGTATTCCTATTTACAAACTACTACTTAAAAGTTAAAACATGCTGGTAACGCTGAATGTGACTCCCACTAGTTTAAATAAGTCGTAGCACTGCGTTAAATTTCAGTAGGACCACCACGACCGACACGAGATGTAAAACATGTATTATACTTGATGGTATGGTAACTTTCTTTATTGGAAAAAATATTTAAGAAACCACAGTGAATTAAACGTTTTCTACAATTTATACCTAATTTTGTACCCTCAGTGTAACCGTGACCTTGTTATCAAACTATTGTATCACTTAATTACTACAATATTACTAATTTAAACTATTGCATTATTTTATTATTTATTTATTTTAAGCTAGAATATTTTTGTCATGAACAACATGATTCGCCACTCCTGTGGCATGCACTAGATTATACGTATTTTAAGCTAAGATATTTTTGTCACGGAGAACATGATGCGCTACTCCTATTGCATATACCAGGTTCGCGACGCAGTCATCGTCAGGGCTGCTGCTGTACAACGGGCGGTACAACGAGCGGCACGACTTCGTGGCACTCGAGCTGGTCAGCAGCGGAGCGGGGGCGGCGGGCGGCGCGGGGCTGCGGTTCTCGTTCTCGCTGGGCGGCGCCCGAGCTGAGGTCACGCTCGCAGCGCACCTCTCAGACGGCATGTGGCATACTGTACAAGTTGATTACTACAACAGAGTGAGTCGCCTTTTATGTACATAACTATCTATTATTTTAATACGTGAAGCATAATTTTTATTTGATATTTTTTAATATCAAATGATACATACTACATAATATACATAGAAAACTCTCAGACAAACTATCATACTCATGAATACAAATTTTCATAACATACTTAGTATGTAATCAAACCCGAAACCGTCGGAAATAAAACGGCGTTTAGCACACCGCTTTACTTACGGTCGCGGGTTCGACAACCGAGACCATCGTCGTCAAATATATATTGTTGACCATACATTCTTTTTCAGACGGCAACAATGATTTTGGATGATTGCGATAAAGCGTTAGCGCTTGCCGGCGCCGCTGAATTGGGACCTAAATATGCATGTGCGAACGTCACCAGAAAAGTTCTACCTCCTCGCTGTGATATACCTACAGAGACTTGTCACAGGTAACTACGTAAAACTTAATTATTACAAGCGTTGGTATTTCGAGACAGATTAATATTTATAAATATTTTGTTTTTACAAAAATTATGTCGTAACAAAATATTTTAATTGATCTTAAACGTGGGACCATTTAATATTAATATATTCTGAAGTTGTTTTCATAAATAAATAAGCAATATAAATGCTATTTATAAAATGTATTTGAAATGTATTAAAAAGTGCAATAAAGGAGTATATAAATTTATAATTTTTGTAACAGGTTTCTGGACTTGACGGGTCCGCTGCAGCTCGGCGGACTACCGAATATACCAAGCAGTTTCCAAGTGAAGAACAAAGATTTTATTGGCTGTATATCCGATTTTTATATTGATCATAAATTTGTCGACTTAAATAGGTAAGTAAACAATACAAAACTTATGATAAAAAATAATAAGATGCCGAAAGTCATAATTTCTCGGCCGGAAGTGTCCTGTTTGAATAAATTATTTTTGACATTTGTTTGTTGCCTAAGAATTGTAGAAATAAAAAAATATCAATTTTCGCTTAGATACGTATTAATAAAATTAAAAACTTCAATAAAAGAAGTACAATAGCTACCTTTACATGACACGTTTTTTCACCTGCGATCAGGAGCGCACGCTATTTAGCGAGGCAAAGTCAGCGCGCACAGTCATTACTAATTTTTCGTCGTGAAAACCGATTCGCGCGTGAAAGAGCATACGTGTAAAGAGTACAATAGAGGTGGGTGGTGCGTGTTGCAGCTTCGTGTCGGACAACGGCACGGTGGGCGGGTGTCCGGCGCGCGTGGCGCGGTGCAGCTCGTCGCCGTGCCACCACGCCGCCGCCTGCACCGACCTGTGGGCCACCTACCGCTGCCACTGCCCCGACGGGCGCACCGGCAAGGACTGCGCCGAGTGTAACTATACATATTTTCTATCGAATATATCAAGGATTTTTTTGTTACCAATATTCTTATATATAAAATACTGTCACAAAAGTTACCATATTCCGAAAGGGCTTGACCAATTTTTATGAAATTTTATATACATATTCGGTAGGTCTAAGAATCGGCTACTATCTATTTTTCATACTCCTTAATGATAAGGTAGTCCACTCCTAAATTATTTTTTCGACATAATTTTTTATTTTATTATTATGATTTAGCATTGAAAAATACATACAACCCAAAATTTTCAACCTTCTATCATCAACCCTTATTTTTAATAGTGGTTTTAATTTATATGGCAAAACTACGTTTGCGGGGGTCAGCTAGTTGATATATATTATTATATCGACAGCGACGTCTCCCCCGTGGCGCTTCAGCGGCGACGGATGGCTGTCGTTCAACCCGCTGCTGCGGCCCATCCAGCTGCCGTGGCTCAACGCGCTCTCAGTACGCACGCGACAGCGAGACGCCTTCCTTATGTCCGTACAAGTTGGACAGAATAGCACCATCCTGCTCACTGTGAGTACACTATAATAATAATAATAATAATATCCCATCAAAAACATAAATGTGAAATGATAGCCGAGTTTAATATTATGATATATGCCTTGATTGTTGACTTCTACGACAAAAGAGATGAGATCTAAATGGGTGCCAAGTTCAATGGTCTGTCCTGAAATGTATTTATAACAATATAAAATATCATTTCTTCTTATAACTTAGGATAATATACTGTAGCCTAAGGTCTAACTTGGCCAGTTCTCATATACCAATTATTTTACTTTCGATTACTAGTTACTATTAATATTAAAATAGGAACCGTCAAGTAACATGTTTAGAACTTGCGAAGGCTACAGTATATTTCGTATATGAAAACTAGCCAAGTTAGACCTTAGGCTACAGTATATTATTCTAAGTTATAAGAAGAAATGATATTTATATTGTTATAAATACATTTCAGGACAGACCATTGAACTTGGCACCCATTTAGATCTCATCTCTTTTGTCGTAGAAGTCAACAATCAAGGCATATATCATAATATTAAACTCGGCTATCATTTCACATTTATGTTTTTGATGGGATATCATTACTTTTTGTACATAAATTATACGAGGTACTTATTTATAACTAAATTAATACCAAATTATTTTTGATAAATTACTGTATTTTCGTATATTTACGGGGTATAATTGTCTTTTTTTTGTGTTATTTTCTATATTTTCTTGTAACTTTTAAATGTTCAAGTGCAATGCCAATTCAGTATCAGGAATTTTTGGGCAAATCGGGGCGGTATAACGTCCACAGATGGTTGTACTCTACAATAGAGCTCTCGTGACTTGGATCTAAATTGTTAAGACGTACTCCATCTAAGGTTTTAACTCTGGAGAGTCTAACGTAAACCTGCCCTTTATTAAATATAGAGGAGCCTATCTTGAGAAGAGGACTGCCAAAACTAAGGCCTTGTAATTTGTGGATAGTAATAGCATATGTTAAGCAAATACGGAATTGTTCTCTTTCAACATATACATTATTTAATATCTGAAACTTCGTATTGACACGTTATAAATCGAAAGTAAAGACGATTATGTAACAAATTGACTGTTATCTATTGAATTCTCAAGAAAACAATTTGTTACCAATGAGTTCTCATTCTCGAGTTAACTATACATTCCTACTTATAACTATACTAAAATTGTTATTAATTTTTGGTTTAAACTATTGTCTATACCATACGTATTTACTAAAATAATGTAATAATAATATAACCACAAATATATAAGTATAATTTAAGAAAGCTATGAATTTCGTAGCATAAATCGCAACCTTATAGGTTAGATATCGAGAAACAAAACATTGAGTTTTATCGCACCGCTCCCACACGCCGCCGCGGCGCCCTATACCGAAATGCCTATTATTTAATAATTATTTATAAAAATAATGATTTTACACTATCGATGTGCGCTAAATATTGAAACAATAATTAATACCAAATCTCAGTTAATAACATAATATATACGAAATTCGACTATACTCCTAGTTATAAGTACGAGTATATTTTAGACAGAATCTAAATTATAGCAACTAGTGTTTACCGCTCAATGCAATATTTGAATAGTTATCGACACTGATGTGAAGGGGTCAACGTAAATTGGTAATGATCGACGTTTTCATACAATATTACTTTCCGTCCAGTACAAGATGAGATTTTTCGCCAGGGATCAATGTCAATTGGTGGCTATCGACGTTTTCATAGAATTTTAGTATTCGTCCAGTATAAGTTGAAATATAATCAATTAAAGTGAAAAATTGTAGTAAAATGATAACAATTTACCAGTTTCAGATTTTTTCCTTTATATTCACCTAATTACCTATCTGCATGCCAAATTTGAACTTCCTAGGTCATCTGGAAGTGGGTAATAATTTTGATCTATAGTTGATCAGTGATAAAAATGACGATTTTTGGACATTAATATCTAAATAACCGTTTGAGATATGTTTATGAAATTTGGAACACATATTTATCTCGCAAGTCTCAATATATGAACCAAATTTGACAGGTTTGTGTGAAAGAGTTTTTGAGTTATGAGGGGGTCAAAAGTGGCTCCAAATGGTTCGTGTAAATATACACACGGTGCTGCAGGCCAGTTTACTTGAAACTCGGCTTGACACGCTACCGCGTGTCTAGATCTCAGGACAATTCACACAACGCCATCTAGTCCCAAGCTAAGCAGAGCTTGTGTTATGGGTACTAGACATCTGATATAAATACATTTTTTTTGTAAATAAATACATATCATACTCACGAATACAAATGTTTGTACCGTGCGAGGAATCGAACTCACGACCATCGGATAGTAAAGCGGTGTGCGAAACCACTAGACCGAGGCTGTCATATCAAACAGTATATTATGATTTACGAAGAGAGTAAGTCTCAAGTTGATATTTATTCAGAAATACCTCTTGATTTTTAATATATGTTTTGGTTGTATTATGGTAATTGGTAAATCGCGTCCATCCAGTGACGCTAATGGTACCACCATTCATTCATTGCCATTCCGGAGATCTAATATATCATGCCTCACAGTATTTTCATTGCATAATCAACCTAAATACATCTATCGGAAATCGGAGGTATCGGAAGCATCTGCTTATCATCTGAAATTAGTGAGTCATGGATTTTTTTTATATTACGACATTGGCAAACAAGTACGCAGCGCATCTTATGGTAAACGATAATGTAACCTATAGACGCCTGAAACAGGAGAGTCACGTACGTCACGTACGCGTTGCCGAAGCTCAATAGGTAATTGATTCCACTCTATAAGGGTACGCGGCAGGAAGCTCCTCTAAAACCTTTGTACAAAATTTAATTCAGAGAGGTTTTTTAATCAAATAAATAATTTATAATAGCTGAAATCCGGGCTGCTCCACTACTCGTACAACGGCGAAGCGATGTTCCTACCGTCTACTGACCTAGCAGATGGGGAATGGCACCGTATAGAGGTCACGTGGCTCGGTACAGACATCTCAGTGAGCATAGACTACGGCCTGAGAACAGTTCTATTGCCGATGTTGGCCAATAAAGTTCAGGGACAGTATGTTGGCAAGATTTTGATCGGGGCACCAGATACCACAGCTGGCTTATTGGCGTCCGATTACGGATATTTTGAAGGATGCATACAGGTAATTTACATAAACCCTTAAATTTACATAAAACTGCATTCATCATAAAAGTACACTTATGTATTTTAGTTCAGTTTACAATTTTCTAGCATTTTTTATACTCTTTATAAAAGCAATTTGTTTGAATTTCAAAACTAAAAATCGAATTATGTAAAATTCCTATAGTTACATTATATACAAACTACAAATTGTGTAATAGTAATAGTCATACTAAAACACCAATTCTGTATTTATCTATCTAATCTTTTTTAAATCTGTTATAAAAAATAGATCTGTAAAAAAGTTATGTATATATGTAAGTATTATATATATGTAAGTAGTATATATATGTAAATATATTTTAGGATGTACGCGTTGGAACACCTCAGTCGTTACTCAATCGGCCCACAGTGAGGGAAAACGTAAAGGATGGCTGCCAATCGCGAGCTGACTGCATGCTCTCCATATGTCCACCCTACGTAAGTTTCAATGTGTTATATTTCTGATTTTTATTACAATTACATAAAATACCAGCCAATATGAATTAATGAAACGAGAATTAGGTTCATGATATGAATTTACAATACGAAACTATTTTATGAATGACATAGTCACTTGTAGCTAAATTAGCCTCTATTGTGTACAGAGCACGTGCGTGACGTCATGGGACCGCACGTGGTGCGAGTGCGAGAGCGGGCGAGTGGGAGCCACGTGCGCGCACGCGTGCTCACTGCCCGTGTGCGGGCCCAACGCCACGTGTCGCGCAGACTCGTCGCCCAAGGGATACTCCTGCGTCTGTGATGATGGATACGTACTCACTGGTCAGTGTATTGTATTGTTATTTTTATTTCAAGGTTTCTTGATTGTTTAATGTATATTAAAGTTATTATCGTTTCTAGAAATTTTGGTGAAATAAGGTTCTAAAATATAATTCCGTCTTATTTAAGTAATAGACTACTTTTTACTGTGATTTCGTCCACATGATCATATTTAATTTGGTTATTATCACCAAGACATCAGGATGCATAAAAATTATATTTTAGCAAACGTTGTTTAAAATTTTTATAGACAAATATATCAAAAAACGTAATCCACAGAGTCGGGGTGTGTGTCGGCCTCATCTGATGAGTGCCCAGGCGGGTGGTGGAGCGCAGCCGGAAGTGACGCACCAGCAGAAGCCAGCACAGAAGCAGGCGCGGGAGCGGAAGTGAATACGACTACCACAACGATCGCGAGGGCAGGAGCATGCGGCCCGTGCGAGTGTGACCCGGCTCTCGGGTACCATCCGCACTGTCATCGACGCACCGGCGCTTGCCACTGCAAGGTATATCCTCATACTTCATATATGTACAAATGGATTTTTTATGGTCTTGTATTATTCCTACATTTATCACAGCGCTTTATTTCAATGAATACTTTACCCCATTTTCAGATTTTTTCCCCATTCCAAATTCGTCTGCTTGCCAAAGTAAATAATACTTTATCTCACTTGTCGTAGCCGTTAAACAGTTTGTAAGTTAATTATACTTGTAACGTGAGGTTTGGTAATGAATTTAGAGGATACGGAGGTCATAACATCTTAGTCTTTCAGAACGGCAGCGCGTGAGAGGTACATGATCACTCGATTTTCGTTTCGATATACATAGGTGATAGCTATCTAGTCGAAATGGACAAATCGTCAGGCAACTCGTCTACCGTTCCATTTACAATCTTAATTTGTCCATAGAGAAAGATAAGTATACAATACATAGAGAAAGATAAATATACGGAAATTTGTATGGGCGTACAGGAGAACCACTACCGGCCGGCGGGCTCAGCGGCGTGCGTGCCGTGCGCGTGCTACGCAGCGGGCGCTGCGGGCGGCGCGTGCGCGGCCAGCGGCGGCCAGTGCGCCTGCCGCGCCGGCGTCGTCGGCCGCGCCTGCGACGCGTGCGCCAACCTGTACGCGGAGGTCGCCGCCGGCCTCGGCTGCCAAGGTAACGTGCCGCCCTCGGTGCGAGGCCACGTGCCGGCCAGTGCGCCTGCCGCGCCGGCGTCGTCGGCCGCGCCTGCGACGCGTGCGCCAACCTGTACGCGGAGGTCGCCGCCGGCCTCGGCTGCCAAGGTAACGTGCCGCCCTCGGTGCGAGGCCACGTGCCGGCCAGTGCGCCTGCCGCGCCGGCGTCGTCGGCCGCGCCTGCGACGCGTGCGCCAACCTGTACGCGGAGGTCGCCGCCGGCCTCGGCTGCCAAGGTAACGTGCCGCCCTCGGTGCGAGGCCACGTGCCGGCCAGTGCGCCTGCCGCGCCGGCGTCGTCGGCCGCGCCTGCGACGCGTGCGCCAACCTGTACGCGGAGGTCGCCGCCGGCCTCGGCTGCCAAGGTAACGTGCCGCCCTCGGTGCGAGGCCACGTGCCGGCCAGTGCGCCTGCCGCGCCGGCGTCGTCGGCCGCGCCTGCGACGCGTGCGCCAACCTGTACGCGGAGGTCGCGCCGGCCGGCCAAGGTAACGCCGCCCTCGGTGCGAGGCCACGTGCCGGCCAGTGCGCCTGCCGCGCCGGCGTCTCGGTGCGAGGCCACGTGCCGGCCGGTGCGCCTGCTCGGTGCGCCGGCGTGCGCCTGCCGCGCCGGCGTCGTCGGCCGCGCCTGCGACGCGTGCGCCAACCTGTACGCGGAGGTCGCCGCCGGCCTCGGCTGCCAAGGTAACGTGCCGCCCTCGGTGCGAGGCCACGTGCCGGCCAGTGCGCCTGCCGCGCCGGCGTCGTCGGCCGCGCCTGCGACGCGTGCGCCAACCTGTACGCGGAGGTCGCCGCCGGCCTCGGCTGCCAAGGTAACGTGCCGCCCTCGGTGCGAGGCCACGTGCCGGCCAGTGCGCCTGCCGCGCCGGCGTCGTCGGCCGCGCCTGCGACGCGTGCGCCAACCTGTACGCGGAGGTCGCCGCCGGCCTCGGCTGCCAAGGTAACGTGCCGCCCTCGGTGCGAGGCCACGTGCCGGCCAGTGCGCCTGCCGCGCCGGCGTCGTCGGCCGCGCCTGCGACGCGTGCGCCAACCTGTACGCGGAGGTCGCCGCCGGCCTCGGCTGCCAAGGTAACGTGCCGCCCTCGGTGCGAGGCCACGTGCCGGCCAGTGCGCCTGCCGCGCCGGCGTCGTCGGCCGCGCCTGCGACGCGTGCGCCAACCTGTACGCGGAGGTCGCCGCCGGCCTCGGCTGCCAAGGTAACGTGCCGCCCTCGGTGCGAGGCCACGTGCCGGCCGGTGCGCCTGCCGCGCCGCTAATTTTTCCTTTACCTTAGGAAAATTTAGGCTTGCCACGGCTGCCAACATAACATGCGGCCCTCGGTGCAAAACGTTGCCGAAGATAACGGTATTAAAGTATCTTGTCAACCTCCAATGCCGAGATTAAATAATATAAAACTTGGTAATAAGCAAAAATGAATTACCTGTCCACCAATTGGCAATGTAGCCAGTTGAATATAATCACATCTGAAATTCCATATACATAATACATTAAAATGCTCTAAATCTTAGTTTAGATAACTTTAAATATTGAACGAAATTAAGGTAATTTCTTTTCTAACCTTCATTTCGTCGTTATAATGAAGAAAAGTTTTAGTTTTCTACTAGTTTTCTACTCGCAATATACTGTATCTAATACAATTTCGCAGTTGTCTATGATGGGTGTCCACGCTCGTTCTCTAATGGTGTATGGTGGCCAAGAACTAAATTCGGAATTGAAGCTGTTACGGATTGCCCGACAGGTAACAATTAATTTTTTTGAAGATTTTGACGTGTCCTTGTAAACAATATTTCAACAGTAATTTTCAATATATGTTATATTGGTCATAATATATTGTTAAATTGCTAATGTAGCTTATGTAAAGAGACAAGTAATGTCTTGAAATGATGTTTAATTCCATAAACTACCATTGATCATATTTTAATTAATGTATACATATTTTGCTTAGGAGCAAGCGGTAAAGCTACTCGTATGTGCGATAAAACTCAAGTGGTCCCTTGGCAGGAACCAGACATGTTTAACTGTACCACATCTACCTTCTACCAGTTGAGGCAACAGGTATGATGTATCTCATTTACTATGATTTCTTTTTATTCTTTCGTATAGGTATATTTTTGATTAGTTTCTAAAATAAAATTTTATTATCCATTGCATACCGAACTAGAAAATGTAATATATTGAATGTTAAATACATTCAACGTATTTCAAGACATGTTGTGTCCATGTCTTCACAGTTTATATAAAAAGGCATTTTTACATGGCCTAATTAATTAACCTTACTATTTTCATAATATTGACAAAGAACAGGAAATTCAAAGTAGTAATTGTGCAGTTATCTATTTAAAACCTCTTTCCAGTTACATAAGATTCAAACTGGCGAGTTAACAGTGAATACATTCGTCGGAGTTCGTCTCGCCGATGACCTCAAATCTGCTTGTCTAAACACTCCACATCTTTATGGAGCTGATATCCTGGTAGCTGAAGGAATATTACTAGAGTTGCTGCAGTATGAATTAAAACAAGCTGGATTGAATCTCACGCATAGTCAAGACAAGGATTACGTTAAAGTAAGTAACATCATATGGACACAAAACATATTCACCTGATAATTATGAGTAAATAACTCATAAATATCAGATGAATCTGTTTAAGCTGGTTGTTTGCTAAACGGAGTAAAAAAAATGGTATGGTCCTTCGAACCGGATGTGGTTTAACTATTATAAAATATTGTATTGTTGTTTTTGATACTTGCAGAATATTATCACATCTGCGAATACGATACTAAACGGGCAATATGGGACTGAGTGGTCGCGTATACGGAAGATGTTGGGGCGCGGCGCGGAGGAGCTGGTGCAGCGCTGCGACCGCTACATCGCAGCGCTTGCGCACACACAGCACGATACATACACTAGCCCCTTCGAAATCGTCACTAGCGATATAGGTACGACCCTATAGTTATAGATCGACATGGAAAACTCGGATTATTTTACGTTTGATCAGCATGTTCATAGTAGATTAAGAGCCCCCTTATATGAAAAGAGACCATTTTCCAGCAGTGGGAGTTTAAAAGAATGTTATAACAATATAATTAAAAAAATTGTCAACGCTTGCTTTGTATAGACCTGGTTTTACTATAATAAATAAATAAATATATTTTTAAATAACAGTACACGAAATTTGATAAATTTAAATAAATTTCGTTTTATTTTTTGATTTTGAATATATTTCATTCAACATATTATTATATAGTAGACTAAGCTAGTAGTAAGACTTTCTCTTTTTAAAGTAATTCATATATTAAATGTAGTAAAAGTAAGTATATTTTGACTGTTACTTGCAGTAATTGGAGTGGACATAGTGACAGCAGAATCCATCTACGGTTTTGAGCCGACCCAACTGAACCGTTACAACATCGAAACATACACGACCGAGCGCGTCGTACTCCCCGACACGTCGGCTTTCATACATTCTCCCATACAAGCCTCATACGGCACTGGGAAGGTGAAGAAGAAACCCTCCAGTCCCACGGTCTCCTTCCCCAAATACAACAACTATGTGAAGAATAAGAATAAATTTGATAAGTACTCAAGAATACTGCTTCCGTTGGATTTGCTCGGCATAACGAATTATCAAGGTAAGGATTTTATAATTATTCTTGTAAATAGTATGCCTTATAACATTAGCTATCAGGGAGTAAAAAACCCATCAAAGTCCTGCCATTTCAAAAATTAGCAAGAAAAATAGACAGATAAAAAAATATTTTTAGATATAAATACTGTATATGCTTTTGTAGCCTTTAGTTAAAAGCTGTTTATTTGATATTACAAACTAACATTTCAATTTAATTTATTCGTAAATAGACATATAAATTTTGATTATCTAATTGAAAATGTGATATATAGTTTTAATTTAATTATATACAGAACAGTACGCCACATAGTAAATACTAAGCGATCAATTTTTCACGCGTTGATTCTTCATAATACTAGAGACTAACTAGATATCTTCGTATTTGTACTATATTAAGTATCAGGATAGTAGTAAATTAAATTAAATTGTCTACAGAAAATACTGACACAAACTATGAATCGCGTGCAGTATTCGCTTACCTCCAGTACTCCAAAAATACCTCAGAACTTATGCCAATGCGTATGGATGAGTCAGTGAGCCAACGATGGGGAGTCAACATTACAATTGGCTCTCCAATACTTCAAGTTGCCCTATTCGTGCCCGAATATGTGTGGATAAGAGAATCGCATGAAAGCAAGGATGATAACTCTATGGAAAATAACGCCGATGATATGGAAGGTAAGTCATAAAATTAAGGATCATTTTACTTATCAATTAACGTCCCTGAATAATCCTAATGTATTTCATAAACTTCTATATGGAATATAAAAAAACTGCTAATAGTATTAAGAACATGTCTTTTTTTTTTATATAACGCTTCTTTTTACTTTGCTTTTTATAATATTATGTATTGAAATAAGTTTAAAAAACTTTAACGCTTAACCTGAGAAATATTTGGGTTCCTTTAAAACCCCTGTTATTATCTTTGTGTAGGAACCTTAACAATATACATGCTACTGTATTGATCCGGTATTAAAACTATAGTAATAACCATCTTTAGTATTCTTCCAAAGCCGTTAGCAATGGTAAAAATGAAACATTTTAATGTTCTACATAATTTGATTGATTACAGGAATAACTTATGCTAATAAAGGTCATAAATCAAATACCAATAACCACATTAGTCTAAATCTACCGTCCAAAAACACATGGTCTCACGACGATGAGACGTCAAATCACGAGAACCACGGACCTATACTTATACAGCCAGCGTTCAAGAAACAAGAAAAAATCGCTTACACCGATGACAACCTTCAAGAAAACGAATCTAGTTATGTCGCTGATAAAAATGTAGTAGAAGGGCCTAAAGTGATGGCTTTGTCTATGGATTCTGAGGATAGAAATAAGGATAGCACGAATTCAACTCGAGATGTTGGAAAGAAAAAGTTGATATACAAAAGTATGGGTGGTATAAGATTGAAGAAACCGATAAGATTACAGATGTGGCTCGATATCGATAAAGAGACATTTGGTTCTAGAACTAATCCACAATGTGTTCACTGGTCAACTTTGAGAGGGTAAGTAAAGTAATTATTCGCACTAGCGTGCGTGTAAAGGCAGCTAACTATGCGTTCTCTCTAGCTTATTAACACAGTCAGTAAAGAGGATATTTTTATTTAATTATTTATTATTATTAGTTTCGGCGAGTGGTCCCGCGTGGGTTGCCACACTGAAATTGACTACGACTGGTCTCCGTACTCTAACGAGCCGCTCCTCATCAACTGCACCTGCAACCATCTCTCCACCTTCGCTGTACTCGTTGACGAAGTTGACATAGAGGTATGACTGTGTGTTCTTTTAATTCTATATTCTGAAAACGCAATTATCAATCAAACGATATTTTTAACTAAAGCATCGATTACTAAAGAATTTACATATTTGACACTAAACTATATTGAAATATTAATCCAACACTGTACTAAATAAAGCGTGTAAACCATAGTTTTTAAGACAATAGCTTTACATTTTTGCTAAAATACTTGAATATAATTATTATAGTAGTTATTCTATAGTGAATTTTTTTAGCGAATGTAACGTAATTAATTAAAATTATACTATTTTCTATTACCCATAGTTTATCCCAGAGCCATCTTTACTGGAGTCAGTGACATCGTACACTGCGTTCAGTATATCGCTTCCGCTATTGTTTATGACTTGGGCGGCGTTATGTCTCGTGCGAGGCGGCGCGGCCACCGTCTCCAACTCTATACACAAGCATCTAATCTTCTCCGTGTTTATGGCGGAGTTGTTGTATCTCATTGCTATGAAGGCGAGAAATACCTTAGTACAGAATGAGGTGAGTCCTAGCTAATGCTATAAATGTTAGTGAACTTTCATTGCAACCATTTTGAATTTGAAGGGAGAAATACATCGTATATTCGAATTTATTTACGCTGTCTATGTGGTAATGATTGCTAGCAATGTATCATATCAGTTTTCACACTGATGAATTCGTTAGATCTATTGTTCTGACTAACTGCATCTGCATCATGTTTAACTGGCGTAAAGGGTTAATGATAGGACATTATAGCAATGTAAAATATCTGATTCCACGCTGATGAATTCGATACATTACTGTTCTGACCAGCTCGACACATCGAATCGCTTTCCACCGGCGTCCCACTAGCGTGTATTTTTAACCATAAACACACGTTTCAACTGATGCGATACGTGCGCAGTTCTCGTGCAAGCTGACGGCGATGGGGCTGCAGTACTGGTGGGCGGCGGCGCAGGCGTGGGCGGCGTGCGACGCGTGGCAGGTGCGGCGGCTGGTGCGCGAGGTGCGCGACGTCAACCACGGCTCGCTGGCCGCGCCGCTCGCCGCCGGCTACGCCGCGCCCGCAGTGCTGCTCGCGCTCGCCGCCGCGCACCACCAGCACCAGTACGGGAACGCGCTCTTGTAAGTTCACACTGCTCATCGCTACTGCACTCCGTTCTATTATATTCACGATTACTTCAATTTCTAAATTAGGTCAAAGCCCACAGCTTTCATCTCGGTGTATCTTAAACAAAATTATACTATTTGTAGTGTGTCGCAGTCGCCATGAGCGCCGCCTTCACTATCTCTTCTCTAGTGTAAAAAATTCTCTTGTCGCGGTGTTTTTTACTAAATTACTACTACTATATATATATTACTACTACCCTATTTTTAATAACGATTTATATCGCAACGAAATGAGCTAGTATATATGTAATGGTGTTGTTGAGTGTGTGTTGGTCTGCAGCTGCTGGGTGAGCTGCCACGAGCCGGTGGTGTGGTGGGTGGTGGCGCCGGCGGCGGTGTGCGCGGCCGCAGCGGTCGTGTGGCTCGCCGCCGCCACGCGCGCCGCCTTCACCGTGCGCGACCACGTCGTCGGCTTCGGGAACCTCAGGTCTCATACCAAACTCATTAAATCAGTCTACGAAATTGAAAGAATCAGTCTACATCACGCTTGCTCACAGCACAAGTATGTTTATATATATGCCAATAGCTGCATTTCATGCGGGAATCAACTTTCACTGAGAAAAAGATATGTATGTAAATGTAAACAATGAGAACAAGAAACGCAAAATAAACCAATCATAGTTATAATAGTAGATCAGTCTCTACGAGCACTGGCAAATAAGCCGTCTGGTGCAAACAATAGTTGAAAATGTATAGACGCCTGAAAGATAAGTGGTATGACGTTTGCGTAGTCGACTGTACCTTAGTCTCTCGCGAGAGTGATTACATCGGTGGCCATTGTTATGTCGTAGGCTGGTGGTGGGCGTAAGCGTGGCGTGCCTGCCGCTGCTGACGGCGGCGTGGGCGAGCGCGCTAGTGCTGGCCAGCGAGACGGGCGCGCGTCGCGCAACACCGGCGGCGCTGCTGGCGGCCGCGGTGGCCGCGCACGCCGCGCTCGCCGCGCTCGGCCTCGTGCTCGCCAACGTGCGCGTGCGCGACAACCTGCGCAGGTACCGTCGCCGACACCTCGCACACTTGTACTCTAGTCCACGCCGGCGGCGCTGCTGGCGGCCGCGCTCGCCGCGCTCGGCCTCGTGCTCGCCAACGTGCGCGTGCGCGACAACCTGCGCAGGACTATTTCACTCCACTACGTCATTTATATTATTTACAGCATAGGCTGTAACAATCATAGTTTTCACCCATTATAATATTTAATTTACATTGTTTATTATCAGACAACATCTCGCCTTTATTTAATATCGACGAGAGTCTTTATCGCTCCTGACGACCACATTTGTCAATACATCTGCCTACACTAAAGTCTAAGTTAACAGTTGAGAAGACGTATTTTCATAAATTCTGTGCTGCAAATTTTTCTTATTCTTAACTTTATTTCTGCAGAACCATCCTTAGATGCATGGGCAAGAAAGTACCTTTGGTCGACACATCTATTATTGTTAGCAGCAGCGCTCAAAATTTGTCGCAAATAAATAGGTATGTATAATAATTAAAAATTATTTACCTGTAAATTACATAATACATTGTAAATCTAATGCGTATGTATGTAATAAACTAATGATATCATCAGATCAGCACTGGCCTACCACAGCAGTACAGAGCCAGGTCGACAAATGCGCAATATTGGCATATCAGCATCATCAACAACATCTAGGTCTACTACGAAAACAAGTTCCAGTCCTTACAGGTAAGTACATAGGTATGATACCTGTATACATAGAAAGAACAAAAAAGTAAATTGAATCATGAGTTTAAATAGTGGTTGGGTTAGTCGATTTGCAGTTTTGAGAAGGTAAAATAGTAGCTCATTGCAGAATCTAGTATATATTACTTTTACTCGTGCAGATACAACTTGTAGTCCATACGAAATGATATTAATAATCGATAAACATTAACATAAACGGACACTGAATTATAATGTCATTTGATGTCGTCGTTTTTTGGTTAAACTAAGAAATAAAAGAGATGTATGTTTAAGAAAGATGTATGTATTAAGTACTTTTTTAATTACGATTCAGTCGCAGTGATGGGCAGCTACGTCACACGAGCACATCAACGTCAAACTACAACACGAGCGCGAGCGACATGCCCGCTTATCTTAGAGGGTTTGATTCATCATTACACAGTAGAAAGGATGGTGAGTTAACGTTTAAAGAGTACGTAATTATAGCTTACTTTCTTCCAAATAGTAAAATCTGAGAATGAACTTTTCCAAACCCACACATTTCGTACCGTTTAAAATTTCTATATATAATCATTGTGGTATTCTCATTTGTGATAAATATAAATATAAATCTAAAACAAAATATCCTCTGATAAAAATGACTACTACTATAAGATTAGACTGTATAATATCGTTTGCGTGTGTACCTCGGTCTCATATATTTTAGCCGCCAAGCAGCTGGCTCTGTAAACTGTCTTTCAGTTGTATAGAATTAGACCCATGACTTCTTAGTCCTATGGAGGTGCTATGCATAATTAGTAACACGAGTGTCGTAGTGTAACGTCAGGTCCGTAGTGCTGTATATAGGTGACTATTACGGCTTATCATCAGGTGGACCAACAGCTTGTTTGCCATTTTAATTACATAAAAAAACTGTATTGACTAAGGAATTTAGTTGAAAAGTTACAGTTTCTATTAGTTTTTCGTAGTAAAGTTTCTAACTTTGTCATATAAAATTTCTTGTTAGATGAGAGCCGCCGCCGCCGTAAGGCAGCCGCTGAGGCGGCGGAGGCCGGCGAGACCGGAGAAACAGCAGAGGAAGCGACCGAGGCCACCGACAGCGACAGCGAGAGCGCGCGCAGTCTCGAGCTGGCCTCCAGCCACTCGTCCGACGACGACGAGACCAGCACGCGCCGCTCCAGCCATCCGCCATCTGCCACCAGTCAGTACACCCATGCCTACTAGCGTCAACCTACAGCCTAAAGTCATTCCTCTTGTGACTGGAGCGGGAACACAACAATGATTTTATTGAAAATCAGAATAAATATATAATAATAAATGTGTATATTTCCCAAAAGAGATCACAGCGAAGAAGTGAAAAGTGACATATATAAAACAGACATCAAAAATACAAAGTTTATATAAAGAATGGTAGACAAGCTGCCAGCGACACCTCTTTTTTTAGAACTTTGTTTTCTCTACCTATTTTCATTAGAGACCTGAAAATCCCTGTAGTAAATTATATGTTTCCAAATACATATGAAGTTACTATTAGGTATTATAGTGCTATGAAAATAACGAATATTTTATTTAATATTATCTGTAGTTTCGTTACTTATGTAGAAGTACCTATATATTTAAAGAGCCCATAATGAACCTTGATTTTTTTTTTATATTAAAATTTGAGCGCGTTTGACATTTCAATTACTGTCTTATTTAGACATATATATACTACTCGCCTTTTTCTATTTCATAACATTACAAATTCATATCATAATAAAATTGTAATAATTTAGAAAGTAAAATATTAGAATTATCAATGTTCTATATATTAAAGTATTATTTCTAGGGGATCGTGGTAATAGCAGCGCAGGTGGCAGCTACTTACCAAATATAACCGAAGGTGCACCGTTAGCCATTCCTCCAAGATGGCCGTCGCACATGAGAGAAGGTAAATCAAATTTCTTATCTGAGCCGAGAAGACGCTGCTAACCTTGGTAGCTATTGTCTCTATTCCACTCTCATTGTTCGATTACTGTCTTATTTAGACATATACATATTTTTATTTTATGTATATATTCATCTTGATGATATATTAACATCTCATTTGCTCTATATAATTGTTAAATTCCTATCTCCTATTCGTCTGTCGTTATTGAATTCCTTTTCGGTCTAGCACACCGCTTTACGTCCGATGGTCGCAGGTTCGCTTCCTCGCACGACACAAACATTTGTATTCATGAGTATGAGTGTTTGTATTGGTCTTTTCTATGTATAATATGTATGTATTTACGAAAAAAAATCTATATACTTATATCAGTTATCTAGTGTCCGTAACACAAGCTTTAGATAACTTAACTTGGCACTAGATGGCGCTGAGTGAATCGTCCTGAGATTATTATTATTATTATTGTTGAATTTACATATTCTTTTGTCTATTGAATATCTATCTAGCTATAAAGAACAATCATTATCTTCTTACATTCGTATATTCTTATAGACTTCCTATTAGATAATTTATCGCCAATTATGTTTAATAAGTCCACTTAATCTCTACAGAACCGGGCCGCCAAGATATGGGACGATGGTCCCAAGAGACTGGATCAGACAACGAGGGACTAAATCCCGGACTGGCTTCACCGTCCCCCAACCCACTGCCGAACCCTGATTTAACGTCAGACGTGTACCAGTTGAGTCGACACCGATTAAAGCCATCCATACTGGAAAACGTACACGACACATATGTGGCTAGTGTCGATGCTTCCAGACTACCGTTGGATAACAGGTACTTTATTATTTCATATTGTCAAAGAAAAATGTATTTTATTTTAATAACCTTAATAGCATCTTTGGAATAGTCTTTTTTAATTATTTTATTTTATTTATATTTGGTAAATCTAAACTATTACTAAACATAATTAAAATAGCGAAGCCACTTAAAGATTTTTCACAGTTATCTGTTCATGTGATATGTATTAATAATTTGAGAAGTAAATTTGTGTGATGGGAAAAGGCAATAAATCATGTTATTTGTTTTAATCTATAACATTATCTGTTCTTAAATAAAGAACTTTTGAGTTATTAAGTGCTATTTACAGATATGGTGTAATGGATGAGGAACTTATGTATGGTGTACTATCAACGGAAACGGAGAAACAAATGCCATACGATCCCAATTACCCTATCTCACCAACCATGTACCGGTTACCCGGTAACCCCTACGGCTCCAAAACTTACTTGTCATCTAGAACGTCCGACTATGGGTACAGTCCGACCAAGTATATGAACCCAGAAACAAATATGTACGGATCACGTGATTTCCGGGAAACGGGGGTTACCACGAGAGAGCACGATGGTTATCCACCGCGGGATTTTAGAGATTCCGGCATCGCTACCATGTTGAAAAATGACTATCAGAGGAAAATGGAGAGTCACTACGGAGCGGAATATAACGAGAGGATGTCAGAAGGATCTGATTCCCATCGTCCTCATGATAAATACCTATTTCCCTACACGGGTACGTAGCATTATTTTGTTTGTAGAGTGCGCTGTAAGATATGGATTGCGTCTTTTTTTGCCCCGTATGTAGTCATGAATATATCCTCAATTTTTTTATTACCTACATTTAACTTTGTTTTGTTAAAATTCAGTATTGTTTTATAATAACAATAGTGAAATTTGTTGCTTCTATTTATTCTTTATATTAGCTTTTATCGAAGACAATCCACACATGTAAGTAATTGCAAAGTTGTCTTTTCTTCCGTTTTAATTAGCGATATGTTTTAATTTATATTGCCTACAATTGTGTGAACAGTGTAAGTTAGCTTGAAATGTAATTAATTTTACCCTTTCTATTCCTTTATTTTACTTTTGACAGCTAGCATGCTGTAAAATATCAATATACGTAGCAAAACAAACTTGTCAAACAACTAGAAGCATTTTATTTGTATTTTGAAGACTATAAGATTCTAACTGGGCCCGTAACCTGTTGAATTGGAAGATATTCCGAGTTATATGGACTGTACTTTATAAAAAACGGACGACATGATGTTAAACATAATTTTAATCTCTCAGTATATTTTTTTACAAGGACCGAATTTAATAGACACGTACAGTTATGTATATGAACATCTATATACATTCAACATTGCCAACAAAATGCTCTACGACTGGGCTATTTATATTTAAGAATAAATTTTATATATATTTATCAAATAAATATAAATATATACACGATTACTTATTGAATAACTTAGCTGTCAAAAATAAAATAAAATAATGGAACGAATGTAAGGATAGCATTTGATCGGTCCGTTTGTGTAGCGGAGGAAGATCACGCGAGCACCCGCGGGGCAGCAGCCGTCCCCAACCGTACACAAGCAGGTAACGAACAAACACACATTTTATTTTGCATTCGTTGTGTGACACTGGTTTTGTTATACCCGCCTTTATTTATTTTATTTGCTAATACTAGTAGTGTAAATACTGATTTTTTAATTGATGATATTGGAATGGTGTACACCTCTGTGCTGGCGGGACACCTGTGGAGGATGATAAGATGAGCATGAGGTCAGGTCAGTTAACACAGCGTGACAAATTCACCAGGAATTTATCATGATGATTTACAGGGGGAACTGCGTGGAGGTTAACCTGACATAGAACATTGAGAAGCAGTGGGGTGACCATTGCACCATTGCTTCTCAATCACACATTACTATCAATCGCCTTTGCCCCGTGTATTTAGGACTACAATAATTATAAAATAATATTATACCTAAAAATTAGAAACTTATCCTCAATTGCATTAAATCTTGTTAATGTACATTAGTATCTTATTCATCCATTCTTAGTAAACTACACATGTACAATGTAATAAACGTTAATGTATTGATTTTTTTTATGTTGATCCCCACTTACATTTTATTGTACAACAATAAGGTAAAAGTTAGATAAAATTTCAAAGATAGACAAGTGTTTCCTATAAGATAGATAAATTTTGATCTGCATTATACTAATTTATCTCTGACCCTTAATCAATAATATCTTCAATCTTCGTATTGTTTAGGCGATCCACCGCAACAGATGGGGGCGCCACTAGCAAGTATGGGAGAAACCAGCGAGTAAGTTTTTCTATTTCTCATCATTTCATATATATTTCCAAATTAATGCATGATTGCATGTTACGATTACATTATTTATTATGAATCATCAGTCTATATAACATTGGTGGAATCAATATTTATTGTAGGTTAATATTTAACGAAATGTATAATATTTTTATTATAATATGATTATTGAGTATATCAGCAACCAATTATTTACTTGGAATTGAACTAAATTTACTAGAATATCTGTATAATAGAACAAATTATCCGAATTATGTGTACATATTTTTGAAATTGTTATAAAATTATAATATATAAAATTGTAATAAATATTGATTATATTTTCGTACTTTATTAATATGTATATCCGGTTATTTTTAATATTAATTTTTACTATTTATATTACTCTCGATAATTTCGTAAATACCTTAAATAATTTTTGTTTAGTACTATCATCTAGAAGAATTCGTCACGATAAAGAAATCGCGAGATTTCACTTTTAATTCTTATGAAATATGATCATGATGATATGAAATATATCTTATGTATGTATACCCTCATGTACTGGTTAAATTAAGTAACAGGTGGCTACAGATCACAGTAAACAACGTACAATGATGCTTGCATAGTAACTACGAAAAATTTTCACGTTGTATTGAAATGGTACTCAAGTTATTGTATGGTGCCAATAGATGGCAGTACTGGGCATACTAAACATTAAAATTGTCTATAGATGGTGGCGGTTGTATGAGAAACACTCATTGTAAATCATCTTTTGCTTTGCTAACTGGTGGTGTTGCCGCGCTCTAAATCATCACTCGCCTTAGGGAGGAGGTAATCACTACATTTACATTACATTTCGCATGTTTTATGTACACTGATATAAGAAAATCCCAAATAGCCACATGTGGAACGTTGTCAAGTTTATTATATTATTGTTTAACTGTTATTGGTGTATTACACTATCATATAATGATAATAATTTTATTACTTTCATTTGAGAGTCATAAATACAGGCAAAAGAAAATAAAATTAATCTTGCTACTGTATTAATATCGACAAATACATTCATTATTCTATTTGATGATGTAATTTACCCTTTATACACTATTCAATCCTAAACTTATTAGGTAGTAAATTTCCATTTAGACCCACTAAATAGCCGTATAGTTACTATTAATATTTATTAATAATTTGCAGAGTTCAAACAAAGGATTTGTTTGAAATCATATTGACTTATTTTGTATAAGGCAGTACTACATCATCACCTTTTCAGAAATAGTGTGCACTTAGTATATAGTATTCTAATTTCCTCACTATTCCTTTAATTAAATCATAATTGTCCTCAATAAATGTATAAAGAATTTTTAAGAAGTAGTTTAAGGAAAATAATATTTGTATTAAATCGAATTTATTAATTAAATCTCGTTTCAGGAAATCTACTACTGAAGATGACGCCGAGACAAGAGTTTAATACTCCATTATAGTACAAGATTTCCAATGATTCTCAATTAGTTTATTAATTTAATTATAAGTATACTTAATCATTGTAATTAGTTAATTTTCTGCGAAGACTGTTAAACAATCAGTGTCCACTGCCATAGAGTAGAGTTTGCATAACGGCTACTTTATTTATTTTGGTCTATGCTTTAGGTACATATATTTCGCTATAGATATTTTATAGCGGAGCTTACTGATATTTTAAGTGTATGTCTAAATTGTTTGATGCAATACTAAAGTCCGTTCTTAAAAAACCTAATAATGGTCTGCTAACCCAGCGGTAAATGTTTTAGAGGGCTACTTTTAAAGACTTCTGGTAACGGTGGAACATATGGCTTCGTATCAAATTCGTTTCCCGCTTGGTTATGGAAGCCGACTTTCAATATTAGCTCAAGATTGAATAACCTCGTTTATTAAACTTCGTGCGCGGCTTTCCCTAACAAATCATATGGCAGACGTCTATGGGATATGGAAAATAATGAGACGCGGTTAGATGAGCCCTCAGATATGAAACCATTTCAGTCGTATTAAAAAAAATACTACTCCCGGTTCTATTGTCTGTAATTCTCTTGAAATATTGCGAAGTTGGCAGGATATAGTCGTGCAAGGTACTAGATTTGCTCTAAAGTATATAGCTATACAATGTGGTAGTTATTGATTTATCTTTGATAACTCATTACCGGGACTAGTGCAAATTGTTGTTTGTGGACATTAATAATATTAAATTAAGGTTGAAAAGAATCAACGACATCCAAAGTCAGTTGTGTAAATAGTCATGTAGTATTATATAGTGAACTCTATATAATACTACATGACTATAGATGTCGTTGATTCTTTTCAACCTTAATTTAATATTATTAATGTAATTTGATCGGTATATATAGAGTTCAATTAATGATCGTAAAGCAGTTTAAATTAATATAAGTAGGTATGGTTCGCGTAGGACGCGCTATGGATAGCTAATGTTTCATGTTTGTCTATGGAACTGCTGTTGTATGTATAATGTATCTGATGCACCAGTGACTAAAGAAATTAACTCTTTGATAATTTAAATATATACATATATTATTGTTATGTAGTTATGGTCATTGTCAGATATGATATCTAGTGGTGGTGGCGAATCTTAAAAAAATAATTAGATAGTCAAAATGTCACTGAATATAGATTTGCGCGCAAAAACTAGGGAGAATTAGCATTTTTTTATATAATCATGCATGCATATTTATTCGTCGTCAATGAACTTGATTTTTTCAATGTTATTTAATATTCGTAAATTGATGATATCTGATATTGATTGTACCAACATATTTACATACATTAATTTAGTTACATGGTGCTTCAGAATGAATACCAACGTAGTAGATCTACAAATTATTTTTTATACTAAAACCAAAAGCTATTGTTTGTAATCGTTGTAAAACTAGGTGTATTTTAGCGATATTTACATTTTGTACTCGAAATAAAGCGTTTCTCACGGTGGTTTTCCTCAAGTAACTTCCCCCTACTTGAAAATTATTTAGACATGCTAATTCATAAAATGTCTACAAAAGTAAATTAAAGGATTTCCTTAAGTCTTCATACTATATATTAGTATATTAGCCACTGTGAATAACGCCATCTACTATTTAAATAGTAAAATCAAGTACTATGGGATTGATATATATTATGTACTGACGAAATATTTGTTCTTTGTATATAAAGTGAGAGAGTGTTGTGTGCATTTTGAGCATTTTAACGAAGAGTCCACCTATTTTGTAAATAAATAGATTTTTACACTTTGTAGCATCTAAATAAGTAGACAATGGATGTAAGGAAAAGCTTTATTTAATTAGATATAGGATATGATTGCCATAATTATTATTTATTGTGTTATTTTTGTGTGCATAAGATTTGTATACAGTGTGGTTTAACTCTCCTCATACTTGAAAGTTGAGCTCAACTAAAAATATACATACTTACAGAGTATCGTGGTATACATGGATACATTGACAGAAGTAAATCGTGACATGAAAAATTATCTTAAAAAAATTTAATGTATTTTTATTTTATGATAGGTACAGGTTTTTTTTCTAGATCAAATGCGCATAGTCACTGATAACATAAAATTGATTACATACATTCTGGACTTCTAATAAATTCTCTTTTAAATCTATTATATCTGTAGTGCATTATTGGTTTTGCTGGGTTGTGTATTTTCTAAAATTGTTGAAGTGTTTTGCACTTTTCCTTTTTTTTTAATGAAATTTATAGCCTTTATGAATTTTTATCTTTATATAGATGCATACTATATATATATAGAAAATATACATACCTATATATAGATTAATAGCAAGATTAGTAACATAAATTCATTTTTTGTGTCCCATGAAAACCTCGACCGATTGCCTAGAGTGAAAACATCGTGCTCCCTAAATATATTGACATTTTACACAGTCTCTGTAGTCTCAGCTCTCAAGTACCTACATATAGAACAATCACATTCCATTTTGATATAATCTAATTTGTGCTTTACATGTTAGAAATTAAGTTTAAAATTGCTGTGATTGTTATGAAATTGCAAAACATATACATTTTCAATAACTAACATTCCATGCTTGTGATACTCAGTCTTTGAGTAGTACCAATATTTTGAAACGTAGATGTAATGTACAAACACAAACAGCTGAGTTGTTTTATATTGAAATAAAATATTTTATTGCTAAATTATAGTGGTATTTTAATTAAACCTATTTTAACTAACGTGATTTTTCGCATTTACTAAAATGATTCTAAATGTAAAAATCATTATTTGTTTCTATTTTATGCGCTGCCATAATTATTATCCCTTATTGTTTGTGTGATGGATAATATATTAATAAAATAATAAATTATAACAATCATATATTTTCTTATGTCATTAAATTTTAACTTTTTTTTTATTTATTTATTTGTGGCCAGCAATAATTATCATAGTCCACAACATACTCGCCGCCTTTGCAATTGCTTATGTATATTGCAAAACACAAACACACAAAATTGAATATAAACTTAAAGATCTAATTTTTGTGGTATTTTAATAGAACGACCACATCGAGTCTGCTGTGTTTCTAATTGAGGTGAAACAGGATCAGTCTGTATAGGGTTAGGCATTGCACAATTTAAGGGTACCTCCAATGGAAATAAACGTTGTACTGGTCGAATCTTTTCTCCCATAGCAGTTTTAACTCGTGCTACTCGAACAATGCCGTCTGCTCCTGGAAATACAGCCGTAACTACAGCAAGTGGCCAATCTACACGTTTAGATTCTAGCTCTACTAATACTATATCGCCTACTTTAATAATTCGTGATTTATTGGACGCAAGTTGCTTTAACAATGAAAGATATTCGCTGCGGAATCTAGATTTAAAATCTTTGCGTAATTTTTGTAAATATGTAACTTTCGTATTTAATGTATGAGCGTCAGCTTGATCTAAATCCACAGTATCATACTGTTTTAAATCCTGTAGAAACATTGCGGGCGTAAGTGGTTTCAGATTTTCAGTATCATCTGCAATGTACGTCAATGGTCTGTTATTGATGATACATTCTACCTCGCACAAAATGGTTAAGAGAGATGTGAAGTCTAGACAAGCTTTACCTAAGATTCTTCGTAACATTTCTTTTATTGTCTTAATCATGCGCTCCCAAAACCCTCCCCACCACGGAGCTTGAGGGGGATTGAACCGCCATTCTATTTTATGAGATGTCGTCTGTAGTGAAACCCTTTCCCAATCAATACTATTCCGAAGGTTACTTGTACCACGAAAGTTCGTACCATTATCGGAGTAGACAGTCTTAGGCTTGCCTCTACGTGCAATAAATCTACGAAAAGCCAGCATAAAATCTTCCGTAGATAATGACTTACATAATTCCAAATGAATGGCGCGATAAGATGCACAAGTAAAGACTACGATCCAGTGTTTCTCATTATCTCGGAGATATAATGGACCAGCAAAATCTACCCCAGTAACATCAAAGGCAGCACCGCAATTTGTACGACCAATTGGTAACGGAGCTGGTGGTACAGAACATCGACGAGCATTATAACGCTTACAAACAACACATTCACGCACAATCCTTTTACATATTTGTCTGATTCCCATGACCCAATAAAATTCTCTAATATTACTAATTAATAATTGTGAACCAGCGTGACACAACTCAATATGTTTATGACGAATCAGATTTTGAACTAATTTATTTGATCCAGGAAGTAAAATTGGAAATATAAAAGTATCTGTGTCGTCTCGTAGTGTAAGTCTTGTTTTGACACGTAAGATTCCATCTTCGTTCGATTTAACTAATTCCATATTCAAACATTTCATAGTCGATTGTATGTCATTGAAATGTTCATTTTGAATTAAAGCAAATAACCTTTTTTCAGCCTTTTCAAATTCACAACTCGATAAGTTTCCTTTCGTTCTTGTACTAGACTGTTTTAAACAATTTTCCTTAAAACGTATACACCAACCTATCATACGAACCGTTTTTATATACTTAGAAAAATAGGTAAGTCTATCCGAAAACATTACCACTTCTTCTGTAACTAAACAATTAACATTTATTTCTTTAATATATTCTTCTTCGTTTAGTTCTGGTACAGAGCATGGCCATTCATCTATATTATTTCGTAACCAAGAAGGTCCTTCCCACCATCTACTATTAAGTAGGACTTGAGCATTACAACCACGAGAGGGCAAGTCTGCTGGATTAAGGTGACCTGGAATATGACGCCAGTCTTCAACATTCGTCTTATCTAACATTTCTGTAACTCGGTTATGTACAAAAATATTTAGTCCAGATTTCCTTTTAATCCATGCTAAAACAATACTGGAATCTGTCCAATAATATTCCTTCAAACGTTCCAAATTAATCGATTTTTTTGCTTCAACTGCCAATCTAGTAGCCAAAACAGCAGCTATTAACTCAGATCGAGGCACAGTCACTGCCTTAGAAGGTGTAACTCTGCTTTTTGCTATGACTAGTTGTACATACACGCTGCGATCAAATTCTGTTCGTAAAAAGACACAACCTGAATAAGCTGATAGACTGGAATCTGAAAATATATGTAAAGATACTGAACAAAATTCAATACTAGTCGGAAACAAATGACGAGGAATCCGACATTCCGTTAAAAGATTTAAATATTTTATCCAATTTTTCAAATCATGTTGAATTTCCATAGGAAGCGGTTTATCCCATTCCAAACCTATTTTCCAACATTTTTGTATGAGTATTTTGGGAACTATAGTGCATGGACTAATAAAGCCTATAGGGTCGAAAATGCTCTGAGCGATAGATAATAAAGTTCTTTTCGTCATAATATTATTCTCATTCATAGAAGGAACCTTGCAAAATAGTTCATCGCTCCGTGGGTCCCAGTTGAGTCCTAAAACAGACGTCACTGAAATAGTATCATCTGTTATTACTGGTCCCATTACCCAGCATCTTAGTTCAAATTTACCCTTATGCATAATTTCCTTTGCCTCATTTATAAATTTATTCATACTTTCTTCATCTTCCACACTTACTATACAATTATCACAATAAAAGTTAGATTTAAGTTTATTAGCAGTATCTGACTCATATTTTTCTAAATGATGATTAATTGTAGCCATTAATAAAAAAGGACTTGTAGTTACGCCGAATACAACCCTTCTATGGCGATAAGTGACTACAGTCTTCTTTTCCTGATGTATATCACGCCACCATAAAAACTTCAAAAAATTGCGATCTTCTTTATTAATTGATATTTGGAGAAAGGCCTTTTTAATATCAGCTACTATTCCTATAGAACCATGCCTAAATTTGATAAGCAACGATGGAATTAATTCAATATAATTAGAACCTTTTTCTAAACACTCATTCAATGACAAACTTTCTTTATTAATACATGCAGAAGCATCGAACACGGGCCGAATTTTTGTAGTGAGACTAGACTCGCGAACTACTGCATGGTGAGCAAGATAGTGTCCTGAGTTATGATCTGGTTCATCAACGACTTCTATAATAGATGAATCTAACCACTCCTTAAACTGTTCATTATACTCTTTCATAATACCTAAACGAGACAAACGTATAGTGGTAGATTTTAATCGTTTTAGAGCTAGGTCGTAATTTGTGGGTAAATTTATAGATATATCCTTCCAGGGCAACTTTACCTCATACCTATCTTCCTCATTAATGGATATCGTATCTTTAAAGAATTGTAATACTTCTTTTTCTCTCTCTGTCTGTTTTCTAACTTCCGGTTCATCTTTAATACCTATAGTTTCTAAACTCCATAGATCCTCTAAGTTAAATGTACAAGATAAACTAACAAGACTTTCTTCAGCAACATGAAACATATTAGATATTGGGCCTTGTATTGTCCAACCTAGCTTAGTTTCCATAGCAACAAGATTACCATCTACATTTATCATACGCCCAGTAAACAAACTACCTAAAATATCGGCTCCTATCAAAATGCTCACTTCATTTATATCATCAACTATATCATTTAATACAACACCCTGTCTTTTTAATTTAGACAACAAAATAGGTTGTTTTAATTTAGGTAAATCATTGCAAATATTCATTTTCTCTATTGCTTTAATGTTACATTCGTATGTATTAGTAGGATCTTTAATAATAAATTGAAATACATTATGTGGTTCCCGTTTCGTAACTACACCGCCGAATAAACTGTGTGAAATATGTACCTGACCACATGGTTTCATTTTCAAATTATTTACCACACTACTTTTTATATAAGAGTGTTGAGCACCCGAATCTAACAGAGCTCGTACTATCATGGTTTTATTATTGTACCACAAATTAATTTTCAAAGTTTGTAATAAAACAGTTGTATTAGTAGGGATCAAAGAAGACTGATTAGATAGAACTTGTGTTTCAGAGCTATTACTGCATTGAATTTGCGAATTAACTATTTTATTATTATCGCACATTAAAGTATAATGCCTCTTTGTACAAATAATACATCTCGGGAATTTCCTACAAGTTTTAGTTGTATGTCCCGATTTTAAACAAATAAAACAAGCACGCTTACCTTTTAAAAACTCCTTGCGTTGATCTAAATTCATTTTCATAGCATTCGTACACTCGGAGCTCACATGCGATGGCTTGTCACAGAAAATACAAGGCTTCACGATGCTAGGCTTAGAAATATCATAAGTATTATTGTTACTACTACTAGAACTATCTACACGTGTCGTTAAGCAAGAGGCGGTAAATTTTGAAGAACTACTCTGACTATAAGCTAAATGAGATATTTTAATACGTTCCTCGCTCTCTACTTCTTGCTTAATGAAATTAAGAAGGTCATTTAAAGTGTCAGACTGATCCTTTTTACTAGATTGAGTTCGTTCCCAAATACGAAGCAGTTCTATGGGCATAGCGGACTCGACTAAAGGACGTAACATAGACGCGTATTTATCTGTAGTGACATTCAAACTATCTAAAGCATGCAATTGAGTTTTAAGTTTATCATATAATACTCCAATTGGCGTAGCACTCCCTCTTGATTGATCCAGAACTAGGGACAACAGCTCACGAACATATATTTCAATTAAAAGATCGTCACGACCATATCTTTCTTTTAGTTGTTTTATAGCTTTCTGATAATTAGCACTTGAAGGCGGAAAGCTTTCTACTAGTATTGCGGCAGGAGATCCTGGTTCCATCGATTGCAGTAGGTACTGGAACTTCATATTATTATCTATGCTGGAATCTTCATGGATCTTTTGGAACATCCCCCAGAAGCCTATCCACTTCTTCACATCACCATCATAACGAGGAAGCTGAAGCTTAGGAAGCCGCAAGATATTTTTTACAACGGCATCCTGGGCGCAACTCTCTTGAATTTCACTTCCAATATTACTTTTGCAACTGTTCGTAATATCAAATGCATTTTTATATTTCTTTTGCATCAAAAACCATTTATCATCATACTTCTCAATTGATATAATATCCTCTTCATATTCGCTTTCGTCTCTGTCTACCAAATCTATCCATATATCTAATACTTTATTGTTAATAGCAGACAACTTTTCATATTTGGCGGTAAGATTAGCGAAATTGATTTCGGAGGCATCTTTATCCTTTTTGACTAAAGATTCTTCTAATTTACTTACTGCGCTACTAAAGAATCTTCGGGCCAATTTTCTCTCCTCTATAGCTCTCTGCATATTGTATTATACTGCACGGTCGCCAGTTTATGTGATGGATAATATATTAATAAAATAATAAATTATAAAATCATATATTTTCTTATGTCATTAAATTTTAACTTTTTTTTTTTATTTATTTATTTGTGGCCAGCAATAATTATCATAGTCCACAACAGTTTGCATATAACAGAGGATTATACACAAATTATACTACATTTAATTCACATAAGTTGCGCTTCTCGTACCGGCAAATATGTTTAATATGACTTTTATATGTGTTACTTCTGCAGGAGCAATGTGCAGGTGACGAAATAAAAATATCTATCAAATAGGCTTTAGATTGTCATTTTTTTACACTTTAAAAATCGCTACACTTTAAAATAATTTTCGAATGGAAAATTAAAATAATATTTTTTGATATGGTTAATTCTATGATATGATTATGGTTAATCCTGACCTTATACTGTACAAGGTCAGGATTTGAGGAACAAACTATACTTAGATATATATTTCAATAGCAGTTCTCTGTAAAATAGGGGAAGATTTTAGAATAAATAAATACTGAATATTGTGTGATCAATTTTAGTAGAATCAAATATACAATTCGCTTTTAAAAATGATTTACTTTTTCATGGTTTCTATATCACACATGCATCAAGCTAATATATATCGCATAACCTAATTCTATTTTTACTGACTGAAATGGCGATTGAAATTTGAAACTATGATTGAAGTCTGGTAAGTGGTATAATAAATATTATCTCAGGACAATTCACACAGCGCCATGTAGTGCCACGCTGACCAAAGCTTGAGTTATTGGTACTAGACAACTAGCATAAATACATAGATAGATATATAGTGTCTTTTTTCTAAATACATACATAATATACATAGAAAACATCCAAACTGATACAAATAATCACACTCATGAATACAAATGTTTGAACCACGCGAGGAATCGAACCCGCCACCATCGGAAGTAGACGGTATGCTAAACCGTTAAGACAACCCAGGCCGTCAAAATACAAGATGGCTACCGGGAAGACCGCGTGAAGATAGAAATGAGAGTCTATCTCTCTCACATAGCAGTCATATTGTGCACATTTGTTTACTAAATTATAAAATCACATACTAATAAGTAAATACATCAAGGACGTGTATGTAAAATGAGTTAAACATCAACAAACTATCTTTAAAAGGTAATGAGCGGTTTACTATTCCAACGACCCCAAAACTTTATATTCCTGATTGACTTCTCCGGTGATCGAAACACTGCCACATTAAACTAAATGCCCAACGAATTCTAGGCTTTGCGTTATCTTCATCATGATATCGATAATTGACTTCAGCACTGACTACCCATCTGGTATAAGTCGTGATGGTATATCCATTATATTCCATGATAATTAATTTATTCTTATAACCTTATTACTAAATTATGAAATCGTATCAGTGCTATCAATCACAGTTCGTAAATGGTCATGTATCCACGTGACTATTTAAAACAAAATCGAACTTGAATATGTCAATTTAATTTTATCATTATAAAATTACATCTATTAGGCAAATTAAATGAACGAAGAGAAATAACAACACCAAACTTTTATCTATTTATTCATCAACATACATAATAATATCTACATTTGCACAAATAAAGTATATTAAATTAGAATCCCATCAGTTGGCGGTATTTAACAATGATGTAATACTTAGTCGTTTTCGATTTGTCCGACATTATGGACAGAACTTTGTGCCTTATAATAAACACCTATATTTAGATTTTCAACCAATGTTCTATTATATGGCATTCAGATAAACACCTATACTTAAGTTTTTATGGATATGATTTTATTAAATACAATAAATTAGCAAACAGGTAAGCAAACTAATATTTACAATTGGGAGTAACTAATTTGTAATTTTTAATGGTAGTTTTGATAGTAGGAAATATTGAAATATCTGATTACTTTCCATAAATACATAAAGTAAAAGAACTAAAGTAGTTTTGTACATAACTCTCATGCTTTTATACTGCAAATGACAATTTTATCAGAAAAGTGAAATATTTTGCCTCATTCTTTTTATAAAAAAGAATAAGAAGTTTTAAATTAATTTCTTTAACTTTAGGTTTATTAATTTATTGTATTGTGATATGAAACATTTAATCTAAAAACTATTGCAACACATGGAAAGTTAAATCAATGATAAAGCAGTATGTTTATGTACAATTATCTATGGGGCTCTTGACTTGACAAACCAATCTAATTGCCACAAAATTTATGTAAGCTCTCATGGAATGTTTAAGCTTTCCTTATAATGACTAAATACAACATTGCTTTGTTTTTATAATTGGAATGGCAAATTAGCTGGTAACACACCTGATGGCAAGTGGTAACTACATACATCATCTATATACATGAACAGCACTATGGACATATCATTAATATGTATGCCCACAATACTGTTCATGTATTGCCATTTTGCAACACTAAGATGTACCTGTAATTCCATTTCCTTATATCACTTTACAACTGAAACACAGCTCACGAACCTGCTTGGCGGCTGAAATATGTGAGACTGAGATACCCACACTGAAGACTTGACAGTCTCAGTTAAACTGTTGAGTAAACATCACCTACCTATTATTAATGTCTGTTAAAACATCTCAATTATTAGCACATTAGTTGAAATATACAATATGTATTTAGTCATATAAATTTGGATATTGTAATGTAAATATGTAGTTCAACAAACTCTAACATGGTTATACAGTTGAGTTAAAAACACTCCAAAACAATCAAAACCTGTTACAAATCTGATACCTTAGCACAAAATGCAGTAATGTAATAGAAGTCTAAATAACATCAATTTACAACTAGTTAATATGAAAGATATATTTTCAAATTACTTTATATATTAGTGCCAAGATCAGATTTTTTATACAATAGTTCATCAACATAAAAAAAAAGTACAGTACACATAGTATGTTGGTAACCAAACATACAAAATTCAATACTATAACAATATGGATTTTAAGCTTCGCTCCTGTTATATATTTTCATGGTTTTCACGCAAGCACTGTATATGTCAAGGTTTGGATCAAGGCTGGAGCGACCAAGTGCTATTGTACACTGCAAATAAAAAGTATTAATTATAGAATCAATACTAAAACATTTCATTGATAGCATTATATGATAATAACCACTATGTCACATGGCTATACCACACAAACTGTTAACATAAGAAAAAATATACATATAGTTACTATGAAATAAACATAATGTAAACTTAAAACTTAATAGTAATAAATAAATAATTATTATGTCCTAGACATGTATGTATATAAAGACTTGCAATATAAAAAATCTTAAGTCACATGATGCTCTAGAAGTCACTGTCAGTGTTAGTGATGTTATATGTAATGACATAACATTAATGGTCAAGTTTATAAATCATATTTAAAATATCAAATTCAATTCACTTTTATTACAACAATATAATGTCAAGTACCCATCCATTTGTTCATGTTAATACTAGAGACAAATATAACATATTAGTAAAGGAAAATATGACTCACTAGTAATTAAATTAAAATGAACATTGAAATATTCACATTTTTATAGCTAAATACAGCTGATGTAGGACTGCAATTTAGGCTGCAGTTAGTAGTCAGTCTATATAATGATAGAATTTAAACCAATAATCAAAACAGTGATATAACCTTAATGTTGATTACTGCAAACTTTTACAGATTATTTCAGATTCACACTGGAAAGGACTCCTCAAAGTTACATCTTAAAATTTTGATATATTCTGTTATTACAAACACATAATACAGTAAAATTATAAAGCACACATTGGGTAGGTATATTAAACGTACAAATAAATATTTCAATACTTACACTTAAATTCAAGTATATACTCCATCTTAAGTTACTGGTTGCCCATTTTGACTTTTGATGTCATGTATATACCAACAATGAGACCAAAAAGACCAATGGCTGATCCGAAAATTTCTACAATTAGAATCTTGACGAACAATGCAGCGTTCGCTGCATCAGCAAGAGCCGCACCGGACCCCACGATTCCGACGGCAATACCACAGAATAAGTTGACCAGGCCCACTGCCAGTCCGGCACCAAACATCACATATCCAGCCATCCAATTCTGTTGCCTGATAGTAATGTCAACCAAGGGCTCTGTATATTTCTCCAGCATACCAGACAATACAATGGCGGTGATCAACCCATAAATGGCAACGGCCTCGCAGAAGATGACGGAGATCAAATTCTTGGTCTTGATTCTTGGAGCTTTGACACCACCGCCAACTATGCTCACTCCGGTCGTGTGTATACCCATCGCTGCGCCGACTACTGATAAAGCGACGGCTAAGGCGATTCCCAACGTACCCCACATGTAGGGCGAAGTATTCTCCAGGAACCATCCAAAGCTAATCTGCTCACCCTTTCCATTGAGTAGATAGTAGAGCGAGAATATAGGAACAGCGAGCCCGACGAGCAGCACGAACAAGTAGGATAGGAAGTATCTCATCTTGAGATATTTATTGAACAAATTGGACTTGTTTTACTACCTAATCCCGAAAGGGAAGGCCTTTTTTCGCCCAATTTTTACCTTGACAGAAAACTCAAAACGAAGAAGTCTTGTGATCACAAGACGTCAGAGACAATTTTTAATGTTGCCATCAAAATTAATATGAATCATTAAATCATGGATCAATTACAGACAGTGTATATACCTAATTAACGGTCCCAAAAATAAATCTTTTATGGTTTTAGACCATAATCTATTGAAAGATATAAGCACTTTTTTATTGACTATAACTATACATATTAATACTAACAACTATTTCCATTATCTCCATTGTACAATTTATTTAGTAAATGTTGATCTTGTTATGTGCAAATAGACCTTTTTAAGTATGGTAAATTTTTAAATTTCTTTACTTAATGTCAACAGATGTAGATAAACTAAAAATTTTTTTATATTCAAAGTCGGTCTTTATTAATTTTGTCTACGCAAAATAAATATCATCCATATCATAAAATAGGTATCGTCGGTAGTCATTTGATTTTACCCATTGACAAATGAAAACATACTTATTTTGACAACAGCTGTAGTCAATTGTCACATTTGTCGTATTACATCTGTGGGTGGCAATCTTTTACCAATATTGACAAGCTGTATTGAGCTACCGTTTTGTATTATTTATTGAATTGTATTTTTATACAAATAACAAAACTGATGTACAGTGTTAAAAAGAGTACAATATTATTATTCAAACAAATATCGGTAGTGCCGTTGCTTCCAAACGTTTATTACATCAATTTTTAAGATGTGAAGTGAATAATTAATTTACTCTTACCTTTAGTGCGTAGGGTATGAGTTTCAAGGACGAAAGAAGATGGAATGAAAAAAGGATGAAGCCGGTGAAGTCATCGCAGAAAGATGTGGTCCGCATACGCCAGGTTCATCGCTCGGCACTCCTGTCTATATCTTTTTATCCTAACAGTTATATGCACTACTCTCACTGTTATTCCATTAGTTTGCCACGATCTCCCATCGTTTTCCGATCCTCTTGTCGGATTCGAAACTCGCGGTACCACTTTGGCACATCGGTTTATGGCATGGGAGAATTTAATATACGAGACCAGGCCATCGCGAAAATTGGCCGTAAACCCAAAAGAAATAGAAGATCAAATACGCATGAACCAAACATACTACAATAGAACTCGACAAGACAGACCCCGTTCTGGTCATAAAGGTAAAAACAAAGGCCACAAGAAAAAAAAGAAAACCAACTCTACCAGCACTGGCTTTGAGAAAACATTGTTTAACACTCTGGAATCTAACATTTCTAATAGTCATGTTCATTGGGGATTTGGAATAAACATGACTCATGAGAATGAAAATGCTGTTATTAACAAAGATCATATTCGTAAGCAATGGGTGTCTTTGAAAGAAATGAGACGAAAACCTGAAAAGCCTGTTCATCACAACTATGCATCTGGAACATGTGGTGCCCCTGTATTTGACTATGCCCATCTGGTTGTCACAAATACAGATAATACATCATTATTAACATTTGACAACATTGCCAAAATGTGCAAGTTACAATCATTACTTATAGTTATAGGTGGTAATGAATATTACAAAATATGTCAAAGGGTCTCAGACTCAAATAACATTTGTTGTCCATTATGGAGTGTGCCAAATTATATAGCTTTAATATCTGGCAAGAATTCATGTGAGAACTTAACTCGTGAGGATGTGAACAAAACTGTAACTATATTAAAAAAATGTGCTATGTACTTTCATAATTTTTCTCTAATGGCATCATGTGACTTAGATCGTTGTAGAGTTCCCAGATATTGTTCCCAGCATGATGCCGTTTACAACATGTTATTCTATTTGATAGACTCATATGCATTTTCTCCCTCTGATTATTCGCAAACATTTGTTAAAAACTCCATGATATTCTTGCCACTGCCATATAGCAGTACCTCATTACCTTATTATGAAAAATTGCAAAGTTCAAATTTATCTTATGATACACTTATTATACCAGCCATAGATTTTGGGCTAAAAAATGCACTTTTTGACTTATGGATAATTCAAGATACATGGTTAATAGGCTTAGGTGGTATTTTTGTATATTTATGTGTATGGTTCTATAGCAAATCTTTGATTCTGACTTTGCTGTTGTTTACAGCTATAACTTATTCTCTTGGTATTGCATACTTCTTGTATGTTTATGTGTTCAACTTGGAGTTTTTTCCTTTTATGAATTTGTTAGTAATAGTTATTGTGATAGGAATTGGAGCTGATGATGCTTTTTTGTATGTTAAAATTTGGAAAATGGTTAGTAAACAGCTTATGAGAGATAATATAGTAACACAAGAAAACTGTTTGACTGATATTAAAAATATTTCCAGTGCAGGTGAAACTATTTTGATACAAATACTTGAAGAAACATTAAAACATTCAATCCTGACAATGTTCATTACTACATTGACAACTGCAATTGCATTTTATGCCTCTTATGTAAGCTACATACCTGCTATAACTTGTTTTAGTGTGTTTGCAGGTACAGCAATTCTTGTAAACTTTTTTCTAATGATTAGTTGGTTACCTGTATCAGTATTTATAATTGATGTTAAATTGTCTATAAATAAAGGTAAATGTTTAAATAAGATATATAAATGTCTCAATGATGTTTGGGAAGATATCAGAGTTGTCTTAAATAGATTCATTATTACATGTGTAACAAAATTCCATGTCCTATTTGCTGTGTTATTATGTGCTGTAGGTATTTATAGTGTTGTTATAGTTTTCTTTTCTCCTGGGCTTCAATTGCCAGAATCAAAAGAATTTCAACTTTTTCAAACTTCTCATCCTTTCGAACGATATGATATAGAATATAGAGATAAGTTTTTGTTTGAAAGATTCGGTAAAGATATTGGTACTGGTAGCAAAATGCCTCTTAGATGGATATGGGGTATAAAAGCAATTGACAATGGTAATCACATGGATCCTTATTCGACGGGACATTTAGTATTTGATCATAAATTTTCTATATCAGATCCCAATTCCCAAAAATGGTTGCTGGGATTCTGTTCCAGAATAAAATCACAACCATTTTATCAACAAACTTTGGGTCCTCTGTTACCTAACTGCTTTATTGAAAGTTTTAAGATGTTTATGAGTAGACGTTGCATTGATGTTATTGATAAAATAAATAGAACTCCATGTTGTGAATCATCTCGATTTCCGTATAAGAAAGATGTATTTGATGTATGTATTATAAAAGCAATGGAATCATTGTACCAGACACCTCATGAAATTTTCATGCCAGGAGTTGCAGGACCTAAATTTCTTAGATCTGCTTCTCCTACTGTCGCAGCAATTGTAATAGAATTTGAAAGTGTTGTGCCGTATTCCATGTCTTATATGGCCATGAATGATTTCTTTCTTCAAGTAGAAAATTGGACACAGCATGAATTGAAATCTGCTCCACCAGGCATGACTTGCGGTTGGTTTCTCTCTGACCTCCAATTTTACGATCTGCAAATGACATTAGCTAGTGGAACTGTAATGGCTCTAATATTGTCTGCTAGTTTAGGATTTGTGGTTCTCATACCAGCTACTTTAAATTTCATTGTTAGTGTTTGTGCACTGTCTGCCATGATATTTTCATCTACTGTTACAATAGCTATTCTAGTTTTAAATGATTGGAAATTAAATATTTTAGAAAGTATAACTATTTCTACTTCGGCCGGATTAGCTGTGGATTTTAGTCTTCATTATGCTTTAAGTTATACTAATGCTATTGGTACAAAGTCAGCTAGAGTAAAGTATGCGCTTACGGCATCAGCTGGCCCCACGGCAGCAGCTGCATTGACTACAGGTTTTGCAGGAATATTTCTTCTACGCTCGAATCTTCTACCATACTCTCAAATAGGTATATTCCTAGCATTGATAATGTCCGTTAGCTGGGTATATGCGACCTTCTATCTTTGTTCATTACTATATATTTTCGGACGCAATTCTCCAAAAGAAACTCCTGTCGAAGACAGAAAATCGGTCTCGCGGGTTAGTTCCATATGTTCGGGTGTACCTAATCTAGAAAGTCACGAACTAGAGCATTTGGCTGATAGTAATCGCACAAATCTTACTCATTCCCGGAGCCATTCCAGTATCAGTGGTACAACAGTTGTTTTACATGACGATTATGACAACTCGCATACTAAAATTGATAAAAAGAGTAGTGATAGCAGTAATATAACTTGTAACACGGACTGAATGTTTAGATCTAGGTAGTCTTAAGTAGTGAATGAATCACGTTTCGAAACATTTTAAAGTATATTTTTGCAGTATTATTAATTAGGCAAGTTTTATAAATCGATCTCATGGCATTTATTTACTTAATTGAGCACTTTATTTTTTACATAATTTGTTAACAATAACACTGTTGTGATCTGTACTTAATATTGTTTTCTTTATTTATGTACTCAAAATGTATAGAAATGATTATTGTGACAATAATTATCGCATAAATACTTCACAATCGACAATACAAGATCTAAACGAGCTTAGCTTGAACACTGACCCTCTGTTAATTTTATTAATAGATTTAAGTTTTCGATGTTAAATGTAAGTCCAATGGATTTGGTATTAGTTCTGTAAGCAGTTTTAATGTTAACTAATAACAGTATTGTATAGTATCTAGTTTTGGTATATGATTTATTGTTACTCTTATTTTGTATCTACCTTATTTTTAATGTAGTAATGTTTTTATACAGTATTGTATATAAGTTATGAATATTTTTTGTCATTTCATTATTATGATGAAATTATTAAGTAGTATGAACTGTATTAGTAGATCCGTTGAAAGTACAACCTTACGTCCTCGTACCTTAAAAATACGTCACTCGCAATACCTAATGAGTATTAATCTGGATCTGGAATTGTAAAATATTGAGTATGCCTAAATTGTCTGTAACTCTGCACATAATTGGACTTGTCATGTATGTTCTTAATAAATTGTGAAACATGGAACTTAATAAAATGTAGATACCTACTAGGTGTTCTACATATAAGTATCTTGTTATACTTAATATTGTATATATTATTCAGCTACGTATCTGATCTGAAGGTAAACATGCAAATATAAATACTAGTAACTTAAGTATATTAATTTTTATCATTATAAATTTGCCTTAAGTTAATATCAATCACACACAACCGTTTCAATACATGACAATATATATTTTAACAAGTACGACATATGTGCACGCAACACCATAATTATCGTATAATCTTTTTTATAAACATGATGATAATATATTAAACATGACAATTATTTACTATAGTTTAAATCGCAGTTATAATTGTATTGTTTTACTTACAGTATTTTAGTTGGGTAGGTAGGTTAGAGTGGAAATAGTATTTTTGTGTTTGTATTTTATACACATTTTGGTGTCTAACTAATATGTTTTATATTTGTTTACCGATGTAATAAACTATCTATTTTCGATGAATGTTTGCTTATTCAAATTATCTCTATTTAAGTCTCCTAGATGATCTACTCGTACTTTCCTATATACATAAATGGTATATTATATACATAATTAACATATTATTATTTTCACAACTTACCGCATAATCCGTAAATTTTGGCAGAAAATTCAAAGAGAGTACACAAACTCATAGTATGAGAAATTCAAAGTTTTGCTGCGAATAGAATTTGATAGAACCGATACATGCATTTCTCCTACTCAGAATAATAGACGATTGATCGCTATAGCTCGAAAGACCAGCAAGTTAGAGTTGTAAACAGTAGGCTACGGTTTGAATAAACCAAAACTCTTGAAGCAAAATCATAAGTATGGAACCGCTACCATGTTACAGCTAGTTATGCTTTGAGCAACTCATTTCACTCTTTGGCTTTGAGTCTAAATATGTATACTTTGTTCATACATTTTTTTTATACTGCATCCTTTATTACTCGTACATAAATAAGGCAGATTAATGCAGCAGTCGTAATTAAAATACAGCGCGGAGAATATTATGATTTAGTATATTCCATACTTTGTACATCATAGCATATCAACCTACTACATGAATGTACAGATTGGTACAAATATTCCTTGTTACGAAGCGAACTATGGGCTCCTTATAGCATGCCTGCTACAGGATTGTTTTCGTAAACTGTTCACCTCTTTTTTGCATGAACATTTTGAAATCATTCGTACCATGACGTCCCATTTAAATACTATTACATTATTCGCTGCGTGGCTTAGCGGTATTCTATTGTGTAACTGAATATTTTTCTAGGTCTTTTCATCTTAAAGGTGGACAACGACACTTAATTTAGCTTAGAGCTAACTATAAGAAATAAGTATGTCAAACTCGATCTAGAAACGACAATTGGAAACGATATGGATGTATAGACGTAATTTCCTTTGCTTTCTACGCCATTAAAACTATAAGTCATAGTTGTCATTTAAAATCTTTGAAATATTCTAAACTTTAAAGCAACGGCATTGAATGCAATATTGCAAGACATAACATAATGTCATTGTGGTTTGACAATACTAGCCTTAGTATTGTCTTGACAGTTGTTTGTATTTTGTTCTATTTAATGCGTGATTCATTCCTTGATTTTCGCTTATAAATTAAAGAGAATTGTATTATATTTGTAATTTGTTAATAATTTGAGTATTTACTGTACAAAGCAATATGTTTTCAACTAATCCTAATTACACTAAACTCAAAACTCATTTGAGACTATCCATTAATCGTCTTAAACTACTGGAGAAGAAGAAAACAGAACTGACGCAGAAAGCTAGGAAGGAAATTGCTGAGTATATAGCAGCGGGTAAAAGTGAGCGAGCAAAGATTCGTGTGGAACACATAATCAGGTAATAAAAAAACTGTATTTTCTAAGGACAAGTTGATTAACCTTGAACATATCTATCAATTTTAGTCATCATCTATACGATGACTCAGCTAAGAAATCTAGTTCTTCCAAGTATCATATAATTGCTACTATTAAGAGAACTAGCTTGCTTTGTAGAACAGAATTGAAATAAATAGAGATATGATAATTTGTAATTAAATAGTGGTGTTTATACCAATATTGATGATTATCGATGTTAGTATCAAAAAAGAACATTTAGAATAATACAAACAATAACATTTGTTGATAAACTCAGTATAGCAAGTATTAAGATAATTAATTCAGGAGCTCCTATCAATAATCAATGGATCAATGCATCATTGGATTAACTTTAATATTTACTAAAGTAAATCCATTGTTCTTCATTAACTATTGTATATGTTTTTTAAAAAATTCTATGTTTTGTTATTTACTAATATACACACCACACACAACCTGGCTGCCCATAGCTATTTAATAAAAATTATAAAATATTGTTATAGATGGAATAAACAGATTATGTTCATCAGGGATATATTAAGGAGAACATCACTTTGTTCAAATGAGGATTTCATTTGAAAAAAGTGATGTGGTCCTAAATATTAATTAATGTTCAAAGATTACGATGTAGGAACATTGTAATAACCAATAATTGAACTTCAGACAACAATGACAAATTATTTTTAATTAACTTGAATTTTTGTGTGGTGCTGTTCTTCTACTAGTTGTCCAGTGTTACCATATGTTCAAGTTTCGTGATATTATTTCTTACCTGAGAAAAGTCATATGTGATATTTAAAAAATTGTAAAATATAAACATTTACAGAGAGGACTACATGGTGGAGGCAATGGAAATAGTGGAAATGTACTGTGATCTGATACTAGCAAGGTTTGGTCTTGTTACACAAATGAAGGAATTGGACGAGGGGCTAGCTGAAGCCATATCAAGTCTAATTTGGGTGGCACCTAGAATGCACACAGATGTTCAGGTATTTTACATTTATTGGAAACTAGGGCTTAGACTGGTGGCTTACTAGTTTACACAAGTTTTGTATATATTTAATATTATATATATTATGTTAAATATATGTCACTTCTGAATAATATAATTTATGATTGTAGTAATTTGAGAGTTTTGTTTCCTCATAACAATATCTATTTTTTCTCTTATAATATTGGTATAGAAGATAGATTCAAACATATCAACAGGTTATATATCATTACTAAATTTTGTTTGTACAAAATGACAATTTTTATAATGTGGCCTCATTATATATTTATATTGGAATTTAACAAGGTAGATTGGGAGGGTTTATGGTCATCAATAAGCTGAAGTGCTGCTGGCCATGATACTATTATTTTAGCTTAGTTCAAAGAAAAACAAAAGAAAATTACATGCAACTTTACATTAAATTATTATTAAATGTAAATAAAAAATTGCTACATAGCCAGGAACAGAACCTTATTGAACTAGTTATATATGTATTAATTTATTCCAGGAGTTAAAAGTTATATCTGACTTGTTTACTGCAAAATATGGCAAGATTTATGCTGATGCATGTAGAAATGAAAATGTGAATACAATTAGTGAGAAGCTGAAACATAAATTGTCAGTTCAAAGCCCTCCAAAAATACTGGTTGAGAAGTATTTGATTGAGATTGCTAAAAACTATAATGTCGAGTACACTCCTGATGAACAAGTTATGAGGGAAGAACAAGGTATGTATAAAATATTAATTCCTAAGGTTTGTGTACTGTCACTGATTACTTAATGTAATAATTTGGTGTGATAGTACAGTAATTATAAATGTTAGGTGCATATGGAATCTTAGCATAATAAAGCTGATTGTCTGTTAACAGGTCATGATGCAATGTTGATTGATATTAATGGTCCACCAATGCCTCCTGGCTTCATAGGCTACCCAAATCCGCCTATGCCTCGATTGCCTGATCTGCCACCTGTACAGCCCTTCAGCTATCCTACAGTAAGTTTATGTTTACATCATCTATTATAAAATATGTTTTTAATAATTAGAATGGTAAACAAGTTAACAATTTCGCTGATGGAAAGTGGCAAGCATTGCCTGTATATTAAACAGCACAGGCATCATCAGCCAATTTGAAATATTTTAAACTGTTTCGACATTTTTCTCATGCAGATCATTGGTAACATTAGCTTCCTTTACACCACATGTAACACGACTGTACAAAGTGTACCTCGGCATTTCCATCTATTCAATTTTTAAAACCTAAAATATTATTCGATTTGTTTATATTATACAGTCATATAAGGAATATGCTCACTATTTTTGGATATTATGCTTGGTTTAACTGTTCTTAAAATACGTATACTATTAATCTGTACCAAAATTTCAGAAACCATCTGGAGGTAGTGCAGGTGGATTTATCGCTACCCCTCCAGCTGCATATGGTGGACCAAGCCAACCTCCAATGGGCTACAATTTGCCGCCCGGCGTTGACTCTAAGAGCTTGAGCAATAGTTTTCTACAGGTATCACATTATTTCCTTATCAGCATGAGAACTGACTTGTTTGTGCTTAAACAATGATGCTATGCTTAGATATTTGTTGAATCATGTAAAATGTGTCTGAGACCAAAACCAAGTTCAAAAATATATAAGCTTTAAAGAAATGAAAGAAGCAAAGGTTTGAAGGACTGTAATTTAAGGAGAAGATAGGACTGATGGATGTGGTTAGAGAATGTCACGATAGGAGGACAGGTAAGTGGAAGAAACCAAGAGGGAATGTGGAATAAGAATTAGAATGCAGAAATCAAGGGTTCGCCTCGACGCGCCTCTCAGGCGCCGATCGGTGGAGGACGGACCTCTGGCCGTTGATATCCTTTGTTAGGTTGTTGCTGTCTCACGACGTGTTTTGAGATATTAAGTTCTGGGGTAGTTGAGTCGGCGGGACTCTCTAATATTGTGTCCGAATTTTCGTGATTTCCAATAGTGGTAAGTATACGGAGTTAGAAATGCGGCTTTTTTTACTTGTCGTCTCAATCCTTTGAAAATTTCTTTGAATTTTCTTGCCGTTGTCTCCTCCGAACAACACGGCAGAATTCGCACCTCAGATTTTACCGCGCATGTTCTTTTCTTTTCAATTTTCGAAATTGACATCGAGGTATGTTTTTTTGTATTATATAGCGTTAGTGTAACGAACGAAGTAACAAAAAAGTAGATATAAAAGTAAATTTCATTCCACACATGTGAAGAATTATATGATACTACGTTGCTCAGACACTTTTTGCGCTTAGTAATTATATATATACATAATTCCTTTATACTGCATCAACAATAATTATGATTTTAATGTTTTGTCTGTGGACTTTATAAAATTGATTTAGTTTATCAATTAATTTAATTTATTTATTATTAATATTTATGTATGTTTTATTTTAAAAGTTCCTTTCAGTGTAGATTTATAAAGACTATGAGAAATATAGTTTTATAAATTTATTCCTTCTGACAGATAAAATAGTATAAAATATAGAGATTAAGTGTTAAATTGATAGCATACTGGTGACAGTTTATTATCTTGCAAAATTGTTACTTTATCAACTTTATATAGTATAGAAATAAATAAACTGTTCTTACTAAGAATTTTCTCTAAAATATTGAGATATTATTATTATAATCAATAAATTTCTTATAATCCATTCCTCATGGTTATCACTTAATATTTTTAAACTGTTTTTTTTTTCGGAAAAGAAATTAATGAAAAGCAGAGGTGGTGTCTTATCGTTAGGACTACTTGTGAACAATACAAGTGGTATTGTCTTGATTACAAATATCAGCCGTGCATGCGAGCATATATACTTGCTACTAAACAAATTATTATAGCAAGTATGTGATCTGAAATGTACTTTTTTTATTTCTTAGAATTTTAGGAACATTTGTATGAACCTTGTTCTTTGTTTTTCTTTTTAAATTCATTAACCATTTTCTCTAAAATTGCAGGACGAAATGAGTAATCTCCCACCCGCTTATGACAGCATTAATCATGATTTGGTAATTGTTTATTTTTAATTTTTAAGTATACTTTTATGCACCCTGCTTCGAACCAAGTGTTGTTATGAGAAATGTGGTTTAGGTTTGGGTTAAATATTCTAATGGTACCAGACTGGACCACGAATGCACGTAATTTTGATACATGCACCTGTTTTAGAGTAGCTATTAAATAAATGTTGTTTGTAAATGTAAACATACTATAAAATATTCTAAAATGTATGTATTAAATATTCTGAAGTATGTCGGTCTAATCTATTCAGCCGCCAAGCAGCTTGTTTTGTAAGCTGTGCTTCGGCTATAGAGTGCAGATGAAGCTGTGAAATTACAGAATAAGAGTCATGACATCTTACTCCTCTAGAATGACAACTTCCGAGTGGTATCACAGGTGTCATAATGTAATTGCCAGTGACTATCAGATGGATTATTAGCTTTTTGATTTAAAAAGTAATAATTATTACTTTAATATTTTACAGACGGTAGACTTTTTGTACAAAGTAGTCCTCTGTTTACTTCTGCAAGCAAGCAGGTTACGAAATATGACAGTGAAAATACAGGCTATAGGGATAACACCTTAGTTTTTTTTTTGTTTATTAGAGTTTAAATACACAAACAAGTGCACATGGCGGACTTAACATGTTCAGAAATTTTCTACAATCCACCAAAGAGCCAAACAGTTATCTATGGCAATACATAAAGGTCCTTACTATAATGCTATTCATGTGTATAGGTGAACTTTGCGTCTTTACATTAAGTACGCCAACAGTTTGTTAGCTATTCTAGTTATATATTTTATATTGTAACAATTATTATAGGCTCATTTTATAATACAAACTTTTTTATTGCAGCCAGCCCATGTGCCAACACCACAGCCGCGGCCCAGAGTATTGCAAAATCCACACAATCCACAGAACCAATTCCCCGAGCTGCCGGAACTGCCTTCTGTGCCCTCCGACCTGGTGTTACCCTCAGTGCCTCACAGCAACAATTCCAACGCCAATGCTAACAATTCTAGTGCAGCCGACGAGATAGATTTCGAAGATCTGAACCGACGTTTCGAGGAGTTGAAGAAAAAAACATAAAATATAATTCTATTTAAAGGATATATATATACATAGAGTATGTATAGACTGTTGGTTTGCTGATAGCAAATTAACAACCGTAAAGAGTGTCTTAAGAGATAGTATTTACAAAACAGAATAATTTATCCCAAGAGACAATTTGGAAGAAAAATTAACGTTGCAACGTTATTTTTTTTAACAAAAGTGATTACTTCACTGATTTATTAGAATGTTCCAACAATATTTTGATTTTTCGATTGCCCCTGAAATAAGTTGGTTTCGCTTAATGTACCTATTATGGCTAATTCTGTATAAATAATGTAAAGAATTAAATCCATTTTACGATTTCTATAAGTCGCTTCGATAGAATAATGTTCTGTACGTTAGAAATAAAAATAATCAATATTTTTAAACCATTCTTTAACTCAAATATTTGATAATATGCTCAATTTTTGTAATAGTAAATGCTTTGGCAAATATCTGCACTATTTCTAGTTATTTAAATATTGCTAAAATATTATGTCATACAATGTCTTAGATTATATCCACATTGTAGAGTTATACAGACAACGACAGGACATAAAAAAAAATTTTAATAAGTTCACAATAATTAATTAATATTACAAAGTTATTGTTAACTTTTTAATGATATAAATATGCAACAAACAAATCCTTTTAAATCGAGAAGTGGATCTAGCTTTTATCATATATATCTAGTAATATAATTTATATCACGATATAAATATCTCCACGATAAGTAGCTTTAAAATGGATAATATGACCCTAGTCACAAATGAAATTAATAGCTATTGCAGCGATCACTTTTTGTAATGTTTCTTTTTTATGCGGTCTAATAACATTATTTCTTCTGAGAATCTTTATATTTATAAATATATTAGGAACCCTATTTATTTTAAGATTTATTGTATAAAAATAACATTGATTATACTTTTTACGTTATTGTATTGTTAGTCCTAATTGCACAGATATAGATTTAAGTAGATGCCACATGTTCCTTAGTAAATACTATTTTATGGCAAACCGATTCATAGATTCCGCTCAATGTTATCGCAACAAAGTATCAAGACAGGTATTAGTTATTTAGTGTAAGATCACAACATGAGTACTCTAGGGATTGTGCCTATACTTGTATTATTTCTGCCAATACTAGACACCCTTACATTAATTAACTTCTCGGCAGAAAAGATTTAAGTTCAGTGTAAAATCAGTTCGCAAAACACTCCGCGGCATGTAGTACTATGCAATAAACTTACTAATGTACAATAAATAGTACAATTATTCGACCTGTATACTCACTACCTACATAATACATTTAACAGCAAATTAAGTAGCGATAACATCGTGTTACAGAATAATTCTTTATTGTACACACACATTGGAAAAAAACATGTTCCTTTATGTAATGTTATTTTAAATAAGCGAACTACATGAACTTAACAGCTATATATCACTAGAGTTCTAAATGTAAGTCGAATGTAATAGAACAGATATAGCAGATTCAATAGCGGCATCTATTTATATCTCTGTCTACTCATGTTTATATATAAGAGATTTATTTTTATAAACTATATCAATTTTATATAAATAATAACATTATTTGGCAGATGCAATTTGGTTGCGAGTGGGGCCATGTTCACAAGCGAAATACAATTAAATGTTAATATATTGTTCAATAATAAGAGTATTTTTATTAATCATATAGATTGATAATTGATATCCTCTCCACTAGACGGTTATTTACTTGTTTGTTATTATGTAGTTGAAACTGATGCCTGTGCAGTAAGTATACATACTAATACTATATAGCAGGGGTTCAATGAGTTCATAAAATACATTTTTGGAACTATATTATAGTATTAATTTGTGAATGGTGTCTAAACCTAAACTAACAACTCTTTTCATTCGCCAGACATCGAATATATAGAAGGAATAAAGACACAAAAGAATACTGGTGTAATATTCAAATTACTAGGTATACAGAAACGAACAAAGGTCGTCTTTCGATTTTATTTTTGTCATATTACCTCACTTTACAGTTATCTATGATCTTCTATGTAATATAATAAGAATCATGTATGAATATAAAATGATGCATTTGCTTGCCTTGTCAATAGACGCTGGATATAAGTAGAGGATAAGATGAGGTCAGGTCAGTTAGCCAATCAAGGCGAATTAATCGCATAGACGTTAGTGTTCAGGAGGGGGAAAGGGGATTGTCAGTAACGTGAACTGATGATCTTATTGCTAGCAATGTACCATGTCAGGTTGACCTCCACGCGGTTCCCGCCGAAAACCATCGTGATAAATTTGTCACCTGACCTGACCTCATGCCCATCTTATCATCCTCTACTGGTGCCCCGCCAGCGTAAACTCAAACTGTTAGGTGTACAATGGTACACCCACGGGCACCTAACGGTTATCATCCACAAAAAAAGTTCAGGAAACATAAGTTATATAATAAAAATCATTCAATATATTACAATTTATAATTTATGCTATAAAATTTCGCTCATCATAATAAAGTATTAACGGTAATAACAGGAAGCAAATTAATAAATTAGGGTAAGCGCGCAATACGAAATTGTTGCCGCGCGGAAAAAAGTAGTTGCAACATAAAGTCGCGTTCAAATAATAGTAACTATGTAATATATATTTGACTTTAACATACACATTTAACAGCAAAGATGCCTGCGGTAGCGGCGATAAGTCTGTAACAAGTAACTTGTAATACATTAGTTGAAAGTTAACTGTAAGCGCAAGGCTAATAATGACGGCTGACAAACGATACGTTCTAATATTTATTTCAGAAAATATTCATGAGTTATTTTAAAACAAAATATTAAAAGATTTTTTCGGAATAATCATAATATCACCAACTATTTAACAGAATTATCCCATGTCTAAATTTTTATAGACAAGAGGATGCAGTTATGTATACCATATTGTGCCGTAGTGCGCGGGTAGCCTTATGTATTTTATTTGTAGGGTACTGACCACCTTAGATAGTCATTACATTACCTATAATCTGTTTTTATACTTGGCGTAAGTAACAATAGCAAGAATAAAGGAAATGTGTTAATTGATTACAATTTTTGCTTTATTTTTAAATTACTACCGGCTTACGGCAAGTATGAAGTACAAAATACAGATTATAAATGTTTATAAAGTAGGACTATTTATTAAATGACTTGTCATAACATCAATTCATTTTATTGCTTAAAACTTGACAGTGATGAAAAATTACGAGTATACAGTTAGTTTGTTACTCTTCATATAATTATACTCAATTACGAGAGACATAGTAATTATAAAATAATTTATCAAATTAACAGCCTTTATTCTCATTCATAATAATCTCAGAATTTGTTGAGAGCATGTAGATATTTTCTTTAGATTAGGATCATTGGTTGGAGTGCTATCTTTCTTTAGTCGATTGTGGACTGGCGTGTTTGACACGATTTTCGTTTGTATCTGGAGCTTATTAGGTGACTCGGCCAGCAGTGTACCTAGGGCTACTAGCCCTCTGTGAACCAAAACACATATCAATTAAAGGACTATACACACAATAAGTTTTTAAACGTTTTTTCTGGGGATTGTTTAGAGATTATGTAAAACGTACGTTTAGCATGATATTATTTATGTGCTTTCGATACATAGACACTTACAAATGTCTAAAGAGTCAGTTGATGATATAAACAATTATTATCGCATAAATATCGTAAATAATTCATTTCAGAATGTGTATAATTCTAAATAATAGTTTCTATACGTAATTAAATCGAAACAAAGTTAAAATATAAAAAATGGTGGGACAGAACCACCACATTCTGTACCACCATTTTTTATAGTTTAACTTTACGGATTTATTTAGTGGTTACTATAACAACTTACGTGGAAAATTCGTGATTTTGCATATTGGAAATCACAAATTTTCAACATAAGTCGATCCAACACAAAAAGTGTATTAATTTAATTTCCTACTAATTCTTCAGTGTTGAAAGCACCGTTAAAAACCATATTAATCAGATAGACGGTTGGTAAGCTCGCTTTCTACCACGTTAAAAGCTAAATATTATGCATTGAAGATAAATATAAATATATCCACTCTACATAGCATGTGATAAGATAATTACGTTATCAAATCACGATTAAATGGCTTGGCCTGATTATTTACTAGTGACTTATTGAAGTTGTATCTATTTTAATAACTTCACCTGAAATAGGCTTCGTTGTCTGTGAATTTACTAAGCAACTGTAGTGAGCACTCTGCTATGTCCACGCTGTCGATCTGCTGCGCTAATGCCACAGAGAGGTTCACTAGTAACGACGCCGCTGCGATCTACAAATCACATAAATAAGGTCATACAAACGTTCACTGGAAGAAAGAGGCCTTTTGGGAAAAAAATATGCCACAGTATCAATAAGTTCATTGTATGCCTTTATACAAAAATTAATTTTACAATAAAGTATTACAAACCTGTAAAATACGTAATAACTAGCTGTGCCCCCGGATTCACCCGTATGAAAGTAATACCCTGTGTTAATCTAATGTATAAGCTATATTACTGTAATGTCTCATCAAAAATCAGTCCAGTAGTTAGTTCTTTCCTCTAGATGGGTGTCATTTGTTTGTTATTAAATTAAAGAGTTTTATATATTTATATTGACATGGGTGTATTTCTATATATATTACATATTTACTTGTGTATTTGACTTGGAACTTATTCCCTACATAGCTTGGGACTATACTGTAAATTTAATAAGGTATTCATTTCTTTTTTACGAGAATAGGCCTGTTCTCTCTTATTATCCCATAAGACAGACAAGCTTGTCTATCGTAGGACAAAACAACGTTACGTTTACTCACCTGTGCGTTATTATTGAGCTTGTTGAGACATATGAGCGAGTGTAGGACACTCTCCCGCGCCGCTAACACCAGCATTTCACCGGGCAAGTCGCTAAATGCGTTTACTAGCACGCGCATACACAACATCTGATTAGGTGCTAGGTTGTCTGAAAGACATGACAAAGATTTTAAACCATACAATATACTATTTATTACATTGATTGAAGTCAATTAAAAAAAGTAGCTCTAAAATTGAGTTGGCTTATAAACTAACTTCGTCTACATCACACTTATTTGACAATTATCATTATATTTCGCCAAATTTACATAATTTATTCTAAATTTGTAGCATATGTGTTATTCTGATGTATAAGGTATATTACTGTAAACTTTCATTAAGATCGGTTCGGTAGTTTTTGCGTGACAGAATAACAAACATCATCCATACATACTCAACAACTTTTGTGTTTATAACATATTACTATGGATTATATATAGTATTTTTTTCTACTGGACTCATACATTAAAAATAGATTTTGAAATTAGTGTGTAGTCTTTTTTGTTTATTTATCTACAGACACTCATTTGCATATAGACTTAGATAATATTTAAAACACGATATTATGTCTTAACTCTGTGAATTTAGAAGAAAATGAACTTTCTAAAATTGTTATATTTTATACATTTAAATCTCATTTAAAAGATAGAGAGTTATATTTTTTAATTCGAATTGTACACTTGTTTATTTCATATACTTAGTTGTTATTTACCATAGTGCTAACAATATTTCTAACAATTCTTATACTGTATTGTTTAAAAAAGTGAGTTTATTTGGGAATTCAACTTTAATCAAAGTAAACTTAAAGTAGATTTTCCAAAATTCTTAAAATAAAAAGCCTGCAATACTATATTTGTATACTTATATAATTATTTATTTAGATAATTACCAGGTGCTAATAATGTCAGTAGGTATTTCACAAATGTCGGCCCGTAGGTAGTATCAAATAATTGTCCATTTATTTCTTTATTACGCACAGCTAATCTGGTTATATCCAATACAGGGAAGAGTATTTCTGAAATGAAAAATAAACCGTCCATATGTAAAAAAGAAATGCATTTTTAATTGATTTTATAGAAATGGGAAGAGGATTGTTGAACTTATTGCAACTAAAGTAACATCTCAGGTTGACCTCCACACAGTCCCCTTGGAAACCCCTTGCCACGATGGGCTAACTGACCTGACCTCATGTTCATCATTTCGCCACAAGCATATACCGTAGGCAGTATGCACCACTCCATAATATTACATTAAAAATACATTTTATATGAAATCATATATACCTTTTGGCCATTCTAACATTTTCTTTAATATTGTGATTGTTTCTGCACTGTAAGTGCTATTCTGAAAGGAAGTACACAATATTTCAGTATATTTATATTGCGCCAAGATAAAGTATTATTTACTATAAACAACATTAAAATTGTACCCATATAATGTATATTGAAACTTACCAATTCCCCTAGTTTGACGACATTTTCTAATTGTTGATCTGTCATTGCGTTTAGACCGTCACCGACTTTGCTATTGAATTCTTTTAGCTTTTCGTATATTGCTTTTAAATTGGCTTGATCGAATCTGTAAATCACAAACAATATACATAAAAAAAATGCTCACCAATACAAATAATTATAAACATGTATACAAAAAAATGTGTATAGCGTGCGAGAAACGAACGCAATAATTCAGTGCCTCACCATTTGATAGTTGGATGTTCAATATCAGCACAATACAAAAATCATATCTCTAGATATTAGTTATGTATCATAAGAGAAACATATTCCAGTATGCACAGTATCTATTTTTCAAGATACCCTCATATACGAACTAGATGGCGCTGTGTTAAATTTATTGCTATTTAATTAATTACCTTATATAAGAGTCGTGTGGTACGAGAGGCTTGTCATTGGAGGTAAATGCAGCGGCCGATGCTGCTGGCGTGGTGTACGCGCCGCCCCCGGTGAAAGGGTCCGGCGCCCCTGAGGTCCCTACAGTGCGCGCCCCCGCACCTGACCCTGGTACGTAGCGGGATTCACCAGTAAACGGATCTGCGAATCTGAATTAAGAGGAAGGGGATTGCTTTTAATGTATGATTCTGGAATCGAGCACTCGCCTGTGCTAACGGTTTACGCCTGCAGCGCACCAGTGGAGGATGATAAGATGAGGATGAGGCCAGTTAGCCCATGAGAAAGTCACCAGGAATTTATCTAGATGGTTTCCAGGGGGAACCGCGTTAAGGTCGACCTGAGACTTGGCATATTGCTAGTGATGGAGTAATTATAATAGCTCTCATTACTAACAATCCTTTCTACCTTTCTCCTTGGTAGGGGATTGTTAGTGAATAAAATTTTTCAAGAAGAGTTAATTAAGGATTCTTAAGTGTCAGCAACGCACAATTGACACCTTTGGTGTTACCACCATCGTCTATGTCAAATTTGGTGTTTCCTCCTAGAAATCATTATGATAAAATCTTGGTGAATTCGTCACGATGGTCTAACTGACCGGATCTCACGTTCATATCAGCTTGCACTGCTGCCCCGCCAGCGTAAACCAAATTAAGAGACAGCGTAAGATTAATCGAGTCTCCACTATGATATGAAAAGGTAACACTCACCCATTGCTCGATTGAGTCGGTAGCACATCTAGTTTAGCGTTTGTGATGATAAAATTTGCCACTTGTTCAAGATATACTTGAGGGAGATCATGTCTGTAATGAAATTGATTAGCTTTATAATTAAGTAGTCCGCAATAGTGGTTACAATGTTAAAAACTATATTTAATTTATGTTTTGTATTAAATAAAGTGGATGGATGAAAAACATGTGCATGTGGCAGAGATACGAATGATCAGATTTGTCTGAGCTAACCAGGAAGTTTCAAAGTTGCGCCAATAAAAACGAGGTAGTGGAGGTGGATAAAAAGGGAGAGGACGACCGAAAACAAGTCAGATAACAGAGAAACATATTATTTATAAATAAAAGGAGAGTAATCTTAGATATGAAGCCTGTAAGAGAGTAGTGGAAGATGGCATACTATGCCAACGCTAAATAATAGAATAAAGGTAATGATGACTGTGTAATACGATGAAATGCAATAAAATAATTTATTTGCGAAATATTGTTACAGTTGATAAGACGTTACATTAAAATATTATTTAACAGACATATTCACGATAAGAGGCATGGAACTTATATTAAAGTATTTATTTTATTCCAATATTATTGGATGCTGTAAAAAATATTAAACAACATCCAATTTTTCAGTTTGCGTTTCAACAATGCATTGCCATTTACATTTCTTGATGATGATTAAATGATTCACAAAGTGACTTACTTGTGAATAAATGCTTGTGCTGCGACCCACGGATCCTCTGTCTTGTTGTATGGCAGCTTGATAGCAGGCGCGCCGTCCTTGATGTCCACACTGAACACAAAGTCATACTCCTGAAAATGTTCAGTATACTTATTATTATTGAGCTATCTATTACATCCCAATAAAAGACACGTGTCCCTATAGCTGTAGGATATTAGCTCTAGAGTTTTCCAGTGTCTTATTTACCTATTATTTGTGGTTGAGCTATCAATTTTTTGTAATGTATATATATGTGTACCAATTAACTATAAAATACCATCGAGAATATTTAATTAAAAGTATTAATATATTTTATTTATTATTATGTATATAAATGAGTGTTACAAGGCCAGTTTAGGTACCATTGTGTACAGGTTTAGTCACTACTTGTTTTCATTGTCTCTCTTTTCTTTTTGTTACTCCATTTTGGTCAGGTTTGCTTTCAGAATTAATATTGAATAAAAAAATATAATATAAATATTTCTATCAATTGTCTTGTACCCATAACACAAGCTCTATTGCCTAACTTGGAACTAGATGGCGATGTATGACTTTTATAGAATTACTAATTAATTAAATTTACCGTTTTTTTCTTATTAAAATAAAATTAACCTAACTTAGGTTACCTTTATAAGATTACTCACTACTACTACTCCTTCCTTATAACATTAGCTACAAGTAAAAGTTTTGTCAAAATATATTCTATAGAACTTTAACCAGAACATTTACCACAAATATAAGTTATTTCAGAAATATATAACTACCTGTCCTTGATACATAGTTTTGCCTTCGCTAGCGGGATTTGCTCCCATAACATCTCCTATTTCATTCCATGTGTTCTCAGAGACACTCCATGAATAACATTTCACATTGGTACCACGCCGCACTAGTTTGGTCTGTCCATCTGATTTCCCAGGCTCTAATAGCACTTCTGGACCTGGTAATCAATTTCATTTTTGTACTTTGCATCTGGGGAGATCCAAGTCCACTTGTTGTTTTTCTTCTTAAAGATTGTGTTTAGTATCGTATTGTGCTCCATGGTATTCTGAAAAGATCAAATGAGTCAATGATTACAATTGTTTTACATTAGTAGATTGTGTATAAAGGCGAATGCATGGTGGCTGTTGTCTCTCTCATTTTAGCAGATAAGCAGCTTGCTTTGTTAAGATTGTCTAAGTTGAGATATATCAGTGAAAAAATACAGTGGAAGCAACCATGACATCTTAGACCTTAGAGACGGCAATAAATGAGGGATATCACATAATAAAATAATTTACATATCTGCATGGATTACAGAAATTTGGCAATTCTTACATACATTTTACTGCATGATTATATGTGCAACATTCTAAGAAAATGAATTACAAGTAATGTAGAATTTTTTAATTGTGTACTTTTATCTTTTACTTCAATGATTTTCTTTTTGTATTTAGAATAGCAAACAAGCTGATGGTAAGCGGTAACTATATCCTATATACATGAACTGTACATGTACTGCTATTTCAAACAACTAAGATGTCATACTACCGTAGCCTATAGTAGTTAGTTCATAAGAATAAACATACTCAGATAGTTTGTATCCACCAATTTCCTGCTGAGAGGCTGCTTGCATTTTGACAACATCTTCTTCAAATGCATTGAGGGTTGCTTCATCTGCATATCTAGCTGCGTCTGCTGTAAATACTCGTACTAGTCCATCGCTTGAACCTGTATACCAAATTATGGTGAAATTAATTACAGATTTATCTCTTGAATCTCTATCTATTAAAAAAACCGCTTCAAAATCCGTTGCGTAGTTTTATAGATTTAAGCATACATAGGAACGGATAGACAGCTACAGCGACTTTGTTTTATACTATGTTATGATGATATTATTATATTTCACATATGTAACATAAAGCCTAAAGTCAATGTATATAATAAAAAAAACATTTTTTACAGACTGCGCAATTACTCGATGTCAAAATAAAATTTATTCTTTCATACAAGCTACAAAATTTATCACTTTTGTCATGTTAATATTTTATAATTTATGATAAGGTGATTTCAGTAACATTTTATAACACAATCGGACACTGACATCAATAAATTATAATCATGTAATTATTTCTGCTTTGTTAGCAATATGACAAAGTATATTAGAATGAGTAATGTTTATAGTATATGTACTGCCGAAGCAAGTACAGAATGGGCAATTGATACATGTCATACCAAGCTTTATGCTTGTTTTGACTGTTAATTAACAATAAGAAAAATAGATTAAAACATGTGATTTTTTTATTTTTTACATTAAATAAATTTTCATTTTTTATTTTGTACTTTTTTCCACATGACCTGGTACCACCTAATCATGTAGCATTTAATTGCTAGGCTGATTACTGATTGTTGACTACTTTAGGACTTCACTATCATGTTATGTTGGTTTAGTACAAAAAAATATATTGCTCTCTGTTCTATAATTTGTTACAGTTGTAACTCATGCTATCATTCAGTTCTAAATGAGATATAGATTCTTATTAGATTCCCTTAAGGTGGATTTGAGATGTTTCTATTCTTATGATCATTATTTAACATCATTACATAGTATAAAACAAAGTCGCTGTCGCTATCTGTAATAGGGACAGATAACGACAGTGACTTTGTTTTATGCTATTTATGCTTAAATGTTTAAAACTATGCAACGGATTTGGAAGCGGTTTTTTTTAATAAAGTGATTCTAGAGGAAGGTTTATATATATTATAATACATATACACCCGTGTGAAGCCGGGGCGAGTAGCTAGTTCAACTAATGCAATAAATACTATATTTCTTTCCTTTTTTTTGTTTAAATCTAACAATACAATGAATTTGTATATGTGATAAAAAAGATATCATACCAGTAACAATATCACCATTATCGAGACAAGTGACACTCCACACAGAGTGTACAGGCAGTCGAATTTCACCAACACAATCTCCGGCGGACCACACTCTCACACTACCATCTTCACCACATGTTGCAAAACCACTTGTAAGAGCCGAGTTCAAACTGATGCTGTAACAGAAATTATATAGGTTGGTTTTTTTTTCACAATTGTATAATTGAAACAATTGCTATTAAGTATTAATAAAATTTTATGAATTATAATCTTGATAAAATTTGTATGAGGTTAAAAGAATGTCAAGAGAAACCATATCAAAAAAAGAATTATACAAACCAAAGACTTCTCTTTTTATTTATCTGCAATGGTAAGTACAGTGGGTTCTATACCTAACATATAGACTGAGAAAACTTTATTTATATATAACATAGATTTTAGTTTTTTATTCAGTGAAAATAAAGGTAGATTTGGTAATGTCCTCTGCATAAGTACCTAAGTCTCACCTGTTTCAGTTACCAAACAGTCTGCTTTGTAAGATGTGTTTCAATTGAAAGGTAAGAAATATAGATAAAGCAGTAAAATTACAGGATCAGTGGCTTCACACCTTAGTGTTCTGGATTGGCAATACATAATTGGTATTGCAGGTGTCACGTTATAACAAGATGTCTGTAGTGCTGTTGCATGTGTATAGGCATGGGCCATCAGCTTGTTTGCCATTCCCATCACATAAAAAGAAATGTTACACATACAAAATTCTGAAAATACAAACCTATATATATAATTTGAATGTCCATAATATGTGTTAAGACACTGTCCTTTGTTAGTCCAAAGTCTTATAGACGCATCATTAGAGCAACTAAGGAAAGTATCTTGATTTGCAACTGCCAGACCCCGCACACAATCTGAATGTCCTGAAAACATTACAAATTTATTATTAATATGGTTAAATGGGTTTTATATGGATTAATTTTATAGTAAATAAAAGTTTATTAATTCTCTCTTTCTCATTAAAACTATATTATTAACTAGCTGTACCAGCAATATCGTCCACATGGAATTTATGTCTAGTATACATTAGTAATATTAATGTCCAGGGTTGCCATAGACATGTAGCATGAGTGTTAAATCAAGGGACTGATGCCCATAACTATCTATATATTAAAATATTGATTGCAGACCGATATCATAGAAACACTGGCTCACTCATACTGTATGATGGACTCATGATTGCACTTGTATGTAAGCAGTGACTATTGCATGTAATTGAGTGTGTTTAAGTACTCATCTACTTACTTGTCATCTAAACACATACAAAATGCAAACCTCTAGACTTACGGTTAAATTGTTAACAGTAAGCTACACTGTCTACTGCATACACCTTCTTTATTATTGGGTTGGGATGGGTTGGTCTGGTCAAAGGAATAATGTTAGCATAACATGATCAGTTTATATCAGCAAATAGTATTCTACATGATATTAGAATATAAATGACTATATTATTTTTATTGTAGTAATAAATATTATCTACCTGTTAAAGTAGTGATTTCCACTGCCTCTTTATTCCAAAGTTTTATTGTTTTATCCGCAGATGCTGTAGCATAGGTGCTATTATGTAGTTCCACCACTGCCCATACTGCTGCTTGGTGACCCTTCAGGGTTATGGGAACTGCATTAGGATTATTTAAGTTCCAAATTTTTGCCGTACTATCCCAACTAGAGCTGTAAGTATTAAAATAGTCAATACAAATGTGTGTTTATCTACATTTTCCTAATATTTAAATGAAATTAATTAAATAACTCTTCATTATGAAAAGAGTCATAGAAAAAATATAAAATGTACAAAACATGTTATTACTATGAGCAATACATAAAGGTAACAATAGGCAGCCTTAATAATATGAAAATATAGTTAAAATGTTACTGATTAAAATTATTTTAAAGAACATATTATAGATTTTGTCACTTTAAAATAGGTAAAAACAGTAGATATAACTCATAGTAATTGCTCATAACATGTTATGTACTTGTGAAATAAATATAGCTAATTTGGGTCAAACCACACATAATCTAGAAAAATAGCTTCAGTTTTGTTGTCTTTAATTTTAATTATTTAAATTAGGTGAGCTATTGCTACATTCTGTAATAATAATTACATGTAAAAGCTAAAACGTAAGCATATATGTAAAAAAATGATTGTTACCTTAGTAGAACTCCTGAATTCAATCCTGGAACAACACTACAAACTGCATTCTCATGGCTTTCTAAAGTGAATTGAATCATTCCATCCTGAAGATTGTAGCCTAATATCGTGTTATCGTTGCTTCCTGTCACCACTAGACCTTCGTGGAATGCTTCACAAGGCGAAATCCAACATACACAAGATACAAAGTTCTTGTGACCTTTATAGGTGACTACATTAACGAAATCCTTTATTCTGTACAAGGAATAATGGATTATGATAGAAAGTATTTGAAATCATATTTTTTTAAAGTTATTGTTAATATTATTAAAAATATACTAACCCTTCGGGGTGCCACAACTTTGCTGTTCTATCCCGAGAAGCAGATAATATACAATTTTCTTTTGTTATGGTCACACACCGTACATCCATTGAATGGCCATTTAAAATTGCACTTAACTTATAATCTGGTATAGCCATTGCGAATTACAAATATTTGAAAATTATACACCAAATGGAAATTTCAGAAACAACTCAAAATACAATTGTTGCGGTAAAAAAGTTGTGAAATCATGTTGACTTGACTGATTGATTGACGTTCAGATCTTAATGTGATGTGAGTGACACGAAAACCACAGAACAATAACGTAATATGTGCTGAAATAAAAATAATTCTTTTATGAAACATCGTAGTTGGAGATTTTGTCTCCTTTCCACTTAGGTAGGGAAATACTTGAAGTTCGGAACAATAACAATTATTTCTTATATATTATTCCTATAAGTAGGGAAGTGAAACACAACGCCATTACCTGCATCAAAAATATTTTATTTAAAGCATTTACATAACGTACTTAGTAGTTTAGAAGAATCATACTGTTTTTCATTAGTACTAACTACAATTCATAAAATATATGTAAAAATAAGTGCTTGTAATTCTAACGTAATAAATTTATTTAACTGATTCGATGTAGATATTTGATAATAAATATATATGTTATATAATAAGTAATTTGAATATAACGTACAATTAATTTAATATAAGTTCTGAGATTCATCGTTACGGACCGATAATAATAGTAGAGTTAATATGTTAGATACAGCATTTTGATATACTTTGAAATATAATGGTTTTAGATGGTAGTATAACATTTATGATATTTATAGTCGAATTTCTGTCGTAACTCTATCAACTGGTACTGGAATACTGGAATAATTCTTCATAGAATTTCCTAACCCTCCGATTGAAAAATAAGCGAGACAGAAAACACAAACCTTCATATCGCCTAAAACTTAACCGAGTCTAAATAAATATAAACTTAAATTGCATCTTTTATTGTTAATAGAAATTGATAAACTTTCTGATAATTTACTCCAGTTTTTATTTACTATCTATTTTTATTATTACAGTTACAGTAATATAATTTTAATATTTATGAACGCAATAATAATTTCAAAAGTTCGGCATGGTTACCAATGTAATAACAAAATGGCGCTAATTTTAAATTTTTAATACACTACAGTTTAATTAATTGTTTAATAATTATTACAATAACTATTTTATAAGAAGAATAATATATAAGGACTTACATTTACTTCTCTTGATTATTATATTAACATTTTAGGAAAATACAGTATACTTTCTGCATTGCTTAAGGAGTACAATAACAGCATTTGTAACCATTTTATTTTGCTTAATGTCATTGTTATTATTCACTAATTACATTTTGTTTTAGAACAACGAAAATAATAGATATATAGAATTATACCAGAGTAATTATATATTTTTTGCATCCTATCCTTTGTCACATTGCGGCGCCAGTGTGACCGGTGGATTGAGCTATAGATACTCATCGTACATACACATACGTAGTGGAAAAATGGCGTCAACTGTGTGTGTTTCTAGTTGCCGACTCTTATCAAAATTAGAAATAAATCGTGTTTTGTGTTTATCACCAATATTTAGAGATTTGTCAAATAACCGGGTGAGTTTCTAATGTTTTCTGTGCTTTTGTGTTTTTATATGGTGGTATTTCATATAGAACCGTTGATTTTAGGACTTTCTTTCGCCCTGCACGTGTATATACAGTGAGTATACGCATATACTGCAGCTGTCAAACGTCATCTAATTTGTTTTTATTTTTGTTTTTACATTATGTACATTCTATATCACTTTAAAATTACTTTCTGTAAATTATATTGTTGACAATGGGTGCGTTCTGTAATATATAAAATAAAGTGTGAAAAGTAGTAAATAAATAAGTACTTCATAGTTAACAAATTAGGTAAATATTAAGACAAAAATATACATAATATTTATACATATGTAATTTGAGTATAAAGGAAAATTTTTGCTTTTTTATGAGTACTAAATAATTTTAATTTAAAAGTTATGAATTATTTCTTTTTAATCTTGGCTATTAATCATACAATTAACGGTAATTTAGTCATGACTGATAAGATGAGTAATAGTTGTCTCATATTCATAGCCTTTTCTAAATCTGGTTCTATATGATTTAATTAACTATATAATTTAATATTATTATATTTATAATATAAAAAAAATTTTTTTGGTTAGGGAACTAAAATTAATATCCTGTGTATTCATAATCAGTTTAGGTACAGATAATAAAGTAGGTACTATACTTTAGACATAATAGGCAAGTAGTAGTATTCTTGGAAATGATTGTTATAAAGGGAAGTAATAATAAAGTGGCATCATTTTGAAAACCAGTTATTATCCCACTGTTGGGCATACTACTATTACCATTTATTTCCTACTATATTATTAATTTGAACAGGTGGCTTTATATTTTGTTTTATTTTTAATTTATATTCTCAAAACAGTATATATGTAAGTTGTTATATAATTTGTTTTTTACTTTATCTAAGTATTAATAAGGAATTAAGCTAATTGTATTCTTATTGGCACTACACAGAGGTGGAATTACCTTACTTGTGGTATTTTTAGAAGAGGGTAAAAATTTAAATTCAGCATAATTTTCTATAATTAGTTATTATAGAAATATAAACTATTCATAGATTTAGAAAACATGATAGCGAACATGTTTTTAATTGTATTTGCAGTACCCTCATAATATTTATATGTAAGAAATTATGTAGGGTACCTTCTGTAATAAATGTTCTATTTCTTTGTTACATAGGTAATAAATAATTTTATTATGTAGGTAAAATGAAATATTTATTTTTCTAATAATAATTGTAATAAATGTTCCATAACGAGCAAAACAGAAATGTATGCAGTAATTATTAAAACCCTTTATAGAAATATCAAACACTGATGTTTTTTTTAATAACATTATTATATATTATACTTAATGTTAAATTGTAGTTTACTAGAGAATTATTATTTATTTGACATAAAATGCTGTACTCTTAATCTTTGTGATGATTTGATGAATGCAATAAGGTCAGAAATATATCATTATTTATTTAGTTCATTGCTCTCCACTAAATATCTAGGTAGGTAGATGTTGTGTTTATCACAATGTATACACAATGTTTACAAATAACTTTATGTTCACTAAGTTTACAGTTTTCAATACACCATCCAATAATTGCTTTATCTATTGCTATCTTGTTTACAGTATATTGTAAACAATAAATGTTATATAATTTAGTTAATTGTGATTTATAATGAATCATGGCGTTTTTGATAAGTTCTGCCTGTTACATTATTAGGTGGCGATGTTATGTACCTATTTAGGAATCCTGAAATATCTTTCGCCCATATTTTGTTAAAAGTAAATATCGTGTCGGTAGTAAATATAGCAACAACTTTATATATGTAGATCTATATTTGTTAAGCCTGAGACAAACTTCTTCCAAGGATTCACCGTGCGGGTGCCGGGTCCAACATGTAGCAGAGAGTCCAGCATGCACTTATCGGCAAAGGGGTCTCTTAAATCTACACCCGGGTTGGTTGTAGATTTAAGGGACCCCTTTGCCGACGTACGTCGTCACTCACCTTTACCGCTCGTTTTTCTCTCCCTACCCAGCAATTTCTGATAAGAGTTTGCTGGTACTGCTTTAGATACACGTTCTAATGTAAAAATAACTGCAGTTCTAGACAGACCAAGATCTAGAAGATTGTAGAGAGGTTTTGCTAGTATACGTATTGTATTCTCGCTTCTACTTCAACGGTATATAAATGAACCTCTAAATAATTAATATTTAATAAGTATGAGTATACGAATACATATCTAAACAAAATAAATAATATATAGATAATAAAATATTTAGGTATCTATACATACATAAATATATTCAGAAACATTTCAACCCAGGCGTACATTATCAAAGGATTATAATAATAAGTGCGTGATACATAGTTGCGGGATTAAGGACACCGCAAACTATATTATTAATGTTTGTCTCGGCATAAAAAAATATACAATATAATATACAATAATAACATTGGCAAGATTTGATAACGCATGTACAGAAACCAAGAAGTATATCAAGTTTTTGATGCTCCGATCCTAGGATCCTAGAGGAGTAATCCACTTTATTTCCTGAGTTTGTTATAAAATCTCATATTTGTAAGCGGCAGTCTGCCAAGTAAGCAGGGTTTTTATCTTTCGGCGTTCTCTGCCTATATCGTAGGAGACGTAATGTAAAGAATCCATACCTACTCATATTGTAAATTCGAAAACGCATCTGTCTGTTAGTGACAGTGCTGTCTTTATACAGCTAAACGGCGAACAGATCTTAATGAAGTTTAATATGAACTAAAATTGCATCACAAGGACAATACAGTAAATTTTATCTCAAGAGAGCAGACTAAGTGGCGGGTATAGCCAGTGCCGTATATATCTTATGCATAATTCTTTAATTAGCTTATTTAGGACACCTGTTATACCTACTAATCGAATCTCGCAGTTTCGTCTACTCAGGTTTCAATTATAATAGATTACTCATCATAAATTAACAGCCAACACAAATATCTTGTCTGTAGGTTGCCTAAAGCCTTTACAATTCCAACATAAAATTGAATAAACAAAACTTCATTGATTAAAATGCATCATGTCGCATAGGTTACACGCTGCGTGAAATATATATATATCTTATTATACCTACATGCATACTGTCTATGTTATTTTAAGATACCTAAGTAAAGATATTATGTTAAAATTGGCAGTCAAATCTTATTCAAAACTAATTGTATGCCCTGGCGTCGCACCGGTGTATGTATTATTGAAAAAAATGAGACCTGTTAATATTTCAAATTTGCCAATAATTTTCTTTGCATTCGGAGTTTTAATTCAAACCTTCACACGGTGTTTCTAATATTTTCTCTCGCAGGTACAAAGTATTGTCTTAAAAACTAAAGAATTAGACTGGTTGGAATTAGAAGGTATGAAAACGGAAAATGAAAACAATCATAGGAGAAAAGTAAAAAGTCACCACAACACAAGTGACACATGCTTATTACAAAAATAATAATTCTATAAAAAATAATAATATATAAAAAAGATAGAATTAGCCAGGGAGAGGCGTATATTACGAGGTAATGGAGATAATAGCCTCGTTGTCAACTAATGTACTAGCTGCTAGCCTGATCGACCACAACATGGTTCCCCTAAAATCTATTGTGGTTAATTTCTGGTGTAATCGCCACGACGGTTTAAATGATCTGAACTCATTATTCCTTATTCTAACATACTCTACTGATGATTCGCTAGTTTAAACCGCACACATAGGCGGGCCCACAATTCTATATATTCAATATTAAAAAAAAGAAAAAATGTATTTTCGAGTAGGTTACCTACATATATACAGCCATGTCGACGTGAAGTTCTATAGTGGTATATCAAGCAAGATACAAATCATTGTATTCATTCAAACATGTGGCACTAGGTAAATGGCCAGAAAAGTTTGTTATTAGGTTTTTGTCCTATCTCATTACGCGCTTCAAGCACGACGGATTTACTCAATCAGAAGTGGCCAAACAGATAAAAATAAATGTGTGACGATGGTCTCTTCGTATGTTACTCGAAAATAGATGTAACGTTGGTCGAAGTTTAGAAAAAAATGACAAACAAAACATGAAAAATGTCGTTACGGCTATTTGACTCCTACATAATATGGTTCATCTTTTACTGCTTTTATACAAATATTCTAAGGTGAGAGAATTTTGTTATGAGGAATTAATTTACTCTAGAAACACAAGTCATTTTAGAAATTGTTTCAATCTTTATCTAAAGATAAAGGTTTGGTTATTCCACGATGATATAGGCTATATCATATATTATGAAATGTATTATAATTAAATAACAAAGTTAAGTACTCGAGCGAAGCTGGGGCTGGTCACTAGTTTATTCATAAAAACGTTGAATAGATACGATTTTTTATTAATTTGATTGAATCACTGTAAATGGGTTTATTGGAGATTTTAGAAGTTATAAATAAGAAGACAAACGGCAAAATATTCTATTAATTATATTTTTTAAATTTGCGTTAAGTCATCGGAATCTTTTGTTATATAATTGAAATGGGAAACAAACCACATGATAACTGTCGCCTACATACATGAACAGCGCTGCGGCTGTTGCATCGTGTTTTCATGTGACAATCGTGATCTGCTCATGCTGCCATGTTGTCATGCCATTATACTTGATGGCTCATATACTGTAATTTTTCATTATCTCAACTTTTAAACGAAATACAGCTAACAAAGCAAGCTGTTTGGCGTCTGAAAAAGACAACAAAGGTCTTTTATAAAGTCGTATCTCGGTATAAATTCAGAATTTAAATATACATTGTCATTTACGGCTTTAGCTATTTTACTGTTATCTACCGTTTAGGTCAAGAATTTATGTTAGCGAGAAGTCCATTATATTATCTGTCTTTTAAGAGACAACTAAAGAATAAGAATTCATGAAGATAATAGTAATTTACCGTCTTTTACTGAGACAATATGTAAAACTAAAATTAAATGCATGAAACAAAATATTTCTTGGATCACAATAACACGGATTAAAAATAATGAGCACAAAAATGTAAATAATATTATTTAAATGATTACTAATAAGTATTTTTTATAATTATAACTAGCTGTGCCACGATTTCACCCGCATTAAAGTTCAATATAAAATATATTTTATGTGTAACTCTGATGCATAAGTTATATTACTGTAAAATTTCATCAAAATCCGTTCAGTAGTTATTGCATGAAAGAGTAACAAACATCTGTACTTCCAAACATTCGCGGTTAATAATAACATTAAGATTAAGATAATCTAATGTCTGTCAAATTTATTATATCACGTAGACGTCTAATTAAATGCATCGCCATGCTTACTCTATTAGCTTCTTTCATTTCCTATGACTGTAAATTTGGATAAGGATCTCAACTGAATAATATTATTCTGAACACATATGTCCTATAAATTTAAAGGTCGTGTGTACAATATATGTTCTACCAAGTTGTAGGTATAGGCTCTTGACCCCCATATCCTGTGTATAACTCGATTTGACTTCACCTCGTATGCTGACGAGTCAATCAAATGGAGTTACCTCAGTATAATTTCACTTGTTCTATACACTTGTATTATATATTGCTAACTGATGCCTGTGATGATATCTCTTCTGCATAGTAACAGTTATTCGTTACTCGTATAACTCTATTTTTCGATTAGATGAGTGAAAATAATTTCTCAAGTAATCGATAATGCTTACATGAGAAATTATTTTCTCATGAAACTTTTTACCCTGTTTTACCTTTTTGAAGTTTTGATTTCGTTTAGAAAATTAACCTTTAAGAGTCTCCAAGGTTTCATCTATATTTATAACAAAATTCGTGACAACTGAACGAACTGCTTTGAGCGTGAAAGTGTCACAAATAAACACACTTACGCATTTATCATATTAGTTATTTTATTTTATAAAAAATATCTTATGTTTCGATTAATTAAAACAAGCTTTCCGTAAAATTGATAACGTCTGCCAAATATCCAACAGAGTTATGTGTTTTATTTAAATAGTGACCCTGTGGTGAGCTGAACAATGATATATTTTGTATGAGAGGATGGTGGACCATAATTTACAAAAGTGGATAAATGCAGGTACTTGGAGAGGAACCTTGGTAAGATTATGTGCCATCTGTCGAATCGATGCTCTGAAAGCGACCTATAGACTTGAGTATAAAAAGGCATATAAAGTTATTGTATATAAAAGCAGGATTTATATATTAAGATAAAGCAAGTAGGGTTTTTGGTAGGGTTTTTAAACTAAAACTAAATAAATATTTTTTTCAGTGGTTACTACGTTCTTATATAACTGTTTTGCCTTTGTCTTGGCAAAAATCGATTTAGCTGTATGTGAAGTGTAAATGCCAATGTATACTTGGTAGTTCTTATATCCTCTGCATTACGCCTATATTTGTATAATATGTCACACGTACAAATTCTTCCTACGCTTTAGAGTTTATATGTGTGACATATAAATTATGAAGGGTAGGAAACGTTTCAGGCCATAAAATGGAAAACCTATAAAGTGAGTTATCAAGTTTTTCTCGCAGGCCACAGATTCAATATTTATTGAAGTGAAATAGGTAGGTTCTAACGTAATTGTTTATGTAACAGGAGTCATGGTGCCGACGGTGGCGGCCCGTCCGCCGCTCCTTCTTCACAAGTGTATGCGTGCACGGATCCAGAACTGCATCTACAAAAGTTGACCACGAAAAATCTGACGGTAAGTAGGTAAAAAAAACATGTGATATTTTTGACAAATATAATCATAATTTTTCGTAGCTAGTTATTAAACCATCACCAGGTTATAGTTAGGTTTGATCTGGAGTGTTACAAGACTTTATAATTTAAAAAGAATAAATCTAAAATTAAATTAAATATAATGACTAAGCTAAGTATTCATAACAGTAATATAATTACTAGCAATAATTTAATAGCGTTATTTGAATACAGATCACAATTTAAGTAAGCGAAGCTTATATTAACATTTTATTAATATTACTTTAGAGACTTATTGCTATTTAAACTATCGTAACAGGATTCTAAAACTTCAAATTCTTCAAATACCATTTCCCCAAATTTTCCCGGTGTGGTTTTTCCTTGTTCTAAATTTTCATTTACATAATAAAACTTTTTTTCAAAACTATGTGGGTCGGATGATGTTTTTTCTCCCGGTATTATAACTTTGCTAGTTTCTTGTTCCTGTTCATTTGAATTATCTTTCATCTCTATAGTAACTGTATCATATTCGTTGTGAGACGTGTCATTTTTCTGCATGCTAAAATCATTATTTAGTTTTACGTCATGTATTGTTTTTAATTTTTTTTTATCCTCTTCATGATCTTTATTTTCAAAAGGCGTTTTTACAATTCCTTTGCTGTAACTTTCCAATCTACAAATTTTATTTTTAACAGAGTTTTCATCATCACCCACTAGTGGGGGGTCGTCTATTTTAAATGGCTGCTTTCTAAATTTGTTACGGAGATTTTTATTGTCATCGGTTCCAGTTAATTCTAACCGACTACTGCAACTATTTGACTTTACCAATTTAAACTTAAATCCAGGGAAGCCTTCAGTACGTTTAGCATCTTGATTACTCATTGATTCTGATGACGATTTAAACAAACTACTCGATTGCTTTTCTGTCAGCATTTCTTTATGCTTATCAGCTATTAGACATGAGCATTTATTACCTCGGCATTTGGTTTGGCATGAGTAGCAGTCCCTACTGCAATTTTTTTGTAAACTCTTAATTTCTTCCATTATAGCCTTAGTCATAGGACTTACTGTAGAGCCGGTTTTTGAATTTAATACCTTTCCTCCATAGTACGTTATAGAAGTTCCGCATTCTCTTATTTTTCTTAATATATCTGGACTCACATATTGACTTTCACAACACAGATCTTGATTCATTGAATCACATAAATATTCATCACTTGAACTGTATACGTTATCCTTCAGATTCTTTTGTGAATAAGGGCTCAATCCATCAGTTTCATATTCATTATTAGAACTAAGATCTCCACTCGACACGCCGCTTGAAAGACTAGCGTTATCCCATTTTTTGTTACCGAAATTTGTATCAATTGTTAACTGACGAATTACTTTCTTTCTTCCACCCATTTTGTTTCCTTTAGATTCTTCATTTAAATTTCTGTAAGAAGTAGCTCTTCTTGTTAAACCAATAGATTCTTCAACTAATGGAGGATCTTGGCTCATAGGACTTTTCATTTTCAAAGTATCTTCGAAAAGATTTCTTACTTTTTTTACTGTATCTGGATTTGGTAGCTCTTCTTCTATTATTTCTTTATTCACTCTAATAGGATGGTAAAAAAAATGTCTGCGTATAGCATTTTTTGATTTATCAACCTGTCCTGAGTTGTTATCATTTCTCTTAAACAGCGTGGGTGGAATTTTACAAGTATCTGGATTTTGATTTTTCCTCGGTACTGGTTCCACTTTTGTTCTAACAGGCTCTATTATCACTATATTATTGTTGACTAAGAGTTCTTGAAAACTGTAATTTTGTAAATATTGCAGTAACCCATCAAATTGGGCTTCTTTTCGATAGTTTGCTATCATACTATTTTTAAATAGTTCTGATTTCATTACTTTATACCGAACATGGTCAAATTCATCACAACCTTTTTCGTAACTCTTGGCTTTTATTAGTGTAGCTTGAGTTTTTTGATTTTGGTTATCCTCACATGTTAATTCCACAATTTCTATTTCCGGCGTATCTCTACATTCTAATTCAGCAGGTTTTGGCCTTGGTTTGTCATAAGTTATTTCTTCAGGATTTTTCATAATTTTCTCTGTAGGTCTCTCTTCAATTTCAGAATCACTTTTTACTTTTTCCGTTTCGTCTTTCCATAGGTTTAACTTAGATTGACTTATTTTTCTTATACTATCTACAATTTTTACATTTTCTAGTGATTTAATAATACTTCCCACTGATAATTCAGGTGACGGCCAATTACCGTCGGTATTACTTTCCTTTCTATACGTATTTGTATTAGTTTCGTTGTTACTGTACATTGTTTCGTTTTGATCTATTTTAATATCTTGTTTAATATTTTCTTTTGATTCTGATCTTTTCTCTATAAGTCTTGACCAGTAATTTTTAACTGAATTTAATTTTTCTTGATACTCTATATCTGTTTTTATTGCATTATGTAATTTTTCTTTCGCTTCACTGCATTCCTCATGCTTATCTGTTGTTATTTCTGATTTTCTGACATTGTTTTGTGTTTCGTTTTCTTCTCTTATGTTATGTTTCTCTGTGTTAACTGGCGCATCTTGTTTTTTGTTTTTTGAATCTACAACTTGCAGAATTTGAGGTCGCGTCATATTCGTATTTGATTTTTTAAAGTTTATTACAGAGTAATCTTTACAACTTTTTAAATTATTATCTTTAATTATTAATTTGCGGGGTGGTTTTTCGAATTTATATTGAGCACAAGAAATTTTATCACTCGTATCCTTTTTGAGTTTTGGTATTGTGGTTTTGACCACCTTATTTAGTTTTATAGTTATAAAAGGATCTTTAGGAGTATAATAACTGGAAGTATCGACTGAGTTGTAACTTATGACCTCGTTTGTTATTTTATTAGCTGTTTTATTTTTTTCAAATGAATCCGGGTTTTTATTTATAAATTCTGCTGTAGAAGTTTCACTTATAATTTGTTTATTTAGTTGCGATTCTTCTGGTTTTGTGCTTGATTTATTTTGATTTTCACACGAATTTTGATTTAACGGTGGGTTAATAACTATGGTTTGATGACCACTCAATGGTACCAAAGCTATATTAGATTCAGCGGATACCTTGAATGATTGAACTCGAGATAACAGAGACTGAATATTATCTTCGTTCTGGGCAACTTGATTTATTTGCGTGTCCTTAGATTTATTGATGGTATTTTCTACGGTACTTGGACTTGGAATACGATTTATATCATCATCTACAGGATCTCGTTGTCGCAGTGAATAGTGCTTTTTGATCCCGTATCTTTTTTTTTCTTGTATTGAATTATTTATGTTGTCGTTTGATAACGATTTTATTCTATTGATTTCTGGCTTATATATAGAATTTGTTATTTTTAAACTTTCAGATTTCGTTATAAGTTTATTGTTGCGAATAGTTCCTTCTATTTCATTTATTTCTCTCTCATTTTGGTGGGTGTCTGAACTATAATAAATTGCGTCTTTATCATCCCGATTAGAACTTTCAACTGTTATGATAGAGTTCAAGTCGTCTTCTAGTCTTGCAAAACTGTTTATTATATCTGTATCTGAATATTGTGCAATACACGGAGTAATAATATGTTTTATGTTATTATCGCTATTGATTTGCGATTTATTTAACTGACCATAATTTTGATTGCCTTTGTTAGATAAAATTTCATGAAAATGCGTATGCGCTATTTCGTAGGTATTTTCACAAGGTACATCTTCTGGGTCTTCCTCGCGTAATTGCGCATCAATGCGTTCTGACTTTCTTAAGCATTTACTTATATTAATATCGGGTAAGGAGTAGTATTGATTTTCTATTAATGTTGTTACAAATGGCTCAGTTGTTATGTTTTTGGAAGAGGTACAGCTACTTCTTACAGAATGTCTATCGTTGTCTAAAAATGTATTACTGACGTAAATATCTTCAGGTTTATTTATATCATTAAATAAACTTCCACTTTTGCTTAGGAAGGAATCTCTTTTAATATCCGCGAAAGTTTGTTTTTTATTTACTTTTGTGTATATAGTATCACTTTCCCCGTTATGGTTTTCAGAATGTACAGTTCGTGAAGTGACAGATATATTCTCTTTAAATTGTGAATCGCAGTATTCATCAATTTTTTCAGCTAATGAATTAGCAAGATACTCTAATTTATGAGACTTATCAGCAGAAGAAGCAATTGAAATAGATATATATGACGTTATACTATCGGGAGGGCTCGATCTAATTTCATCGTTCTCAGAGGCTACTGAGTGTTCGTCTTGTTCAGTGTTAAGTACACTAGACTTATTTAATTCTTCAGTCCTATTTTCATTACCATTTGTTATAGTTTTGATAGATACTTCCGCATATGAATTTCTATCGTTAATGGTTTCAAGCTGACTTGAATGTTGTTCGTCCTTTTCACTATGTGCTATTGATAAGCTATCGTTTGTTAGAGATTTAAGAGTGTTATTTTTAGACCTTTGAGTGTCATCAATATCAGTATCATGATCATCAGTTGTTACATATAATTCTTTACTACAATTTGGGGATACAGCAGATCGCTCTGTTTCAGGAGAAGTATTATCCTTGTAATGTTTCCGATGTGCTTCGAAATTATAATGTTTCCTTACGTAGTTTGAGTCTAAACTATCGATTTCGCTCGGGTTGCGTGAGTGCCCGATGCTATCTTCGGAAAGATTCGTCTGTTTTGTTTCTTCGTTTAAATTAGGCCAACTCCCACTGACAGATCTAGTGCGATGGCTCCCGTTTCTTGATGGGGCGTCTTCTTTTTCGGACTTGTTACTTGATGGCTCTTGTTGAGTTTCACTATCTCTATGTCCGTTAATATCGCCAAAACATGAGGCAGTACTGTCAATGTAAATACTTTCTAAAACTTCTTCTTTCGTTTGGTATTTTGCACGTCCAGGTAACCTGAAAAATACAAGAGTAATAGTCTTCAGTCTTAGTACTTTATTATTATTAATAAATTTAAATAGTACTAATTAACATGACACTGATGAGTACTAAATATCATGGGAACATTTGATATGTTAAACAATTTGTAGAAATTTCGTAATAACATCGAAAATATTAATTATATTGTAATAATAACAGATAACGATCAATAAATATTTGTCAGTCAAATGTAAGCCAATCACATCATATCATGTATTATAAATACATAAATTATATAATATAATTAATTATACGCGGGTCTTCATAAACACTATCCAAATATATTTATTCACAAAAGCTTTATAATGAACGAAAATTAAAAATATAAATAGATAGATAGATATACCTATCATTTATTTGTTACTATCGTTTATTTGTTTGTTATAGTGACAAATTGCGTTTTTAATGAAATAACAAACGCATTTTGTCACAAATATTTTCAAAAATTGAATTCTCTAAAATATTGGTTATGTAATATCGTCCTTTAATTTGTGAACAAAACCATTTAATCATCGAAATATTACATTTAGATTATTATTATTTATATAAAAAAGAGGCGTATGGTATGTGTCATGTATTATAAATGATATGTAGCATTATGACGAAATTCATGTCTATATAACGAGGCACAATGATTAAGTTTGTTTTAAAATTTGATTAACCTAATCTTAACAGGACTACTCGAAGAGCAATAGCTTGCAAAAAGTAATAGTGAAATCGAGTCACTAGTGCTTGAATCAAGATTTGATTTAATATAACTTTATGTATATGATGAATAAAAAACACAGCGTGTAAAGAATAAGTATTGCGTATACTGCTAAAGGAAAAAAGGCTGCTAATAAAGGAAACTAATTACCTGAAAATATTGGAAAGGATATCATGTATTTCTTATATGACAAGCCCAGTTAACTAACAGGCCTTTTAATGTTGTACAACAATCTAATATTATCTGCAACATCATCATAATTGATTTTAAAATATGGAGGGAGATGCTTAAATAATTTAGATATTACCTGTCTTTGAAGCAAGGCTTGTCGAACAGGCGGGCACGCGGTATAAGTTGAGACCTTTTACTTTTGGCGTGATTTTGAATTTGAAGGTCAGTAAAGGTTTCTTCCCTTATTACCGCTAGACTTCTACTTCGCCTTAAATTAGAACCTTCAGGCTCTTTATGCTTGCACAGTCTTCCGTAGCTGCCGCTGAATTCGGTATCGGAGTTTGAGAATCGCTTCTGCAGCAATTCTTCCGCAGCTTTTGATCGTGTTAAATGTTGATAGAATTCGTCCTGTGGCAGTTGTACAGGAATTTTATAGTATTCAGCCAATTTGCTCTGATACTTTTCGTGTTTCTTGTTCTTACTCTCGCATGTATCTTTATCCTTGTCTTTGCTCTTGGACAGTTTCCTCTTTTTAGGACGTTCGTCTAAGCTTCTTTTTAACTCTAGGGAATTCCGCGGTCTGTCAAACTCTAGCGTTTCCGTAGGATTTTCAAAGTATTGGATATCACCGACGGTATTTGCCGCGGGCTTGTGCTCGTCCTGACTCGATTTCCTTTCGACAAGTTCTCGAAGGCGGCTTCTTGTGGAACTGCTATTAGACGTAACACTTTCGGGTCGTCTGTGTGGATATTCCAAGTTCGACGATGATCGTCTGAAGAGGCTTGTCTTTATAGAGCCGAAATCGTTATCGTCGTGACAAGAAGCCGCTGAGAAGTTCTGTGTTCTTATACGGTCAACGTGATTCTGGCTAGAATACGACGCGACCGAGTCCACCGAGTGCCTGAAACATAGATAAGATTAAGATGTAGGTTTTGCCGTTACGATAATATTGTTTGCTTAGTACATTATTTTGGTTGAATTGACTCATAGCTTTTAATATAGTCACATCGTTCAAATATTGATAAAGGACGTCAGTGTAATTTATCGCTCGACATAAGTCTTTGTAAAGCTGCTTGGGATTTGATGGTGCATGGAGATTTCTTTACGCTACTTAGGTGACGTGTCGCTCAGTGACTATTGGCGTTAGGCCAACGTCTGGCTATTTGATAACAGTGTTCTTGTCATATATGAAGACCTAAATTCAATGGTTCAATATATGTATTCGTTTAATGTAGTAAAAGGATAAACATAGTTGTTATTATATTCAAACTATAATTAGGAAGTAATCATAGCACCAATCATACTTTAATATTGCTATATTATATAATTTTACATTTTATGCTTTATACATTTTCCCTATAGCTAAAATTAATTAATAAGAGTAGAAGGATAATGTGTATTTCATAGTCTGCTAAATATTGTTTTGTTAGGTTGCAGACAGCGATCACAACTAAGTATTATTTTTCTTATTGCATATCTACAGTATAAAAAAATTACATGTCTAAATTTCATACATTAATAAATTTTGAGTTTTTAGTTTATTTCGTGAAGGCGAGTTTAGTAATTCTAATATTGAAGTCCGCAGTCAATGACATGCCTTCAAAATCTATTTGACACCATGCCAAAGTGTGTTTGTTTTAGTAATGAAGATCCGACGATTACTATACAATGAACTTTAAGAATTGAATATTGAAGTGAAATGCTAGATTCATATATCAATACCACATCTACAATACCGTACGTATAAATAAAGTACAGAAATTCCGTACATTTTACACATTCGTTGCTTCAGTTCATGTGTTTTAAAATTCAAATGTCTTCTAATTGTCATTTTATTTATGTAACTGAATGGCTAGCAAGCTGATGGGGATGTTACATGAATAGCATCCCAGACATACACATATTACGGCGTCCGTAGTATTCAACTCCGAAGGACTCTAAGGTCACGCTTCCATATCCTGTAATTGCACTGCTGATATGGCGATAAGGGAAAAGATACCTTCAATCCAAAATAGCTTACAAAGCAAGCTTTGGTTGCTGAATTAACTATATTGATTATAAAATCGTGCTGTAAAACGTACTGTACTAATTTATATATGTTTAGTTTATTTTATATGTTTAGTATAGACACGTCTACATATATATGTACTACATTACGACACTAGTTTTTCTCTGGTTAGAGTCGCGTTTATCCTCGGGATTGTCTATAAATATTCATAAGACTAAGACTAGGTCGTCGTAAGCCGCTTTATATATGTACGGCGTTTTTTAATATATTGTGTAGAGGTTAGTGGAAAATATCTTGAATAAATATTATGTAATAAATATACAGATATTAGACACCACAGGTTGAAGTAAAATTCACAAGTTATGGAATATTCCTGTTGATTTTTTTCTCTTTTTCTGTGTTATTGAAATGGCTAATAAACCGTTAGTTAATCTGATGCTGAAAAGTAACTGCCGCTAACATACATTAGCAGCAGCACGCATTACGTCATCATGAAATCCTGTGGAATCCTTATTGTATTGTCTTTCCGGAGGATTAAGGTGTTATGCCTTATTATCGTGTATTTTTATTGTCATATCTCATCCTCCAACCGGTTAAGGTAACATCTATATCGTTAAAATATAGCTTACAAATCAAGCTTAGCTGCAAAATTAGATGAGACAGAGGTCAAATTAAATTTTTAATTCACAACAGATTGGCTAAATATCATCTGAGAAAAAAATGTTTACCTGCTTTGTTGCTAAATCAATAAGTCAAGTATAAGTTTTTTTATATATTATTGGAATGGAATAAAAGCTGACGGCCACGGACATCACGTGATAATGTGACTCCTGTGATACTACACAGGTGTTGCTAGTCTGGAGGACTAAGATGTCATGCCTCATATCCTGTAATTCCACTACCATATCGATCCATTTACCACACTTTCTACGACTCTTTACAACGCAAGCTGACTTGTTACTGCTATAGGTGAGTTACTCATGCAGACGACTTTTTACGAAGTGAAGCTTTGTAAGTAGTACATAACTTCTATAGTTATGTTACGTAGGTAAGTAAGAAGAGTGGATGCCGTTGCCCAGCAGTAGATTACAAATTGGGCTATTAAAATATATACATCAAACTGTAGGATAAACAAAATGTTCAACTGCAAAGTGGTTTCAATTTACTTAAATACAATTTAAAAGCGATGCCAAATTTGATGAGTGCTAGTAAATTTTCATTATAACTTTTCGTACATTTTCAGGGCGTACGATATACTAACGGATGTTATACTCATAAAATATTAACGGGTTCCGTGTATTCCTCCGCTTAGCAATGAATGTTTCGCCATATTTCACCGAAAGCGTATACAAAACTAATAGTATTTGCAACTTAGTAAATTAGTTGTAGTCATTATTATTAGTACATTTATTGGTTTTTGTTCATGAACAAATTGGATTATATCTAGCTATTTCTAAATTAGAGTTGTGCAAACACATGGTTTTGATAAATTAGCTCATTTTCAAATTATTCATCTAGTTAGATATAATTTGTTCTACTGTAGACAAAAGAATATAACTAAAACAGTGCAAGTATGTTTGTAAAAGAGGGAGATCTATGATGAAACGAGATAAAAGGCACCGGTGTAGTCATAAATATTTTACTGACTAATGTTATATACAAAAGAGTTTTTAACAATGTTACTTTCAATAACAAGTTACAAAAAACAATCCAGTACTATTGTAAGTTATATACAAGTATCATATTGCCATAAGCACGTCCATTAAGGTTTCCCGCGCGTATCAAGTTCATATAGGCAAGAGTATCGGATACAAGAAGGCTTACAAAAAAACTGTATTCATAAAAATGAATATTCTCTAAAACTATGTCCTCGATATTAACGTGAACTTTCATGCAAAATTCGAATATGAACAATAATGGTTTCAGTCATACCACTGCCACCTAGTACCAAACTATTAAGAGTTTGTACTATAGATTCTATATATACTAAACTATTATATACTAAATAACTAATAGAAATTCTTAACTTTTTGTACTACGTGGAAATCGAATTCGTGACCATCAGAAGTGAGCAATACGTTAAACCGCTACTCCATCAAGATCGTCAGCATACTCAGTGTAAGAATACTTTATCTTCATGAAATGCACATCGGAATTGCATTGTGTAACATTTCCAACAACAAATCCTTTGATAAACCGAGTTTATTCCGTTGTCAGTTAAACTGTCGGCTCGAGTCGAAGTTGTTACGGCGCGACGCGAGGTTTTGATCACAGACATCGCAAAGATAACGTTCGCGACAACATATGTAAATTTATAGAGTTAAGATCTTATATTTCTAATAGATAAAGTCGAAAGAAATGTAATATTAAAACTTCTTATCTATTATCTGCTTAAAATAGTTGCACCATTTGACCTAAAATAATTACAGCCCTTGACCAGGGGTCGCCGTCGTCATCAAATGTGAAATTGTCTAGTTGTAATAGATATTAATAAATTTTCATTAAATTCATATTTTAACTGTGGATCCGATTTTTTATGATTATTATCTTTGGAAATAGAAGATCGAAATGGAGAAACGTGTATACGTTTTGGTGGATCATGGCGAACTTAATATACCTTACAACTACCCTAAACATGTTGAAAAAGTCACAGAACCACGAATAAATAAAGAATATACCTGAATTGGTTTTTAATGTGCTTTATTGATAACATAAGTAGGTACAGCAAATCAAAACAATTAAAATAAAATAATTTATACATTTAAGTCTATTATGATACAGGCTCTTATGATATGGTAAACTACCGTCAGTTCAGAGTGCTTTCCAGCTAAGAAGATCTAACAAGAAACTCAGCTCTTATTCGTTTCAAATGAACTTGTACATGATTTCAAAAACAGACTCTATTTTAAATTAAATTAGGGAAAATGTAGCGACTAACAGCAGAGTTAAGTATCATCTCATTTGAGTATAGGTATTTTACTGTCACCGCAATATGTGGTAACCGCAAACGGAGGCTGTTAATTAAAACAGTGTTTTCAATGTTCACTGACATGGCATACGAATTGGCAACGTAGTCAAAATGAATTAAATCATTCTGGTACTTTGAAATCACCTTACTTAATTACGAGGTACATAGCTTCGTTGCTTTTAATTATAATTATTACAATGCTTTGAAAGGAGAAATAGAATGAGGACAGGGTACTTTGATCATGCATTAAAAAAATCCAGAGAAATAAAAAAACAGAGAAAATAAATTACCTATTTTTAGAATATGACGCTCAAAAGAGAGCGAAAGTCCCGATACGAATAAATGATTTCGTGTTTGAATTCTTATTCAAACACTACTTTGAAAGCAACACTATTAGCGAGTAGAAAGATATATTCAGCAATGGGAATTTTCATGATGATGATGATAATACTTTAATCATATTTTAGTAAGTGATTATGGTCAATATTCAAAGCGGTAATAAAATTTATGTTTACATAAAAGCGGTCAATTTAACTAAATGCTTCCTTAAAGCTGAAGTGAACGTAAAATATTAACTACAGGTTGTAACTCTTCAGAATGAAATTTAAACTATACCACTTGACTATACTAATCATAACAGTATGAGTGTGCAGGTATTTAGTGTTGTATTATATTTGTCATTGAAATCATTATTAGTTAATTAAAAAGAATACCCGTAGTTTTTAATAGACAAAAGTACCTATATACTACACTATTCGTCGCTTTCTTATATATGTACTATACCTCAGATTTATTTTTTTATATGTACATATATATTGTACACAAATAAGTTTTAGATATTTATTAATAAAAAAAGATTGACAATAGCTTAGCTTAATCCTATAAGAATTATCTTCCAAATAAACAGTAGAGCTTACTTGCTCGCAATATTATGGCCAGCTAGAAATGAATGAATGAATAAATGGCCCTAAAATACGTATTAAATTATCACATCTATCACGCCGATTGTTCTTGAATCAGAAATCAAGATTACGATCACGTCTATGACTTTATCTAATGCAGTTGGATTCTCGATACATTCACAACTTTGTAGATGTGTTAAACGGAATTGCATTTAGGAATTGTATGGAGAGTTTCTTGTTTTTGTATAGAAGGTATTACGGAAAAGATAGGTAAAGACGTAGTTTGTAATGTATTACTAGCAACTGTAATAATCGTTAATACTTAAAAATGTCTTAGCGAACGTCTTTTCTAAACTATTGACTAGAAGATTGTGAACTTATTTTTTTGTATTTTATGTCTTCGTCTTTGTGTTCTTCAGTATTATTAGAGTACCCAGCACTCTACATATATTGTAGGTATACCAATTTGGTTGAATTCGAAATTAATGTAATTTCAAGCTCCTTACAAGGTAGGCAAAGAGTAGTACTTACAAAGATGTACTAAACTACTATATTTGAAAGAAATTACATAATCGCATATACAATGTACGTAGGCCACTGTAACCTTGCTCTCATCAATCTTTCCAGGATATGTGGATAACGTAAATGTAGTGCCTGGAACAAGCTTGTCTGTTATTAGCGGTGCAGATAGTCGACCATGATTGCTTCTTTCGGTTAAGCGATTCCGCTTGTAGTAACCTAAAGCGACTAAGACGAATTACGGTTTGTTTACCCGTATTTTGGGTTTGTTTATAGTATAAGATTGCTAGCACAAAAAAAGGCTTATATAATAATTCAGTTGTAGTATTTAGTGAATGCGTTGTAAGAGCATAAATTTTATTGTGTAAAATTTTTGTTAAGTTTTCCAATTAAGCTATTACTTATGTCTTATTATTTATTACCAGCGTTTTATTACTTCTTTAGCAACGGTTAAATATATTTGAATTTTAGATATCGGGTTAGGCCACGTTAAAGTTTATGATCCAGTTGTTTAATTACGGTCATTACGCTTGCTATTCGAACGAATTTGCATTTTGCCCTTAAAGGTGTGAAAGATGGGTACTCTTTGAGAGGATTCACCTCTATAGAAAATTTGTCTTCACTACTCTAAGAGTTAACATGAATTACAAAGCTTTATTGTTACATTGTATGACACAAATTTATGAGAGATTACGCATTTCTTGTCTTGTTGCCAAAACGCATGACATGTTTCCGATGCACTGACTGAATCTATTCATTAATATCATTGTTCTGTGGCTATGAATGTACCTTAATAGATATTCACTGTAAACAACGAGGTTTTATACGTTTAGGTTCATTGTATATGTAGTATACGAGTATATATAGATTTAAAAAAATATATAGACGGAATTTTAAAAAGTACAATTCTCTTGCCTAAAATCTTAATTCTGAAAGTATTTTGACACGATTGAAATAGGTTTTTCGTACAATATATTCCTGTTTTACTACACCACATTAAATGTGATAAATTACCTTCGATGTACCTACAGCCCCTAATGATCTCTATTTCTCGCCAGGTTTCTTACCGTTATTGCTAAAATTATGAAGACAAATGAGTTTAATAATAATAAGAAGTGGGGTACCGGATTATTAGAATACATCCAGTCTAACATTAAATAAATCTGCCACCAGGTTTATTTAATGTTAGACTGAAATTAGGTAATATGTTTTTGTCAAAAAAAATTAAGAAATACCGAACTGGTAAGTATATAAGCTTCAGTACCTCAGTGCCACAATACAGTAATCCTACTTTTGTTGAAGGGAAAAATCTGAAGGTTGTAAAAGATACTATCATATAGTAACAAAAATTCTAAAGTATTTGAACGTTCTAATATAAAATAAGTAATATGAATGGTTGACAGATTTGAACGAAATATTTAGAATATTGATTATGTTTTTTTTCTTATAATGTGTTTTTTATTTAATTAAATCGTCATTAGCAAAATCTCCGTTATATAATTCCCGCCCTAAATGAAAATAAATTTGAAATTTAGGTAAATATGCAATATAGAGTATATTATATTAAGATATAAGTTTGCATATTGTGTACTATTGATTTTATAAATTATTGTAAAAATTAGACTTTTTTTCCTATATTATGTAATGTAAACTATTTGGATAAGTGCCCAGTAAATCAATAAAGGTACGGAACCTAATAACACTTGGCACACATACTTATGTATAGGACTGTTCTATGTCTACGTGTTTTAGGGATGCTACATCTTCCAGAAACCCGAGAAGTGTAGATATATTGCAAGATTGTCTCACCACAATTGATTGCGAATTTTATTTAAAACATTAGCGTACCTTATGAATAAGAAGAAAATCAGTTATATTGAAAATTATTACTTTATAATAAATAAATATCAAAGTAAAAATAATTTCTGTCGCCTCTTTGTAATTTAGAAATTGGCAGTTATCTCCAGCACTATACGTACCATCTGGCAACCCTAGCGTGTTCTCTTAATTAAAACAGTTTGTTCGTGTCGCGTTCTTTGCCCACTCTTATTTTAGAAAGAGTAAAGATAGTCGTTTCGTACGTAATCCAATGTCAGACATTATTTTCGGATAGAAAACATATAAAACTCAGCCGAAAGCATAAATATAGTGTTAATTTATCGCTCTAAATTAAATGTGGTCATTCTGTACATGAAAGAGAACTTTGGCCTTTGTTTAATGTATTCTAGGTTTGCTTATACCTTTCTCTTTTGAATTAATAAACTATAGGTTTTAACAGGATTTCGAAGCGCACATTTTTTTATAACTATTTATTGATATTTATTTGTTAATATTTCAGAATACGCCTACTATCAATTTCTTTGGACGGTTTTTGTTTGCTTATTGTGCATTATATGTTTATTGATAGTCGCGTTATGCAATCATGCTCAGAGATGATACATCAGTATTAAATTGATGGCTGTCGTTTGTAACTACATTGGTGTCAAATTTTTGATGAATGCTCTATACATTTGTGTCATACTGTTGCTTTAAGTATTTATATTTAAATAGATTTGTTTGCCCCTCTCGCCGTGAAAACGTAAGAAATGCTCTAAACTTAGACGTTATATCTTTATTTATATTTGTTTCTTTCTTTGTTTGTTACTCCTTGGCCACTTTAACATCTCAATTAATCGTCATGGATAGGTCTATTAGTTGGTCGACTTCCGGGGAAAATCGTCCTGGAATCTATCTATATAGATATATCTACTTTAGATAATGCCTGGTAAATTTGTCACAATGAGACCTGATAAACTTATGCCATTACTCACTAAAAGCCTTAATAGTAGCACTATACCATCATCATCTATTAAATAAAAATCATTGTCGGTTGAAATAGTATACACGTAGAATTTGGGAGAAATAAGGACATATGGCACTTTATCTTGTACAATTGAGTAATTAGGTTTATGATGATCAATTTTTAGCGATTCTAAATTGACTCTGACTCAACTAAACCAAATGCTCTCGTCCCGTGCCAATTTGCCAGATTTTAACAAAAACAAGTACCAATTTAAAATTTACGTATATAAGAGGTATCAAATCCACCCACCTCGTAATGAGCAGCTGTAATAATATTAACTTATTTATTTATCTAATTTTGTGAATATACCTATCATTAAGTAAATTGGCAAAAAAAAAAGTAAATGCAATATTCTATACTCCTTTGTCTTGTTTATTTAGGTAATGTTCATGAATACTTTAGTAAATGCCCCTATGTATGTGTATACACCGCCATTGAAAGAATTTCATGCCGGAATTTTTATTTGTATTTCTCGAAATGTGTTTCAATTTGCGAAATTGTTCAACCAGGGAGAGAAATTTGATTCCCAGGGTACTTTGAGCATTGAACGGGTAAAACGTTGTCTACGAGGATGCATGTATTGAATGAATAATTTCTGATATTCAAATCGGACTAGGAATATACTCTGGACGTAGCGTTGGCGATGCATCAAAATTCTCTACTTGATTTTGTTTTGAACTAAATATCGGATCTAGTTGTATGTATTGAAATTCCTTCCTTGTGATAGGGGTACTAGACTACTGATACACATAAATACATAGATATATATATTTTGTAAATACATATATAATATAGGTATAATACATAGAAAACACCCTGACCGATACAAAGAGTCCTACTCATTAATATAAATGTTTGGACAATGCGAGGAATCTAATTCGAGACCATAAGAAGTAAAGCGGTGTGCTTAACCGTTAGACCACTGAGGCCGTAAATACATATTATAATTGAGCGGATTAGATATTTCTTTAATATAATTGCAATGGCAAACAAACTGGCGGCCCGTTACCACAGCATTACAACCTACTATCTGAGTAAGTGGTAATCGTTCTATATACTGACATGTAGAACAGTACTATGAAATCACGGTATCAAAACTGCTTAGCGGTTGAATTAGTAAACAGAGGTACCCAGATAACTTTTTATAAAGTCTACTCCTTTGAATGATCGCGTTGAATGAAGCTGCTCACATAATTATGACCGAACTTCACTTGGTATTGTCGTTTGATCTTCAAATCTTGTGGTTTATATCAAAGTGAACAAAGCCGTGGTATAAACCTAGTTGGAGTCGTGGTATAAACTTAGTAATATATGAATACAAATGCGATACATATTTCCACAATCGGCATAACTGACCGCCGCAAAACGCATGACTTTTTTATAGGTACGCATATCCGTTCAGCCGCTTTCTTCCGGCCGTGACACCCCACTTGTTAACTGTGCTGACTACATATTTATTCAATTTACACTGTGTTGTTGTAATAATGGAATGTAATAAACGTACAGGTGTAAAATAACTTCAATAATATGCAGTAATCATTCGTCTAGTTTTCAACTGACTGCGACGAAGAAAGTTTTCAATTTAGGCGAGTTTTTTTAGTATATGTTATCCGATTATCATAACTGAATGAAGTTTATAGAGAAATAAATCTGTAATGGCATAGTAATCAATCAATGAATCAATATCATAATAGTAATCAGTATCAATCGAATGATGTAGTGAGTTAATATACTTCTTTCAATTGTCGTGACTTTGTTTCACGGACCATTCTAATATTTGTATTAATAACTATAAATACATGTGTATAAACAATGTATATTATGTCTATATTTACCATATAGTTGTTATTTCTATCATTTAATACTGTAATTAAAGTTCTGCTTATTTTGATTTTGTGTGATATAACAGTTATTTATATAATCATATTTATTTGTCGAGATCATTACGTACAATTAAAATAAAGTCATGGTTGACAAATATTATTTAACCTAAATGCCAGCGTATTAGTGTGTTTTTGAATATAATTATTTTTAAGTACTTGCGAAATTAAGTAATGCAATCAATTATCGCTGCGCAATTATAAAATGACAAGCCAAGTGCCACTTAAATGTCATATTTGATTTTCGAAACTGGTATTAATTATGTACAAATTTGCTGCGAATCATAGTGCATTTGCATATGAATATTGACATTATATGATAGTGTGGCTTCGGTGGCCTAGTGGTTTAGGACACCGCCTTTTTTCCGATGGTTGAGGGTTCGATTCCTCGGACTGTATAGACATTTGTTTTCATATTGTTTGTCTGGTATGGGTGATTTCTTTGTATATTATGTATGCATTTACAAAAAATATATATCTACGTATTTACAAGATTTGCTTAGCTTAGGATTAGATGGCACTGTGTAACACACACAGTCCAGAATTCTTATTATATGGTAGTGTAATATTTATCTTAATTAAACTTAAAACTTATACCATTAAGGTAACAGCGGTGTTAAGTTATATCGTTACTTTAATTAGTGTTTCACCAGTTTGGTGGATTTTGTGTACAGTAAATACATTTTATTTATGATATGATAATAATAATATCCTCGTATATGTACACTGCAACATCTTGTCTCAAGTTAAGCAGAGCTGTGTTAACGGGTACTAGATAATCGATAAAAATACTCAAGATATATATATTTTTTTTAAATACATACATAATTGTACATAGCAAACACCCAGATCGATATAAACAATCATATTCATGAATACAAATGTTTGTACCCGTGACCAACGGAAGTAAAACGGTGTACTGTATCGCTGTACCACCGAAGTCGTCATAAGCAAATATCTAACATGTTGTATTTTATTGTCAATAAGTACCTTTGTGTCTAAATTTATATTCTGACTGACTTCCCGGTGAAGAATAAATTGATAATTGATAACAAACAAAAAAAAACTGAGAGCGGCGCTACAGTAGGCGCATTACCTGCCATGTTGGATTCAAACGTATAATACAATAACGTATGTACATAGATAATGTAATTGACTTTTACAACATCTTCGGAATGAAACACACATTGACTCATTATAGTCATATTCCTAAATAGCATACTCCTTATGCTTGTTTGTTTAGTTTTTTCCGTTGAAATTATGATATTACTGGATATTATGAGTCAGGCTCATCATTTTAATGTTGCAAGCCGACAATGCTCTGTGAATGCTACCTATTATATATTTGCATGAACTAGATAGAAATAGAAGCAGCATTTATCTTAATTTGTATGAAATTTACTTATACATTAGCAAGTACTTGATGTAATGTTAAAAGCCATTAATAATTAGCAAAGCCACTAGTAATTTTTCTTATTTAAATGAAATAGTAAACAAGCTGACGGTCCACTTAATACTAAATGGTAAGTGAACACCATCGCTTATGTACATGAACAGCAACACGGACATCCACTCGTGGGTTGCCATATCTCCGTACCTTGTATTATTACTACCTTATTTCACCTTTACACTGATCGTACTGCAAGCTTTTTATATATATTATATGTGACTTCATACAATGAACGTAAATTATAGGAATTCTAAAAAGTTTACTTTAAATTAGGAGCTAGGAAACTAAGTGTCACTCAAAAACGCGTAAACAGATATATATATATAGTTATACAGGTTCTAGCTGTTTCACTAAATTTAACATGTATAAGCTATATTACTGTAAAGTTTCATCAAAATCCGTTCAGTAGTTTGGCGTGAAAGAGTAACAAACGTCCATCCATACTCACAAACTTTCGCGTTTATAATATTATTAAGATGATATTGTGACGAGTACTTCATATCTGCGATCGTCACGCCTGTTTGCCACACTTGTCGTATAAAAAGCATCACGTTATTGTAATTTAATATTCAATTACCTGTAATGGAGGTTGATTACAGGTCGGTTTATAAATGTTTTTTCTATTCTCGCTCCCAAGGAGATCAAATAAAAATAAAAAAAATGTTTCGTTCTTAATATGCTTATGTAATATGTATGCCAAAGCCTGTATTATTCAATAGCCACGTCAATTTATTAACATAAGTCGTTTAGTAGTTTTTGCATGAAAGAGTAACAAACATCAATTCATCTATTCATTCATACACACAAACTTCTGAATTTATAATATTAATAAGATATGTATATGTCAGATATGGTAAGACCAAGCGGAAATCCATTAATAATAATAGAAAAAGGTGCTTATTAAAACTCGTAATATTTATGCGTGTTGCTAAAATGCGAAATTTCAGTAGGTATCAGTCTATCTTAGAATTTCCATGGTTCTTGACAACAAGTTAATGCATTAAATATTCCATGAATAATCAAGTCTGATGGACTAAACGGACGTTCAATAATTTCAAAAACAAAAATAAATATGACGAAGCAGATCGTTTTAATGAAAACACCGCTCGTCGTGATTGGTGAATAAATATTTGTAGACGGAGCTATCAAGCGGTTTTTATACGTGAATAATGAATTAAATTAAATTAAAATATTCTCCTGTGTTTTTACAAAGGGAGTGCATGTTCAATTCGATCGTATTTTCATTGTGTGTTTTTTTTGTTACTAGCTGTGTCCCCGATTTTACACACGTGAAATTTATAGCCTATATTCTGATCTCTAAGCTATATTAGTGTAAAGTTTTATTAAAATCCTTTCAGTAGTTTTGCGTGAAAGAGTAACAAACATCCATTCATACTCACAAACTTTCGCGATTATAATACATATTAATAAGATCACCAATTCTGTTCTGTCTTTGATTTTTTTATAATCTCAAGGATTTTTTCTACTTTTGTTCTTTTGTTCACATGGTCATGATTAAGTCTATTATGGCAAAGCCTTAAGGTTATATTTTAGATGTTTATACTATATTTTCGATATAGCGCCTATATTAATAATCTGATTTAGATTGACGTTCCGTGTCAATGGATTTTTTAGATTATGTTATGCTTACTATCAAAAGTAAAAAAAAACTTTTTGTGTGTTATTATAATTTTTGACGAAACGGCAAATAAATTGAAATGCATTGAACTGTTTAAATAAATAATTATGTATAAATTAATTTGCCCGCATCACTGGTTTATGCGATATCACGATTGCCGCGCAAGTTCACAATCGTGTTAAGGTCGACATAAAAAGGTTTGCGCAATGTTTATTTTTTTAATTCCAAAAATCAGGCAATATCCTTGCAACAGCACTACGAGACCCATTGAACTACAGCAGGCTTAAAAGACATCATGCATGGGATTTTATTCGCTAATGAGAAACATTAAAGTAAAGTGAGACAGTTTCCACACTGGAGGTGCAGTTCTCACCAATCCAACAGAGTCCCACAACAAATCTGCTAAAGGCTTGGTGAGCCGATTGCAAGATATGGATATGAAAAAAATTCAGGCAAATGCAAAAAAGTATGTCGTAAAAGTAAGGCGATTGTTTTTATCGTCAAGGATGGGCGCGGTGGCTTTTTTATTTATTTACAAACGTTTGATAACGATGGAACATCGTTAATTTTATAACTTAAAAACAGACAATTGATAAAAATCCTTTGTGAATACAACGTAGCCGACTGAAATTAACAAACCACTTGAAATAACCTTCCATATGTGTTAATTTCTCACGAACACCATATTGCATATGCTTTCGATATAGCAGTTTATACAATTATTTAGATATAGATAAATAATTGTGATTAGCGAATTCACATATCGTTTAACGAAAGCGTGAGTAAGCCAAGGCCTTCAATAATACATCAATAAATGGTCACGAATATTTGGCGTCAGTAACGCGTCAGAGCGTTAATTCATTTTTTTTATTTTAGTTGTTCCGCTACTAAAAATAGTCAGTATGTATTTTTTAAATACAGGTTGAAGCTGCTGTTTGACTCTGGTTTTAACTTTACTATTGGTTTATAATATTGGCATCATATGAATTAAATTAATTTATCAAAACAAAATAGGTATCCTAGAAAAGATTTTAATATATTTTGATAATATTAAATATGGTTGTTACCCGTTACCCAATGCATTAAAATTGTTATACAAAAATTGAAACTTGATATTTTTATAATACTGCGACTGCATAGAAATTTACTCATTAACGGAGGGCTTGTCCGAATTCTACGAGGATGATGATGATGTCCTAGTACCTTCTATAGAAAATTAAAAATCTCGTTTGTACCTAGTACCTGGCATCTCTGCTATTGAGTTCGTATTGCCGTTTTTACGCTTCACAAGTTATATTCTACATCCTATATCTACACTATATGTTTGACAGGCCATGTGAAACGCGTCGCAATGTGAGAGTGATCAGAAACGAATATTATATGAAAATATATATTGTATATTAAAAATCGGGACAATGACCTCTCTCCAGTACTTTCGTGAGGATGCGGGAGAGCAAGGTGTGAAATGTGAAGGGTTCATTTTATGGACCTCACTTATAAAAATATCTTATATCGAGTTATACCGAGGACTATAATATTGGTTTGGAGAGTGGTTTTAGATGAGCTTTCACTCTAGTACCCTTAGATTTTGGAATGAACTGCCTCCCGAGGTTTGCATGGGATTTTTCAAGGTTCGGCAATGCACACGTGACACTCTTGGTGATTCAGGCATTTTCGGTACCGTTTATCATCAGATGAGCCATATGCTTTTTGCCAATGTGATAAAGAATATGGCGTGCACAAAACGCTGAAAGGTCCTGAGTGATTTTGAATTTGAATTTATATAGGCGACGATTAGCATTTATCATCAGGTGGGTCATGAATGCTCATACTAATGACTGAAGAATAAAGAAGGACGGACGAATGAAGGACGGTAACTTGCAATTCCAATTAAATAAAAAAATATTAAGCTCCACAAGATATCGTAAGTAAGTTAATAAGTTCTTTATTGATATCGACAGCGTGTCAATAGTTTTATAAATTGTTATATTGGTAAGTATTTGATTATCTATTAAGGGCCTTATTGGACGTTATATATTTAACTGATAATATTGTAGACTATCTAAAATAAATATTTAAAGCTTTATTATTTTATTGACTCGATAAAGGATATCGTATGTTATATTTGACCGATATATCTAGTTACAATTTACAATGAGGTTGATGTTTTACTATTATTTATTTAATATAATTAACATTAAACAATAATATTAGACATTTCCAAACCTCTACTAGAATGTATCTTCGTAAATTTTAAACTTTTTAATTAATAAGTATGCGATATAATAATTAGATTATGCGTTGATACTTATCCACAAATAAATATTATAATTGAAAAAATAAACAGGAAAAATAAATAATTCTGTGTTCAAATTCACAAACAAAATGTGCTGTATTTTGTTTATGAATTTAACGCATAATCTAATTATTATATCGCATACTTATTAATTAAAAATTACAATTTTGGAAAATTAACTTCAAGACTAGAATGGAAAGTTGATTTTGCAAACTTTATAATTTTTGAGTTAATGCATTTTAGTATTAAGCGTTTTGTATTGTCATTGACATTTTGTATTTAATTTAAGTTTCAATTAGTATTGGTGAGTTAACTCGAGTCCTCAGAACCTAGACACTATTATGATTATTATCTTAGAAGTTCACGGCCAAATTATATACGAGTTTTGCCTTCACTCACTGGCGTCATGTCTCTAGTAGAGAAATCAATATGTATGTCTGTAAACATGTACACTCAGATTCGTGTGTAACAAATTCATTATTTGTTTGATTAACTAATATATGCAGTGTTGCATAAATAATGAGTATGTATTTATTTATATTATTTGAAATTATTGTATCTAATACATTTAAATCTTCTCATTATTATTTTGTAATACATTAAACATTTATAATATTTGCATGCCTCCTGAGTGAGATGCGAATATTAGTAAACTATGTTATTGTAAGACCTACACAGTAAAGAAAATAATGTACCTATGAGCACATTCATTATGTATATAACTTAAATAAAAATATCTGTTGACTTTTGTAATGAGGATAATAAGATAAGCATCAAGTCTGGTCAGTTAGCCCATTTAGAAGAAATCATGAATTAACTACGACGATTGTGAGGACCTGATATGATAGTAATTAGGACACTAGTTCCCATTACGAATAAACCCTACCTCGCCTTTTTAGAGGTATCTAAAAAGTCTAATATAATATATGCGATTCGTGTGTGTATGTTTCACTCGGATATATGCTGATAAAGTTAGGTAAAACAATAAGTAAGTAAAGTTTTGCTGAAAACTTTATCTCTAACATAGATAAAAAACCAAATATAGAAATGTCTCACGTTTTTATGTATATAGATTGTAGAATTAAATACAAATAAATAAGAATTTTTATAATGTAAAAATACGTTGACATTTTTAATTGTTCGTTGTCAATGTATTTTTATACCAAAAGTCTCGATCAAAGGACACATACTAAGATAGAATATTTTGTTATGAAAGAATGTTAGTAAAAATATTCTAAATACGAAAATACAATGACTATAACGATGAAAATTTTAGCATACCACTCAACTGAAACCCTTTGAAATATTACAAAGCTAAAATAGTTTCGGGCTCTGGTTGTTACAGACATTACTGAAAATATATTTGCGAAAATATTTTATAATATTAAATAAATTGTCTATTTTTATTATATTTTTTTGTAACTGGAATGGTAAACAAGCTGATGGTTTGTGTAATGGTAACTAGCGCCTATATATAAGAACATGACTGCAGATATCACGTTATCATTTGATGGTAACATGTGTTACTTTCATATCCTATAATTTTACTGCGTTATCTCACCCGAACCCGAACTATTAAATAAAGCTAGCAGTTATGGTGGTTGAAAAAACCAGGAAAGAGGAACCACCTCTGTGTGTGTTTGGATGTTTCTTTAGGTTTATAAAGATTACCATATTATTTTAAATTTCTGTGTGATATCTTTATCTATAACTTTTGCATTGAAATAGTACTAAATAAAATTAGAATGACCTACATAAGAGTATGCTTATTTTAGTTAGCATTACTTTGTCTCACATCTTGCAAAGCCTATTCCACTACGAAATTGGTAGAGGTCGATAATCGAAATAGATTCTATATTTAAATTCGATAGTTTCCTTGAAGCGGAAAATTGGAACTACGTCATTTCGGACCTATTTCATTGTGAGATAGTGAAAATTCTGAAGGATGTCACGTGAATAGCAGACGTTGTTTCCCACCAAGACCATTACTCGAGTCTTTTGTTATAGGAATAATGTAAAATACATTTTATTATGATAATGGGGGTATATTGTCTTTGTTTATGCTTTAAGAGCAGATACTAGTAGTTTGGATAACGTTTGCTTTGTGCAAGTGACACGTATGACTGTTATAATAATATGATCTTTAAAATTCACCATCTAACGAAAACAATATGAATTCTATAAGATTATAAATAAAGATAAGAATACATTCTTATTTTTATTAATAAAATTTATATTTTCGGCGATTATTAAAGTAATGTAACTATTACTTTAAAATTGCAATAAATTGATTTAAAATTTATATATTACCAGCATAAATTGTTTTTACTCATAGACAAGTTCAAAAAGAATACTTGTTCGTTTTTCTTTGTTGAATAAGTTTTCCGAATGAGCGTTAGAATAAAAAATGTATCAAAATAGTACGTTTATTTGAGTAAAGAATATTTTTATTACTATTTAATTATATTACAAAGAGTTGGAACTTGCTAACCAGCTGTTACTGCCAACTTTTATTACTTTTCTTGCATAACAATGTAACAGGGAGAGGTTTAAATGCAATATATGTGTCGTGTCGTATGCGAGGAATAAGATTATTTCTTGTGTCTGTTTAAATCTCTTGTATCGTATACTTTTAAATCAAATGAAAAATAGGAGGAGATTCTCATTTTTTGTTTTACAGAGTACCTGTTTGTTAATAAATTTACATTGTCATGATTACTTATAAAATCAGGTATTGGAATGCAACGTGCTAATTGTCACGAGTGAATAGAAGAGGATGTCCTAAACAGAGATGGCTGAAATGTGTGAAAGAAGATATACATAACGAGATGACTGCATACCGGCGTAATGTTTTTCTCATCCATTTATCCCTGATGAATTACAATAGTCTTGTGTCTACACTTATAATACTGTTGTCCACAGTCGGACCCCTCCATTATTAGCTCTCCAGATAATATAGATTTAAGTTAAGTGTAAGGTCAGTCCACGTTACGACTCCGAATTGAATGTACGCGTTACTGATAAGCAACATATAGCACACTATCAAATAAACTTACTAATGTACAATAAATAGTACAATTATTCTACCTCTATACTTACTACCTACATACTACAATAAACAAATAAATTATGTAGTCACACCTCATCATATCATATACAACACTACAGTGGTGAGGGGATAACCACCGCGCTACAGTCTGTAATCCAGTACATTAACGATTCTAATCAAAGCATGTCTAAGTGACATTAGCTGCTTCTTTCGCGCAAAAACAACGATGAATTTATCGATAGGCAGTATATCGATGCGTTTTGTATTTGTAATTCGAAATAAGACAGCTTGCTGCCGCATTTAGCGGTATAAGTACAAGAGTAATGATGCGTGAATGATTTGTAATGCTCCATGGAATCATCTGATCTATAAAATCGGTGACTGTTACGTTGAAGGTTGTTGTTGTTGTTTGTTGATGTATTGTGATTTGGGAGATGTAGGTAGTTGCATCTTCGTATTATCATAAAACAAACACGTACTATAAGGAAGCACTTGAGACTGTTTTAAAGTAAATCCCTTGCAAACTCAAATGTAATATATTTTTTTATTTATTAATCTATCTACTAGGGATATATTATATGAACCTTGAATGTTTCCTTTGTGTATTTCAGTTGCTATTAAACTCTGATTTTTATAATTAAACGATTTCGATTTATTGGATTTTGTTAAAAGAAAATTATTTTATTAACGAAATTATATATCTAATAAAAAAATATCATATTAATTCATAATATAATTATATATAATATTGTATCCTTTATAAAAAAATATTTTGATATTGAGACATACAGACGCCGACGGTGCATTTTCTAATAATTATTTAGTGATAAGTAAAATATAATACGATTTCGATATTATCGTTAGGGATATCCTGTAGGGCAACTTAATTTGCATAAGTAGTGGACAACTTTCATTTAGTGCATGCAATGTGTCACGATTCCAGTATAAGTAAAATGAGACACACTATGTTGTAATACACTAAGGCAGTTATTACGCTATCATATATAAGATTAGCTGAAATCGGTTTAACAATTCCAAAATGACTGACATAGTAAATGAAAGTGAACAAGTCTTGTACTTCCTAAGATGGAAATTTTGAAATATTGAAGGTTTTACATATTGAATTTATAGGTATATTAATTCTGAAGGACTGAATGGGAAATAGAAATAAATATTGTTATTCAAATAATCTCAATTTAAACACATTTTAATAGTCCTAATTTTTTATACTAGTTACTACTCATTCGGAAATCAGAATCTTCACAAGAAGATAACTCTTTTAAATAAATGTTCTTCAACATTACATATTTAAAATTTTGTTTGAATACAAATTGCCAAGCAGCTAAATCAACAATATAAATAAAATAATAGTTGCTTGAGGAAATAAAATAAATTATTTATAGTTATTAGACTAGTATCTACAAGTAACTGAAGTACCAGAAAGCGTTCATGAATATGATCACTGGGTTTCGGTTTGGTAATATTCAATATATTCTAACTTTACGGCAAACTCCTTCCGGGTATATAGGATTACATTAATAGGATATTAATGTAATCCTATATACCCGGATTAATAGTTTATACATTATTCATACTAATTTTGTTAGAAAAATATTATTTTTAACATGAAACGTTCGATAGCTTATTTTGTATCAGGAGTTACAACTTTCCTCACTTACAACCTTCTAAAGTCTTTATACCGTGTTACAGTGAAAGATAACATGTATATTTATAATTAAATTACATGTACGATTACACCATTTTTTTATTATAAAATCTCCTAAGAACAATAACTAAACTTACTATTATTCTAAGGTAATGTCCAATCAATAAATGAAATACATTATTTTGTCTGTATGAAACTCCTATCAATTGTTGCTATTAAGACACTTCTTTTTTTTCCTCTTCTTTTGGCTCCGGCAGTTTGTGTTGCCATTAGCCATAAAACACTTCTTAAAAACAATGTTATGCTTTTCGACAGTATTGCTGTGGAAACTTTGTCTCGATTTTCTTATTTTGTACCGACTAATTTGAACACACGATTTCTTTCACGGCAGAAATGGCATTACCTTTCGTAATGATTGTCATGTTGTTATTTTTTAAATAATCTAATTATAAACGACCGGTTTTGTAAACTGTGTTACATTTCAACGTCACCTTACATTGCTCTTATCTAGTTTACAAAGTAATATGTTTGTATAATTACGTTGAAGGTAAGCGATCTAATTACAAACAAGTCGTTTAATTTGGGCACAGGGGACAGAGGCCAGAGTGGCAGAAAATACTAATGGGACCTTTATTATGTTTTCATGAGGTGGATGTAATATCAGCACTAATACAAGATTGTTTTTAATAAAATACAGCTGATAAGGCACGAAATATTCTGTGTTATTATGTACGTTTCACTAGTTGATTGATACATAATGCTAGTTTTAGCCCTACTAATACTATAAATTGGGGAGGTTTAGTATTCTGAAGAGTGTTCAGTTGAGAGTTCAGTTACTCCTAAGTTCAAATGTTATTTAAACGTGCTTCAACGGTTCTGGATTCGAATTTCTGATGATAGGTAGACATATCTTTGATTAACGCAAAAGACACTTTTTAATTCACCCGTGCACTGCCTGGGTTTAGAATACGATTTTTTTTTGTTTCTATGCTATAGACTCTTAATCCAACATAACTCAATGACTGAAGGTTATGGGGTGACATTATTGTATATGCAACTTAGGACATTGTTACACGAATTTAGTATAAATAATAATCTTTCTTCAGTCTATAAAGAAATTTTAATAATTAATTAATTAAATACAGTGTAGAATGTGCACATATGTACTTATGTACATATATTTAAAAATTCAAGTAGAGTGCAGAAACAATGTTTGAAAAGACTACCTTATTAAATAGATTTAAAATGTTTGCGCATCGTATACATGCCTGCAAGTTGCTAAGTGTATTTACCGTCCAGGTTTTCAATACTGGTCGGATAAAATGTGTTTTCAATGATATTGTAAAATATCTATAGTAATTTATATCCCATGTAACGGTTGTTCTGTATTCAAGCCCAGATTGACATAGTTCGCTTTATTCTGGTTAAAAATTGTTCTATATTCTCAATATCTATATCTTTCGTTTTGCACGCCAGAACCCTTACAAGATAAGCAGAGTTTTAATCCTTACATAAAACTTTTGCTTAATTGCGATTTCGGAGACGCCAGACTTCTCCATCACACAAGACCCGATTAATCTAATTATTAATCTGATGGTAAGCCTAGACCTCCCCTAGAACTTACATTTATCCACTTTCGCAATAGTAGCTCTATCTGTTTTATTAGTTTTACATCCGACATCCTTTCGTATGTCGAAACCAATGTAGCATTCCCTTTCTCATTCCTACACCGACACTTTCTTTCAAGCTATCTCACCAACTTTTGTATTACGAATCCGGTCAACCATAATTCTGCGTATTTATTCTTTCATTCTCATTTTTATATACCCATCTCTAGCTACCATATAATAGAGTGGAGATGACTATGGAGTTGTAAATCGCCATCTATGCAATTTGTTAAAGTTATAGCTGCCAAAACTTTTGCGAATAATTCCGTTTATTTCATGTACTTACTTTTCTCTATATATAAAGTTAATGCTTCAATAACTTTTTTTTTATTAAAGAAACAAATCTAGTTATAGAGTTAGGAGTGACAACGTAAAAAAATATACCTACACAATTTAAAATAAGATTATTTCCTATTAAAGGAACTTTAAATGGGGATTTTTTCTACTTCAAAATTCTCGAAATTCTTTGAAAGTTTTAGTGTTTTGTCTTTAGCTAATAGAGTGGGCTAAGTCACTTAATATTTAATGTACCCATAACGTCATCCATTCTGTTTATTAAAATCCATCTATGTAGTTGTTTACACACTACACTTTACGTCGCTTCAATGATCTGAACATACATAAACACAGAAACATTAACTATTATTCTTAGCTGTGCAAAAGTGACTGTTTCTAAAAAACCTAAGTCTACAAGTATTGTTGCTTAATGATTTACTTAAAAAGTATGCTTAACAATTCGAATTTTTATGACGGTAAAATTTTGGTCGATAGTGGTTAATTTTGCCGTCACTGGAAAATGCCGTTATCAAATCTAATGAATCAGAAAGAACGGTGACTAGTTCTAGTCAACACTTGATTAAAATATGCTAGGCACGTTTCAACACAGCCATAAGGTATTACATGGTTGTAATTACATGGGACATGACTGACAAATAAACCTATAGTACAGAATGCGTAATACCTACTCTTATATGTGTCCCGAATGGCATGGAAACGACAAGTCAAAATGTTTTTATTGTTAATAAAATTAAACGGCATTATGTTTTTTGTGTCTGACAGTTATTGAAGTAAGTATACCTGTATATGTACCGGTATTTTTATGAATTATGATGAAATGGGAACTTTTTTTAGCGGATGATAATGGAATGATGCACCCGCCTGCACTAACGGTTTACGCTGTCGGGGCACCAGTGGACATTATAGGATGAATATGAGGTCGGTTAGTTAGCACATCGTGACAAATTCACCAGGAATATATCACAATAGTTTCCAGGAGGAACCGCGTGGAGGTCAACCTGTCCTATGATGTACTAAATGTACCCTACATTGCTAGCAATGGGGTCATCAATCCACTTTACTAACAATCACCTTTCCCCCCTGGAATGGTGACTGTGTGTGTCAATGGTGCACACGTATCTACATAACTTTTCTTTACGTTTCGCTTTTTACTGGGATAGCTGTAAAGTGTATGGGCCAAGTTGAAAGGCATACTCATGAAACTGAACCATATTCACTAAGAAAAAAAGTGGAAATCTGTTTTTTTTACATTTCTGTAAAGTTTTAACTTGATAATTCACTGGCTTTCGATTTAATATACTTTTTACGCCCAACCCTGTATAGTAGATATATTACATAAACTTCGAGTCTATTAACCATTTACAGTCTCGTAATACTGAAATATATATGTATAAAGTATTCACCGTTTAAAATGTTAATCTAGAAAGTGTACCTGTGTGACATTTTATATTGTTGCCTAAGCCGTATATGTCAGACGTTAGACCGCAAGGTGTGTAGCTTTCAAAGTAAAACCACTATAGGTATACTCTAAAAATAGTTGCTTTTACCTTTTTACATACTAATGCGAGGGAGGCGACCCCATTTAATGCATTAATATGTTGATAACATCATGGAAGTTAGAATTAGTGACAGCATATTAAAAAGGACGCGAAGTGGGAAGGTAGATTCCAAATTAAATGCACCATTATAAGTATACCGTCATATTAAAGGAGAATGAGCTGTGTGTGTATAAAAATAAAGGACATGTCGATTGCAGAAATATTGTTACTATTATCTCTGCCTGCATACCATAGTTCCCGTCGTATTGTCTCACCACAAAATTGTGTCTGATTCCGCATTATGATATGCATGTGTTTGATGTCGAATATCTGCATGTAGGTTTTTGATTCGAGCCTTGTTACGTTAAAATTACCACATTTTGAGGCCTAAAATTACGTATACAGATAATATTATGTTAGTAGTTTAGTTTTCAAAATCGAGTTACTGTTGGTTCTCGACATGCTCTAAGCACTTGAATTAAAAATAAAATATCAAATAACCATTTCAATTTCTCAATGAAATAGTCGGAGATCAATCTCAAAACTATTTATTTTATTCGTAATATAAAAATGATTAAAATCGACGAAGATGGCGCAGAAAAATATCTAATTACAATACGTTGTCATTAGATTGTTGTAATAAACAAAAATTCATTTATGAATATAGACATATACTTAATATTCGACGGATTGTTTCGACTCCAACAGTTGCAATACGCCTGAATAGACGCTTAAAATTATGTAGGTATTAACTACAGTCAGAATAGAAAATACGTATTTGTAAGTTTGTTAATAAATTGCAAATTTAGAGGCATCACGAAGAAATGCGTAAAGGGAAAATTATTGTTTATTAAATTTGAGTCTAGTTGACAACAATGGAATCTGTGTCATGATTCGCAACACTTGACACCCAACTGAAAAATATCGTAAATATGAAAGCGATAAACGGGTTTTATAGATAGTAATACAAACGTACAATGGGTTGCACTTTTTCCCTATATAACAGTGAATGAGATCGTGATGTTCGTATCTATTTACGATATAATCTTAAAAAAATGTCCCGTAATTGGTATAAATGTGTGACATCCACCTGTAATATAGGTCGAAGTTTGCATTCGTCACAATCCTTACTAATATTATAAATGTGAAAGTAGTAGTGTCTCTCTGTTGTGATTTCACGCCAAAACTACTACTATAGTACTTTAAATGGAATTTGGTACACAGATATTCCCTGACAGACCCTGAGAAGAGACAATGGCTAATTTTCAATGCGAAATAAAGGTTGTAAGGGGTTGAAAGGGGAGATGAAAGGTTGTATCGTCATTTTCAAAGTTTGTAAACTATTTTACTCTTAAGTTTGTACTAAGATTCGTCATTTTAACACTTTTTCTTTTGATTTTTTGGTTAGATTATTGACTAGTTTATTCCACGTGGAGGAAGTCGTGGGCACATTTGATTATTAAAATAAATATACATAGTTTTGTATTTCGTAACATTCTAAATTATACGCGATAACAATACATTATTCATAGGTATTTTGCATCCATTATTTTAACACTCTTTTATTATAGTTACTTGAACTTGCTTGAATTTTGAATCGATAATATAATATTTTAGGATTATTTAAATAAACTGAAAAAAAGCGACTTGATGAACTGTTGAATTTCTTACGGCATTCTTAAAACGCTAATAAAAAGCTACGATATACAATGCAAAATGGTATATTGTAGCTTTTGTTAGCAGTAATCCATCGATACGTGAAAGTACGCACTTGTTATAAATACTGTTATAAAGTATACTGCGACTTGCGACGACTTGATTAATTAACTTCTTTTTTTAATCTGAATATATTAATGAAACCAGGTTACTTCACTTTCTATTTAGTTCTTTTTTATCTTATCAGTAAATAAATCTGTTAGTGAATAATGTGCGCTATTCAATGTATTGAACAACAGAAGTAAAATTTATGATATAAATAATTAGTCATTACTTTATTAAATACATTACATATGTTATTTATTAGACAAGTTTAGTGTTTTTATTACTTTTAGTATATGGCTGCATATAAGCAATAGGGTCATCAGTCCATATTACTAACAATCGTCTATATCTTCCCTAATTCAGATACTGTCGTAGCACATTTTAAATCGATGCATTACATAGAAGTAATTAAGGAGTAAATTAAACTTTCTACACATTAGCATTCCGAGTACTCCTCATAAAATTACACAATTGAGCAAAAGTACTTCTTTGCAAGAATGAGCTCCATATGACATTTTCAAGCCAAACACGTACTATAGGCGGGCTAATAAAGTTATGCATGAATTGTGACCCAGTGTAAAGTTGAATTTTATTATACAACATGAAATTATATCTTTTTGATGTATAGTGAACTACTTATTTAAATAAGCCGCAGCGAAATAAATATAAAGAAATATATTCTTAGTGGATCCATCAAAAGATATAAGTTTATTATTAGTTTAAACTTAATTTTTGTTACCCTCGATCGACTTTCACGAGTTCCTTCTCATCCCATTATTATCCACTAGTGCCTCGCCAGTCTTTACAGTTATACACTAGACCATTACAAATAAAAAAAAAGTAATAGAAAATATCATTTACATTTCTTCTACTAGTTCTACTTCATTTCGTTCTTTAGTCTATACGTATATGTTACTATGTTAAGATTGATATTTTCATTTGTGCCCGTAGAAATTAGCGAAGTGGCGATAATTACATCAAACAATTATCACAAGTTGAAACAAACGCGTCAAGCGTTGTTATGTATTTCAAGGTCATCTCTATAATTTAGAAATATATTTTCGTATAATTATTTTGCACAAAATAACAATATGCTTAGCTGGTTAATTAAACTTTTTTTACCGCTGACGTTACGATGAGGTTAAAGAAGCAAGGACTTAGAAGTCGTGGTAACGATCACTTCCTAGATATAACCAACTTATCCTCTTTCCAATATCTTTCCTGTTATTCACAAAAACGCTAGAAATTGGAATAAAATATTGTAGACTCTTAACATTTCTGCCATATTTTTCGAACTATTTTTATAATCTGCATAATCTGAAAGAACATTACAAAATGCATTCTCACTGAATGCATACATGATAGAAGTGTTTGTATATTATTACGTAATGAGTGCCGTGACATCACAACAAGTAATGGATAAAAGTGTGACAATATGACGACTATCACGTAAACATATCCTTATAAGCTGTTACTGTTATATGACCAATCTATTTCAAATACATGAAAGCATATAAAATAATGAATCCATAAGGTTCAGTTGACTTTTAAATGTATTTAAAATTATATTTACCAATAAACATAAAATAATAAATTTTCCAATAATAACATTTTTATTACAGTAGATGTGATAAAATTTATATGGACACAGGACATTTATTGATTGAAAAGTCAGTGCAGATTATCTTTTTCATGGAATGTATACGTCATGTATATGACATTTTTCTTTCTTATTAATATCCTCTATTATATCTTATCGTTTATTTTAATTATTTATACGTATAATTAGTAAAAATCAAGGCATCTTAGTAGTTTAATTTTCAATATATAGAGATATATAGTAATAATATATAATCTTTCAATTACCTAAAATTAATTACATTAATAATTACATTAATACATTCAATAAAAAAAAAACAGAAAATAAAACCTATTTTATTTTAATTCTTATTAATACATCTCGTAAGCAGATGAAATCCCAGGTAAACAAGTTATAACAATCAAACCCAAGTTGCATTTGACACTATTAATTTTGCAAACTGACTGGGTATCGGAAGTTAAATCAAATAATAAGTTATTTATTGTTTATCAACGTCAAGCGGGTCATGTTCCGTTATTTCCGTCGATGGAAATGCCTTTCACTGAAATATCAGAATTAAGGTTTATTTTTGGACTAGTTTTTGAACTAAAGGAAGTACTCAGCTTAACTGTATTTTGTTAATCAATAAAAAAGTCAAAATTGTTCTTGGATAACGAATATTACAGTTTGATGGATTAATTTGGGATAGTAGACAAATCAAAATTTATAATATAATACATATATGTACAAAAGATAATGAAATAAAGTTTCAATTTGGTTGTTATAAACTAACGGTCTTTTCATTATTTAAAAAAGATAAAGAGATGTTATATATCAAAGTTCACAAAAATATGGATTATTAATGAAAATAATAATTATTTCAATTGATTGCGTTATGTAAGATTTTGATAACCGCGTTGGATTTATGCAATTCGAAGAAAGTCCAAAAGTAAACGAGAGTAAATATTTAATGTGATGTCGGATGATACAGATTCTTATCTCTTATCGTAACAGATAACGGTATCTGAGCGTGTTCCAGAAATATCATAAATGTGGCAGTTTGCCAAATAGTAAATACTTTCTTAAGGCCTATATTTTATATAGTATATCATACTTATTACTAATTTGAATTATATTACATACATTCTAAGAACTAGACTACATTTCTGTTACGTTTCATCCGTAGCATTAGAATAGCGATTTTAAAAAGTAAAACACTACCTACTCCTAACAATAATATAATAAAAAGTAATACTTAATTAATTAATTTCAAGTGTTACCTTGAAGTATCTAGTATCTATCTACTGTGTACCATAGTATTCATAAAATTTAGGCTTTTGCATTATTCCCATGCAAACCTGCACGGTAATAAAGCAATAGCCTAAAACAAAAACCCATTGTTAGATCTCGAGGTATCTATTAGTAAACACTTTATGTAGGTATATGATACCTTATTTCAAAGCATCCTGAGATGTATTTGTTTCATAATTCTAGTAGGTATTAGTTTCTCCCAATTATAATACAAATTCATTGTTTGAATATTTAATTTATTGTGGCTGTTAATAGGTTAAATTTCAGTCTATAGATTGAATGAAAAGAAAAACAATATATAAGTAACAATAGATGATTCCCACAGAGATTAACGTCAAACGTATTTGTTTCGCGAATATATTGTTTACATCTTACACAACTTTGTCACCTCCAAACAAAATTCAAAGTCAAGTGCGAGGTGAAACTGAAATAAAATGAAGAGTAAAGTAGTTTATGTTAATTTTACCTTCAGTAACATCTTTATTGGATACAAAAACTGTCCAAGCACTAAGTCACAGTTGAAAAAAATATATTCACTTTGTCACACGCGATAAGCACTGATAAGTTGTGAGGTATGCGCGGGAGGCTGTCGCGCTGCGTTTGCACGTCTGATGGGTTGCGCGCGCGCATACATCACGTGCGATAGTGAGTGGCGCTGTACACCAATCAGCTTGCGGTGAAGTTATGAACTAACGGAGGCTTTTCACGCTTCGTCGAAGAACTAAAGAGTTGTGTTTACATTTAATTGAATTGATTTGTTTACTCAATGACAACTAACTTGATTTATTATTTTTTTGCGATGTGTTAACAGTTAACACTGTTAAAATAATTTAATATTATATGATTTGTAGAAAGTAGGCATGACAAATTGAATTAGGCATCTAATTATCCCATCTATCGCACGATGTGCCAATTTGGGAACACTTCATTATTGAAAGTATATGAAGCTACACGAAACATAAGATAGCCATGTAGTAATAAATAGTTCCATTATATTGAACAGACGACATTTTTTTGTGTGAGTTTATTGAAAGAAGCTCGCACAAAAAAATTCTGATCGTCTTTATAATATTAAATAACTATATATTGTTTACTTAAATTGTTACAATAGTGCTTAGTTGTAACATAATAATGAAATAGAAGAATTATTTCAAGCTCTACCGAAATTTGGGAACAGTTAAACCTTGAAATCGATCACATAACCCTGCGGATTGGACCCAAGACCAATTATTTTGTATCGTGATTGGATCTTCCACACTGTGGAAAGTTATTCAGTTTTACGATCACTATTTCTGCGTTTCGGTTTGTTTTACCCTTTCAGTTATCCGCTATGAATGTAAATCAAACATACGAAGGCAAAATCAAAGACAAATCGCAAACATGCACTTCCAAATAACGTTCGTGTAGTGCAACTCGCGTTCAAAAGCCGAATGCAGAGGCGGGTAAATATGTACAAAGTACATCTATTTGTACTGCGAAATACTATTGAGAGAACATGTAACAAAGGGGTATAAAGTGAAGTTCTAACTATTTATTTAGTACAAAAGTGAAATATACACATACTGATAGAGGAGAAATTGTCTGGGGAATCTCTGGCAACTTTAGATAGATAGTAAATTACATAGAATAGATATTATGGCGCGTTTGTTTTTTGCAAGTAGTAAATAACTGATAGAAGTCTTCTACTTCTTTTATCATTGTACCTATAAGAGTATGCATATATAATATACATAAGAAACATCTAGTCCAATAGTTTTTATAGATCTGCTCATGAATTTAAATGTTTGTATTCTGCAGGGATCGAATGTGCTACCATCTGTCGATATATTATTTGATAAATATATCAGTTGTGTAGGCCTTTGTTCAGTAGTGGATAGTCTTCCGGGCTGAAATGATGATGATGATGATGATGATGATCAGTTTTGTAGTACCCATACTACAAACACTGTATAGTTTGGGAGTAGATTGATGAGCTGCGTGTGATTGCTTTTGATATCTTTTCTGTCCTACTTCGCTCCAAAAGTTTCACCCTCAAGCCCCCACACCTCGGTCTGAATTAAAAAAATATATTTTATGCCGTTCTATTGTGATGGCTCATAAAATACGTCACGAAATTGGACCATCCGGAAGCAAGACGTTAGTCACGGCATTTCATGCAGCATAAAATAAGTAAGCAGTAGCTTCTTTGAGATGGACACGTTATAAAATGTTACGTGAATTATTGTAATCTAAAGATATAAAGATGTAGAAGATATTTTTATGTAAGTTTTTATGTTCATTTGTATTTTAGAACGACATAACCTAATTTTACGTCAGTATTGCGACCGTGTAAGGTTATTAGTTTGAAACTATCCGACACGAAAATGCTTTGTATATTAATTTGTATAGTTGAATACTTATCACATTAAACTCCATAATAATTAGGTAGAAAGCCTCTTATCATTTGATAAGTGTATTTTAGAAGTAGTGGTAAGCTTTATTTTGAAGGATGCTAGTGAAATTACAGGGTATGGTAGATGTCATGTTAGTCCTCCTTATGGCAACGCATGAGGGGTCTGTATTTTAGATTGCGTTTTTGTATATGTATACGTAGATACTAATAGAAACATTAATTATATTTATAATCAAATGTCATATATATATATACATATACACTCATATACAGATATATATGTATTATTGTCACGTCCATCCATTATTGCTTATGATGTTTGTGTAAAGATATATCTTATTACACAAATAGGATTTTTTAAGATTTCGTGACGATTCTGTACCTCAGACATTTCAGTCAGAATGTAATTACTTATCCTCGAATTAACCTTACTTGAATTACTTTTATGTTTGTTTATTTAAAATATCTTTATAATTTTATCAAAGATTTTCCGTGTAAAATATTCCCATCCACGTTCATATCGTGGCTAGGTCAAGGAAGGTTTCATAGAATGGCGAAGGCTGTGTCAATATTGTGTTTGAAGATTGTCTATTGTATATACATACTTAGTACATCTATGTTTTTTTAGATAATTATGTTACTGCTTACCATTGTGATTAGATTTTTTACTTATTGCTTAGCGGGAGAACAGAGGGGTATTTCTATTCCCCTCGGGTAGATTCAGTTTTGTGTAAAGGCTACATCGGTATGGATAACTTAACGACCTATTCGTAAATAAAAAGTAATGAACAAAATAGCATGTAGCTTGTATTTTTATGTAATTGGAATGGCAAATAATCTGACGCATCTAATGGTATGTTTTAATAGTATAGGTGACAATTGGACATACACATGAACGGCATTACAGACATCACGTTACACTCATATACCACCCTGCAGGACTAAGATCTCATACATCTTGTCCTGTAATGATATTAGGTAGGTACCTAACCCTTCAATGGAAATATACTCGTACCTTACAAAGCAAGCTGCTTGGTGGCTAAAATGGTACATAGCGTGATCAAGCTCGGTAAAGTTACTCTTCTAATATTCTTTCATTGAAGTATGAATGTTGAATGTTGTTTTCGTTTGTACTAGGCATATTCATCTGATGTCTTACATATATTTGTCTTTCTTTTTTCTAGTTCATTTCTTTGTACATATGTTACATGTATTCATAATGTATACGCTGTAGGCGTATTTTGAATAAATAAAATAGTTTAGGAGTATCTTCACTGGCGAGTTATGTCTGTGTTGCATGCGGTTAGTTGTATCTGTATTAGTTTAGGCTTCCACCAAATGACCCATTTCCTGTTGATGTTTGTGCCGTGTACAACCCAAAAGTTTCTTGCATTTAATAAAGTTTTCTACAAAGGGCTCAAGAATCATTAGAAATGAATTACAATTAGGCTTACTTGGTAAAGTAAGACCTCTTTCTTGTTAGTTTAAGGCCTTTTAAGCTCAGCGCTTAAATAAACTGGTTCTTCATTCTTTTAAACGAATAATTAGTTTTCATAGAATTTGAATAATTTATAAGCAGTTTACTGTAAGCTGTGTTTTGGTTGTAGGGTGAGATTAGGTAGTGAAATTACAGGATGAGAGGTATAACATCTTAGGGCTCCGCAATGGCAACGCATAAGTGTTCACACATAAGTATCACAAGTGTCATATAAGTGGCGTGATGACCGTGGTATTATATATATTTGTGTATACGGTCTGTTTATGCGACGGTTTCCGTAGACCTGATTAGGTTTAGGATAAACAAGAGTGGTGATACATAGTGTTTTGTATCTTTAATTTATATATAATTTTTGTGTGAATTAAAGTTATAATAAATCAATAAAAATTTGGATTGGGTTGTGTGAAATATGATAGCCATAAAAGAAGAGTAAATTCAGATTTGACGGCCGATTTGGATCAGTGGAAGAAAGTGAAATAAATAAAATTTAAGGTAATAGTATTATTGACGAACTTAATACTACGAAAGTATAGGTAATTGTTTTTCTAGCGACAACCAATATATTAATACGTGAAACTGTACCTCTTTTTACAAAATTATGCGGATGGAAAAGTACGAAATTTCACACACAAACTGACAGTTAATACAGAAAATGAGTGCAAAATGCTAATGATTTTTTTAAAATTATGTAATAAAGAAATACATTAAATGAATATAAAAAACATTACACATACTACCATTTATTTGACAAACACGTGGATATATACACTTTTGTTTATTTTTTGTTATTGCTGGTTCAAAGATCTTTTTGTATGTTGTATTATGAGCGATCACTAGTAATTATAATTTTGTGCTCATTATTGGTCTATGTAGTAGAATGAAGTAAGAAATATTGACGTCAAACATTTCTAAACAATTTGCATCATCGCGTTGTATAAAAATTCCAAGCCGAAGCTGATACAGATGTTTACTCTTTCAGTCAAGAAAATAATCCAGGCAAAGCTTAAAATCCTCACGGAACTGTAAATCCACCTGTTTTAATAATTTTTACTTTCCATTTTTCTGCTTTGCAATATAAAATAAACGGAATTAACTACTGTCACCATTCCTTTAGAAATATACTACCAAAAAATATTTGGTATACCAGGCCGCTTGGCCATCGATGTAATAATGGTACTAAAGATGCTTCAATCAGTAAGTCTCGCATTGAAGTGGTACAGACAAACAATTTTTTTGTCTTATTTATTAACTTTATAGACAAGTGGGCAGTTAATATCTCTAATGTTACGACCATTTTTCAATTGCCATATATTTATCAGCGACTTCGTCCGAAGGACCATGACTGATCTGAATGAAGTGTGATATATCCTTCTCTACCCCAATTGCTACGTACGAGATGGATGTTTCTTTAAAATGTTTGTACGCGAAATCAAAACAAATAAACTCATTTTTACATTTATGAATTTAGTTGAAATCGTAATAAATGGAAGTACCTACGATAAGAGTTAATTGTTAAACAAGTGATTGTCATTACATCATCACATCCGAAGGCCGTTAATGATGCGAAAAATGATCCGAAACAATGAGTGGCGCTTGATTCCCAAACACTTTCAATAGCAAGGTTATATCTATTAACTGATTACGTTGATATTAATAAAATGGTAAAAGCCAGTAGAGGCTTTTTTACTTAACAGAAATTTCCAAGTCTTTGTTCTAGTGATTTTTTCTATACTAAGAATGACAAAAAGGTGGCAAAATGAATACAAATGTTCTTAATGTCTATTGAATCCGCGATAAGGAGGTGGGTGGTATATTAATAATCGGTACCACCAAGTTGTAGTATGCGAATTCTAGCTGTGCCCGCGGTTTCACTCTCGTAGAACCAATAGCCTAAGTTGTATTCTGATGTATTGTAAAGCTCCATTAAAATTAATTCAGTAGTTTTTGTGAGTAAGAGTCATTCATCCATCCACAATCACATACTTCCGCGTTTATAATATTAGTTAGAATCGTAGAATAAATTTTAAAACAATGTAAATAACTGTGAATAAATTTTAAAACAATGTTATTGTTTAGAGTGCATTATCATTGGATTGCATTTAGTGTCTAGAGTACATCGGCCGATAAATAAAATACTAGTTACAAATACTAAAGTTGTGTTGAGAATATATCATTCACGTCACGTAAGCCGATTAAAAAGAGTAGAGTACTCTTGTAATAGATACCGGTTCTAAGCAACTTGCACCATTTTATATCTTTCTGTAACATATCTTGAAGAGTTAACTTACACTCGTGAGCTGCAAAAGTTATGATATAATGTAACTTTTAACTTTGGTGACTTAAGATAGGAGTACGCTGAGAAATATATGTGATCATTTATGAAGCTTTCTACACTTCATTTGACAAAATAACAACCTTTAATAACATATTTTAGTTGTTATATTATATTGTTTAGGGTTTTTAGTTTCTGGTTAATTATATTGTTATGTTGTATTATGCTAAAATTGATAAATTAATATAAATGATATTTTTTTTATTTTCTATATATTTTAGAATTATGCGCGAACAGACAATAGAACATACAATTTTTTTATGATCACCCGTGTTATCGGATACTATTCAAAGTGATTCTGAGTTGAATGATCATAATATTGATCCCATTATATGGCATATAATTGTTATACACGAAATTAAAAGATGCAATAAAATATAGACAAGAGAAGATGCTGTCGGTTGTTGATTTGCATATTAAGTAAATACCAGACGTCCAAGAAAACATGTCGATAAAAACTGTACTGATTAGATTAGTGTTTCCGATCTGATACACGCAGCGGTGAGGTGGAACAGATTCTTTATACATTGTCATTACTGTGTTATTACGCTGTGAATGTGTTAATAAGAGTTTTGCATGTTTCTCTCTTATCACCTTACATAGCATGTGTTTTTGCTTATAAGTAAATTGAGACATAATTAGTACAAAAGAACATCGAACAAAGTCGCATATGTATAATGTATGAGTAACCTGTAGCCATTTTTTTTATTATATTAAACTCACCAGTTTTGTTAATTACAAATATTTCCTACCATAGACATTTTACATGATAAATTGTGTTTATTTAGAAAAATATGTTTATCAATGTTTTTGGCATTTATAGAATTTCCCTTAATAAAATTTTCTTTTTAGCCCAGTTTTCTATAGAAGTACGCCAAGTAGGTAAGTAGGATAAATTGTGAGTTGCCAAAACCTTGAAGGAATATATCACATTGCCTTTCTATAAAATAAGTAGGCCATTGATTTCTTATAAGTTTTCCTTTGCGATTGTTTACTTTTTAGGTTAATGTTGTAGTTCATTTTCGGATTGTTAAACATCTATCTGATTCCTGAAAGTTTGTCACCATAGTTTATTCAAGGATATTTGAAAGTGGACCTTTTTTAAGTTTTAGCAATATTAATGGTTGCTGGCAGCTTGTCCACCATCCTTGTTAAAAGCTTTGTATTTTTGATATCTGTTTTTGGTTCTTCGTTGGGAGCCCTTTTGGAAAATATACACCTAAAATACTATTATTCAGATTTTTTTAAATAGTCCAATAATATTATTAATATTATAAATGTGAAAAAGTGTCTTTTCACGACTACTCATCTGAACATGATGAAATCTGACGTGAAGCTAGATTAGATTGGGAGAGCGGACATAGTCTATCTTTTGTTTAAAAACAATGTTGCGGGATACAGCTACCTTTTTTTAAATCTTTTTGTTTTTATTTAAAGAGAAGATTTCTCTATAGAAAAAGCAGACTTTTACGATAAGTACGATTGCTTAACCGATTTAAATTAGTAAAATAAATGAGTACAAAAGTCAATTCATTAATTAAAGTTAAGGTTACAGCTATAATTTATATAGATCAAGTTACGAATTCGTAATCTGAAGTTTTCAACAAACAATTATATAAATTCTCCGATGAAATGACTGGATCTTTCTAAATGCTGATTTTAATTGTTAAGTATTCTTATTAAGTCAAAGGGAACGCTATTTTAGCTTTTTATTTAGCTGCTAAGGGTATGGGATTGTTAGTAATGAGAACAATAGTCCTCATTGGTAGCAATGTACTATAATCATGTTGACCAGCACGCATTCCCCTCTGTAAACCAGGAAACCATTGTTGTAAATTCCTGGTGAATTTGTTGTGTTGTGAATACAGGTCATGTCTTCATCGTCATCTTATCATCTACTATTGGTATCAACAGCATACCGTTAGCGCAGGTGAAATAAAACTATACTTGCTGACTATATTGATATAATAAAAATGTTATATAAATATCATATATCAAAATCTGTGGTTGAAACGTTTCCTAGATTGTTTCAATAAATAGTTAATTCTTTGATTTGACTAAGATAAATAGTTACTTCAAACACAAACAAATGAAACACTAATGTAAACAATAATGGTCACGATTGATCAGAGGTTGGACTGACTGCCGCTTTATTGTGATCGTAATTACATCGGGACTAGCCTGATTTATCTACTCTACTACTCTTGTATTAGAATTTATTTTAGATTTATACATTTACAATAATATTTAAGGTTTGTTTCGACAATCAATTCTGCTAAATTAAATATATAAATTCTTGTGATTTATATTTAGGAATTTGAAATAAATCCCTCTATTTTAAATTAGGGCGGTAATGAAATAATACTTACTAATATGGCACAGTGTATTATGTATTTAATATCTGTGGTACCGTTTATGTGTAAATGTTAATTAAAATTTATAATAATTTATATATTTACTTTGTTGCAGGTAATCCCTTCTTTTGAACTTGGATAGAGAATAAGTATACACTACCAGTTATTAGATTTTATGATGTATCTTAAACTTATGAAATATTTGTTGTATGAAGTTCATTATGAAGATAGTTCTGGTGCCTCGTAACATTGTTGTTTTTGTTGTCTGAACTTTGTTGTTCATTAGCTAAGCTGCGACCTCAATATTGTACTTTATTATTTTTCTGTTCTTTTGACAGTCACGTTCTTTGCTTAGTAATAACAGCGATATAATTAATAAGAAAAATAGGTATAATCATTTTGTTAGCTAGTTAAAACAAAGGCTCATAAATAAAGTATATTACGAATTGATGAATATTTGCAAGATATCAATGAATCTTTCTTCTACGTTGCTATATCTAAAAAGGTGCATATTATGTGTGTGAACTTACGTTTGGTAATTTTAGTAACATAATTATTAGCAAAAATACAAATAGTGATTAAATAGCTGACCAGTAGCCTAGTACGGAGTGGTATCACGGTTGTCACATGATAACGTGATGACCATAGTTCTATTAATGTACATTATAGGCAAACGTTGCCGCGTACCTACCAATGGGACGTTGAATTGATTGCTTTTCTTTATCATTCATACAACAGAATAGAATTATGGTGCAATATTATCTGCACATATTTTTGAAGAGCTGCCAATGTATTGTTTTTCCTATGGATAATAGGAAAAAGCATGATCAATCAGCATTTTAATATACGTAATTAAAAGACCGATAGAATAATGATAATTATCTGAATATATCTGTTACATATACTGTAACCTTGCCTTAGCCTTGTTCAACTGACTGTTAAACCACGGGTGTTGTCCATTCGCGTATATTTTCTTATGCGTTTGTTCGCAATAGTTCTCAGTCAAAAGTTTGTAATTTTTTTATGCAATGCACTTGATTAATATTAAAACCACGAATTGTATTTAAAAGTATGAAGTTTCTATTCTATTTAAAGTTTTCCACAAAGTCTGACTTCATTCTAAAAATAAATGTTAGATAAGTTTTATAATAAGACCATTTTTCCGACATGAAGCAAGCGACCAAAGCATTGTAAATTTTTTTTCCTTTTTGCTTTTGTTTCAGTAGGGTAGAAGTATAGGAAATTTGGATTATAACTGGGTATTTAGTGGGTTTCTATGACTTTTATATTGCATAGTTGTCATTCTCAAATTATACTAACAGCTTATATAGCAATATATACGATTATTATTTATAGAACGTTAAATATATTTACATAGTACTTTTTTTGCTATATATAATATGTCTAAATATCTTGCAGTTATGTGACCGTTTTGTTTAATAGTTTATAACTCTTAACTGACTATACTGCTTGTATTAAATTATTGAATATATTTTTTAAAGTTTATTCTATTCTATAAACAATGGGAACTATATATAAAATATATAGCATCTGGTAACGGTTCTATCTAACCATTTGGACTACATTAGATAATAGCTGGGATTTAGAGTTTAATGTCTCTAGTTGGATCTCTTAAATCATTGTTTTATTTCCGCACATTACCGGAGTGTCCTCACGTTTTATTGGTGAAGATTTTATGGACGGTTTATGTACAAGAAGTTTTAGTAATTACATTTTACAAATTTTACAAAATTTTACATAATTAAATTCTATAAATTTAATTATGCTTTGATAACGCCAATTTTACCACTAGTATCAACTTTGAGGATATTGATTTGATTTGATTAATTTTTTTACATGTACCTACTCTAAATGTATGTATTATTCTATATAAATATTCATAGATGTTTTTATATGTCCACCAAATAAAATAAATTCTCAAATTAAATCACAAGAAGATGAACTATATTTTATGATTACTATACGATTTAAGAAAATCCGAATACATTTTACAGACCCATAATTCAGAGGAAATATAAGTTTTCAACTGGTCACGTTTTAGCAAATTCTAATTGGGGTGTAAAAACTTTTAATGCTGCTAGAACTTATATAATAAGGTTAAAAAAAATACTATTGAACAGATTGATCCAACAGGGTTCGAACTCACACCTCTACTTTATACAGGCTGACTGCATTGCAAAGTACATAGTAGTTTCCATTAATACCACAGAAGGAATAATATTCAGGAAAGGAATATTATTATTTCACTTGTGGGTGGTAAATGGATGACGAAAACCCCAATGTAATCGCGTCACGTACGAAGTTTATTGATACGCTTGTTGATATGTCGAACCATGTACGTGAAATTGTTTATACACTAACATCTAAACATTTCAAATATATACCTAAAATTTTAGATAGAAACTTACAATGATACTTGTTAAAAAAACTTTACATAAAAATAAAATAAATTTGCAGGCATACTTCTCTCTCACTATATATAGAAAATATTATATATCTTTTCAAAATAACAGTGCCTTATAATTGATATTTTCGTGTTTTTATAATATACAAATATTATATGGTTTCTAATGTGGTTAACTTCGACGATTTTTTTTCTATATTCACTTGAAAAACACATTATAACATAAAGACACAATGTTGAGTAGTCTTTTTTGCCAGAAAAATCTAAGCTCTATTGAACAAAGAAGTTGAGATGTACTTGAATATAATTAAAAATTTTGTACCAGTAAAAGAAAATTTCAATTTAGACGAAGTTAGTATAGGAGTAACAAGAGCAAGTAAACTTTATCGATTGCAAAATGAATAATTAAATTCGGAACAGAATTATTGAAGACTGTGAGACATTTGAGAGCCTCTATCTTGTTTAAGTAGTAAAATATTCTTAATAACAAACTACAACATCCTCGAACATTGCGAATTTGAAAGGAGCATTTGTGTAAAAAATACAATAGTGACATAAATTTTGTAATTGTTGTAAGTCATCAAAGTATAAAGAACTACACGTTGAATGAAAATGACTTTATGTGCCAAACAATAAGTACTTTAGCCATTCTAATGGAAATATTACTTAATAAAATACAAGGTTTATAACTATTTCACATTATAGTCTTATATGAAACTGCTGGAGTGGGTATATGAGATATACATATATATAATTTTTACCTATAAACGTACTTACGCTTAGTCTCTGTTCAGTTTGAATGGATACTTATGGTAATTTTATTGGAATGTTCAACTGGTATTTCAAATAGTTCTTCTTAAAATATATCGCTAGATCCATAAAGTGCACTAACAACTTCACATTTTTCAAGCAATGAAATATGTTTTCCAACTTTTAGAACAGTTCGAATAGGTTGTCGTATGCGGATGAATTTATATAAATATTGCATTGTTTGCTCAGAGAGAGAACAAAGTAAGGAAGGACTACTACCAACTACATATTGGTACACATCAGTCTGGGATGGAACTCGAACTGCAGTGGTCAATTTGTCGTTAAATCGATTTCGTTCCCGGGTTGTTCGCCGTTTTTGCTGCAGAAGCAATTCGGCTAAATGGAGTTTTATTATCTGCAATATATTCAGTGTGAATATATACTTTAGAATATTTTCATTCTCGTGTAGTATATACGACAATTTACTTATGCGATGAGTTGTACGATACACGAGATTGACTTTGATTGATATGCGAATAAATATGGGAACAGGCGATAATGCGAACCTCATATAGAACATGTGAAACTAAGGTTGTTTGCAATACGTACAGTAATTGTATACAGGGACGCAATACAAGGAAGTCTATAAATAAAACAAATCAATAAAAATGAAACGAAGGATTTTTACGATAAAAGAGAATACGTGGAATTCTTTAGCAAATTTATAATAGGTACCCTATTGTACTGTTTTCTATTTTTGTTGTTATTCTTTGTCTATTGTCTATTGCTTATACTAATTATATTAGTTTATACTTCATATCAAGTCCATGCTGGAATTTAATACGGCTATACTTAGACAGCATTAAGGTATATTTATATATACATAATAGCAGATACACTTATATGGATGTATACACGTAATAACAATAATATAAGATCTCAGAACAATTCACACAGTGCCAGCTAGCCCCAAGCTAAGCAGAGCTTATGTTATGGGTAACTGTTAGAAATACATAGATCATTTTTTTGTAAATACATGTATGATATACATAGAAAACACCCAGTCCGATACACATAATAATACACATAAACACAAATGTCTATACCGTGCAAGGAATCCAACCAGCGACAATCGGAAATAAGGCGACACGCTAAACCGCCAAACCACCGGGGCTGTCAAATGAAACGTAAAATTACTAAACTGAAGTGGAACTCTGCTCCGTTTGAGCAGCTTCGGGTAATTTCATTAATTTCAATTCATTTAATGAAGAGCCATATCTGTTTTATAAAGGATTCGTGCAATTAAAAATAATCATCTAATTCGGCCTTGGTATACCGGAGATATCTATCTACCTAAAAAGCGTCTTTGATGTAATCGTCGTTAAAATATAATCTGATTAATTTAAAATTGACTGGACAAATGGAAATTAATTATTGTCATAATTGCCGGACTTAACATCCGTTAAATAAACGCAGTGTAACTAAATAATCCCTACTTAAATATAATCACTGTGTACCTTGAAGGACCGTTGATTTATCAGCACGAGTTGATAAATTAATATAATAATATGATGTTGGACCAAGTATTAATGAATTTGCATTTCATGTTTTTGTTTCGTGACCGGAAAATCTCATTATGCTTAGTGTTACGGACTGTGACTCAAGGTAATGATTTTCTCGGTTTGTCGTAGCAGTCGCTTGTCATTGGTACCTCTATTATGTTCATACTTCATAAATACGTCGTTAAGTATAATAATACCATAGAGCACACTCAACTCATCGTTCTATATATGTCTATTATACACTTTACTATCTGACCCTGCAAACGCTGTTTTGCCATATAAATTAAAATCGTAATTATAAAATAGGAGTTGATGCTAGAAGAGTGAAAATTTAGGGTTGTTTGTATTTTTTAATGCCACATTATAAAATTTTGTCTGTTAATATGACATAAAATTAACAATTTCAATTTTACATTTTAACAACGCTATGCATTTTTTTTAACTCTTTATGTGACTAAGGCTAAATGTACGATAATATTCGTATAATGTGGCTATTTTAAACACCTAGAACACTCAGTATTTCTAATTTATTGCTCTATTTTTATCTTCACGTATGGGACATCCAGCAGCGGCAGTTTCGTGATAATATTTGACCCATTTGTCAAGAAATACCGTAACAATCCATTAACGTCTCCCTGATTGTAGGGAATGGCCCACTCGCTATAAGAAGACTTTATTTCTTGTTATATTAGTTGCTACCTGTCTAACCAAGCGGCTCGATATATTTATTTCAGCTTTTTCTACTTTTCTCGTACTATGTTCGAAATATTATTTCGTCTCAAGAAAATAGGAAACTTTCTTGCAATATTTGAAAATAATTTATTTGTATTTTTAATCGATAAAAAATAACTAGCTCACCCGGCAAACGTTGATTTGTCATATAATTAGTTATCGACAACCGAGATTAAAAAATTATTAAAGTATTAATATCGCTATTAAAAAATAAGGGTTCAAGGTAAAAGTCCTATTTTATTAGACCTACTCAATATAGACACAAAATAGATTGAATAGCTTTATTTAATATGTATTAACTCGAAAAACTTAATGGTGAGTAAGTAATATTCGTATAATGGTTATCACGAACTTCACATCAATATAACAAGCCTTATATGTTCCCAATCCCGTGGACTAAGATGTACGGCCATCTCCTCCTTCATGTGAAGATATCTTATACAGCAAGTTGTTTGGCGGCTGCTGTAGGGGCTGAGGAATACAGACGACTCCTGGAAAATCTATATCAAATAGTAACAGTAATTTTTAGAAATGAAAATTTCTTCTGTGTGCAAATCTGTAAAAACACTATCACACAGTTAGTCATCTCTATATTTATAAGAATCGCGTGTCTGTTCTTGTATTTTCAAGCGTAAACTGACTTTTGATTGTATCGTTTACAATTTCACTTGTTACTAATGTACCCACTGTATAAATAAACATAGCTGCGTTGATGTCAAGGTAGATTCAGACGTGATTTTGCAGTTTTATAGTGTATCACAATTAATAATGATAAATACGATTTACATTCGATAATAATTTAGATTTTATTACATTATCTTGGTGATAGGAAATTCCTACCTGTGCATATATATATATAAATGCGATCACTAGTTTAATACTAATTAGGTCGATTTCCATACAGTTCCTCCTAGAAACCATTTTAATGCAGTTTTCAGCACTAAATAAAGTGATTAAACAGGAAGGTTTGTATGTATAATACATTACATGTTATAGAACAGAAAACCGCGCCATTTAAAGATTTGTAATGCATCCGGGCTAAGTTCAGTTCGCTAGTAATAACATAATTGGATGTGCAATTTTAATGTATATTAATAATTAATTTTATGGTGATAATATTTTATTACATTTCATGGTTCCTACCTGTTTAATTAAAAGGCTTGATTTAATTTGAATTGTTAGGATTACAAGAATTTCCAAGAGGAATGAAATTTAACGGGTGTTTGTTATTTCACATATTTTGAGTTTACTTGCTATATATTTAATGTAATGGTTAATGAAGTGGAGAGTAATCTTGTATACTAAAATGTCAATGTAAAAAAAATATAAAAGATTTGTGTATATTCCACATGATTCAATTCACGCGAAGTCGAGTTAGGCCGCTAGTTATAACTATGTGAACTAACCCAATTTATAGTTCAGTACTTTAGTTCTCTAGAGTGCAGCTAAGTGTTAATTGCTTAGGGCTTAATTTTGAGTTGGTCTAAAGCGGTATTGTTACGGATTACTGTTGAAAGCGGAACTGCATAGGGTGGAAGGCTTATATCCAGTAGTGAATAGATGCAGTTTGATGGGACTATGATATACGTGTATCCTGAGGTAAACATAGCATAGTCGTCTACGTTGGTACCTTTGCTTTACTTATATTGCCCGCCAAGCAGCTTGTTTTGTGATGCATGATTACGTTGAAAGGTTTTTTTATATCTGAGTATATCCGCGTCCTCAGGTATATTTATGACGTTATTTATATCGCATTTAGGAATTTAATTTGGTGGTAATTATTCTGTTAATGTAATGCTTTATTTTATTTATTTACACTATGGACTATTTTGAAAGTTTTTAACATTAATGAATTAATATTAGTTTTATATAAATCTAGTTTTCCTATTTTTCTCAGAGTAATTCATAATTTTTCACCAAACCAGGTTTCATATATTCAATTTTCATATATACATTAATGTGTCTATTTATGTACTTACATATGTTTATGTTCATTTCTTGCACAATCTACCCTTTTTCTTATCTTTCGCTTACTCTTTCTACCCAAAGTTAGCTGGAAGAGATTAGCGATAAGACCGCCTTTTGTATGAGTTTATAAGTAATCTATTTTATAATTTTTAGAAACATGTTTTTAGTGCCGGTTCGTCGCTGGTGCCAGCTTATTCGAAATAGTAAGTGGTGTTCTAGACTCGTGTGTATTTTATCCGCTTCAAGAAAAATTATTTTTCTGGCAAAGGCAGAAAGTCTTCGAAATACATGATGGGAACTTGGCACGTGTTAACAAGAGCTCGTTATATAATCTATCTTAAGTATTGCTTACTTGAAATGGTTGGGTATTTTGGTATTCCTTCTGCGCTTGTTCGTCGCATTTACAAAAGTTCTTTCTATTTAGTCCGTACCGTATTCTCTTATTTATTTGGGTAAATTGTGATTTGGTATAGACATACATTTATATTCAGTAGTTATTTTTAGACTATGTGGGATTTCATCAAGCTCGACTCTAGCTGATATAAATCCCAGATTTAGATATACCTAATTGTTTGTATAATATATAAACATTACCTTACTATTTAGTAAAATTTATACTAAGACGTCTGCGTGTATACTTATATATTATAACGATCGGATAAACAGCAGTGACACCTTAGCCCTCGAAGTGGCAATGCTGTTATTACAGACCGTTCATGTGTGTGTACAAATAGCATGTAATGATTTAGATGGGCCGTTTATGGCTCGTTTTGTATTTATAAAATAAATATATATACATAAACTTAAATTAGGTAATAAAGTGCACTATAGTAAAAAATATATATTTATCTAGGTTGATATTACAGTTACATAAAATAGAAATTGTTTTAGTACTTATATTCTTTTGGTAGTTAAATTTACCGCGTCTACTTTTAACCGACCCTCCTGTCTAAAACAGTGAAAGGGTGTTCAAAAGTACCCATTGAGTATCATTATTGTACACGATTTTTTTAAATTAATACTTTTTGTTTGTTGGCCAGTCATTTGCATGTTGGTTACTTTTAATTTAATCTTGTCTCCACAAAACAGCAGTAGTAATTAGGAAAGCACATATTGCTGCGTACGCTCGCTTTTTCTCGGAGCCGCTTGTTAAAATTATAATATTTCCCTTGAAAATTAATTTTGGAATTTTGTTTAATTTTAATTTTATTACTATTGAAAGTGTCGTGGCTCAGTGGTTTACTATATCAATTATACTTCAACCTCGTGGCTTCGAATCTAGCAGATATTAATAAAAATTTGAGTGTCATTATATTTTGCCGAATGATCTCCAGCGATTAACTTATCGCCATCTCTCAAATTATATAATTATAAATGAATTCCTTGTTTACATCAATTTTGCTATTTGACAGATTGTATTCACACAAAATTCTTAAAAAAATATTTTCAACTAATTTATTTAAAAGTCTAACTACAAGTTTCTTTACCTTATTCTTCTTGTAATTGTAATGAATAATTTCAAATTAGTGTTATAATAAAAGAAATATATCTATCAAAAGTGCTCCTATTAAGTTTATTTGATTAAAGATTATTTCTTTAATGTAATCAGACCTAAGTATTACTCTTAATTTTGCTTGGCTAACCATGATATTAAGTAGTCTCTAACCTTCTAATGTGTAAAATAAAATCTGACTGGTATTTTAGTGATTAGTGGGTTCAAACAAACAAACCCTTCAGATTTATGTATTAGTATAGATATAATTCCATTGTTTACGTGACGCCAGATGAGCACACTACAAGGTCAAGGGTATTTTTTAGCCGTTGAATTCACCATATTATGCGATGATTAGATGCCATCGTTTACCTGTAACAAACAAAACATTGTATGTGTAAATGTATCCTTTGAAAAGGCACACAGAATAAACAAAAAAGAATTACGAGCGCAGCCTTTCTTTTCATACGTTAAAGCGATGAATTTGAATATCATTTCAGCTTACTCCGCGAAGTAACGAATTACATACATGGAAAACGTGTTCAACCGAATATTGGATATTCTCAAAGGAAAATGTACTTTTTCATAATAATAAAATAGAATACACTGGCTGTTGCTGTTGCGCGCGACGTTTGGTGACGTCCATTTTTGTTTAAATCATTCAATAGTGGAAGTATATTTATAAAAAATTTGCATTTCAGGTTTGATAGTTTTGGCTATAAGTTAATATTTAGGAGAAACGATTTTATAACTAGAGCCGTAGATTAGCTTAGAAATGCACTTTTAATCTTGCCTCTTGCTCCAACTGCCGGAATCTAATTTATTTCTAATATTTAGCAGTAATATATTTTGGTTTCATGTAAAAAAATTATTGTGTCGTCGTCATTAATTTACGTATAAATTTTCTATTTCCGAATATATTGGTATACAAAGAAGTCATATGTTCCTAGTACTTTATAGTTAACTTTTAGAAATTATATATGTCTGAAGCCCTCTCAATATGTTATGGGATATTTTATTTTAAATACGTAAATTGATCTTAGTAAAATAATAAACTGCAATGTTACGTAGTTACGTACTCTAAATCAATGAATTCATTTTGTTATAGAAACTCGTATTTGTCTTATGTTTTGATTTTTTAATTCTGTTCTAATGTTGTATTTGATAGTTTTGTATTTTATTAATGTAAATAATACAAAAATCTACGTGGTTTTCAATGCTAAATGAACATATATTTGTTATATATATTTATTTATAATAAATAAATACAACTAAAATTTACTCAGTCTGAATGTGTAGTAATAAATGAAATTGGTAGAATAAAACCGACGTGTAAAACAATGACTATTGCCAAGTTTACAGCTGTAGAATAGTATGTTCTATGTTTTAGTGCAAATTTTACAGTTGCTCTGCTAAACTGGCTTCCTATGTGACGCTATAAAAGTTTTATGCTGTCAGATCGTATTAGATATCCCATAGTACCTAAACATATTCAACTGTCCAAAAACTCGAGATTAACAGATTCTTTGCTTTTTGCTTGTGTCTATGTTTAGTCATATAGTAAAGATGATTTTAACGGTGTAGGTGTTTTTTGATAGTCCTTACAGAACTAAATTATGTACGAAATATAATTTTTAAATTACGTACTTATGGTAGGTATTACCACCTACTTTTAGATGATAACGTAAAATATACTCGTCTACGCTAACGGTATAAGTTGACGAATGATCGGATGAGCCTGAAATCAGATTAATTACTTCCTGAATATTTTACTACAATGGTTTCCAGAGTCTCCTGGAGTCTCCTCGCATGGAGAGGGACCTAACTTAGTACATTGCTAGCAATGGCGCCACTAATCCCTACTACTTACAATTCCCTTCCCATCTATCTGCAGCCAATAGAAGCAAGACGTTTTAATGAAAACTTATTTAGCGAGAGTGAGCTTTACTTATTACACCGCACACATTCGCGTATAAAATGCAATTTTCTAATTAAGAGTTGCACTCTCATTAATTAAGTAGTTTCTAACGTTATTTTTTTCCTTTTTGCTTGAAGGAAGTTGTAGGAAACAGGCGTTATAGAGTTGAGGAGTTCCTTAGTAAAATTTGTACTTATTTACAAGTTAGTTTATTTCTTTGGCTTTCTAAGCGTTTGTTAACTCATTTGAATGCCGTATATATTGTAGCAACTTCCCGTAATATTTTGTTTTACTGTAATTTTTTTTCTAATCGGATCACAAATAAAAAAGTAAAGTTATACATATATTCTGAATATCACAATACAGGTAGAAGGTACCAAATACATTCATGTTATACACTTTTTTGTAGCTAGTAGTGTAGTTGTGTCGTTTCAAACCATGGTACGACACTCCTTTCATTTCTTTTCCTCCCTCCAGGCCCTTTTAGCGTTATAATAGTCTATGATTTCTTTTTCCCTTACTCATCAGATATGTTTATAGAATACAACTTTGTTGTTTGTCAACTTTAAAGTTGTTGAAAATATTATTATATATAAAAAAGATGATTTATTTTTGTTACAGGTACATATTCCTGAGTGACATTATTTGATAAGCACAATGATCGTGATAATTGGTAGATATCTTAGGTATAATAAATAAATAAGACTTTGATTTTATTAGTTTAAAATTAATAAATAAATAAAAATAAATTACCCACTATCCAGTGATATAAAATATTCTAGTTTTCCTATACATATTAAATGTTTGTAAAATTATTTGTCTACGCTTCCATCTGAACCAAATATCGCGTTTTATTGAATACTTGTAAGCACCTAATGATAAATGAATTTAGGTGGAAATCCGACAGTTTCCGTATCACGTTCCATTTGGGTGCTTACTGAACTGAATAATTTCTCTCTCTCTAAGATATTACATTACACTTAGAAGATTGATATTTTTATTGAATTGAAACGAAAAATACATATTATGTTGATCTCATAGAGGGTCTTGTTTACTTAAATGTTTTCTGTTTTCTTTCTTGTATAGGTATAGTGTTTTGTTCTCTTAGTTGCTTCTCACGATGTTCTAAGGATACTATAATATCCGTCTTGTGAGATAGATAGAAGTTGTTATAATCCTTCGTGTAAAATAAGTAAGTTAATATCAATACCATTATTTAGTTAGTTAAATCATAATTGTAAACCCTATTTGACAGAAAAATGTATCCCTATTTTTCACTTTTGGGTCTTGGTATAATATTATTTATACTATTATTAATTATACTATTTTAGTTAAGAGTGTATAGAATTTTAATACTAATAGTACTTACAATATAATACTAATTAATACTAATAGTTTGACAGTTTTTATGCTTAGAAACAATATTTGGTAAACCTAAAACGTATCGAAATGTTGTTACTAACCAAATAAAAGAGTCATGTTAGCGAAATACTAAGTAATGGAAAACGTGTAGAAACGCAGTTTGAGTAACTTTGTTTAGTATCGATGCCGGAAATGACATTACTTCCCTTTTTTATTGAATCTGGTGAAATGTAGTCGGACGTCACTAGTTCGTACTTTATTTGCACTTTTATTTCTTTTTCCTCTGGCCGTTCCTCCTCGTTGTCTTTCCTACGTAACGTTCTTATCATATAAGAATGTTATGTAGATAGTAACGCCATTTTATGTGAAACTTATATTAGGTACTAGTAGGTATATGAGTACTTGAGGTACTGATAGTAATATGAGGTACTTATAGGAGGTACAGTTTCGACTGCGTCGCTTCTCATTAATTATCAGCTCTTATTGGTCTTAGCGATAAATGCTTATAGTAAACCGTTACCGTAGCCTATGGACGCCTGAAACACCAGGCCTGTTACATGTGCGTTGCCGACCCTTAGGAATCCTTAATATATCCTTCTTAAAAAATTCCCTTGGCAGGTAGTTCATTCCACAATCTAAGTGTAAGTGGGAGGAAGCGAATCCATTCAAGGTAATTTGAAATTACCAATAAACTGCCTGCTGATTAAAAAAAATACAGCTGTATTAATAATTTAAAGGTATGTTTTAAAAAATTACTGTCAAATTGAAATACGCTTCCGTTTTTAAACTTTAATTTATCATCAGTTTATGTACTACATTGTCATAATTTTGTAAATGTATTGCAAACCCAGAAAGGCGAGTTTTGTAATATGTCAGCTTTTGTAGGGTAAGGAAATTGTTAGAATGATGAATGGGACCCCGAAATCCTTTCACTATCTACGTCAAATCGGGTCAATATGTTCATTTCTCGTTTTGTAAGCTAACACAATTGGAGTAGCATTGAAATTTGTTTAACGGATGACACAATGTGACGCTGTGTTGTGGTTTTGGTCGTATTTACGTTTACGAGCAGGTGTATCCACTTGTGGTATATTGCTATAAACAGAAATGTACAGGTAATTTACCTTTTCAACACTGACGTACAAGATTATAATTATGTGAAAGATCAGCTTTATTTATTATCTTTGCAATTTATATTACTATAAATTGTATTAGTGGTATAAGCTTGGGCACCAGTAGTGGATGACAGGATAAAAATGAGGTGAAGTCAGTTCATAGGGCTGAATTCAAGAATTAATAGCGATGTAACAAAGGGCATAATAGTCCCCATTACTAACAATTCTCTCTTCACCATCACCAAACAAATTTTCCGTGTGGTGATACTGTAAGGATACTATTTCATCGCTGCTTTTCATCACCAATATATCGTAGATGACTATGATTATGGTCATGGTTTGAATTTAGCCACATCAAAAACTCTCCTTACTTCTATACAATTGATCAAAGAGGTACGTTTTTGAATATGTCTGTCAATTTAACACGTATGATGTTACTAAATATAGTTAGTTTGTTTAAAGAAAATTCGTCTGTTCAACATTTCTCAAGTTTAATAATAAACTGCATTAAATTGTATAAATAGAGTATAAAGTTTTAAATTGATTTCCCAAATTTTGTAAACAAGTGAACAAGTGAGACGAGCTAGACCTAGCTCTAAGTAGTTTTTGAGATAAAACTAAAAACAAACATTTCCTTTTAGTATAATGCGTAAGAAGTTCGGGAGCTCAAAATTTTCTAACATGATTCGAATGATTCTCAATGAAACATTGTATTGCTTTTTGAAAGCAAACTCAGTTTAATCGAAATCGTATAAGTATATTTGCTGTTAAATATAAGTATATTTGCGGTTAGGTCGAATAAAAGTCCGTAGCAACTGAAACAAATTGAGTTTGTGGTACTTCTTAGGATTAATAACTTATGTCGAATAGTAAACGTAGTACCTGCCCTGACGGAATACGCTGTTTGTGCACGGGCAAAGGATGAAAGTATGTGAATAAAATACGTATCTAGCGAATTCCAGTACTTAATTGCGATGGTTTCAAGGGAAATCGTGCCGATAGTCATCATCATCCACAACAGCCTTTGAACATAGACCAAACCCGAAGTAGAACATGTCCGAACTTTCGCCCGATACTTATTGTTATTTCCTAGTAAAATTGGTAAAAAAGAAGGTCGGTTGAAGAAATGATAGAAATAGATATGATGAAGAAGTAGATATCTGGCATACAAAAAGTGAGCAGCCTGCAAACTTACAAGTATTTGGAACTGCTAATGGGTGACTGGCACAAACGGTTTTTATGCTACTTTGTCACTGACAGAACAGTTTATTGGCAAGTAGCCCAGTTCTAATAGTTCATTAACAATATTACCTACAAGCATTTACGTCCTCGTCTAGATTTTACCAAGTATCATGGACATGGTCATCACGAACGGTAACGTATCAGGAAAACTACGGACACCGCAGTTTATTAGATAGATTATTAAATTATTTGCCATTAAAAACAATAATTTTCGTACTTGTAACGAAAATGGCTTTCATCTTTTACCGAAGACATGTCAATTACATTGTAAAATACTATTCTATTTCACGGCCATTGAAAAATGTTTCATTTTCTTAAAAAAACGGTAAAAGGTACGGCCAGCGTTGCGCACACCTAATTATTTTTTAAAACATTAAAGTTTAATGTTAAAAGCTTGTCACTAGAGTGCTATAAAATCAACCTCGCAGATGTTATATTTTTAATCATGTTTAAATTTTAATCTACTCAGGGCGGACCCAAGCTATAGGCCCGGGACAAGGGAAAAAGGTATTATAATTTTTTTCGAAGCCTTATAAATATCTTAAACAAGTTGTCATCTTTGTCGCCTGAAAGGGATATTTTAAAAAGCTTTTTATTTTATGACGGTCTTTTAAGTTATTGTTCCCACCAGTTGCAACTCTAAAACTTTGAAGACCAATTTCTTTTATTCCGTCCATTACTTTTTACGAGTCCCGCGTAACTGTGAGGTTTTGTTTTGCACTGCCAATGTCGGAGGTTTATCCGAAGCTCGCTTTGTGACAGCTAGATACTTGATTTACTCTGGCTTTCATTGAGAAATGGGGATTTTTATTGCCTTTCTATTCATTTGATTTATACGAAAGGAACGTTATGGGTTTGGTGGATTAAGGGAAAATCTGACAATGTACGTTGGTAATGCCGCTTTAATTTCTGTTTTTCTTTAGTTTTGTTCAGTAAATTTAGTAAACAATTATGCTATCATTAATCGGATTTGAGAGCCTAATCCTTGAGGGATGTTTTATGCATAAAAAACATAACGTGTGGCCCTAAGGAATCGAACAAAAAGAAAATAAAAAAGTACAGTGCGGGCGGCTGTCTATTGACTAGATGAGACTCTGGAATATTATGGAGAAGTCTCGAATTGGGTTAAGTTCATTAAACGGCGCGTCAAACCTCGGAACAGAACTAGTACCTATACTTAATAAATAACGGATACTGTTTATTTAAATTCTATAAATTTTTTGTCTTATTTTGATGAAAAAACATGAAGTAAAGAATATGCCACTCAAAGAAAAATATATATGAGACAGGTAACATTTGTAAATTAACTGTGTGTATATTGTATGCTACCTGTACTACGAATATGTAGCATATAATTGATGTCATACATACGAATATATAAAAAATATTTTTATATTATATCTCCATATTTTCATTTTACGTTGTTGACGTTTTCGTTATTTCGTTAGTTTTCGACGTTTCGGTACGTTAGCTATTCCAACGTTGTATATTTCAAGATACAAAAGGATTGCATAATTATTGCTATTCTAGTAACTACAATAGGTAAACCGTATATATTTCATAAATAAACGTCAAAATTGATTGGGTTTCAAAATATGTCGTTTAATATACCTACACAAAATACAGGGCGATATAGAGCCTTCTCGTTTTGAAGTCGGTTGATATAAAATTGTTTAGCAAACATATTCATTACAAAACAGGAGAACCGCGTCGCCGCCGAAGTGTGGCTTCATGAATATTTATTGAGCGCTCACGACATTTCACATCATTTCAGTTGGCACGTCGATATTTACATAAAAACAGCAACGCACGTACAGGGATGCCAACTGTAAGACAACACTCAAATTAATAATAATAATCATGTCAGGACAAGTCACACAGCGGCATAGACCTAACTAAACTTTGTGTTATGGACACTAGATAACTGATAGATATGTATTTCTATATATTTTTTCGTAAATAAATACATATTATACATAGAAGACACCCAAACCGATACAAACAATCATACTCATGAATACAAATGTTTGTACCATGCGAGAAATCGAGCCCACGACTATCGGATGTAAGGCAGTGTGATAAACTGCTAGATCACAGAGGTCGTCAAACTCATACAAGTATGAGGTTTTGGTTTTCGGTACGAGGATATTTTGACCCCCATAGAAGCTTGTACGAGATATTTAGCTACGAAAATCGGTCAAACTATTATGAGGCATGACGTTCGAGAGCCAAATTGTGCTAATGTATGTGATTTTATCAGATTTTTTTTAGTTTGGCAACCCTGCGCACATATAAACCAACCATTACAAATTATTCAGATCTAGTTTCAGATTGTAATATGACAAGTGGATATGATTGTTAAAGAAATCTCATTTTGTTATTCCACTAGCTCTTTTCCGTGGCTCAACACGCGATACCCGTTATCTCCCGTTTCTGTGGCAATTTTGGGAAATCTTTTCTTAGTTAAGGTGTCTATGTTATAAAGAGGAACCTTTTTGTATAGATAGGGTATGCCGCAACGTACTATATCAAGTCGGTCTCATTACGGAGTCTCCTGAAAATAATCGTGGTTAGCTAACATAACTTCATCATGCTTCTCCTGCCATCATGTTTATTCTATTACCCTCCACTGGTGCCACACAAGCGTATATCGTTAACACAGACTCGTACACTATTCCATTATCATCAATTGTAAACTCTACTCGTAAATATAAAATTAGAAGTTCTTTTCCCAGGCCTTTTAATCTGTGTTTTACATCAATCACGATAAATATTTATAATGTTTATATATTTATTATGCGTAGATGTTTTGAAAGAAAATGTGATGTGTATACTTTATATTATTACATATATATTTATTCAACCGTTAACCGGTAATCGTAATGTGACTTTAGATTATATTTGTTTTATTATATAATTAACTTGGCGTATATAAATTGTTTAAATTTACTATCTTATTTCAATAGTACGTTTAATTAATGAAGACTAGGTGTGAACAGCTAAATACTGTCCAGCAGTATTCCTGCTAATATGCTAATTACGAATTTGCGAGTGTTAGAGCGAAATACTAATAGTTGTCCGCGTAAATGTGATTTGTTTAATTAATTTATGAAATAATTCATTTGCTACGTAATTAATTTCTTAGATAATTAATTGGTCTTTCGTTTTAATAGATATAATGTGACATTAAACGATTGTATACATATTTTTCGTGGACATAACGAGAAAACGAAAGTTATGTATAATAATTAGTCATACCAATCCCAAAGTTTCGGCATGAAAATGAATCTGTTGAGGTAAAATTTCTTAGCCTCGAGCCACTGGGCGACGTGATACATTTTGAATGCCTCTTTATATTTTTATCAGCCTCGGTGGTCTATCTGGTTAGCACACTGCTTTTCTTCCGATGGTCGCGGCTTCGATTCCTCGCACGGTACAAACCTTTGTATTCATGAGTATGATTATTTTTAAAGGTTTAAGGATTTTCTATGTATATTAAGTATGTATTAAAAAAAATCTATATATTAATACAAATTGTCTAGTATCCATAACACAAACTCTGCATAGATTGGGACTAGATGGCGCTCTGAGAATAGTCCTAGGCTATTATTATTATTATGATTAGAGAATCAGCAGAAGTCATTTTGTCCAGATAAAAAGAGGCCTTATAAAATTATTTCAAAGAAGAAGCCTATTGCACCATACACACATAATTTAATCCAAATCGGTCCAGTCGTTTAGATGGAGTTAGATGACAAACACTTACAGAGAATTATACATATCTACAATAAGATGGTTGATATAATAAGAGTAAAGTATCTATATGTCTGTGGTATCATAGCACCCAAACAGATAATTCGATTACTGTGCGATTTTTTAATTGACAACGGACGTGATCGAGATCGCTCTTATCTATAACTTATGAAAATCTATTCACGCCTTTGAATATATTATTCAAAGGCGTGAATAGATTTTCATAAGTTAGAGAAATAATTTTACTTTTTAAAGTTAAGAAATAATTTTACTTTACTTCACCTACTACTAAATGAGCTATTGCTCATTTAGTAGTAGGTGAAGTAAAGTAATTACATAAATTTTTTATTTATATTTTTTTCTAGTTGTGTCACTATTGTTTTGTTTATATAGTTTTCCCAGCGATCGTTTATAACGCATTGTTTTGAAATACATAGGTTTCTTACTACTATACAGTTGTTTCTATTATTTTACCGATGACTGGCCCTATCATCTCTATATAATCCCACACAGTGTGTAACAAATCTATAGACATATTTAAACTTTATATTACCAAATGCCGTTTAATTAAAGTTTTATGGCAATTGCATACGGTTTTACAACAAACTACAAGAATATGTTCAAAATCTGGCTGAAAAAATTCAAATATAGTGTAAAACACTTCCTTTGTAAAATAGCTTATTCTATAATTTAAGAGTTTCTAAACGATAATATTGTTTGTGTAGAAAATGTTTAAAAGTCATAGCGCTCACAATATTATCTGATTGCACTAAGAATGAGTGCGTAGCGGTTTCTATGTTGATTATCGCATGCCTCTTGTGTAATTATTTATTTTAAAACACATCTATTCAAAAGAGCTTCACACAAGTTTCTTGCTCATTCTTCTTGTGATGAGTCTTTGTTCAGAATGAGTGATAGAATAAAAAAGATGATGAATGAATATTCAAAGTGCTTGTATTGAGTTTATTTGAATAATTATTTAATTATATTTCTATGAAATAAATAAATAGTACGCTACTATCCATATATTCGCTAATGTTGACTAATAAAGATTAATACCTCTACTGCTAAGACGTAATGTATGAGCTCATAAGAAATAATGAATGGTTGTTAGTAAAACAAATGACCATCAAATGAACGAAATCGTGCCATTAGAACGTTCGCCTAATGAATTATAAATATAATTAGATGTATACAGTACGGTCATAGTATTTTTTTTACATTTTAGGGTAGTCAGGAAGGGAAATATTCTTAAACTATATGCTACTAACCGTATACTGCGGCTTCATATGCGTAAAAGCCTTATTAGATATTACCACTATTTTTTTAATCCACGATAATTCATACAGAGCTATCTAATAACAAAGTAAGCAAAGTTTTTCACTATGGGTATTCGACACCTGATACTTTGCTTTTTTTTTAAATACATACCTAAGATACATAAGATTGTATAAAAAGTCGTCGGAGTCTCTCATTTTATCTGACAAATAAATTACTTTGTAAGCCCTATTTCGGTTGAAGGCTAATAAGACAGTAAAATTACAGGATTTGGAGGCATAATTCCTAAGTCCTCTGGAATGGAAATGAATAGGTAGTTCGATTTCATATTGATGATGATATAGTACTGCACCTTTCTGTTCTAACGATATATGCTGGCACATGAGAGTCAGGTAGTCAAAGGTCCTTCATGGGCATCTATGAAGGATCTTTGACTACTGACTTACTCTTCATGCCCATGGGATTGGCATGAAGAGTTAAGTCATATCAGTTAGCACATAGTGGAGATTCACTAGGAATTAACCACGACGATTTGCAGGGGATCCGCGAAAGTCACAATATCGTCAAAAAAAAAATTGTAACAATCAATTTGTACGAGTACCATACGAGTATGACTCTTATTTGTCCATTTCACATAATTTTGTAAAGATTTTCGCATGCGGCGCCGCAATATATCTGGCGTCAAGCCAAAGAACTGTCAGTTTACAAGGTGTGATATTGCTCGCTGAAAATACAAAGATTTGTCGACATAATGCCTCTCATATATGTGTTTATTTTTTAAAAACGTAAACTCGTTTCTGTCAATAAACAATATTAAGTAGCTTTTATTGTTCATTTGCGGGAAATCTATTATTCAAAGAAAACCTAAGAAAAGTATTACTTAGTTAACTATATCGGTGCGTCTTATGCTGTCGTTAGTTTATTTGTGAAACTTCGTCCGCGTCGCATTTTCTCCGTTTTTACAATATTTTTTATTGGCCGTAGTATGATTTAATATGTTAACGAAAACTATAGTTTTCGTTACATATGGGCTATCCGACACTTAGATTTTTTAAATTCTAACTATTAGTTCCTGAGATTAGCTTGTGCAACCAGACATAGAAATACATTCTTTGTAGCCTGCGATCCACAGGCTACGCACAAGTGCAAATATAGTAGTCATAGGAATCACCTTTTTTATACAAAACACACTTCACAGAAATGTAACTCATTATAGTGAAAGTATATTATCACATCTTGTGGTTTGTTGGTATTTTTGTGTGCATGACAGATGGATCCAACGCCTCTATTTAGCAGAGGAACAATCGCGTGACCGAGCAGCTTTGCGTGTAGCGAATCAACAGGTGTTATGAGTTGTATTCATTTTGTACACAAGATCAATAGTGTTCAAACAGTTTTTACAACTGAAACTGGATTAAGATGTCTTCAGTTTCGGCCAAAAAACTTTTTTTGTAAAATTGTTCTCTTTTACATATTTCAAATCTTCAAAAACTTACGATTTTTATTGTTTGCAAAATCTAAAGATTTTATTATAATAAACAAAGTATGAAAATAACATGGTTCTTAAAAATGGGTAATAAATGTAAAGTAAAGGATTTATAGACATGGATTTAGTTTGAGGAGATCATTAAACGGTGGGAGGTTCTTAATAATATGCTTAAAATATAATTTTATATTATTTGTACACATATTTACATTATAAAAAAATTACATTATAAAAAAAACCTAGCCGCGCCTGTCCATATATATGTTCGCGATAATTTTAGAAACTATTGAACGAATTTTAGTCTATCATTTTACTAAACGTGCGAAGTCGGTTCTGGGCTACTATTAATTTACTACTACTACTATATATAATAATATCTTTGTTTCTTAAAGCAGTGTTTCTAGTCAACAATATTAATAAGCGAAATACATTATAATAACTGCTATTAAAAACAATTTGCTCATATATTCTTTTATATAAGTACATAGCTCTATATGTATTTTCTTTTGAGAATTTCTAGACAGATAATACTCTAAATCTTACATATTATAATACTTTTGTGTACTCTACTATCTTAGATGTTTGAGTTTCCAATTTCCTTACACATTGTATATATGAACTAAGCCGTAGTTTAAGTGGAAAACTGGATGCACACAATGACTAAGACTTGTTGCTTGTTGCTTTATACGAGAGTTCATACTATAACATAGTAGGTACCTATCTCCAATTTATTTTAATAGCGCTTACCAGGTCTTCGTATAGATGAAATTATTGTAGAGATCCATGTTATCACCATTGCCTTACCTTTATTCTAATACTAGCTGCCCTGCGCAACTTCATCTGCATCACACTTAATTAACATTTATCATTATATTTCGCCAAATTTACATAATATCTTTTTAAATTATAGCCTATGTGTTATTCTGATGTATAACGTATATTACTGCAAAGTTTAATTAAAATCCGTTTGGTAGTTTTTGCGTGAAAGAGTAACAAACATCCATCCATACTTACAAATTTTTGCGTTTATAATACTAATAATAATAAGATTTGGGGTATGTATGTCATCTTCTTCCACTGATCCTGTCAGCCGTCATATCTGAGTTTACTCTTCTTTTATACATATGTCGTCTTTCACACAGTCGATCCATCTTTTCTTCGGTCGTCCTATAACTTTACATCCATATATGTATATAATTATTTTTAAAATAAAATATAGCCATGTAAACACACAAAACATATATTATCACTGACAATATTTAAAGAATACTATATTCTATAAGAGGTAGAATTTATTATATAATAATATCATTGAAGTATATTTTGAGTTTAAGTATTACAACTAAATATATATTTTTTTTATTTAGAGATGTAAAAAACATCAAAGTAAACTATACAGAATACAAGAATAGAATGAAAAATCCCTTATTATTCAAGGGTTGTTTCGAGTACCCTTTAGTTGTATAACATTCTCCAGCCAAACGTCGGGAACAGATTTTATCGAGAAATCCGCCCATTGTTTTCTGTCGGTGACTTATTTATTTTAGATATATTTATTGGAATTTCACAAAGGCTACAACAAAAGTAGGTTCAATTTGATAGCTTTATGAAAAGTTCTTAGAAATTATAAATTATTTATTTTTACCAAACTTTTCACAATGAATTATTGATTAATATAAGGTGCTTCTTAGTTTTCGCTTACGCGAATAATAACGAATTTTGCCTTTAAGCAGAAGGGGTTTCAACTGAAATGCCTGAAATAATTACAGTTAATAAATATATTCGGTAACATTAAAAATATTATTATAAGCTATCACAGATTTTTAAGAAAATATGAAATATTCTTCCCCAATAAATATCTTTATTCGGCTTTATTCTAAAACTGTAGTTTATAGTTTAGCTGTCAAAAATAAATACTATATATCTAATGGTTAAGTTGCAATCGTTGTGAGAGGATTGGTCAGCCTTGACACTGCGTTACCGTGTCCAGCTGTTTCCAGGTGCGACGCGGGAAGTCTCCTATCTTCTAATGAAACATATTAACAAATAAGGACAATAAACATATTTAGACTATTAGATTAAGACCTTCAGTCGTAATCGTACGACTCGCACAATAATAAAAACTAATAGCCAAAAGAACCACTAAGGGGACTTGACCCTAAAGGGGTTTCTTCCACTTTATATCCAATGAAACACATTAAGAAATAAAGAAAATAGACATGTTTAAAATATTCGATAGAGACCTGAGTATGCGATTCCAAGTCGTATAATAATAAAAACTAATAGTCAACAGAACAGCTGACTTGACCCTAAAGGGGTTTCTTCCACTCTGCTTTGAATAACTAACGACAATGGATTTAGACTGACGTAGTAACATTAACATTATTTATCGACTACAATCACGCAATCCACAGAAATTTGTAACCCCATTAATATTACAGTATTCAGCTAAATGTTGATGATGGCGACGATAAAATTCAAACTTGTGTACTCGAACTCGTTAGGTATTTTGTACTGGTGCTCAATAACGGCAAATTATAGTGTGGGTACGATTTGATTGACAGGAACAAATTGTTGGGGTTGTATCTACTTTGTTCAGAGAGTTGGGATTCTTGTGTCTAAGGGGAATATGGCAAGTTTCAATAGCATTGTAACTATTAAGAACAGTTTGAGATTTGTCTGTGTACTTACAGTTTCAAACTTTATATTATTTGGTTACTACTGGAATTGTTTACAATAAATATTTACTTGAAGAAGATATATACCGTTTTAAGAATAGGCGGACAAGAACTTCTACTAACTATTCTAAATTAAATATTTTCTCTTATTTCTCTTGTTAATTTGCAGTGCATTTATGTTCAGAATATATTTTTCAAAAACCAATAAACCTGCAATATATTACAATAATTAGAATAAATAAGTATTGATATTATAACTGAGAAATAAAATTTTATTTCTCCAAACGACATAATATTCTAAATACGGAAGTGTGTCTGCGTTGATGTTACCTTTCACGCTACACGGCGGCGTGCGGAATTTAATAAGTTTTGACGTGAAAATACATAACGAGGGCAGATACAGGCAATATAGAAAAAGGAGTGACGGGTATTAACTAGTTTTAATAATAAAAATATCCACCATTTATAAATTATACCACTATTTTAAAATTAACCTGTTTATTGATTAATCAATTTCAGAGTTTGTGGTATAAATATAATTGGTAATTAGTTAAGAAACCCTGATATGAACCGATGATTAAAATTTTAATTAGATTATAAAGCTAGTCTGATTAGTTAATTGACTATAATAATTATATTTTATTAACTGTTCAAAGTGGATTTAGAATAAAAATTATTTATAGTTTCGAGGCAATGTTAAATGTATGCTTTAAATTACTGATGCGAGATTAATATCTTTCTGACATGAAAATAATAGTAATAGGCAATAGTTGATTAATTTATTCATCAGTACGATCTATTTTCGTGTTAAAAACATATTAATTATGGCTGTTTGTTGCTAGCTATATATGTTTTTCTTTTATCGTTTTGAATAGTTAATTATTGCAATTCCATTGTATAAAAAATGAAATTTCGAGTAAATATTATTTGTGAAACAACATCGCATTGTCAACATGTTTTAAATATAAGTAATATGTACGTTTTAAGTATAGGAAATGCTTTTGTATTCAATTATGCTGATAATAGAATTTACGGTATATCTATTGTATACAGTCATAATTAAGTGAACTAGTAATTTTGTTCGCATAACCGCGAATTTGGATTGGAGATAGAAATCAATCTCTATGTCCTTCTCCAAGTGCTGCGTTATTACAAATTTCATGACACTTGACACAGCTAAAGGTTAAGGTGCTGAGAGGTTATAAACAAACAAAATTACACTTTATTTATCATAAAATTATTCGTGTTATGCCCTTTAACTATATTAATAATGTGTACTAAATGTGAAAGTTTAAAAATAAGTAAATCACTAATTTTCGCATATAACATACTAATTCTTACCCGCAACTTCATCATCTATCATAACGTCCAAATATAAGGCAACAGACACGCTTTCGCATTTACAATATCGGTATGGAGTATGGATGGTGGTACTTGAGTTTTAGATTGATTGTTGTAATGTTTAGATTTCAATATTAAAATTGTAGTATATAAAATATGTAAATAAAAAACCAAGAGCATACAATTTGAGTAGGAATTACGCAAACGATTGAACTGTAAATATACTGATTCGGTTTTTAACGGAAAAAATAAATTGACACTGCTTTAGGTGCTCGAAGTCCCTGACTTGAATATCAATAAGTCCCTCGGGAAATAGAGGTCGATAAGCACTTCAGTGACATGCACGAGTCGGTACGTGGATTTAGCGTTTAATAAATGGAACGGACATATAGACATGACGTTTTAACATCATCATTTTAGCTCGCAAATTGTTCTTTCCAGTAAGTAAATAATGGATATAGAGATGTTCTTTTTACGTTATTATTATATCCTGAAAATGATGATATAGTGCCAATAAAGACTGTGTTTTAAGAGTTCATGTTGCTTTTATGAGATCGAAATTGGATCTATGCATCAATCCACCAGTTGTAATGTTGTACTGAAAATACTTGTAGTTGATATTGATATTAAATTTTATTTGTTTTAATTAGGTAATTCTAATTTCACAGTGCCTTGATGTAGTGACAGAAATTATACTTACTAGCTGTAACTCATGACTTGATCTGCTTTTTTTAAGTTTAAAGAGAGCTACGTTCGTCGTCGTTGTACAATACATCTTTCATTCAATTTCATTAAGTTCCGTTCAACAGTGAAAAGGTAACGAAGAGACAAACACACTATAGAATTTATAATATTAGTATGGGTATTGTATATAGTTTATCAGAATTGTTAGGAACTAGGCAGACATTTTTTGTAAGTACGGTTAATATATATTTATTACCAATCTTAAAAAAAAATGGTATACAGTCCATTTCGATGGTTAACAATTTAAATACTTAACAAAAAGTATTCACAAAGTTCCATTTTATAACTATAGACAAACAATGACAATAGAAGATATATACTTACTTGCGATGTTATTTACCGATTTCAAGATACGCGTTAGTGACTGGTTCATTGACTGCTTTGGGTTTTTTTTTGTGAATTTATATTTATTTGCTAATTCTATCTATATATTTTTTAAAAGATGTAGTATATACAAGTATTCTAAAATTAAACATAACGATCAGGCGTGGGATGGATCGACCAAGTCAAATACAGCGGTAGGTGGTCCACTCCACGAGTGTACCAGATTCGCAGCCAATAGAGAGAAATGGCGAGCTGTCGTAAGGCGGATGACATCTGCCTCTCACTCCACTACATAATGACCACGGCCATACTGTGAAAAGCGTATCGAATAAAAAGAAAATGAAACAGTTACGCACTTTACGGCATCGGTTACAGTTGTTTAGCACACCGCTTTACTGTCGATGGTCGTGGGTTCGATTCCTCGTACGGTGAAAACATTTGTATTCATGAATAAGATTGTTTGTATCGGTCTGGCTATTTTCTACGTATATTATGTATGTATTTAAAAAAAAACTATCTAAGTATAGTATCAGTTGTCTATTACCCATAATACAAACTCTGCTTACCATGTGAATAAATGCGCTGTGTAAATTATTCATGAAAAAAAAAAAAACTTTGTATATGAGTTATGTCTGTGTCAACTCTATAAGGATAATTGGTTAGGACAATTCCTCGTTCGTAAGGCCTCGGGAGGCTCCAAATTTATTGGACCAAAATTTGATTATTTAATAATATTCTCATCAAGATTATGCTTTGAATACGATATCAAAGGGTTGAAATTTAGTAGATAAGTATAGGCACTTGATAGCTCAAAAGGCTCACAAGTAATTTTATTATCTGATATCTCTTATCCAGATTTAATCTTTTGATATAAAATTCTGTAATTCGAATTTATTCTCTTGTATTGTTAATTTAATAGAAATCTTAAAATAGTTTCCAATATTTTCTTATACGCAATATATAATATTATTGATCAATAAGTCAGTCAGTCCGTTAGTCAGAAGATAGGTGCTAAATTACATTAATTTCTATAAAATGTAAATAGTTAAAGTGAAGAATTTTTTCAATATAAAGATGCTCACAAATATAAAATGTTTGTATTGTTATTGGATTGAACCTGTTACCTTCGGTATATATAGGCAGTACATTAAACCCCTATGTCGCCGTAGTTGTCACAATACTGTAATACCGTATTTATGGGAAGCGCTCTCATGAGTTTTCAAGTAGGACGCTATTCGCCCAAGGCGCAGGTATGTCATAGTCGGTAGCTCATTCAGGCTAGTCTCAATTAATAGTCTCCCAAGAGGTTCCTTCACCCGGATATAACTCCTTTCATATCGCTGGAGAGCGTAGAATGTTTACGTAGGATCTGTCTCGAATCCATTAAGGTGAAGTTACAAACACGTTTAGATGTCATGTGGGTCCATATAGGTCAATTTGATATATGAACTTCCTAATTTCACCACGTATCTTTTGAATTTATTATGTATGGCCACATATTTGTTTTTCGATAAATAATCACAAGTTTGTGATTGTGAATTTTTCGGGTAGATCTTTTTAACACTATTTTAAAGCAGGTTTGGTGTTTTCTCTTTAGCATAATTAAATACTTGATAATGATATTATTTATATAGTCGCATAATATTGAATGTAAACAAATCCTAAATGAATTTGACTGACTCGGACATACTGAATTCATTTAGTTTATAATTTAAGTAGGTTTAAAGTTGTCTGTGCACGGGGACTTGGCAATGAGAATGAATTTTTCAAAACTCATTCCCCAAAGGGGCTGGAAGTTTATATGAAATACCGTAAATTTGAAACTAAAAATAAAATTTTCTAGAATTTTCTACTTTAACATAAAATATGTTGGACGTAGAAAATTTTATCAAACTTTGTACAAAGTTACTTACGTCCATTGGGCACTTCTAATTCAATAGATGTTTTCATTTCGACTGTATATTCGAGTTGTATATTTAACCGTTTCATTTTTTTGTCTGAACTGATTTTATTATTCTTTTAGTGATTAGTGATATTGTTGTGATTTTGATTGTGATTATACTGCAATATTGGTCAAACTAATTTAGTCAGGATTGTTTATCTAATTCGTATTTTATGTGAATCAAAATCTAAATTGGTTTTATCTTCGATTTCAGTTGATTAACAAAATAGGTCGGTATTGTTCTTCGACTGATTTCCTTATTTCTCATTTTACCGTTCGTTCTTCTAAGCTCCAAGCGATACGTCTGTTATTTCAAATTACTTCGAGAACGCTTCTTTAATTTAATTTTCAGATGTCGTGAGTTATTGTCTTTATTATAATTTAATATAGATAACAATAACAAATTAGTCTATAATCATAATAGTGTAGTAGGAAAGTAATTTCTGTTTTATTAACATGGGTTACGTCATTCATAAGTAGATTTTGCATATATATACAGTGCACAGCACATATAATATTTACCATATTATATTATTATTACTAATTTTTGTCCACTACAACTATTAGTGACACATACAATTGTTAAATCGTGTTCACTGCTGTGCTTTGTTTACAGACTGAAATGTATTTTGTTCGTGAAATGAATTGCTGAGTTTCGCTTATTCACTAATTATGTTGTGAATTGTTGGGAGCGGACTGTGGAGTTTTTGTGCTATTAATTGTGAGTATTGTTCGCGGTATGTATCTATAAAAAAATATATGAACGTAATATGCTTCTAATATGTACACTGAATAAAAATTTTAAGAGTTGGAGAAAACTATAGCCTTGCTTGATGTAACTATAAGAACTTTAAAAATGTCACGATAATGGTTTCTTTAATCAATCATGTATGGATTAACACTTATGGATATTTATTTATGTTATATATTAGCTACATCAGCAGTTAGTGTTCTCTCACTTTCTTTCAAATTAAGAAAATAGCTCATAACAAAAGTACTAAAGTAATTAATGGTTAGAATTATTCACACAAAATATACACATAGAAATACTGTTTCTATTTCTATATTTTGTGTACAGAATGATGTATATTATTAACCGAGTCTTATACACGAATCATTTTATCGCAAATACTGGCATTTACCTCTCGTCCTCTCGACGTGTCGACTGACCGGAGTTACAGCTTAGTAATATAAATAAAGTATATTAATAACGAAAATTAAAAATAAAAAAGAAATCTACGAATTCATTTAATAATAATCCATTATTAATAAATTAATTCGTAGATTTCTTTGAGATGCTGCTACCGTCTGCGCTAACGGTTTACGCTGGCGGGGCACCAGTGGAGGATAATAAGATGAGTATGAAGTCAGATCAGTTAGCCCATCGTGGCAAATTCACTAGGAATTTAACGTGATGATTTCCAGGTGGAACTGACATGGTAATGGGGTTATTAGTCCACATTTAATTAGCAATAATTTATTTAACGACCCTCTTCCCCCTGTGCAAAGGGATTACAAAAACGATGTCGCGATAAACGGTTACTTTATCAAAAATTCATACTACTGTTATAAATGATACAGCTATGAATTTCAGGACTGAACAATTATAGTCGAACGGATTTTGGAATACCAAAAGAAATGAATGCGAAACCCGGAAACGCGGCCGCGAAACATTGTCGCTCGTCGGACGTGGCGTTTTATAATAACGAAGTTTTTGTATGACTGTGCAACGGTATTTGAATGATAAAAGTTTTATTTCCACCTTTGAACTTTCCAGGTTTATGAATCTAGCTTGTTAACGGGAGTTACACTGCGGAAAAGGCTATTTTATAGCAGTTTAGTGTTGTAGTTGTGTATTTTACTATGTTGGTTGTAACTTAAAATCACTTTTTAGATTTAGTTTAAACTAATTCTAAAAAGTGGAATATTGGTATGGCGAAAATTTGAGTACTTTCCCACTGTTTTAATGCTACAATATTTTGATTTAATATAATAAAAATATTATTTATTGTCTATATCAATTGGAAGTTATGTAGTTTTCCAACAAATTTTCTACTATGTCATGATTCTACTATACAAATTTAAATATAACTCACTATTTTATGAGTGTCCGGGACAAGAAGAAATAGAACTATAATATTTCACTTGATCTTGGATTTACAGCACAAAAATCACAAAAATGACAAATGTTCTGCAGTTTGTCCTTTTATTAAAATTATATTTTCTGCATTTGTCCCCATAACGCATAGTAAATAGCTTATATTTCAATTAGGTAGATTTTAGTGTGTATTAATTTATCAATTATAAAGTTTTTACTAAAAATACTAGTCAATTAATTTAAATAAGAGTCACTTCTATTTTGACTTTACAATTCTTAATTAATTTATTTGAACTAGCACTCACATGGATTCCAGAGAAATTGACCTCTTCCAGACAGCAACTATATGCTTGGAGGAAATATTTTAGTAGGGTTTCAGTATAAGCCTTCCTCATTAACATCTGCCTTCCACGTTCCTATTTTAAACCTAGTTTAAAAATATTAATAATGTAAATTACATTAGACTATGTCTTTGAAATTCAAAGCAATGGTTTATTTTGTTATTCAAAGGTCTTCACTAACATTGTAATACGCAGTTAAGCTGGTTATTAAGGAAAGTTTAAATTTAATTTGGAGCACGGGCCTGCCGAATTGAAATTGTTTCGTCCCTGCCTTGGTTGGTCGCTAAAAGCTTTTTCATTTTGTTTAATAAAGTACACTTTTATATTGCTATGTAAATCTCAATTGAGCGATATGAAAAATGTTTCAAAAAGTCAGGGTTAACGGACGAGAATACAGGGTGTAAAGGAAAATAGCTATCTATTTAATAGCTGTAATATTTTACTGAGGTAGGCTTTAATTTAAGTCACCTATGTCGCATCTATTTCATCTGCCGAGCAACTGGATTGTTAAATTTGAAACGTAGGGATGTTGTTCATAATCTAAAGATACATTAATATTCGATGACGCACAAGCAAATTAAGCAAACAGCCTCGCTTTCACGTAATGTAAACATCCTCTCGACTCCCATTGAAAGGGGTTGTAAGTGATGTGAGATTTATTACTACGAGTTTCGCTACGCTCTCGTAGCCACTGGTAGTGGCTGTAGAGGCTCTACAAATAAACAACGACTCGGTACAATTTAAACTTGCTTTTATTTTCACATTTCGGACAAAAAACAGTTTTTAGTTTAAACACATTTTTGCTACGGAAGAGTCTAGTTATTTTAATGCCTGTTTTGTATTCATTTAAGTTACTAACTTTTCTTGCTTATGTAATATTTAAGTAATGCAATATACCGTATGATTAGGTGACTGACGCGGAGGTATGGAAGATAGATCAAGAGTGACAGATTTCTTAGGGTTTAATATGGGAATAATTAATGACGAGACTTTACGATCGCTATGTAATATACAATACAACAATAGAATACATACATTATTGAGAGTAATATTATTCTATATACAATAGAATAATATTTCTCTCAATAATACAAGTACTCCTAACTATATATATTTATATTTTGTCCTATCTACCTCTTACAACCATGTGTATACAAGGCAACTCTGAATAGCCAAACGACCATCTATGCCTCTATTCTGACTGCTCACAAAGCAATGAATGGATAATCCTATTTTCAGTATTTCCTGTATGCATTGTACCTTTATCATGCTGCATACTTGCATGCATCTGCACGCATCGTAAATTTTAGGCAAAATTTTGTATGCAGTAGTAGTTTTATTCCTAACGCTCCTTAAAATTTGGTACCGCTTAATTTATCCGTATTTGTTTTATAAATTTCAATTTTATAAAAATATAATATATATGTAATACACGTTATGTAGTAGTATTTGTTTGGTTGTAAAAAATATACTGATAAGTTTCGGAATCGATAGAATTGTTGAGTTATTCCTGGAATGTTCCGCTTAAAAAATATATTTTGTTCCACAAAAAAAACTTGACTCTTTATCGTAAAAATAACTATACTAATAAAGCATATGTACTTATTACAAAAAGTAATATCAAAATGCGTTCGGTTTTGATGAATATCTAGACCATTATAGACGAATTAAGAAATTGTGTCCATAGGAGACTAGAGCAGATCGGACGTGGCAATTATTTTTCCAGGTGGAAACTGACTCAAATTGCTTTCTGACGTGCCAGCCCCTACTTGACCGAGTAACTATACTAATTATAATCTAAATCATTTTGTCGCGCAACATACTATTAGTTAAAATTATCACCAAGTAAGAATTGTAATCGTTCCCTTGACTTCAGTAAATAAGTAAACTGCTAAATAAATTCTCGGATGGCATATGACCAAAGGTAATCCCTATCAAAGGGGTTATTTTGAATATATCGTAAACGTTTGCTAATCCTACTGAAATAGCAATATTCTATTCTAAATATCGAATACTAGTATTCGAATTTAGTCCTTTAGGGATATCCCAAAAGGTTGAAGTTTTATTTTTACCTATCGTAATTTTTCGAATACTTCACATGCCTGTACATCTTGCAGAGAAAAATGTGGAATCTGACGTAATGTAATTGTAAAAGGTTTTCGGACTTGTATCACTTGTTTCGGACATGTACTTGTGCCAGTGATCGTACGTGATGTACGACGTTTATGGTGTAGTCCGATTTTAGCATCATACAAGCATTTTAATGATGTTATCAGTTGTGCAAGCTTGACTTTGTTTCGAACTAAATGGCGCTGTGAAATACGTGTTTATTTATTCTATGCCAGTTATAAAACACCAGACATGGGTAATTTAAATACATATAAATATAGGCAGATGAAACTTCGCTAAAATGTAAGTATAGACTAAGTTTTCGAATATCCAGAGATGATGACTACTAAATATTACGTGACAGATTCGCTCAATCTATTATCAATATACGCCATACTCGTTTTTACTGCCATTTAGAGCCGAACGTTTGTCAGCGATTTTATATGAATTATGGGATACGCATTTGGGTCAATTTTGCCTGCATTGCGTATTGCGTACTGTTAAGGTTAGCCAAGTTTGTGACCGAGATACCATCGGCCTTATAACTTTGTTTAACTTATTTGAAGTGGTCGAATTTGGCTACTTTCTTTCTCTTGCATTTTAGAGTTATGATAGTTGGTTTTCATGAGTAGGATATGGTATGGATCACCTTGAGCTAATCGTAAGTAATTTCTAGTGAATTCGTCATTTGATACTTTTTCATTCCTTCGCTACCTATTTCTTTTTATATTTATTCCAATTATGTCTAGTTGATTGTTCCTCTTTTTATTAATCATGGTCTAAATACTATATTCTGTATCTAAAAATAATTGAAATCGTAACAGAATTAGTGCGCGATTCACACTAAAGTAAAGGTAGATTTTCATGCTTGGCCGCTGATGCGACTGACGCCTTATTGTGATATCTGCCACGCGTGGTCTTCGCAAGCAACTGATACATACGGCTTATAAATCAAAATGATGAAATACAAAAGTGTAGATTTTTCAAAAGTTAATTATGCGTAACGGACAAAGAACATTAAAATCATCTAAAGTTCATTAAAGTAAAGTGATCAGCGCGGAAAAGTATTTTATGTTGCTTAGAACTTGAAACTCTTGCTTATGTAAACAAGACATTGACCTAACAACACTCATATTTCAAATGTCTCAAAACTTTACATTTTGAAGAACTTGTACAAAGTAATTACTTTTCTTGCCATTATAAGAACCTCGTGCGGTACTCGAGATATCACAAATATTAATTTACCGGAGCGAGACAATGTACCTTGTCGTTTCCATGGGTACCTCTGTCTCGTCTACTTATTCTTCGAGCTACCTTGTTTGTACTTCACTATGAAGTGTGAAATATGACAGACAAATTTCAGGGTTCTATAACGTATCACTGATCACTGGTAATAGGAACATCACAAAGTCATTTTATGATGTCCGTAATGATATATGATGCTAATATAGCACTGCAAATGCGTATGTGATATACCTAAGTAGGGGTACAGTTATCAAATAACATTAGGTCAATAGTTACAATTAATTTACAATTTACACAAATTAAATATTATAACATTTTGTATAAGTTAGTAAATTCAAACTGTGTAATAAAAGTCACAAATATGTTAATCTAATGGAAAAGTAAGATATTTTATTTTCTACTGTCAGCCTGGATTGAGGTTTGACAAGGATATGGGCACAAATATAAGGTTCTAGTAAAGATCTTGTCACTGATATCTAAATATTGTATTACTGCATATATGGGACTGTAGTTACAATACAATATATATATATATATTATACAAATTGTGGTAAAAGTATTAAACACTGTTGATTTGGACATATGTATGTCGAAATTAGGATTTCCATCTCGAGTTTATCCGAAAAAGAAAAATAATGAATATAAAATATTAAATTCTGATATTTAACATAAATTGGGTTGTCTGCTCTTTTCTAAAGAACTTTATAAATTTCAAAATGATAATCCTAATCGCAATATGAAAACTGAATTATTTCCGTCAGTACTTCATTCGCTTTAAGAGCGCTCTCAACTCTGCATGAAAAAGTTCAGCAAGTGCTTCATTATCTTTTATAGGCTTCAATATCATATTCCTTTAGGCGCAGCCTGTAACCATTTATTTTTTGTGCAATGCAGCAGTTGGTACCTCAAATTTGGTTGGTTCAACGTCATTGCACGTGATTGCAGTCTCACCGACTTTAGGCAACAAGTAGTTTGATTTGTAAGGCGTGTTTCGATTTAAAGGAGGATACGGTAGTAAAAATATAGGATAAGAGACAGCCAAACAAACAGGACATGAGACCCGAAAGTTTAAAATTTCACTGATTAAATTACATTATATTATTATATATACTTGAACAGAGAAGAACATTAGAACTTTTTATATAATATTCCTTTTGAACATGCTCGAGTATAATAGAGACCTTATTGATCAGAGGGATCTGTTCTCTGAGGGATCTGAGTCTTAATGACGTAAATTTAATCTCTTGATATGGCGGGCTGATCACGTCAAGTTACAGAATTCATTAAAAGAAATCGTTGCTAAATGAACTCCTATTAAGCCGCCCTTCATGTGAATTATAAATTATAATACTTTTATTGCATCGTTAAATGTGAATAATAAAAATTATGAATAGTTTCAACAGCCAGTTACGAATAAACAGTGGTAATTTTAGGTCTGATATTGTTATGATTAATTATTACACTCTAATTAACATAGTTGCGGTAAATATACTTTCGTATATGAAAATAACATATAGAATATTCTCGAAATATCCATATTTTGTACATTGAAGTAGATATTACCGTGTACAAAGTATTGTTGCCCCCTATCTAAACTTGTGCTATGAAGGGTTCCAAATTTCTGCTATACATATGTTCAGATATAATAATTAAAATATGGAGTTATTGTGCTGATTGTTTAACACAAGAACTTTAGAAAAACCTTTTTATATAATTTTAGATAGTAACCGTACAATTTTTATGTCTGACATACTCAGCGGGAAGAAGAGAGTGACAAAAAAGGCAGTGTTGCCATAATTTTAGTATTGGTTTGCAACAGTTATAATTCATGTAATATAACTATATATAATTCATAGCATACATGGACCATATAATACAACTAGTGTTATGCGGTCCATGTTTATTTACAGGCAATTTAGTTCTCTATAGCTTAAAAGATTTTTTTAAATAGTTCTAGTATTTTTTTTAGTTTAAACTATTGAAGTATTCTGTTTCTTTCTTTTAAATTAACAACATTGCTTGATAGAAATTAACGAATAGCTGAAATAGGTTTATTAGACGCAATTTATAACTGGCTTGTTCCAGATTACGTTGCGTATAATACCGTATTCCATAAACGTGTTTTATAGCACCCCTACCTTATATCTATAGTTCTCTTTGTATAACGGTGTTATTGCTTAATAAAACTAAATATAAAATAAAAGTGCGAGTAACTGGATTGCCACGAAAACATGCGTGTTCTTCAATGGCAGTTTACTTAACAGTTCAACACGCGGAACACGCGAGAATCGATGTACTTAGAACGCAGTATGGCTTTATCGAATATGAAATGTGCGATGCTAATAAAGTTTTCTTGTTATCGAACGTGTACATAAAACTACATGGAGGGCTATATGCCATAGCCCTCCTATATTATACAAGGAAAACCTTCCATAAAGCCGACTGTATTCGTGAGGTATAAAAATTGCGTGTATGCTGTGAACGCACTGTGGAACATTTTTTCTTATTCGACTTAAGATAGACAGGCTATGGACCATCAGGTGAACTGCTTTTCATTGTCTATAGACCAAAAAGGTTATGTTAAGGTTTGTTAATGTTCTAGTATTTTGGGTATCCATAGATTACGATAACTATTTACCATCAGATGTGACACATGTTTCGTAGCCACCAATAAGATATAAAAACACAGAATAATAGACTTGACGGAATAGGTGATCACATTTTATTATCAGTAACATTATTTTATTATGATTTGCTAATAAATAAGCATTATTGAAAGTAAACAATAAATAATTAATCTTCTTACGTAGTATGTTCATTGATTTGTTTAAAAGGATATAACCGTTTCAGGATATAACATCGCCTACTTAATAGACTTACTAACAACTACTTATCGAATAAATCCGCTTAAAGCATACACAAACGTACTCTACATTCGGAAGTCAGATTTTCCCAGATGCCGCATTGCGTCTTCAACTTGTAATCTTTCCGCATTATCCTTGAAGCAGCTTATCTCTTTACAGCTTTAAAAATTGATGAAGTTCGTTTAAAGCGTGGTTTATATATATACATTGTATATTATAAAATTTATTCCATAATGATGAATAATAATTGACTCAGGAAAATTTACACAGCGTTATCTTGTCTTAAACTAAGTAGAACTTTTGTTATGGGTACTAAACAACTGATAAAAATACTTATATATTTTTTAAATACAAACATAACGTACATAGACTCTCAGACTAGTACAAACAATAATACTCATCATTAAAAGTGTTTGTGTCATGCAAGGAATCGAAACCTCGACCATCGAAAGCAAGGCGCGTTGGTTGCTGAATTACTAAACCACTAAGACCGTCATACAGTCTCGGCTCTCGAAATTTAGACAATGTTGTACATTTTAGTCTAGACAAAAATGTGACTGTGTGAACTGAACTGCGACTTGTGATTATTTGTTTGTTAGTAAAATTGTAATACATCTTCACGCTTTCTAAGGTATTCATCACACTTAGTTCGTGCGCATGTATTCAAATAAAATATTCATTAAGTTGAAGAAACTGAATAAATTAAATAAACCTTACATTCAGTTTACTAACTTTTGAAGTGTTTGGTGAATTTTGAAACACGAATGTTCTGGTAGGGTAGATGAAGATTATGTAAACATTGCGGTATTTAATCATGAGGTTATTTATTACATTGAAACTTTTTTGACAGTTACAAATTGTTTCGATCATAATTATATTATCCGATCGTTCAAGTATTAAGTAAATTGAATAATAATATTTTGACATTCTATTTCGCTTTAGCATGGTTAGTAAAAGTATTATTTTATTACATTATAGATGAACTTTATAATGAATATTTATATGATATAACTTTAAGAAATTTATATCTATATGCAAAATTTAAATATATATTAGCATATATAAAAGCGTAAGTTTATATACTAAATAATAGTTGTAAACTATTATTTAGATTAAAAAGTTGGATTAAATTTTAGTAAATAATAAACACAACAAAGCAAAAAGTATTATAACATAAATTTTGAAAGATGTTTGCTATTAGTATAATTAAGTTCTGACTTAATTATAACACAAAAAAAGCAGACGCCAAGTTTAATAAATTAGAAAAAACGGCTATTAAAACCGACCCCTGTTCGATATAGACATTGGGAAATTTGATTACTTTAATTGAAGAATATTTTACAAAGTCTTAAGAAATTTTCTGATACTGGCACTGTACGTTTCTCTCGGTAACATATTTGAGAAATAAAATACTGTTATTTGAGAAATAAAATACTGTTCGATTAGACCTACCAGATTAACATTTCGCTCGTCTTCAGATTTGCTGTTTGTTGACCCCAAGCTGTTATGTTGAAATACTGTCTTATTAAGGGTCGATTTGTTTTATTCGATAGACGGTTTTTCACATTATTGTCGCAGGTATACATTAGATAAACGGATTTTAGAGATATATACGCATAGAAAAAATATATTTCATACTATCGTGGAATTCGGAATAAAAACTTTTTTATGTGAACCTAAGTATATGAAAAATACATATAATAATTTGTATTGCGATGCTTGCTGTAATAATTCAGTAAAAACCGCACAAAATTCGGTTAATATTTTGATATATTAATGTAACATATATGTTCATTTTTATATGCATAGTTATAATTTCATTCGTAATTAAATATATTGAACATTGTAATTTTGATATATTATTGATTATTCTGTATTGATTAAGGTAAGTTAAAGATACTACTTACCTTAATTATTCTTGCAGTAACAGAGTTGTTTCCTATTCGTATCGCAATCTATTTGTTCTTATTTGTAATCTGTGTAACTATTTCACTCATTGTTTTGTTTATTACATTGCAAACAAAACACTGTATAGCTTAGGTATTTAAAAATTGATTATCCAACGGTTTACAGGTCATAATATTGCTGTAACATTTATCTACCAAGTATAGTACTTGGTAGAGAAATGTTAATATTATCTTTAATAAGTATTCTTTAGCAAAGTCTATAAATTTGCCATATCTTCCAAACTTACTGTTATAAAATTGTACAATGCTTAACCTTTCAGATTATTACATAATACATAGTTACTGCAGACTATAATTGGTATAATTATATTTTTATTTGTATAGTAGTGGTCTGTCGTAGCTTCGCCTGGTTGCTTATAACTTTGCGAGTTTATTTCTGTACGTAAAGGCAGAAAGTAAAGACACCCGGTACACCTGCTTACTCGTAATATTAGGATAGATTTAGTATCTACGTTAAGATGCTGATGTGGCAACTGCTGTTATTATAGAAATTGATAATAATGTTGGTATCACGTTTTATTATATTACACCTTGTATCGACAGGGGATTTATCTCCGTACTTGGAAACTAAATGATCACGTACATTGTGGTGTCAGCGGAATTTGTTCCAGCGAAAACTTGCTTTTGGAACAGTTTGTGTACCGAGGTTTCCCAAAATATAAAATAGGGTAACAATCATTGCTTATTCGACCAAAAATATGATTGCCTTTATTTAAAAAAAATGATGTCAACTCGAAACAAAAAAGTGAAAAGGGATACTATTTTCTAAAAGATGGTGTTAAGCCGATGAGATATATCAATATTATGAAATCTGTGAATATATATGTACTAATTCATGCAGATAATAAAATCGTAAACGTGCGGTATCTGTCAATTAAATATAAAAAAAGTATATATCTATGTATATTTTATACTACATTTGACGTATATGGCGTATATGTATATTTTAATATATACCACGCAAAGTTGCAAGCACAACTAGTATATGATAAGAATATGTTACTTGTCATATTAGTTTCCTTTCCCATTTATTTTGGTGATGATATTAATAATAGGATAAAGGACATGTACCAGTCCTTTATTCGTATATCTTGTACCGGATAAATAAATCGACTCCTATGAGAACAAAATTGGTATTGGTTAACACGAGATTATATTTACGAATAATTGACATTATGTTTCAATATAACAACCGAAAATATCTAAAAATGACATGTACATACATTATATTAATATGTGAAACAAAAACTTTGCACCCCTTTCTGCGAGAATTGCGACAAAATAGTATGAATTTAGTGCACTTATTTTTATTTATATAGAAATGTAGTACAGAAAGCAAAGTATGAAATCTATAAAACATTCCACTCACTACCATGTAGTTGATACACACACGCATAGAAGTATAGTCTTTGACAATTGAACCCTAATAATGTTTGAACTTATAGTTTAAATTAATTAAGGTCGAATATTGAGTACTGAGCGAATGCTAGTATATATAAATTTACAGATGGTTAGAGCTACTTTCCTTAAAATGTCTGATATTCTACAAGAAATTCGAAATTCGTTAATTGGTCCGCTTTCATTATAAAATATATAATTTTTTATTCCATTATCTCGTTAAGTACAGATCCGCCTCAATTTTCTAATGGAGCAGATACGATTTCTAGTTCCCTCAAATTGGAACTCGTTATATAGTAGACAATTCCAAACGGCGAACTTGGATGTAGGCCAACTTGATATTAAGTGATGCGTACTACTTAAGTATTGATAACATGGAACTTCCAGACAAAGTTGTTACTGTCACTAGATTTCAGGCTTACTTTGTCTTAGTTAATCTGGTCCTTCGTAATTGTATAATTCTGTCATAATATATATTAATATTTTTGTTAGCTATTATGATAATTCTATTCTATATATATAATAATTCATCAATAATCAATTCTTGTTCCGGACGGGTCTAAATAGCGAATTCTGAAAAAGGGCAAGCACAATAGATCTATGTAGGTCGCAGTGCTACTGATCAAAGGATCTGACAATAGCCCAAACAACCCAATAGAAAAAAATATATTATAATCATTACTATACTAGTAAGCTAGCCGATGATAGGGATTGTGTTTAAAAATATGATATGTGTAAGATACGGAAAGTTTCCATATGGATATTTTCTTTACCTCTGACTTTAACACTTCCTTAACTCACACGTTTTTTTATGAAACTCGAGGTGTTTTTAACATATTATTATCTCACTATTGGGGTCCGCCCTGTCCATATGAGAGGTTTGGGTCCACTCTTATACCACACGCTGGCCCGTTAGCTTGGTATAGAGTTTAATTTTGATTTTTCTTTCTCTTTGATATGGGAAAGTGCCTTCTCTTACTAGATAAGCAATCATTTTACAGGATATCTAGTCAGGACATTTTAGTCCTCCAGAATGGCAACACGTTATCGTGATAAAATCTACTTCAGTACAATTATTATGATCGATAGCGGTCTACCTTATTAGAATTCAGACACCATCTTCTTACTAAAGTAACAGCACACAGTAAATAAGTACAGGCGCGGCATGCTTCATGACTGGCCTCTTAAAAAGCATCAGAATATTGCTGTGCGCTGGGCACATAATCAAGATTGCATTAGGGGTGCAGCGTTTTCTGCCAGCCGCATACTGTGTTATTTATTGCATGCGCAAACGGGATTCCTTTTCATATATTTTCGTTTCGGTCTAATTTATTGACTGCATCTCTGAAAACTTGTAAGTAATAAAGAATAAACAGTATATTTATGAGTAGTGATGTGTAATGCATGTTAGAAATATATTCGTTTCCACAGGGTTTTTTATGGATGTTGGTAGAATAGTGTACCAGCTTTAAGCGAAAACAGGCATTATTTTCGACTGACGATTTCTACTTTCTAAATGATTTCTCCCAATGGGGGCACTCAAGTGGTAGAAAAGATAAAAGGATATCATGAAAGGATTTCATCATGACAATTATCGTCGTTAACAACTACTAACGTAGGTTAAGTACGCAGGTAATAACTATACCTTGCGTTTATTTGCATGATTTTTCTATTTGAAATGCACATATATGGGATACTATTCTCTAAGTTTCTAAAACTTCAAGTTTAGTCATATTCTCGCTGAAAGATGTGTAGTTTGTTTATATAACAAAAAGTGTAACTAAAACTACAGTATTTTTTGTGAATGATACAACAATGTAAATAAAGTCAAGTAAAGCAAGTAATGTTGCAAGGCACTCAGTTTATCTTCTAACAAAAACTTTAAAATGTAAACTGCACTTTACAAAATTCACAACTATATTCATGTTGGCTGTTGCATCGAGGCAGGCAAGTGAGCTTGGCTTCGATATGTATATTTTATACTTTTCTCATGTAATTTAGTGTTTATTTTACATTTCTACAATCAAAATAAATATTTATTTTATTCACTAAGGTGTTTTCATCAAAGATATTCTCGAATATATTTTCGTTTTCTCATATTCCTACATTTTCTCTTACTGGTGGAGACATAAAACAAACTCCTTGCTACCCTTCTTGAGTTGAAGAACGAATAACTGTAAATATATGTTATTTGAAAATGTTATATATGAGTATAAAAATAACACTTGTTTATCGATCGGAAAAAGAATCGTTATAGAGCATAGATAAAAACAACAACATAAATCTATTCATTTTTGTTAGAGTAGACTTAGTACAGAACCGTCTGTCTGGGTAATTTTGTCTCACTTCATTCGGTCAATAAGCGTTGCCTCTTTGCATAAAAACAAAAAATAGTTGAATGTATATACTTATATACTTTTGATATTAGTTGAACCATTAGGCACTCATGTAAGTAGTTTTATGACGTCACGAGTATGTGGAACGAATGGGGGAAATTCTCTAATTTGGCGGGTGTGTGTAGTTAGTAGTGTACTAATTGACTATCCACGACCCCAGCCATGACATATCTAATAAAACAGTGTCGCGAACCACGCCCGACCTCGACCCACGTGTGGTTTTCCCGTTAATTTAATTGCACCCACTTGCTGCTCCTTCGTATTATGAATAGTAATCTCTTTGTGTGATTATGGCTGAGTAATTGCTCAGAAAACTAATGTGCTCTAGACTAATTGTTAATATCAATTGAGGTTAAGTAAGATTATTGTATTATAAAATTTTAATTTAGTATTTTTAGTTTTAATTTTTTTTATACAGATGGCTGCTGACGGCTCTCATAATGGCAAGAGGTAACTGTCGCTTGTATATATAAAAATGATTATGAACATCACGTTATCATGTGACAACCCCTATATGAAGCTATCACTCATGAAATAGGTAGGTACTGGTGTCATATTGAGGTCTCGTTTAGCATAGCTATCGCGGTTCCGGCGGCGTCGGGCCGTCCCATGGATGGTGTAGGGCAAGCCCCATCTCGTTGTTAGGGCAATTCCATTTTCATTCAGGCCATTTCGACCAACTCAATTGTGAAAGCGTGTATACACGCACGCCTCCGGAGTCATTTGATTGGGTCTCTGTCTCCCTGAAGACGAGCATCCCAGCCCCAGTGGGGGATAGAGGTAGGATGAAGCAGAGTATGCCCTTTGCCTCTAGGCCGGAGTGTTCTTTTTCAGCAGATCGGTTGTGGTTGAGTAAGTAACGTTAAGGGAGCGAGAGTATCGAACTCCCGCTACCTCTCCGCTTCCTTCTTCCACGAGACAACTTAGCAGAAGGAGCTTACTGCTGGCCACGACCTCTCGCAAATCACCAAACTCCGAATTACATTCAGCAGCGCGAGAAAAGTAGGGCTACCAAGGCCAAGTTATGAGTAACTAGGTCTTTTACCTCTACCTCGTAAATGTGGATCTATCGGTAGATAAGACAAGTAAATAAATACTTGACAGAGAGTGTATTCTTTTGTAGACAATCATTTTAACTTTTTTTTGACTACGGTCTTGAAAGACCTTTTTTATCATACTGGGAAATCACTACTTCACAAAGAATTTTAGTATTATGGCCTTATCTTTATTGCATGCAGTAACCCTTGCAGTCACGGAGTGCAAACTTGACCGACGAGATTTATGGAATCAACAAGTGACTTAAGTGAAAACGTGTTCAGAGATTTATAAACTAGAACGTCTGAATTTCATTATAGATTATATTCATATGAAATGTATTTGGTGATAATGATTTTACAAGAAGTATGGTTTGGTACTTCAATAGTTTTTTTTTGCGTGATAAAAAGTACAATAGTTTAGGAAATGGTACGATTTTTTTTTAAATACCGTACAGCTATCTAACACTGGTTCAGTAACAGGTATCCGATATAGGAACAAACTTCTACATTTATATATAATATTAGTAGAAATCTATTGAAATCAGTATTAAAACTGCACTGTCGTCGTCTTCATTAGTATAACTAATAGTTTGTCATACAGATGCTTAGTGCTCATATTTAAAAATATTTTTTATAAAATCTAAATATTATTTACTGTACCGTTAGGAATATTCCGCTCGTTTATCTACAAAGTGAACAGAATTTCGCCTAACGATGATGTATCGAAACAGGTAACTCATCTGTATAATGTTATTATTTAAATTTGCCAGTAAACACTGTGTTACTAAGTACGAGGAGATTAATATTAAAATATGCAATCAAATCTATTGAAAGTACACATATATGATTAAGTGTTAGTAGTACCTACGTGTGAAAGACGAAAAGTATTTTTTAACGATGTTTTTGATGGCAAGACAAAGTAAAACATTGCAACCGATAACTTATTTACGTGGACTCTATTTTGTTAAGCATCTAGCTCCTGATTTCAGTAGACTGAACGGGATAAGATTATAAATTCATGAGTTGCCGCAGCACTGCACAACTCATGAATTTAACCCATGTAACCTTTTGGATGTAACCCAAAGATGGATGCATTGTGATCCTAACACCTGTTCTTTTATGGGCGACTTAGCTCCGAAAGCTATTAGAGACTTCTATATTAATTACCTAAGAGAAAGATTAAATTAAAGTGGAGCAACTGAAATTGAACGGGGTTTACCATACCACAGGTAATTTGCTATTTTTTTACAGACCAAATTATACTTGCTTATTGATATTTCAGGATCATTCAGCTCCAATCAAAACTTGTGTTCTAAAAGAACACAAGCAACCACTTCATCATAATGATACGAGAATTTCCTCACTTTAGTACTACTGAGTGTGAAGATTAGGTTACCACGCCACGGTATCCCTAGAGCCACTGTTAGAATATTCATTAGGTGTTTATTTTGATGAGAGGGTACGCTTTGGTTGGTTGCGTTAATAATTCAATTAAGATGATCATTGTTATTACGCGCCTTAACCGAATTGCGCTTTTTGTATTTTGGGGTACTTATGTTTCAAGGAAGTTGTTAAGAGATAGTTTACTTAAATTAACTGGTTTTAAATATATTTGATAATTTTTGCCATTTGGAAAATAAATGACAATATTACGTAAGTAAAATTAATGAGTTAGTTAAACTCAAAAAATAACTTATTCCACTGTAAAAATTCTTATATTTATAGAAAGCTACATTATTAACAAATTACATAACATTTAATTTATTTACAAGAAATTAAAGACATTCTTACAGTAATTTCGTTAGTTTAATGTAATTAGCAATTTTTTAATGAATGATTAATTAAGATGACGGCTTACCTATATCTAATAATATTAGAAGTATACATTACTATAATGATGAAATTTGTTCATAATGTCATTATTTTTTTCCTACAAAAATATCTATAAATTAATTCAAAGATATGTTACACTTGTAACGTATACCATTACTTTATATCTACATAAGTCGTATCCAATATCTAAACAAATTTTGTCACGATTAATCGGGTGTAATTGCCAGTCTATATACGATATATAAAATATCTATATGAGTTTCCTCTCTCTTATCTTCCAGTTTGACTTTCCCCTGGCAGTGCTCATGTTCTGATTCGTAGAAACTAACAGGCTATCTTTTTGTAATAATGGTATGATGTACACGCATGAGGTATGTGCTACAATGGCACCTGTATTATAGGATGAGCATGGTAGGATGAGGTCAGGTCAGTCAGCACACAGTTGAGAATTCAATACGCATTAATCCCGTTGACATCCAGGGGATACTGTGTGGAGTTATTTTGCTTGAAATAACATATTTTCTATTACTAACAATTCCATCCCACCCAGGAACTTTCAATTTTTATTACAAAAATATTCATTTCATTTGATCAGAGCCGCGTGATAGAACTAAATCTTTCAACACTAAGTCCACCTTATTGTAGTTCTACATGTATCCTTTAATAGATTGTTTGTCTTTTTTACTGTATGTTACAAATACAATATATTCTATCTATCTATTTAGTTTCTAATAAGGTAACATACAAAAGTCAGTTTCTACGTGTGCAGCCTGGGACACTGTTGCGATTTAATCTGACGCACCAAGTGCGTCGACTCTAATGGCAATTAAAATTTAAGAGAAAGTGAAAACCCCACCTCTTCTAGGTATTTACGGAAACAATGTACGTAGATTTACATAAAATATGTAATTTATTCCTACATGTTACAGTTTAGTATTAAGGGTACTTTATAACCAGCTTGGCGCTGCTTAGTACCGCATAATTGTAATACTTTATTCGTATTAATTACTCGTATAAGTTCCTTCCTGTGTCTACCAGTGAGATGGTAATGGTCTGTAATAGGTAACTCTTCTGGTGATCAAAAATAAGTATAATTAACAACTTTTGGAATGCTTAATCAAAGATGTGTATTTTTTTATATTGATGCCAATATTTACTTCGTGTCTCTTTATTAAAAAATTGTATGACTCGTTTCTTTTTAAATTTCAGCAATTATAATGATTGAAATATGTTGTTATAACAACATAACAATAACGGTAACTATACTTATCTACATATAAGGATAATAATTTTGTGGCATAAAAAATATTGAATTGTTTTTCTGCTCCTTGAAGCAGAAGCAGAGTTGTTGACCTTCATGGATCCTTTGATAGGTTGTGGGCTACCTTTTTAGGGTAACCGCAAAGGCATGTAAGAAAAAATAACGAAATATTTTTGCATATTGTCCTATGAATTAAACTCTTTATTATTTTCGTATTTATCAATAGAATACACTTTGATTATGTTTATGTAAAATAATATTATACAAAGCAAAGATTAAATTTCTTAAATTTATGATAAAATAATTACAACAAGGAGTGTTAGGTATTTAAGAAAAAATGAGATCTCTACCCCTGCAAAGCTGCGGTCATGAGTCGGCAATTTGCAATAACTTATTAAGTAATATGTAGAATGTAGTCTTAAAAATGTGCTATTATTAGCCTAGTTTTATTTTATTATTCAACACTAGTGTAGTGTAAATGGTTAATGGTCTAATTTACCCCCATGCCCGGCCCATTCAATAATTTATAAACACACTGAAGTAATTTCGGTTCACTTAATGCTACGGTTATTATTCATATAAACAACGTACTATAATATCCTATTGTATTGAGTAGCATAACATTAATTCGCAATGCATTGTACACCATTATAGATATCAAAGGATGTGTATTTATTATTATATTATTATTTATTATAATTGCCTTTAAATAAATGCTAAACATCTGTTAAATCATATTTACTGAACAAAACTCACTAAACGATTACTTGAACGACGAGCGTGCATGGCAATTGTTGTTCATGCGTGGGATTTTCATTTAATGTTAGACATAGATACCTACATAAGTACACAATGTGAACAAACAGACTCGTTTTAAAAAAAGAAATTCAGTTGAGTGCTTTTCTTGCCATTTCTTCTCAATTGAATCTGTATATTAAACTGGATGGTAGGGAAAAAATATAATACAAAAAAATTAAAACGGCTAATATGTCTATATATATGTATATATGTATTTGAAAGAATGTTGGTAGTGTTGTTTATTTATTTACTTCACACTAAGTGAGCTTTGCAGTCTCACAATATGCCCACTTAAGATTGTATACATATACACACAATTATAAACACTAATTACTAATACATACACACTAATATTATATCCCTGTGTCATTTATTTTATCCTTCAAGCAGATTGCTTTGTAAGCAGTTTCGGTTGAAGAGTGAGTTCATATCGTTTGTAGTTTTCTGGATTGGCAATACACATATACCACGGCTCTTACTTGTTAACGTGATATCCTATAAGGTGGGCCGTAAGCTTGTTTGCCATTCCAATTTGACGGCCTCGGTGGTCTAGCGGTTTAACATACCGCGTTATTTCCGATAGTCGCGGCTTCAATTACTCTCACGGTGCAAACATTTGTATACATGGGTCTGATTGTTAATATCAGTCTGGGTGTATCCAAAGTATATTGTGTATGTGTTTACATAAAAAATATCTAAGTATTTGTGTCAGTTGCCTGGAACACATAATTACAAGCTCTGCTTGGCTTAGGGACTAGATGACGCGTGTGAATTGTCCAGAAATATTATCGTTATGCGGTACCGGGACGCTGTATGTATGCACGAATGTAACAATATATTTTATAAAAGAAAAAATACATAAGATTAAATGAAAATTAAAGTAGTACTGTAAAGTACTGAGGGACACTTTATACCTCGGTACTTTATAGTATTTTAAAAATATTAAAGGGTCATTGAATGCATTTGTAATATTTAGAAGCGGAAGCATATTTGCATAATTTAAAGGCCAATCAAAATTCGTCCTTCCAGCAATTAAAAATAAGTACCTGGATGTCGTGTCAGACAATTTATTGCCAATCTTCGGACATAATATGGCCATCAGAAACGCTTTATGTTTGTACCTGGAACAATTTTTCAGAATTCAAACCGACTAAGTTTCAACAAGAATGTAGATAAGAATTTATGTGAGGGCAATTTTTTTAACTATCGGGAATGTAAAATTTTGCTGTCGGCCTACATGGTGGTAAGTGGTACTCGTCTATATAATCGCACATAAAGAGCACCACGGAAGATCAACATGTAGGGCCCGTCATGTGATGTCCATTAAAAAAATTAATAATAATAATTTATTCATTCATCAGAATTGCTTCACATGTTCACATTAACATTGATTTACTTTGCCTGTCCTGTAGAAACCACTATGCGCGTTTTCATGTACAAAATATTTAGGTCTAAATGCACGGACATTTTGCCAAACCAAAATATCTAATACTATCCAACAAAAGTAATAGAATAGTGGCGAGTGTGTACAATTTTTATCTCATAACATCATGTGAATGCCATTTTTGAAGATTAAAAGTTATGCCTCTATTTTATATAATTCAAATTTAAGTTTTTATATACTGTTATTGTTTTATGTTATAATTACGCATTGTTTAATGAAGCTTGAAAACTTTAAGTTTTAAATTTTGTGAGTAGGTAACGCACAAGATACACAATGTTTGAAAAATAACAAAAATATAGTTTAGTAGTATAATAAATATGTTTAATATATTATTTAATCTGTAGTAAAATTGTTTCGGACAGTCTTGCATTAAATAAATATGATGTTTTATCGCCAAAACTGTAAGTCTGCGGTTTGTTTGTATTTATTTCCGCCAACGTAAAGGCATTGTTGTGATACAATCAGTTTAGTTCTTTGTGAACACAATGCAAACTTTTTAGAAGGCACCTATTTATTAGAATGTTGTATAACGTAGGAGTAAAACATAAGTGTAGTATCCCAAGCGAACGATTTATTCTTCCTCTATATTTCTAGTTTTTGTTAAATGTATTGAAAGTTCTCTGAATAATTCATAGGTACATTATTACAGCTTTGTTCTATTACATTAAATATACCAACATCAGATGACATAGATGTAAAACAGTTTTTTTGAATACGACTTCAAGAAAATTGTTAATGTGAAAAAAAAAAACATGTTCTAAATATACAATAAATAACCGTGGATAATTAATACAGCGCCATCTAGTACTGCGGCAAGCAGAGCTCGCGGGTACTATAATATATACTGTTATAAATACTTAGATATATATGTTTTTGTAAATACATACATAATATACATAGAAAACACACAGACTTATATAAACAGTCATAGTCATGTATACAACAGTTTGCACCGTGCGAGGAATCGAACCTGCCGAAGAAAAGCTAAAGCAGGATTTCACACATTTCAATAGCTAAAGCAGGATTATAAGACTGTTGCCTTTCTTATGCATAAAGGGGTTTCTGGTTACTTTAAGTTCACCTGTACTGTATAACCTCATAATAGAGTAATACGAGTGTTTCTAAATTTTATACGCGTAGAAAATAGAATCATTTTTATTATCGCATGTGACTTTATGGGACGCCATACGTGCCGCTCGTTACAGTATCCCTAGTAAGGGCGGTTGATTGATTTTGTTTGTACGTGAAGAAAAATATGGTACGTGAAGAATAATGTCTATTTAGTTAAGATTGAAATATTAATGGTTAATAGATATTTGTTATTACTAGTTGTCGGCTATCTTCAAAATGAATATTTTCGAAACAGCAATAACGATTAAACAAAAAAGTATATTATGCGATGGTGTATTTATTGTGCATATTAAAAAAAATATAGTAATAAAATATAAGTGTGCGAACTTTCATACTTCACTGTTCACGCAATTTGCGTAAAAAGGGGTACAAAGTTTTTGCTTCACATATTAATAAAATTATTTTGAATAAAATCTATATTGCGTATATATATCATATGGATATATTATTATGGTAGTGAATTACAAGATATTACAACCATAATATCGTATTATGTTGTTTGGAATTGCAGCTCATTGGCAACTTGTGGTGTTAGGTATACTATCTTAGCATATTTTGTCATTTCGTGAAGTTCAAGGAATTATTTTGTTTATTTTCTTATAAAATTTAATAAAATAGAACTTATATTTTTATGTGACTGGAATAGAAATGACGACTTTGTACTCAGTCTACCTCGGTATAATAATAAAATAACACATTTACATTGCCAACATCAGTGAAAATGCGCGTTGCATATTGTGATTACGATCAGAATTTCCACCAAACCGGCAATCTATTGCGTCGTACCTAGCGTGAAGCGATTCAGCGACATGTGAGCAGAGAAATATGTTGTGGAGAAACGCGGGAGAACGCAATGCATCGTTGAGTGCTTTTTTGCAGCCTTTTGTCGAGTGTGAGTGTGCGCGGACACGGGTCCGTATACTTGATTGCAATTCCCCATTGCCTTTTGGTCAAAAATTTAAAAATAGAATGATCTGTTGTCTTGACGATTTATATTTTATAGGTAACTAGCTTTTGCTCGCGGCTTCGTTCGCGTTAATTTATCCCTTTAGGGGTGGAATTTATCAAAATTCTTTCTTAGGGGATGGCTATGTCATAGTAGCTTTATGCAAGCAAAGTCTCATCCCGATCGGTTTTATAATTGACAAAGTTTCATACAAACTTTCATCCCCTATTTTATCTCCTTGGGGGTAGAATGAATCAAAATCCTTTCTTAGCGGATGCCTACGTTATAACATATACCTGCATGCCAAATTTCAGCTCGATCCGTCCAGTGGTTTGGGCTGTGCGTCATGTCATGTCACATATGAGTTATATATGTTTAGATATACACATACGGTTATAATGAACAGTGCCACTGCTATGCGCCGCTGCCATGATTTTTAATAATCTGTGGCGTTATCTTTTGCGCGGGAAAAAGGAAAATGCTGCATGTCATTCCTACATCAAGTAGCCAGTCTTTGCCTGTTTTGTATTTTAAAATTTCACTAATTGAATATAACTACATTTAAAAAATGATTTCATAGTTAAATAATGACTAAATTATTAGATATTAATGACTATATGAAGAATCTCTCTTAGAATAGAATAGAATAGAAAATCATTTATTCAAATAAACTTAATTTAAGCACTTTTGAATAGTCATAACAATTTGTTTTTTATCTACTACTCGTTCGGAAAGCTGTCTCATCACAAGAAGAACGAGCATCTTAATCTAGTGGTAGTTATTTTGATTTCCTAAAGATGCCAAAGACAATCACAAAGTCATAGACTCATCCTATCATCCACCATTAGTGACGCGGGCGGGTGTACTAAAATATATTTAATAGAGGTTACGTACGTAATTATATACAATAAATTATGTTTATTGTTTATAATTGTAATAATGATATATTTTAATTTATAGTCATATTAATCATCCATACAATGGTGGTGTACAAGACATATTTAATGTTATTTTTCAATACAGTCAATATTCCAAAATATTTGAGATTCGAGACTCTGTACCAACACTCAATACATCTAAATATCCGAACGTCTTCACAAACTTTGCTAGGATATTAACGAGCCAATTAATAAAATTAATGTGCTGGAAAACATTAGCCCCGCGGCTCACCTCGAGTGAGATGACTGTAAAATCGGATTGTTTACACTGAATTAACATGGTTACGAAGATTTACCTTCATATATAAACTTAAGTAAATCTAATTGGTTTATAATAACAATAATAATAACCCATTACAATTGACACAGCGCCATCTAGTCCCAGCTAAGCAGAGTTTGTATTATGGGTACAAGACAACTGATAAAAATACATTAATATTATTTTGTAAATGCATACTTAATATTCATAGAAAATACCTTGACTAATACATATAATAATATTCGTGAATTCAAAGGATTAAATTTTGCGAGGAATAGAACATGTGACTATCGAAATAAAGCAGTGTGCTAAACTGGTAGATCACAGAGATCGTAGTTTATGTGTTGCTAATATATTACTGATAACTTCAAGGCTACATAAATTATTATATTTATAAAAGCTAAGATGTAAACTTTATATTTGTCACTCACCTTCATAGAATAATTAATGGGTTGCATAAAATAGTTTTGAATTATGGATGAACCCCATGAAATCGCTATAGTTTAAACCGTTACCGTGCAAATAAAATATTGTACCAAAATAAAATAATTGAAAAATGTATCTATGAACGTTCCAAGTTTTTTTATCTAAATTTATTTTGGGGTTTTTGTATGTAAACATGTCAACTATTATATTAAACTAATCGTAACAATTCTGTTACAAGTTTTATACATGTCGTAAATAAATATATTTGTGCCACAAAATATAATTTGGAAACGAAAGTATGTGTGGTAATATTATAAATTACATATTATTTATTTAACTATATGTTATCATATTCTATTTAGACCTCGTGCTCTGCCATTAACAGTTAATTACTTTCCCTGTCATAGCGTTAGGTTGGCTGGAAGTGATCTCTTTCTTAAAAAAGCTCACCCTTGCTCACATTTTTTAAAAAGTACATTGTTATAACTCTAAAAAACTCTTGAATTATAAGTACAATAAAGAGTATATATTATGTAAATAATATTTATAAACGCAATTCACGATAACTTTGTGAAGGACATAAAAAACTAACGAGTAATTAAAGATTTAATGCCGACCGCTATTTTCAATAGCCAATTACGTAGCAATAGATACGTACTCAACGGCGAGTGAAGATTTTGAACGGCAGTACCGTTACACTTTACTTCATATTATTGTTTTCTTATATCTGTTATATTTAAATATCTGCTACATTGTTACATTTTTTTATTTATGTACTAACTAGCTATTTCTCTCAATTTCTATACGATCCTGTGTCGAGGGATTCCAGATTCCGGGATAATAATAACGCCTGAATAATTCACACTGCGTCTAGTCCCAACCTAAGCTAAGCTTATGTTATGGTACTAGACAACTGTTACAAAATCGTTCGAGGAATCAAATCCGCGACCATAGGAAGAGTGCTAAACAACTAGACCACCGAGGTCAAATAATTTCAACGGCTTGGGAACGGTTTATAAAACTTATAAAACACTTGTTCTTAAGCTTGTGTCTTCATTTTTAAGCAGTTTAAAATATTAAAAAAAAAATGCAATAATTGAGTTCTTAGTACTTTGCATAATACTAAAAATATAGACAGTATTTAGCACTAAACATAAATAAAAATGTATTGAAAAGTTTGTATGACACTAAAACGAGGATATTACATACACATGCAGCAGAATCCCATTGAGTTAGGAATAAAGAACTGTGTAGGTAAGTAAGAACTTCATTATTTCCAAAGTCAGTTTAAAACGCCATAAATGATCGCAGCTTTCTTACAATATGATTACACCGTACATCATTACTGCGAGTAAATAACCACAGACTAAAAAAGCTGATAACGGCAGAACAACTGAGCGGCAAGGACACGCTCCACTTGTTCATTTACCGCTGCCACTCATATATGCACCAGAGTTAAAGATTCTAAAGATGCTGATTGCTTTTCTCGTGTAAATTTGTAACACTCACAGTTAATTAACGAGCGATTATGAAATATTTTATTTTGAGTGGATGTTATGAATGTAGTGAGTGTAGCCTAGGCCGTGTAGTGAGTGTAAATATGGCCGAATAAACATTTATATCAATTTATATTTCTAACTATTCGGTGCGAAATAGACCGATGTGTAAGTAAAAATAATAATTCTACAGACGGCGCTAGGTGCACCCATTGCTACGTTGGTTTTAAATATATATAGCGACAGGTGTGTAATTATAACGATAAATAACAATGCATCTGATTATCCCATATGCAAGGATATCTGATTTATAATTATCAATATTTTGCCCATATTTCTCAATTTTCCTATCTACCGGAAAATCAAGGATGAGCTCGATAACTAACCGAAATATTAAAATTAGGTGCTACCGCTTTCCTAACTGTTGTTGCGAGATTCAGATTATCGCTAGAAAATCTATGGAGCGGTCAGTAAAATTTTAATAAAATGATTACTGGTTTTCATGATTTTAGTTTGCTTTTATAAGTTGTAATATATACCTATATATATTTTATGTACCTAAGTTTATTTACTTTACAATAAAGGTTTAGTATTTAGGTTTAGTATGTTGTAATTCGGACGAATTAAGACATTGAGTAGTAATTATTTTTGTAAAATTTAAAGTTAATTATGCAAAGTACTTATTAACGGGACTAAAGCTAACAAATGTACAGGTGCCCTCATAAATATAAGGGTACTTTACCACAACTCTCATAAATTTTGCAGTCGAAATAGCGTAATTGTCTATTAAGCTAATGTCAGACTACACTATACACAACTTAATAATAAAAAAATGCCTGCAAAGTTCCTATGTGTTAACATTTGGCTATTTGAGTTTTGAGCATGATCAACATTTATTTATTTATATATTTGAGCAACCAACAAGACATACACTATGAGGTTACCATTATTATCACTTGCAAAAAGTTCAGGTATATATATGTGTTGACTTAATTATTTTACTTATTAACATTTCATTAAATATATGCACTTTATCGTTAATATTGACAATTTTAGAGCCCACATCAAAGCATTCGTTCAAATATATGTAGTTTTAACATGCTCTATGCCAAGTCTTAGTACTGCGTGCGCAAATGTTTGTAAAATATTTCTAGCAAGTACATATTTTTTTGCAACATGTGTTCTTACCAATTGCTATTATTATATTGAATTAAATGTTTATACCTAAATACTTCAATTAAAAACCCTATTTCATATATATGTAATTATATATATCTATTTATTACGATTTCAACCCTCATTTACAATAGATAAAATCTAAGTATCATTTAGTAGTCATAATCACCGAATATGGCGCCACGCCAGAATTAAAGGAAATTGATCTGTTATTACTTATCATAAATAAATATTATTTTGAAGTTTGAAACAGTTCTATACTTATTTGTTTTTAACTTATTTGTTATTCAAGATAAAGGAATTTAAGATTGCATTACTTCATATAAATCAATCATATAGTTTTAATATGTAATATGTTGCATTTATTTAGGATGAGCACCAGGTCCCTTTTCAGGACCGCCGTGGAAAAAATAAAGATCGCGATAATGATCGCCAACCTCCGATGGGATATGGCACCTACAGAAGAAGAAGAAAAGTTGCATTATGTTTGTATTTATTCATATAAAAGATATTTCCAAAGTGTTAAACTGTCATACTTTTCTAACTGAATTTAAAAAAGAGATTCGTGTTTTAACTGCGATAAGCGATAATAATATTAGCAAATGGTGTTCCAGATGGAATAATAATTTCAATATTTAGTATGAAACTACACCAATAAAACGTTTATACTCTCTGCTTTCAACTGCGTTATAATGAGAACACCTTGTCGTTATGCCGTTTGCCGGGAATTTGAATTTATATATTAAAATGTTTTTATTCGTCGTAAACCTACAAAAACTTCTACGTTCGAATTACGAAAACTGTTTGAATTCGTGATTTTGTTTGTTTGGTTTTCAATTGTTTTTTTTAAATTAGGTGGGTGCTCCGTGACTAGAATATAGGATCGTGTTTTTATTATCTCTAAGATTGTAGCGACGTACCTTGTGATAGCGTGTTGTAATACATCCTATAATATACGTATGTATGTACAGTTATGTTTGCATGTAAGCCTGACCAACAAGGTAAAAGTGGTCTATTAATAAAGTGAAAGATGATAATAGTTATGACATTTATGTTCTCACTGTAATAATCCATTAATATCAGTGGGTTGTTAGTAATAAGAATGAGTGGTACAATTACCAGCAGTGGACCCTGTCAAGTTCTCCAGGCCCTCTGGATACCGTCGTGGTGTATTATTTACTAGCTGACCCACACAACTTCGTCTGAATCACACTTGCTTGACATTTACCATTATATTTTGCCTAATTTACGTTATATCTTTTTAAATTGTATTCTATGTGTTATTCTGATGTATAAGCTACATTAACTGTAAAGTTTCATCAAATCTAGGCTGTAATTTTTAGATGATTATTTTTAAATGTCGCTATAAGGAGAATCCATACTAATATTATAAATTTGAAAGTATGTCTTTCTGTCTGTCTCTTAGTTACTTTAGTTAGTTTTAGTTACTTTTATCACTAAAGGGCTGAATGGATCTTAATGAAATTTAACAGATTGTATCACGAATTTACCTATTTTCGTGTATTTTATCACCAGTAACGGTTAGTATTTTATCAACGTTAGTAATTTTATTAAAATACGCTATAAAATTTTCTTGACACCTAAATAATTAGAGCTGACGTGTGTTTAATTAATCGTTCTTCAATACGTGTGGCTTCACAACTAAACCGCTATCTGAGTTTGTAAATGACAGCTGCCTGTCTTACTGTGCGACCATCCGGCCGTGACTGGTTCATTAATTATTATTTTCTCTATTAATGATAGTTAATTCTATTAATAAACATTAATGGAATTATCATTGGAAAATAAAACTCTGCTTTCTTATTAATACAATTAACAGATTAAAAAAATTGTATTCTTTACTCTGAAAATCTCTATCTGTAGATGTAATCGAACAATTATGTTAAAAAAATGTTGACGTAGTTGAATAGTAGACGTATATAAGATTTTTATCATATTTTGTGGTTTTATAAAGTTCATGAATGAACGAATACCTATGTATTATGCAAATTAATATAAACTACCAAAATTCTATAGTATATAATAATATTATTTTCATAATTCATAAATATATTCTAAAACAGAAAGAACTAAGAATATCCCACTTTTGCGTTAACTTAAAGCGATCCTATTTCCGGTTACCGAAATGGCGTACAAATTCCAGGGGACAATTCTAAATTCACTGACGTTCAGATAGCTTTCCGGTCTGAAACTTTTTACGTTGGACACAATTAAATGGGTACTATTCAATAGAATTTCCTTTATACAGGTCCTTTGTAGTCGCAAGGCGATGAAGTGATTGTAGCATATAGCGATAGAAAAACTTGCCACCGCCATTTTCAAAGGAAAACTTGATACGGAAAATGGGAATAGAAAATTGGGGTTATCCTCAAAAAGAAGTTTTGTCGAGTCACTCTATTGTATTATAGTACACTCTATTCAACGTACCAATATTGGTACTAGTAAATTCTGGATTATGTTTCCCTGACAAATTACTTTAATACCCTTTTAGATTTTACAGACTTTTGTTACAATTTCTCTGCTTCGAGCTCCACACCTATACCTGTAATGTAATTATATATTGAGTCATTGTTTTGTTATTTATTATGTTGTATTCGTAACAGCTGCCTGCTGAAAGAGAGAAATAATGATCATACAACCTTTTGTATTTACATTAAATTACAATCTTTTCAATGTTATACTTCATTTGTGAATACTGGTTCAATAGCGTGTGTAACGTTGATGTGTTTTCTTTTATTTATAATATTTGTTTGAGTAGACAAGTCACTGAATTGATGGCGAGGTAATTTTACTGTTAACTGAATTTTCTGATTCAGTTAACAGTAAAATCACCCCGTCTGTAGAATTTACGTTTTTTTTTCAATAATATTTTATTAGTAATAATTTATTTGTTTAGTCTTCTTAGTTTGCAGACTAAATTATGCTGTTTGAATTTATTATTATTATTATTCCTGCTTTTTGTTATATTGTGTAATATTAATTTATTTTACACAAAATTAAATGGAATCTATAATAATACGAATTTTAGTAAATTGTTAGAAAATAGTACGTAATATGGTGTTAATCTTATATTAGTATACATATATAGGTTATAGTTACGCTTTCTATACGCGACCCTCTATAAGGGTCGTCAGCCTGTTGTTTTGTAAAGAAATTATCAAGAAAGTATTATTTGCACATAACTCGACGTTTATGTGCAAATAATAGTACATTAGTCAATTGCCACCGTGTGAAACTGGGCGGACAGTAATGAATAATAAATACAAAATTTCTATTAAAGTACTACAAAAGGTTAAAGACAGTAGGCAGGTTACAAACATTATTGATAATTTACGAAGAATGTTGGAACTCCTAATAGGGCACGTATTAGAAGAAAAATTAGAATAAATTAATTAAAAGAAAAAGTTACATCAACATTTAAAGAGAATGACAGGGGATCATTTGTCCGTCAAAAGCGCAACTCTTAAATTATAATATATATATTATAATTTAAGATTAAAATAATAGTATTCGCATATATGCTTTTAAAGATAATAGTTGAATCTATTGTCTCTATAAAAAATACATTCTCCGAAATATATATATATATATATATATTTGTAAAAATAATGCAATAAGATCATCATCAATATATAAGATCATTATTTCTATTTTTTTACTTATAGCTATTTAAATTTTTGTTTCTATGAAATAAAATGTTTAAACAATAGAATATAAAAGTACGTAAAAGTGAGTAAAGAGGGAGTCTTTACTTAGTATATAAAATATATAACGGACTGTGAATGGAAGATTAGGTATCTTTTATTCATTAGAATAACGAAGTTTGAACGAGTATATAACTGGGCACCACGACCTTGTGTTTGGTTTGACATTTGTCATATAACATTTGGAGCTTTAATATTATAAGACCACTATTAAACCATTTACGACGGCCTGTTACCATACAATTAGGTGCTAAGTGAAATGGATACGCTTAGTAGCTGTGACTAAATATTATAATAGAATGGAATAGATACATAGACAATAATTACATTACTATTTATGTTACTGCACTCTATATTGTGATTAATTCAATTTAAATACGTTAAACAATATAGACTATATTAAGAACGAATTAATAAGTCATGTGTGTAACTAATATATGTGAAAACATATAATAAGAAAGTGATTTTGAATTTGTGAAATAATGTTCGCGACATTGTCGAAAAAATGCAGGAGAGTTAAGGAAAGGCATTCAGCCTGAGCATTAAGATGTCGACACTTGAAGCGTAGGCCGCCTGACTACGTCGGAAATTTGGGGCTACAGCATTCCGCAGCAGCAGCAGCGAAGAGACAGAAGCAGACCAAGGTAGAGGTGGGAAGATGTAGTCGCTAGGGACTTGATAGTGTACGAGGTCTCTGATGACGATGTCAGGCCAGAATAAAATGACGGACGAAAATTAGGAAAGCTGACCCCACCACTACGTGGAATATATATCTAGGAAGAGAGAGGAAGAGAATTAAAAAAAGAGTGTATACTTTACAAAGTACAGATATTAATATAAATTTATTATAACAATTGCCTCCTTTGAAAATTTTACAGTCGATTTGTTTACTTTGTCGTGTCCGTCGTATGATTGTCTTGTTAAAAAGTTCTTGTTTTCCCTTTAAGCTATTAATTGTTCGCTGTGAAGTTTCTTGGAGACCAAGAACTAATAATGGTTACAGGCTTCACAAATTCAACTTCGGCTGGTTATTGGAACATTGCCAAGTATCTGTTTTGCAGAAAATATATTATGAAAGAAGGGCTGTAATAAATTGTACTTTGTAAATTATGCTTATACATTGTAACATTCTGGTTTCATATTTTCATGTATTTTCTTTCAAAAAAGGAAATATGATTCATACCACGGTTTCTTTTGTATGTTTCGCAACATATTTACTAATTTAGGTTTAGGATTTATTTTATAATATTTAATTTTCACGTATGTCGGCACTTAGCCCACGTAAATCTACATCCGGGTCACAAGTCCCGGGAACTGGTCGGAGTTTTCCTCTCTATCACACCATGAACCCGCATCCGCATGATAAATCCATAAAAAGCTAAGAGGTTCGTCTCAGAATTTAATGATTCTTCTTCCAGTTAATAGCATCTACTTTGGTATTGTGAGAGCGACTTGGGAGTAAGTTCTGGTAATTGCAAATATAATAATAGAAACCTTTTCGTTTTATTTTATCCACAATTATATTTTTTAGGGATGTTGTTAAAGAAAAAAAATACTTATATTAGAAGTTAATGAATTAACATAAGTTTACAATTATATACGTCATCTACGGGCGTAGGCATTTCTCGTGTCTACGAACGCCATGATTAATCTTAGCTCTTGACGTGCTCGTTAGAAGGGACTGTACTGATTAGGTCTACAGATCATATGTTAAACTAGCTAAAGTTACTGATGTTAGAGAGATTAAACAAACAATCTAATATCAGTAACTTTAGCTGAGATTAAACAAATAAACAAACAACCATACCCTAAATTTATTGTCTTGCAAAAACCGTTCATTAAAATATTAACAATAAATTATTTGTAATCTTCATATCAGCTTGTTATGTTAATAACTAAGTAAACGGGTTATGATTTGTTTAATATCAAATATGTGTTGTATGAAATGTAGACCTTGAAAGCTACAAAAATGTTGCTGTTACTTAAATAGATTACAAAACTAAACTTGTAAAATAGCTACGATATTGTACAAATAAAATGTCGGTGCGCAATGCCTATATTGCCATGAGAGATTTCAAATCAAAATATATAAGTATAATATTAATCTCAGGACAATTCACACAGCGCCACCTAGTCCCAAGTTAAGCTAGCTAAGCTTGTTATGGGTATTATTATATATAACTGATACAAATACATAATTTTTTTTATCATAAATGCATACATATTATATTGAAAAGACCCAGATTGATACTCATGAATACAAATGTTTGTGCCGTGCGAGGAATCGAACCTGCGACCATCGGAAATAAAGCGGTGTGCTAAAGCGTTAGACCACCGACGCCGTCAAACCAGGACATGTAATATGCAGATATTTCAATAAGCTGTCTGACATACTGTCTCCTAAGAAGTGAAAATACCGTAGTGATTCGAAAAGGATCATTAAACATGCACATGTTTTAACATGTACCAGTGGATTTATACATTACATATGCATGTCAAATTGAAGTTAGTTAATCAATTCCTAATGAGATGGAATCATAATTTCTATCTATTATAAGTATGAATTAATTTAAGAACCGCCAGTGCCATTGTTACATGATCGTTTTATTCCATTCAGAGGTGTCGGGGAACACCTGTAGTAACTACTTAGAGCTTAGAGTATATACATTGCCTGCTATGCTCACATAGAATCGTGTTAGAAAAACCTCTTAGAGTGGGTAAATAATGCTGAAAATAAATTGTGAGGCTCATTTTTGCTTCTTACTGCTATCGTTGCTTATTCTTCAGTAATCCTTTGTATAAAATGCTTAATAATAACTACGAGTACATTACACTGAAATAATAGTAATAATAATATTCCTGCACAATTCCCACAATGTCATCTACATAGATTGATAGGAATCTTAGATGTTTTTTTGTAAACACATACATAATATACATAGAAATCTCCTAGGCCGATACAAACAATTATACTCTTGAATTTAAAAGTTTGTACCGTGCGAGAAGTCGAGCTCGTGACCATCTGTGTGCTAAATAGCTGGATCACCGAGGCCGTCAATAATAATATAGTGTCAGTGATATTCAGGAATCCTGAAAGTGATAAGTAGGACTTACCTTCGCCTCCTACTGTGGGTCTTGCGGCGATCGTGAGCGGGCGGGTCGCTCGCGTATGCCCCAGCGTCACCCTCCGCGCTGTGCCCCGCACCCATCTCTACCCCATAACACTTCACACACCGTCACTGTCACACGCCACCCACGCCTCCAACAATTAACTCTTATTTAACAAACACGCCTTGTTAAAGAAACTATTGTACACTGGTGTCCTTTATGCCTTTAAGGATGTAGAGGGTGTGGTGGTGTTGATATCCAAATACCGCGTTGTGCCCGGGCGGCTCGCGACGCGAATGTGAAGCGTAGCGTCGCACGCGCAGACGCGTACGCCCGCCTTACATTAATAATAATTGGATCAAGTAATAAGCTACTATGATGGTAATGGAATGATTGTTGCAGTGACAGCAAATTGAGCTGCAAGATTTAGATTTGTACACTGTTTATTTTTATAGTAGAAATAAATATATACGTACATGTAAATTTGTTTTTGTTTAGATTTCACAATGTGCTAGTGATAAGTAGGCACTCGTGAGTGTGAGACACCACTTATGAGAGTTTATGAATATTATATACTGTGATTTAAAGTTACAGTATTATTCTTACATTTATTCTATTTTCATGCTTGTCACAATCTTGTTTACAAACTAAAATAAAACTTAAGTGAGTTCCGAAAATATTGAAAGTATTATCAAACTATATGTATTTTTGTAGTGTTCTTTAAAAGGCTGCTCAAGTAATCCTAGAGGGGTAGTCAAATGCATTGTCAACTTTCGCCATTAACACTTGACGTGAAGATATTTTGGCGAGCACTATTGAATAAAATGTAATAGCAAATCTACCGCCGGTTCTCTAATTAATTTAATTTCTTATCTAAGATGAATATACCATCTTCGGATTGTTAGTAAAAATAAGAATGAAAGGTACAGTTATATAGGTACATACAAAAGCAGCTCTGCACTGTACGTCATAAGTGGTATCGCTTATAACTCACACCGTAACCCACTCGGGCTAATTGTTGCGCGATCCGCCTCGGAAATCGCTTCGCTCTCGTTTCTACTAATTACACAAGTTGCTGCTTTCCCAATGGAAAACGTCGCGGCGGAAGGAGCAGATGGAAACGCCCAGCGTTTCATGTGGTGACAGATTACAGGACGTAACGCCGTGTTTCAGAACAGCAGTCATATAATCTGTCTGTCAAGTGTCTACTACGACAGGAATGTCTACATAATCTGTGACATCTACCGAGAATATAATAGTCATTCTGTAAATATAAAGTGTAAAGTCCCTGTTGTTGATCTCGGCAAGTGTGGTTTTGTCTTCTTTAAATTGGTTAAAAATATGGTATAATATTTTTAGGCATTAATTATAATCCAGCTATATGTTATTAAATCTATTACAGTCAGTGGTTTAAGCTTAATTGAATAATAATGAAACATATTTTGCAATGATATTATTAGTTGCATTAAAATTGATAAAATATGTACATTATTTCGTGGCAGGTTGTTATATTGTTTACGTGTAAAAGAATAAGAGAAGTATGCTGTTGTGTTGTTGTATTTCATATCATCCAATCTCTTTCTTATTACAAAAAGAAATGGCCCACTTATCACTTCCAAAATATTTTAAGAACATTAATTAATAGGTTTTTTTTTTTAATATTCCAGTTTATCATGCTTTATTAAGTATATGTCAAAGCAAAATTTAAATGCATTTTGTTTTCTGTTAAATCATAATTTTGTAAACGATTAACTAAATGTGACCTGTTTTACATGGCAAATAAATAAACCTGAAATCTTCGTTATCGTTAGATTGAGACTTATCTACAGGACGCAGATTAACTTTCACTTATCTTCCTCAATTAATACAAATAATTGTCATAACTTACTATCGGAACTGTACAAATTTATATAGAATTATCAAATACGTAGTGTTTAATATACTATTACCAGACTGGTCAGATGTGTAGTGGATTTAAATTACAGTTTTCAATCTTACGACATCTTGAGGATGTCGAGTGGTAGTAGGTACACTCTGTTTTTTATCGTACTTCGTTCCCAGGTCGAGAAAAATTATACGCCTACTCGTACTTATTTAAGCACCTGCTTAGTACATTACCAGTACTGTAGAACGTCAAATTTTAACACAAATTAACGGTAATTAAATCTCAACGGAATAACAAAGTAATAAAAATATAATAAAAAAAACTCCATTATGATTAATTTGTTAAAATGATAACGTAATAATTTAAATTTAAAATCGAGAGTTATAAAACTAAATAGATATATAACAAGATTTTCATACAAAACTCATAAGCAGCAATGCTAATAAGTCTGCGAGAGTATATTCAACGTTCGTTGCGCTTCAAAGATGCTGGCCAACACAGCATCTGCCGTTTCGTTTTTCTTATACACTATCCCCGAGTGCAGACAGGGACGAAACATGCAACGGTAATAGTATACTGTAAAACTGTAAGATGTTTCAATGTTTCTGATTTAATAAGACGACTACCGTTCTACGATGGGTCAGTATTGTGGCGTAACAAGAACTCGGGTCTTGGAAAGAAAGCATTAGGAATAGACTAGCCAAGCCCGCGATTTTGTACCCGTATAAGCGTTTTTATTTGCAAGACGATTGAAACTAAACAGAAAATGTTAAGTGTATATTATTAAAATACACTAGTCAAAACCACAGACTTTACCATCTTTCTTTCGTAGAGTAGTAAGACTGTAAAAAAGTCGTTTCCGTGTGTATCTCAGTCGCAGCTATTCAGCCCCCGAGCAGATTACTTTTTAAGATGTGTTGATGTTGTATGGTGGGATAAGATAGTGAAATTACAGGTTAAGATGCATGATAGCATTTTATTCCGGAATAGCATAGTATGAATATATCAAAGGCGTCATATGATAATGTAATATCCATGTTGCTGTTCATGTAGGTCATGGTTATCAGTTACCATTAGGTAACCGCCTAGGTAGTTTGTCATTCTCATTGCATAAAAAAGAAAACAAACAGAGAAAAATTCTAACAATCATTATTTTTGGTTTCGTTAAATTTATCAACTTAGTTATAATATCTTATAAGAGTATTAAATATTGTTTTATTAATAATTTTCTTCATATTTATGTCATGTATAGACAGCGACCAGTTACATTTTTGCTGTATGTATATATTATGGCCCGGTTATCGAGGTGTAACGTCTTTCTTCCGTTTCGGCATACCAGCGCAGGTCTGTAAATGTTTCCGAATATTTATTACTCGCAATTGTGTAATTTGTTGTACTTGTTTATTAAATAAATTATTTGTTTTTAGATTACATTTAATGTAATTTTGAATATATTCCATATGAAGAACTAAATTAGTAATATAATTTATAAATACTTTTTTTTGTAGGTGAGGACTAAATATTTGCGGTGTATTTATTGGATAGTTGAAAAAAAATAGTGCAAATAAAATAATGTTGAATGAAAAATTGGCTCAGTTTATTAAACTAAATTTAAGAAACAGTAATTAAGTTTGAATGTAATGATAGTAAATATTATCTTATTTTGATATCATGTAATGATCTATCTATTCGTGTTGTCGTACGTCCTCGTTTTCTTATCAAAGGGTAAGGAAAAAATTACAGTTATACATTAATATCAGTAGAGGCAATATCAGGGATAAATTTTCACATATAACATATAGTCGATATGCAAGAATATTTGTTGTTTAAATTAAGCTAAACGAGCAGAGACAACCCTGCCCTATTAGGAATTATAGTCGAGAATATTTCATATTGATAAACTTCTCAGTGGAGATATTAAATTAATATTCTTAATATTTTCTTCTAAATGTTGTTGAAATGATATGCAAGTATCTGTTGAAAAATAAAAACTTTTAATTAAAAACGTCGCTTTTGTCTCGCTGATATTGTGGAGTCCATTTTTGTAAAAAGTTGATCGTTGGTAGCATAATTTTTGATTAAGTAATGTAATTATGACTTCTTAACTTTGGAGGAGTTTGTTATTTTTATAGTATTGCTTAACTTATACTATACGTAGTATAGCATTTATTTATATTGCACATGTCAAGTGTTTTAAATAAATTCCTAAGTTACTAGTATAACTATATGTGGCATTCATTTATTCATTGTTCAAAATTAATTCCTGAATATTCCCACATATAACTGTACACAAACAAAACTGTAAAATTCTCGTGTCACAATATTAGTTACTTAACGGCTTGACCATTTTTTATGAAATTTTATATGTATATTTAGTAGGTCTGAGAATGCTACTATCTATTTTTCATACCACTAAGTGATAAGGCTTGTCCAGTCCTAACATTATTTTTTAACTCTTTGGACAATTACTTTTCATGTTTTTATAATGTGGCATTAAAAATATATTCAACTCTAAATTTACACCCTTCTATCACCGACTCCTATTTGTTAAGAGTAATTTATATGGCAAAACAACGCTTGCGGGATCAGCTAGTAGTATTATAAAAGTATTGATTCATACTGGACTTCTTATGTACGTTTTGTTATATATATATATATTTATTAACCCGCTATTTCAGTTAACACCGTTTCTTAAAAAAAAAAACATGAGACCTAGACCGACTAGGCAAATGCTAGTGAAATTACCTATTATTAAGTTTAAGTGTTTATTTACTGTGTAGATGTACATCGGAGTCTAATTTACATAAATTGCAGTAGTTATGGGCGTTAATTTATTCATGACTCCTAACATATTAATTGGATTTCTTTGTTGTTTCAGGTAACGTTAGGCGCCATATTAGTAAATTGAAGTTGGGTTTGTAATTCTTGTTTATTACTGGATGACACAATTTGATTTGACAGCCTCGGTGATTTTGTGGTTTAGCACACCTTTCTTCCGATGGTCGCGGGTTCGATTCCCTCGGACGGTGGAAACTTTTGTAATCATGTGTGATTGATTATATCGGCCTGCCTATTTTCTAAGTATATATTATGTATTGTTATAAAAAAAAAATATCCTAAGTGAAGAAAAGATGTACATGTAACACAAGCTCTGCTTATTTTGGGACTAGATGGCACAGTGTAAAGAGTGTTGAGATAAAAAGAATATCGTAACTGTAAATAAACGCGTGTTGGTACTCTACTATGAGTAGGTATTATTTAGTTATAGAGTTACAAGAACCCTTTTGCACCTTGTTGAAACAAGAACAGATCCTACCTCAACCCGACAAATCCACTCTAGCTATCGGGTATCAAATCGTCTCAACGCTCACTATAACCTAATTGTCACCGTATAGGTACAAGAACATGAGTACTATATGTGTATTACACTATCCCGTCCATTTTTAGTGCATTAAAAATTCTATTAATGTATTATATAATGCCTCTTGTGTAAGTATATATATTTTATTTTTTTTAGCGAACTTCGCAGTTTGTAATAAATTACACGGGCGGCATAAAAAGTGTTAATCCGCTGTCATCTGGCTTTGGAACACCTGCTACATGTTACCTCGTCGACAATTCCCTGCCGCACCCTACATAATACCCTTGTCCTGATGCTTGTTTTAGACTGTTTGTCGGTGTTTGTGCATTTCGTTGCTTTGTAAGTGATTGCTCGTTGAGTTGACTTCCATTTCTATTCATGACTGGCTTAAATAGAATTTTTAAGTCGCTTCAGCTAGTTATATTAATATAATAAATGTGTTTCAAAGTATGAAGGTATTAAAATACAAGCGAAAATCCTATCCTATCTACATCTTAAAAATTCAGATACCATATTATGTAAAAAAATAAGTTACTGAAATCTGTGTACGGTATCTATAAGTATAATAATGATACATTTGTAAAGAAGAAGTGTATATATACCTGTTATATGTGGATTTGTTTTCAATCACGGTTAACTAGCTGACGAAATTCAGTAAACAGACCATATCCAGAATTGACTAAGGTCGTAGAACGTATGGTTAAAAGAATTTTATCAATTACATTCCTTATTTTAAATTCTTAAGCTGTTATAGAATGAAGCTAAAATCTAAGTAAAAAAATAAAACTACTATAGAAGTCTAATTGACTACAATAGTTTTGTTAAAACACCTATTACAAGTATTGTAAAAATAGGAGACTACTAAAGCTTTGGAGCTTTTGAAGCTGCTGTCTTACTACTAAACTATAGTGGGGAACAGTTCCTATTGGATCTCATTAAAGTTTTAAAGCCAAGCTAAGAGTTTTACTACTACGAGGAAGCCAGCTTCGCTTCCATACTTTTTCACTATTTCTTTATTAAAGTTTGTACACGTTAAACCAATTATGTAATATTTTATACATTTGCATATAATTCTGAAACACACGGGAAATAGATTTAGCAATGTTTTAATTAACATTTTCTTTTTTATATTGAGTGTTTCCCTCACGAACTTTATCACGCGTTATGAAAATTCAAAATTCTGTTGTAAATTATTACAACTCTAGGTAACTTCAACTGCGAGTTGATCGATCCATCGTTTATCTCGTTTGATATACTATCTTCTAGGTTTAATCAGCTTCATTGATGGAAGAAATAGGTTTGAAAGTCTCTGATGATAGGATATGAAATAGAAATAGAAATATTTATTTAAAGTAGTAGTAATGTACCTACCATGTTAGGTTGACATGCACGATGTGTCCTTTATTTAAATAAATTTTAATATTTTGAATAGTCAATTTTATTTATTTTACCATTAATTTGAAAAGCAGACTCATCACGAAAAGTTTAGTTGGTAACGTGTTGCTCTTATAAGTAAAAAGTTGTTCAGCATTTTTAAGTTTTTGTAAGACTACAAACTACCAAGTAACAAAGTAGATATAAATAATTATACAAGTAACAAAATAAATCCGGCATTGTTTAGTTATAGGATTTATGTATTATATGTAGATCTTTATAAATTTTTATATTATAAAAACAGTAATACGTATATAATATCTCTATCTTATTTTAGATCGACTTGATCTTTATAGTAATAAAGCAACGCAAAGTGTATTCACTGGCGATGATATTTCAATACACTGACTATAACGCTGGGATTACAAGCGTGAAAGGCTGAAAGTAAGTTCCTTTTATTTGATAGCCCTAACTTCCAAAATCCGGCGGGAACGATGGATAATGGTTTCGAGAATAAGCAATAATCAGCGATACCGAGATATCCAGCTATTTTATATATACATATGGTATGTATATAATAATAAAATAACTCCTGTACAATACGCCATCTAGTCTCAAGGTTTGTGTTATGGGTATTAGAGAAATGTTATAAATACATGTATATTTTTTTTGTAAATACATACATAATGTATATAGAAAACACAAAACTGGTGCAATGGTACTCATGAATACTAATGTTTATACCGTGCGAGGAATAGAACCCGCGACCAACGGAAGCATTGTGCATAATCGCTGGACCACCTATTTCATCAGTATATATGAATATACCAAGTGATAATTTGTTTGTAGCTCTTAGGAAAACACTTTATTCTGGTTACAACTGAAGAGATCGCTGAAGCGGATTAAGAGTCCTTATCCTAAATCGACATTGTTGCTGTCTCTTAAAATACGCTACGTATTGTATTCTTCATGAATATGTAATAAGCACGAATTGAAAATATCGTTTAGCGACTACCGTATACTCGGATATCTACCAGATGATATTTATATTTACATAAATATTTAGAAATAAGGACAGATTTTATACGCCCAAAATTGTAGGTAACCAACTTATTGATTGGTAAATTATACAGACGGATTCCATTGAATTTTAGTACACAAATAGATCATATTTCAGATTAATTTAAAGGATACTCAATACTGTAATTTGTTACTTTACAAGTTCTATATTTATAGACAAATATCGAATATTAGTAAAATTAGTCAAGTAAGCGATATTGTGGAAAAGAGAAGCTGTATCCTTCACTGGAGAATATACGATAAAAGAAAACTATATGATATAGTAAGACACTGTATCATGAAAGTTTCTTTATAAATACGATAGAATTATAACTCTATGAATACACAAGGATGCAAAGATTGTGTCACGTCCGGGTAGGTTGTGTTCTTCTCCTTTGTCGTATATAAACAATGTTTCTACTTATAATTCAGTTCCGGGTTTTTTAGGAAGAAACATGTTTATGGTTATATTATTTTGAAATGAAAATCTTGGTATGCAGGTGCGTTGTTAATTTACCATCTCCTAAGATATACTTTCTACAAAGTTGTTTGCATGGACAAATATCTGTCTCAGCTATTACTGTCTCGTGGCTTACTTTGTATGCTGTTCTGGTCTATTGAAAGCTGTTGAAAGGTGAGACATGACAGTGAAATTACAGGGTATGGAAGCATGTATAACTACGGGGATCACGTGATATCCTTGATGCAGTTTATGTAGGTATATAGGTAACTGTTACAATATTTTTATGTATTTTTGTATCAATTTTCAATGTTTTTTTACAGTTTTTAGATTATTGTCACTTTTTAACTGTTATTATTCGTACCTATATTACAAGTATATACATTTTTTTATACATTATTTCATTAATGTTTTATAGATCACACATACAGACTACTCATTCTATCGCCCACAGTGGCGGTTACCGTTTACCATAAAAGCTGTCAGTCAGGGCAGTCAGCATTTTTACCGTTAAAGTTACATAATAAATTGACGTTTTTCCTTGTAGTAATATATCTTTAATAATTGAGATATAGCCCCGTCGTGCATATTTGTCTGTACTTTGATAATAATACTTTGATACTGTATACTTTAATAATAATATCACAAGCATTGATGCTTATAAAAATACAAATATTGCATGTAAAAGTGATATCTATAAATCACATATCGAGAGAAACTGGACATAAGAATATGATTAGGAAAGTGACAGGGCAATTACGGTTTGCAAGCATGCGCGGGCGTTGCCGTTTTACGTACTTCGGTGCGTAGGCGCATAAATGTACAGGTGGCGATAGGTCCATGTGATGAGCATAAACGAGTTGAGTCTTTAGGTCGCAAAAGATTTTAATACGACCCCTACGGCGACACTAATGGCGGCTTGTAGATTACGAAATTATACCACGTGGTTTTTTATTGAGTAGAATCTCACACGTCTCTCTTATCCCACCGGCGCGGAGACGTTCTTTGTGACGAATTTTTCGTCTGTTAAAAAGAGGTTTTTAGACTAACAAGTGTCTGTAACATTTTAAATTATAAATTTATGGCATAGAGGTCCATCAAGTATGCGGTCCACCTTATACTTAATGTTTATGGTGAAAATCTGCAAGAGAAAATTGTAGATGTGTTGCTGGACTTTAAGGGAGGTATGTTTTTTTCTTAAAGCTTTTAATTATGTGTCGATATATCAATATACACGGCTACGAAGTGTCTCAATATCTACATATTATTTTTGTATAAAAGTAGTAAGGTTTTAACAAAATTTTGAATACAATATTTTAAATTTAGACAGATTAAAAACAATGCTACAGTGTATATTTTTCTCTATTTAAGATGACAATTCTTAGCATCTGCATTAAATAATTTAGACACAGGTTTGTTTGTATGTTTACAATAACTACTGTAGCTGCGTGCTTCTAACTTAATACCGTTTCCCTCTCGTTCTAGCAAACAATTACTTATCTTGAAACCACAACAATGTATTTTTTCTGTACTGATGTGAGTAAGGTGTCTAAATTGAATTGTTAGATTTATAGTCAGCGACTCTATCATGCCATGCATAATAGTTTAATGTGTTACTATGTGAAACAAAGTGAAGTAGAATCATGTCAAAATATATAATCAAATACAATGTAAATTAATTTTATAATATATTTACAGTTTTATAGTACTACAAAGCCTAGTAATCTGTGCTCATTTAAAGTGTATTGCGAAAAAATTAAAATAATATATTATCGATAATTATTACCTAATAATATCATATATATGATAAGATGATAATCATAGTCATAATCAAGAGGACTTGTATTTGCAAAGATTATTAATTGTATATTTATAAAGTTAAAAAACATAAAATTTTCCTGAAACTCTGAGTGTAAATTACAATATAAAAAATGGGTTTACAAATTATTCATTTCATTCTGTTATTCGTACGAAACAGGCTATTATAGACGGCAAACTAATTTCAAGTTCAATCGTATTTTTTTGGCGACTTAACAAAAGTGTTATACTTTTGTTAAGTCACGTCACATCACCTCAAAAACAACGTTAGTCATTTTTCTTAATTGAAACATATATGAATTAATATGCTGCAAAATTGCATTGTTCATAATTCAAATACTGTTCGCGATTATACTCGAATGGATAAGTGGAGCGAATTCACACACAGGTGAGTCTAAGAAACTAAACCAATTTCAACCACTTCAAAAAGAAACAAGTACACAATTCCATAGTTTTCTTTGTAGTATATAAGACCATCACAAATTCTTATTTTATTTCAATAATTATTTTTGTTTTGGAACAAAGTGATTTAATAAGTTAAATGTACTTTACACTTGGCGTTTTATGTAAATAGATTTCATAATCACTTAATTTATGCATGAGCATCGTGGTGTGCCAATGGTTTACTATCGGATTTACAATCCAAAGGTAGCGAATGTAAATCTATCAGAAACCACTTCAATTTTTACTTCTGATCGATGGTCCGGTGATTGAAACTACAATAATAAATCCATCGAATCATTCTCGTCGTCGATTCCATGTCCATATACATATATATATATATATATATATGGACATATATCCTCATTTGTTAATCTTTGCGTTTACAGTCAATAAAAGTTCTTAGTTAAGACGATACGGATTTGACGACCTCGGTGGTCCAGCGGTCTAGTACACCGCTTTACGACCGATGGTCGCGGGTTCGATTCCTCGCACGGCACAAACATTTGTATTCATGAGTATGTTTGTTTGTATCGGTCTGGGTGTTTTCTATATATAATATGTATGTATTTACAAAAAAAAATATCTATGTATTTGTATCAGTTATGGGTACTAGTACCCATAACACAAGCTTTAGCTAGCTTAACTTGGGACTAGATGGCGCTGTGTGAATTGTCCTAAGATTATTATTATTATTATAGTTAATGCTACCACTTTAACCCACATTGTATTGTTTGTTACAGAAGTGACGGTAACCTATCGTCGTGGTTTGCCTGTGATTACTGTACCACTGCCGTCCCGCCGTGAACGCTGCCGGTTTACCCTGCGCCCGGTCTCGCAGACTGTTGGAGACTTGTTGGAGCAGGTATGTATACCATCCATGTATCATCATTGACACAAGAGTACTTACCCCTTTAAACTATAATTATTAATTCTCGGTGAATTCACCATGATGGTGTAACTATTTGTCTTAATCCTCACCCAAAAATCCTCCGTTGATGCCCCGCCATCGTATACAACATTCATTTTATAAAAAATAAAATGGTGGCAAATGGGACAGGTGTTAATGATAATTTTTTTTGCGGACTAATATTGCAATATATTTTTAACGATACCACAATACTAATGGATCTTTATGCTATATCATACACGGGCTGTGCAAAGAGAATCTAGTTTCAGAGGTAAGCTTAGGTTAAGTAGATTTTGCTGAACCAATTTTTACAGACTTTCGTTACAATTTTCAACACGACTTTTGACTTCCCAATGTTCACGTTTTCGACAATCTGTCCTTTTGACGGGATAATAAATAAAAAAAATTGGTCAATTTTAGCAATCTTTTTCCGTCTCGTTAAAATGCGTAGTAAGCCCATTTTTATTAGGAACATTTCACCCAAGGGATATTTCGGGCAAACAAAATGATGAATCATTTATTCTCATCTCGTCACTCGCCTCTTAGCTAATTAAAGCAAAAATTCACTCGAAAAATGAATAAGTCAGTATACTACAAAAGATATTATAAATTTATATTTTTTTATCTGACAATAACCACTGTGATTAATGAATTTTTAAATAAAAATGGCTAAGTAGTATAAAATGGAGTAGGAGCCGTGCATTCAGGGGATCCACTTAATTAAAAAAAATACTTAAACTTAAGTCGTATTATTTAAACTTAAGTACTATTTTTCTGTCATTTATAACATATAACATGTTGGTAATATGAAGTATGCTATACCTACTCGAAATTATAACATAAAAAATGTACCAGTTGCTGTACTTACCAGTTCTCACTGTAGTAGCTAGCCGAGTTGGGCGGTAGAGGGATAATAGTGATAAAAATATAACGTGTGCCGAACTTTTTTTTCTTAATATAAATTTAAAAAAATTTCAAGGTATGCTAAACCATTGGAAATAAATTTATAATCACATAATTCAATGATTTCATATTCTTGTCTATTTGTCAATATCATTCAGCAGCTAGAAGTGATTACATTACCAAGTAATGAACAAAAATTGTTTGCAATGTTTTTAACATAACCTATATAGACATATTTTTTATAAACATATACTGAACTGCCAGTTGATACTACAGCACGGAGTTTTTCATGAATGGTAAATTAAGTGACCACCCTGATGTGTCTATTAGGTCATAGGCTACGGTAACTATCAGATGAGCCATCTGCTTGTTTGGCAACATCGTAGTATAAAAAATACTTATGAATCTAAATGTTTGTATTGTGCGGATACTAAACCTGCGATCATGACAAGTAAAATTAAGTAAATATTGTATACTGGTATTATTCTATGTCGATTGTCTATATTTTGTTATAGGTGAAGTTAGAAGACCGCGGCGTAGAGCGTGCAGCCGCCCTTGCAGCTGATGAACGCGTACGCATTGCAGCGAGTGATACGATCGAATCATTGCTCGAGAGTGATTTTCGACTCGTTATCAACGATACAGAGTACTATGTGAAAAGTCCACCGCAGGTCAGTGTGTTTTTCATATCGCTTAGATAAAAATACCTATTGTCAAGGAAATTAGTAGAGAGTAAGAGATGTAAATAATATCTTAGTCCTTCGGAATAGCAACGCGTGCTACCCGTCACATGTTGATGTGATTGTGCATATGTATTGTTTATGTATATAGATAACGGTTGCCGCTTGACATCTGATAGACAGTCAGATTATTTTGCTATTATAGTTACATAAACAAACTTATATAAGCCCTCTTAATGGTAAAAAATGAGAAAATAATAGCAGACAATATAATCTAAATGTATATATATATAATAATAATGAACGTATGGTCTAATACCCGATCAGTAGGAGGTAGACAGTGCATTCTTTCCACACACAAAGTACTATAACCATAGAACTTTAGTTCAGCTTATGGCTACAGACTTTCTCAAAAGTAATAGATAAAAACTGGATTTTATATAAATATTGTAGATTATATACATATGACTTGCATTACAAAAAATTCAAATTGACGTATGCACAGTTACCGAAAATTGTTAGTAAACAGTACACAAGAGGTATTTTCAATATCGAATGTGAAATTAAATTTTAGCTAAATTGCTAAATTCTCGATATTCCAAATTGCAAATACAATTGTGAATCAATCAAACCCAAAGCGGAATGCACAATTACTTCATTAGCATAAATTGTATGTCTAATTCAAATGTGGTTTATGCAACGCTGCTCAGCTTTAGACAATGTGAGGTTAATCGACTGATTAGATCAGTCAATCAAAATAAGCGGATACAGAATCGGAATTTCGAAACAATGTAACTGTAAAGATTGTTAAATTAATATGTGATAAAGTATTTTTATTAACTCGTAAATATAACGAGTATATAAAGTTGTTTAATTTCTAAAGCTTCTAATACTAATTAACAAGCTAGATAGGTTAGTATTAGAAATCAGTAATATTAGTAATCAAATAATGCTATCTATTTTCAACAATGGATAAAAATGTAATTTATAATTAAATAAATATATTTGTACCTTTTCAGAGTATACGAGAAATTTTGTATTATAAAATAAATCAATTTTTATTTCAATGTGAACGCATTGATGCGCTTGATAATTAATAATGTTGTGCCATATGCATGATATCTATATATTTTAATTATACATCTTTGTACGAAAACTAAAGAAATTATAAGATATCGTAATCAATGTTTTATTAGAAATACGTGTGTGTGTACATAACAATATGGCATGTAAATCAGAATTAATCTTGAACGATTTATTCCCAATGGACCGTTCAGCGAGCGAAGCGTGTGACAATGCAAGATACTGTTGTGTAAGCAGAATAAATCCATTTTCACGATTAACAGCCAATTTTATAAAAGGAAAGGTTCTAGTTTCTTATTTCGCTGTATTTAAGTCTGTGTAAGTTTTACCGGATAGAATCGTTTATTCTACAGAGATTGTATTCATAGTCAAAAGTGTTCGTTCTTATATTGTATCAATACGAATTACGCCACAACTAAATATTATTTTTATACCCGTCTGCAGAAGAAACAGTTCATACACAAAATAAATAGGAATTGTTCAACGTATAACGTAATTTTTCTTAAATAAAATTATAGATTCCTACTATAAGCATCCGTGCCAAGTCGGAACAGATTGCTAGTGTTAGATAAAAGTTATAAGGTTTCGTCAAACTCATTGTAATTTTCTAGAAAATTCAGTTACGTGTTGAGGGAAACCCATGATTTGTTGATGGAAGCCGCCGCCATGCAATTAACCTACAAGACTAACGAAGCATGCGGATATGCGTGGCAAGCTAGCCATATACTAAATATATTGCAATTTCTCTTCGTTCCAGTTTAAACTATCATGTTTGATCAAATTGAATTTTACGTAAAATACCTCAAAGTAGAAATATATTAAGTCTAATCCATAAATTAAGATCAAGGAAATATCAACAACTAAAGAGATTGATGGAAAATCGTGGAAAATGGTACGAGCTCTAACGAGAAGAGCTTAGCGCTTAAATTATGAATGAATTGGATTCATTGATAATTTACGAGTAAATCGAAAGACTGTGTCAGGCTTGTCACCTATCGTTCTGGATTAAAATGCGTTCAATAAAATGTATTTATTGATTGTTCGTCACAAGGACGTGAGCCTTAGTGCCTATTACTATCATAGACAGACATATATCTGTGCTCACATCTGGGATTGTAGACGTGAGCAAAGATATATGTCTTTATCTTCACGCTTTTGCGTAATTTAATTCGAAGTTACTTGAGTAATTTTGTACCTCAGAGAACTGAGATACAAAATTAGTCGAGTACGAGTTATATAACATAAGCTTACATCAGTATAAAAAAATACCCTCTAATAAACTTATTTTAGCTATGAACTTCTTTGTCTGCAAACTATTTTATTATTATTCTATATTAACTATTTTATTAACTTTACTTTTTCACTTCTTTCTATCAGGTGAGTCATTAATAAATTTGACGTCCCAAGAATCAAACAGTTTTCTTAATTCATACTTTTAGGTGCATATTATTGACTATCCAATTTACAGCAATCTTCTTATGATCTAGTCTATAATTTTTATAATATCTTTATTCTATTTCAATACACAAGAACCGTTCGATGTTCAGTGGTGCTGTTAAAACACCAAAGTGTTTAATTGACAGTGCTCTTTTGTGTTGCGTGTTGTTTTTAGTTCATTATCGTTCGGGTGTTTGATTTGCTATTTACAGAGTGGTAATCAGTACAGTAATCACGCCGATTGTAGCAAAACAGTACAACAATAAATAAATAATAATGTAACAACTATGTTATTCCACATAGGTAGTCGGAGGGATTGTCTTGTGTCGGCACTTTTCATGAAAATATATCACAATTCTTTCATTCATAATTTATGAGATGCGCTCTTATCGGTGGAAAGATCTCCATTTTCCAAGATTTTCTATCAATCTCTTTAATTGTTCATACAACATGATTCTAACTTTTCACTTGATCTGCTTAATATATCTGCCCTTCCCCTCTTTTCTTATATTTTCCTTCGATAATACTAATCATAATTTAATCGTGTCGTATCAAGTGCCCCAATATTTATCCTCACTTATTTTCAATAATATTTATGATCTGTTTCTTTTATTTAACCCTTTCGTAGATTACTATATATTAATTATTTTACAGTATCTTTGACTGTTTGGTTTGTTATATGTATTTTTGTAACCAGACAGAAATATATATGTATATATATATATATATATATTAACAATTTTTTTTTTATTACGGCCAGATTCGAACGCTCTATTGTCAGTGTCTGGGAAGTTTTCAAAATAAATACGTAATATATATTATCTATTATTATATAATAGTGTGGTAGATACTACATATTGTCCTCTGAAATTTATAGAGAAAACAAAGACGATTCCAATTAGATTTCCTATTCATGAATTAACAATACCGATAATTAAACCGCTCTCAATGCGATCTCTCAGAAGCACTCTTGTCACTCTACCGTAGTGTAGTCACTTAAATTTAGGAGAGTTAATTCCTAGACAGATGTGAAGTGGATTAATCGATATGTCTGTGATGTAATATCCAGCGAGAATAACCTGAAGAAATTTTTAATGATTATGATAGTATAGTGTTCTCAATTGGACGATATACGCTAAAAACTCAAGTGGATTATGACATAAAGCTATGTCTCTTAGTTGACGTTTCTACGTGGAAGTTAACCTAAATATGCATTGTCATATCATCTATAGACAGGCATATAGGCATCTATAGACTAATATAGATACAGTGCCCACAATGGGCCCCGTAGTAGCACTCTTGGTTTTGTGATTTGGATAGTATTGCTTAACGGACCATTTGACTGAGAATTCCGCATTTGCGGGATTGGATTTCCCAAATATGACAATGTAGCAACAGCAATACGAGAATACGTAAAGATTTTACAAACAAAATTTTATATTTAACTTTTTTTTTTATTCATACAAAGAAAACTTCTAAGCTTTCTTTGTTGGTATGAATTCATACAAAGATATATAGCCATATAAACTGTCCATTCGTATACGGCCTGTATTCTTCATAAATGCATAGTCTTCCGCGTGGAAAACTTTAATTAAGAAATACGGACTAGAGCAGTAAAGTCTATTATGTAGTAAACGATAACTTAGGAAACAGGCGTCCAAGGAATTAGATGCTTAGACACGGAATTTTTAATATATAGACAATGTTAAACATGTACCTACAGTCAGCATAAATAGTAACTATGTTAAATGACATATTTTATATATTCACTATGTTATTTTTTCCAATGGACTCAACCAGCTGAACTGAACAGTACAGTACAGTACAGTAGGGTTAAAAATGCCAAGAAGTAAACGTATAGTGGAAAAATATACTAATTATACATCAATAAATGTTTTTGACTCTGAAATGATTCTTAAACAACCAGATTATGAGGCATTTTGAAATTGCCAATAAAAATGCTATTACAGTTTACGATTACAAATTTACGTCATATTAAATTTGAACCCAAATCGGTTTGTCTACGTCAAATCTCCTTTGATCACGTTATTGCCTATTACAGCTAAATCCAAGCGGATATTTCGCTGATAACGCGAGAAAAATGGCTTCGTTTAGCTCTATCAGTTCAGTTTCTGTTTTCAGTAAGGAAATTACGCGTCATGTTGATTTATTATAAATGTAGTATGACTTATTTATTGATTCTATTTTATTGTTTATTTATAAGAAACAAATAATTGTTTTTATGATGAATCTTATTCATATTATTTTTTATTATAATGCGAAAGTATGTGAGTGTGGATGCGCAAAACTACTTAACGAATTTTGATAAAACTTTACAGTAATATAGCTTATAATTCAGAATAATTTTATAGCATTAGTGGCTATAATTTAGAAAGATTATGTAAATTGATCGAAATACAATGATAAATGTCAAGTAGTAATCAGTGGTAGTAGTCAGCTAGTATTTGAATAACGAAACAACAGAATTGTTGTTGCCCAACCAGTTTGTTTTCCACGAAATGATTAACTTCTGTATGTAATAAATAATTAACATTTTATTTCTAATAGGACAGTATATTTTTAGTAAAATATTAGAGTCTTTTTATGTGGTCTACATATATGATTTTAGCATTGTCATTATTGCCTAATATTATTTTAAACTTATTAGTTTCATCGCGTTTTATTATTCTCTAGATTATATAAAGATTAAATTACATTTATTTGTTTAAAATACCGTTTCATAACGAGTATATCATTAAATATTATGGTCGACTTTGGCTTCACGTCTAAATCTTCCGTATTGTATGATTAATGAACATTGTGATGGATTAACGAACCAGATGGTTGTTAAAGTCCGATATCGATATTATTCACTTACTTTGAGAAACTGCCTACTGTACTATTGTTGTATGTCATACGATAGTGTTCCCGAATCAGTAATATGCGATTCTATTTTGCATCTAATAGCGTTGGAATTAGACATCTTATTAGATAGCTACAAGGTGTGATTTTCTAATTCATATTTACATAATAAAAATACAATCAAAGCTATGGCAGATTTTTCAGAATCTCGTTTATAAATAAATACTTTCCGTTTGTCATATTTTATGAGCGATTTTTTAGTTTAGCATACCTCTTTACTTACGCGGTTCGATTTCTTGCACTGCACCACATAGGACATTTGTATTCATGAGTATGATTTTTGTATCGGTTTGGATATTTTCTATGTGTCGATATACATATATATTTACAAAAAAAATCTAAGTATTTATAGCAGTCGTCTAGTACCCGTAACACAAGCTTTGCTTAGCTTGAGGCTAGTATGTGAATTATACAATTGTCCAAAAATATTTGAGAATTCAGAATTTTAATATAAGAAATTAGTTATGTTCTACCTTGTAACACTAAACTAGCAACCAGATATCCATCTATATGAAAAATTTATAAGAACGGGTGAATAACCTGGATTTAGTTCGCTTTGAATATAAATAACTTTTCGAAGCCTTGGTTCTATTGTCTGAATCTTTTAGCATTATTGATTTTCAATGTTTATGTAAGGTTTAAAATTTAATGAAATAAATATACGTTCACAACGATAAGTTTGGAAGTGGTAATCAGAGGAATTGTTAACGGTCAACGTTGTGATGATTGCAACACTTGCAATATTGGATCCTTATTATTATTAAATCAAATCGAAAATCATTTACTCATGTAGGACATTTTAGCCGTTTATAATAGTTAAATTTTTGCAATAATATTTTTTCCTATCGTCCAGTTCAGTAAATAGATCATCAATTGACAAGAACTGGTAATAAACATAACAGAGTTTCTTTTTTTTAAATGCCAGTATGTGTATATAGGTATCTATGTCTGACATTAAATGTGCATGAACAACTATTGCCATGCATGTTTGTCATTCAATTCTTCAATATTCTATTACAATATTCATGTCTTAAACATTGGTTTGGTCAATTTGTGTTTCGGGTCGAGGCGGGTTACAAAAACGTTTGCATCCACTCGTATCGCATTATTCACAGATTTCATGAAAGGTTTGCGTAAATATATTACGGTCTCGATACCAGGCACCACCGTCGCTACTCGGACATTTTTTATTTCGTACTGTATTGTGCATAATTGCCTTTCTATTTTTTTTTAAATGATGATAGTAGAATGGTTCTTCGAGTACACGCCGTTAGAGCACTAACGGTTTACGCTAGCGGGGCACTAGTGGAGGATGATAATATGAGCATGAGGTCAGGTCACACACATCGCATCTTCCCAAATTTACCAGAAAATTTTCACGTTGTGTCCAAGGAGAACCGCTTGGAGGTCAACCTGACAGTCTCCTCCCTTAGCCGATATTACATTCTACATGTGAATTTACTACCCAAATCTGTAGTTATTTAATATGTATATGCAATGAAAAATGGATATGTCAAGTGTTGCGTCTACCACGGCATCGATAGTTGACAATAACTCCGACTGAGGCGAAAGGGGATTATTAGAAATGTAGACTGATGACTCCATTGCTGGCAACGGACCATGTCAATTTCACCTCTACGCGGTCCTCCCTGAAAACCATCACAATAAATTCCTGGTAAATTTGACACGATGCGTTAACGGGGCACCAGTAGAGAATGATAAGATGAACAACATGATGATTTTTATCTTATTATTCTCTACTAATACCCCGTTAGCGGAGACGGGTGCACTATTCCATTAACATCCATAAAAAATGACTCTGATTTCCATCTGGGATAATCGTAAATGTTTAATACATTTGTTACTAACTAGTTGATCCCCGCAACTTCGTCTGCCTCACACATACCCAATTTACATATTATCTTTTTAAATTATAGCCTATGTGTTATTTTGAAGTATAAGCTATATTACTAAAGAGTTTTAACAAAATTCGTTCTGTAGATTTTGCGTGACAGAGTAACAATTATCCATCCATACTCACAAACTTTTGCGTTTATGATATTAGTAAGATATAATTGTTGAGAAGTGTACGTTTGTGGGTGGAATAATTCACTAAGTTGTTACATATCCCTGTAGATAGTACAAGTTCAGTGTTCAAGCCTGCACTTTAAATTTATGAGTAATAAAGATAAAATTTATGTAACAGCCATGCAGATACGATTACTGTAAATATGATAATTTCTTATAATAAAGTACTCTGCGTAAAATAGTGACGACTATTGTACAGCGACACACGCTGTCTGATCTTTTGATAATTGGGCTTTGATTCCGTAGGTTTAGTCGGATGTAACATTAATATTTATTAACTTTATGCAAATCCATATTAATATTATATGTGCTAAAGTGCGTTTGTGTATCTGGCGGTTTGTTACTTTCACGAGTAAAAAGTTGAACGAATATTAAAGAAACATGATTTAGTAGTAATGCAATACAAAAAATATTGAAATAACGTGTAGCAATTGAAAACAAATAAATAAAGTAAAATTTATTCTCTGCAAGAACATATTGATTTTTTATATGAAAAAAATCTTACAGGTATTATATGATATTATATAGTAAACAAGAAAATTACAATGTACTCGTATCTACCATTCTGTCAAAATTGTATTATAATATAAGTAGGTACTAAAAAGAATCTGGAAGTCTCTCATTAATTATACAGACATCAATCGTATATGTAATTTCTGTGAAAGATAATCATAGGTATTGCAAATTACTTTAATGCCAAATGCGATAGTCCATAATATAGACTTTAACGCCCAAATACAACTACTACTAACTACGTACAAATTAGTAGAATTAAATTTTAAACTACCGCTCTGTAGAACCTAATATTATGTAAAAAATTTTCATACAAAGCACAGACAGTTCCAATATCGACATTATCTGTACTCTAAGTAATATTGTAAATTTCAAATTGGTTAAATTATTACAGTAACATGCTGGATTATCATAATACGCCTAAAACTCATTTCATGTGAAGGTTGGCTTACGTAGTAAACATGTATGTCAGCGTTAATACATGAAGCCTGTTTCACATTCGAGATTTTATACCGCCATTTTGGGTTACACAGAATGCAAATAACGAGTCTACTCTAGCTAAAAAGTACATTAAATGCGAAGGCATTTTTTTATGTGATAGGAATGGCAAACAAGTTATGCCAATAATAATAAGTGCCAACCGGCTTCTATAGACATGAACATCACATTACCGTACCTATTTCCAAAAAACAGCCATATTCATAACATTAATACTCGATTTACAGACAAACTTACTGTTCCTAAGTATCGCTTAGAAAAAGTATATAGGTCTTTTATGGAAATGGGTACAAGATTTTACATTAAGGCACCAAACGATATTCTGGAAGTACCTTTCAATTTGTAAGATCTAGTAAATCATATTTATTGAACAAAGCTAAATTACTGACTAAACGATTACTTATGGCAAACATGCATGTCAATAGTTGTTCAAGCGCTGGATTTTTATTTAATGTTCGACATAGACACTCGCCACTCATGCATAAACGAAAATATCTCCTTTGCAAAGTATACACTCTATCCTGAGGAGATAAAAACCTTCGCTCCTAAGAATATCCTTCAATTCTTGTCCCTGACGGGTCTATGTAGCGAACTTTGAAAAAGGGCGAGCACAATAGATGTACACAGGTCGTAGTTCTATAGGTCTTAGTACCTAACAATAGCCGAAAGCCCTCATTAAAAAATAGACGCCTATGTGAGAAAATATGTTAACAAACTGGTTTTAAAAAAATATGTCTTGTATTTCTTGCCATTCTCAATTGCATCTTTATACAGATTTGGACGGTTGGAAAAATATTAATAGAACAAAATGTACGTTCATAAGTGGCAAGAATGTCCTACATGAAGAAATTAATTTTGATTTTGAAACAAGATTGATTGCAATCATATAAAAAAATATTTTTTTATTAATTAAGCATGATGTCATATTTTTCGAAAACTATATCACATAACATTTCAAATAATTTTTGAAATTCGCGATAGCGTCAAACGTCTTATTTTATTAACTTTGTTATTCGTTTTATTTATTTCAGGAGCGTCTTAGCACCGAAGAGATTACTCGCCTGAGCGACGTGAGGAACCTCGTCAACCAACTATACGAAGCTCTTAACGTACGAGAGCACCAGATCCGCAAAGAAAGGGATATACGTGCCCAGTTAGAAAAACTCACCACCGAATTACAACCACTTGAGGAGGTAATAATTATATTAAGTACTACCATGTTATTCGCGATTTTGTCTTCTTCTTCACTCCCTTCCAGATTTTTTAAAAATAAAAGTTAGTCTATATCCGCCTTTGTCATACGATCTATCTTCATATAAAATTTCAATAAAATTCGTTGACCCGTTTAGTAGTGTAAATGTAACAGACAGTCATACACTTATGCGTTTGTAATAATAATATGAATATATGCATACGATAATACGTAACTTTTTATATTGACTATATTATATTGTATAGTTTAGAAATTAAATAAATAACCAAGTAGATTGGTTTTATACAATTTATTTAATGATTTTATGAGTATTCCTATTATTCGTTGATTTGCTATCATTTAAAAATGTAACAGCCGATTTCTTTATTCCATCGTGTCCAATTACACAGAGTAAGTTGATACAAAGCAAATGCACGGACGCATTTACATATAATATTATTTTAAATCCAGTGACAGTATTCATGAAAGAGAACAATATTAACAAAGAGTCGACGTGGAAAATTAAAATTATATTTTGAAAACTTCATACGCTCACTGTGCGGTCACGTGATAGCATGTAGAGTTAAAAATATATTAATTTATTTAATCATAATAATAGTAACCGCCAGAGACAAGCTAGTGCCATTGGTTTTTATATTTATTTATTTTATCTTAGTTAATTATGAAAATTATACTTCCCGGAAAAGATTGCTTACAATCAAGCGTAAAGTATGCTTGACCACGTCGTATAAGATAGCAAATAAGATTCATTGCCACCAGCGTAATATATAAAACTATCTATATAAAACAAATATACAAAATAAAGTAGAAAATATAAATGTTTATACTCTATTCATTTTTGTAGTTCATTGTTCTCACTTCTGTTGTGTTGAATCATTTTATTTACCAACTCTTTATTTACTTTCAGCGATGCCATGGATGGGAGTGTTTTGTGTAAACATTAACACAAATAAATAGAATGGTTTCTTGTCATAACAAAAGGGCGAAATATATATTTGTTAAACAAACATTTATATTGCCATTTTGTAAAACAACGTTTATATCGTTCTTAATATAATACACTAACAGATAACTGTAACTTCGTTTACTATTTTGGTATAAAAGGTGCTTAAATTCAGCCGTTTATTAATTAAAAGTAACAAAAAGACAGAAAGACACAATACGATTTCTTCCATACTAATAATCTAAATTCGTAGTTGTGGATATATATATGGATATGTACACTGATACGGTTCTCTACTAATCGACAATTGAGCAAAAATAAGAATGAAATTATAAGTAGGAATTGAAAATTTACTGAAAGTCAGTGTTATTAGACTTAACAGCTTTCAATATTTCAATAAGAATAAAACAAAATTATATGACTTGTGATTCTTGCTAATTTTTGTTTTTCAATAAGAATAAAACAAAATGTATATAGTTTGATAATTTTTGTTTTCAGAAGCGCATGTCACTAGAGGTGGAGACGACCCGCAAGACGTCCGTGCTGACGTGGGTGGGTCTCGGGCTCATGGGCGTGCAGTTCGGCGTGCTGGCCAGGCTCACCTGGTGGGAGTACTCCTGGGACATCATGGAGCCCGTCACATATTTTGTCACCTACGGTACAGCTATGGCGGCCTACGCTTACTTCGTGCTTACTAAACAGGTTAGTTTCATGAACTTTTCAATTGGAAAAACTGAAGATTGTTGCTAACATATTAACTACCAGCTGTGCTCGTGGTTTCACTTGCCTGAAATTTATAGCCTATATGTTATTCTGATGTATAAGCTATATTATTGTAAAATTTCATTAAAATACATTCAGTAGTTTTTGCTTGATAGAGTAACAAACATCCATCCACACTTGCAAAATTTTGCGTTTATAATATTAGAAAAATAACAGGAATATAGTGAGATAGAGAAGAATAGAAAATTATTTATTCAAATGAACTTAAATTTAAGGAGTTTTGAATATTTTTTTAATTTACCACTCATTCGGAAAGCTATTTTAGTAGAACTAGAACGAACATGAAACTTGCGTGTTGCTTTTTTAAACAACTTTAGTATTTAAAATTTAAAATTAAAATCAGTGTATACAAACTACCAAGTAGCATGAATGCATTAGAGTCAAGATATTAAATGTACAATTGTTTGAGTAACTAAGTAGTAGAAAACTTTAGTAATATCGTAAATGTCAAAGTAAGTATATCTGTTATCTACACCTAAGTCTCCGTGTCTCGTGTGTCTGTGTGTTTTATTTGTATATTCTGTATATATTTACAAAAGATAATACCCATAATAATACTAAATCTGATATTTCAGGAGTACGTGTTACCAGACGTCAAAGATAGACAGCACCTGCTCACGTTGCATAAAAAGGCTAAGAAGATCGGCCTAGACATCAACCAATACAATCATCTGAAAGATGAGGTAACTTTATTATTTATAGCATCGTCCGCGAGAAATCTAACTTATATTTATTAAAATAAATATTTTATTTATAATTAAATAATAGTAGCATTAGTTACTCCTTATAACATTAGCTATGTGCGAATAAAAGTCCCGTCAAAATCGGTCCAGCTCTTTCAGAGATTAATGAGAACAGACAATTTTAAATTATTGTTTTGATGTAAGTACCTTTACTTATACTACTACCTATACTTTCATATATAGTTTGTGAAGAGCTGTTAATTTGTAATTTGGAAATAGACATTTAATTTGTATATATGGATTATCTAGTTTGTGAATTACATTTTATAGAAAACTCGCCGGGTGTGCGTATAGAAATGTATGATGTGTATTGGGAAAACAATGTGCATACAAGCGCTTGATGTTGATATCGACCATCGGCCAAATGTTACACATTTGGGGGAGAACGAAAACGTTTTGACCGATCTACCGCCAGAAAGTTATGTACGAAATTCACAGACAATGTTTTCATGATTTATTTATTACATATATTCCACCTTGCATATAAATTGGGATTAATAATAAATTAAGATTGTTATCTCTGAAATTGTATAACCTTATTTAGATTATAGAGTTTCGGATCTAAAGTTAAGTCAAAAAAGGGATTGTGATGTCAAACGATCTATATAATAGACCAATGATAAAATATCGTATTAATTTTCGTGAGTTTTTAATCTAACAATGTCGAAACGTCATATTGTCGATGTCGATTTGCGCGCTGATTAGTTGAAATATTGCCAAAAATTCTTGCTCGTATCTCTAAAATCTGTAATTCTGTGTATTTATTCCAACTATATTTGTATATTACAGATAGATAAACTAGAAAAAGACCTAGCCCGTCTTCGGGACCCTCTTCAAATCCATCTACCGTTAACTAGCGCCGATAAAGCGGGTGATAATAAACGATCACCACTCACCAAAATCAAGGACATGCTCGAGGAAACCAGTAAGAAAATGAAGATCACGTAATATTGGTCACCCTCGCGTCGCGGCTCCCCATTGAAAGCCGAGTAGACGCATTGGTTGTTAGTTATAACGCTTGTTGTTATCGACAGAAGTTGCATTCTTTTTATTGGCCACACGAAACGTTATCTTATTTTTGTTGGTATAAGTTCTATATTCACGCCTAGTGATTAGATAGACTTTTTCATTTCATAATCTGAAGAATTGATATTTTATAAGTAAAATGATTTTAAAATGTTGAAGGAACACGACTAGTTTTTAGCGAAGAACAGATTAGTGTTGCCAAGATATTAGCAAAATTTACTCTTTCTATATGATTATCCTAAAGTGTGTAAATATCTTTCTTTGATTTCTAAAATGTAGAATTTATACAATTTTAGAGGTATTCCGCTCTAACTGTACCTCTAAAATAATGAATTTTAGAAATAATAAGTCTTTTATCTGGAAATATGTGGTGTCTTGGTGCACCTCAACAGTTTAAATGGTTTTGAAAGAGTAACCAACTCCAGACTATTTAAATTATAATATTAAATATTTTCTTGACTAGAGGAATTCTACACAAAACTGATCGTAGATAATTAGACAAAGAGAAATATTATTTAAATCTAAATTAAATACCTATTTATCAACATATGGTTGATAAATAGGTATTTAATTTAGATTAGAGAAAATGTTAATAACTGAATTAAAAAAAAACAATCACAAAATGACATTTCTATGAATCGAGCTGGCATATGAATGAGTTCGAATGTTATAAAGTGTGTCGAATAAAATATCTTTCTTCAGATTTTAGTATAACGTAGTTACGCCCCAGTTGTTCATAGGGTAATACTACAAAAAAGACTAGACTGATGGTCGAAATTTGTTAATAATTTAGTATTGAACGCGTTTCGTAAGTTTTTACTACTCACTGTAAGTTCTTCCTTGACGTACGAGGCGCTTTGAACACTTAAACTGTCGTTAGAATTTAAATGCATAATACTTGCCTAATGTAAAATACGTGACGATAAAGGACCATCTTTTTTTAGAAATATATGTCTAAAAAGAGTGGTGTGCGTTGTTGAAAAAGAACAGACACTTGTACTTCTTACATATTTCATTTATAGCTTTGTAAATGGTATTGAATTATATACTAGCTCCTTCTATCTAGCTACAACTATGCTTTGTTACTTTAATATGAAAAAAAAAAGTGGTAAATGTTTTCATAAGACAAGTACACGTAGTAATAATTTGAGATTTGATCTCAATGTAGTGAAAACTTCATGAAATTTCGTTCACAGCTTACATAGTGAATGTAGTTAAAATATAGTCAACGATAAAAATGTCCTATAAGTTATTTTATTTAGAAAAATATCAAATTTTATTACAAAAGAAGTAGGTTTTTAAAATTATGCTCAGTAATGTTGTTTCCTATTTTTATTAATTTTAAATCTAACATTATGTAATGATGTGTGTGTTTTTTTAAATAAAAATGCAATATATGTATAGCTGTGCCAATATTGTAGCAAATAAAGTCCGAAACTCTTGGAAAATGAAGTTATAGAAAAGTGAGTAAAGTATACTATAAAATTGTACGCTTTATTCGTATCTTAAGTTGTTCGTATAAGGGCTACTATCGCTTGAACTAATTACTTAAGGGTTCATCAATCTATTAAGTTTTTAGCGATTAACGTTTGCGGAGAAACATAATTCTTGTTACTTCAGCAACTGGGCAGTGTGAAAGCAGTTTTGACGAAGACGACAAGCAGTATAAGTAGAACACAGAAGCAAATTACCCTCTATAGAGCACCTATATTAGTGTATAGTGACGCAGTTTGTTGGTAGAGATTACTCCAATTTTGCAGTTGGCATTTCGTTTCTCCTTCTTTGAAAGAATCTGAGTATCTTGTGCGCTGTCTTAGTCTCTGTAATCTGCTGCTGGTAAGATGTGAAGGCATTTTTTAAATCACAACCGTTTTTTAATGGCATATGCTATTTAAAAAACGGTCTGCTATAACATCTAGTTGCTCATGCGGTAATAGCCCGTTTACGGCTAGCTTATGCCAAAATACAACTAACAAATATAGTTGGTAGATCTATGAAATCTAGTCTTTATTGAGCTCCCATTTTGCTTGAGAATATTTTAATTGCATAATTCATATCCGATTGACGATAACGATATATATAATATTCAATCCTTTTTATTACACGATATCGGTTATTCTACAAAACTCCGACCGGATCTGATGGATTATGCTTAGACGAAATATTATTTGCAAATACGACCATTCTGCTCTTGCCATATTTATGTGATTATTTTATGCAATGTAGACTGATTTTATAGAAATATATAACAATTTTAATGTCGCCAAAACTTTTCAAATAAATTATACATTACGTGTAGGAATATTACGCTTTATGTCACTAATAAATATTGCTTCCACTAATGTACTTATTTGTAACTCTTTCATATTTTTTCTCTGTTCACAGAGTACTAACAGAGACAGTTGTCAATTTACATTATTTATTTATGATCAAGACAGTAACAACGAGAGGAGGATTTATAACCAAATGTTTAGAAGCGAAGCGTATTTAATGACTTAATTAATGTGGCTAACATTAACATATGTATCCTAGAGACTATTACGTAGGGTAGTGCCATAATATGTCCTTGCTTGTTATTATAACTTAACCTTAAACTGTTAGCTGTCAAAATGACATTAAGAGACCAATTACAAGACTTCTCACAGATGGGGCGATAGTGTTCGAGTCCAATAATTGGCTCCTACGCAGATGAGAGGTTAACACTGTTTGCTAGTAGTGTGGTATCAAAAACAGTGTAATGATTTTAAAGTGATATCTTATCCTACACATTTTTTTAACGGTGAAAATCATCAGAGACCATCTCGCCTCAGGGATTGTACGAGTGGATTGTGCTGGTCTCCTACCGACTAAAAGTCGCCACGGTGTTTCGGTTCTTCGTCATAGTGCCAGGGTTATGCTTGCGCGTTCTAACTCGACCCAATTGTCCTATACACCCACCTACCACCCACCTATGTATGCTACGTACCTACCTGCGATAAATTTGCATATAAAAAAAATTCCATAAGTTTTTGCAAATTTGTCGTAATAATTTCAAACTATAACGTTTATTAGTACCTACAATTTCCAAATATCAAACATAGACTGATGGGGATTTTTGTATGATCCATTTAGATAGAAAAAGAACTGAAATCACATAAATGACGAATGTCGTATCTGCAAATATTATTATTCTCAACTCTAGATTAGTTATGAAATCGTTTTAAAATCATGAAAGTATATTTGATATCAATATTTTGATTAAATTTTCGGTTATTGATCCCGAAGATGATATTAAAAATATATTTATTTTTGACAAAATAATACAATAATGTTCGTTTAAATTTCCATAGACTGAATACGGGAATAAATTCGCATATAAAGTCAATAAAGATTCGCATAAAAAATATAAAGTCCTAGTTATGGTTACTTAAAAAAATGACATAAAGTCCAAGTTTTGGCTGTTCTTAATTTAATTATTAACTTATAAATGTGTCGCATTTTTAGGTATATTTTTATATAATTAAATTAACCTTAATATTATTTGCATCTAATAGTATCTCTTTTGCGAACCCTATACCGAACTAATGAAAAAATTGATATCAATTCATCGTTTATTATTGTAAAACTCAAAATACTAGATGTTATTATTTTATAATATGACCGGTTTAAGATGTTATTGTAAGTATTCTGTGGGAATATATATTTAATAACTTAATAGAAAATAAATAACTCTAGACAACATATACAGCGCCAATCTCGTCCTTAAACTGAGTAGTTTATACTGCGGATGAACTAAACAGCCATACATGCTTAAATATATGATATATATTTAAGCATGTATGGCGCTGTATAAGACACAATATTATGAAACTACCAAAATATAGTGAATTTTGTTATATTATTATTAGGATTGGTTTATAGCGTAGTCTAACTTTGCGTACAGCAAAAGTCGCGGAATATGAGTTTAGCAACAAGGCTTTGAATAGGCGCTCTTTGTGTTTTAGTCAGAATGAGTGTCAATGTTTATAAAATCAGAATACACAAAGTGAAAGACAAGTCAGACATCAATGTATATTATATTTAAATTTCATTTTTTTTCGTAGCAGCAAACAAGATATTATTTATAGTAATCTAAACTTGCCTTAAGTTTTAAGAAGTGACGTAATTAAAATTTCGGAAAATATACTACAATTGTTGAAAGTATGTAAATGTGTTATGCGGAATTTACTGCATTATGCATCTTTAATATATATATTTACTTTAAAAAAACAATCTAAAAAATGTTATATTATCTTAGCCAAATGTTTAATAATATCTAGTATAATTTGAGTTTATAGTGTTTTTTGTATTAAAATAGGTTTTATTTGTATTTCAAATCTCATCGGTTTTAAATAAGTAATATTATTTTATAGGCGCACAAAATTAAACTGGTGCTTTACTGTTATATTCATAGGGTTTATTTTGGATTGTATATTAATAGAGTGGAAGTTTACTTGATTAAATCAATTTGTGTTGTTAGTAAATAGGGACCATTCATAATTTAAGATGACATTGTATGACAAATAAACCTTTGCAAATATATCATAACCTTCATATAATATATATTATATATGTACACAGACCCGGTCACGCTTTGCTGTGACTAATGTTCTTGAATAAAATAATATTGCGACTATAAATTGAGATGTAAGCTATCCTGTCTTTCAAATTGGATCATATTGCACTCGAATGTGCAAATCAAATTTGCAATCGGTTCAGGAGTCCATCGCAGGCAAACAACGTGACACGTGATTTTTATATCTAAGGATTTAGATTTAATTTTTTTTTAACTGAGTCAGTAAGAATCGGAGGAGCATCTGACAAGAATTACGGTAGATATCATGAAATTTATCTGTAATAGTTTATGGATGGTCCCATAGATATGTTGCGAGTTGTTACTTATTAAACTGCACTGATAAGGTTATTTTTTAGTGTCTAACATGTCAGTTTAACACTAATTATATTTACCTTTTAAATTCTAACCCTACTAAAATTTTATAGATATATATATTATGTGTATGCACCATCACAACATCTGAAGGTACATTGTGTTGGTAGGTATTATAAAACCATAATATATGTAGTTAGGTTGTATATAGCTCGTTGTATTTCACAAACCGTAGCTTCCATGAAACTGATTGAATAAAAACAATGTTTCCTAAGATATATGGCGCAAATTTTAAGTAATTTTTATTTTTCATACAATAAATATATTTAAGTGATCATGAGGTTATATAAAATAAACAGTTTCCTTTAGAATATCCATTATTTGATTTTAAACTTAAACAATATATTATAGAGTGCATTTTTAAAACGTAATTTATATATACATGTTTCTTTATTGAAGTTTTCAAGAATTTGGTATACCCCTGTAAGTTATCGGCACAAAGACTAAAATTTCTAATAAGAATATTTAATGCTGTTTTAAACCTACACCATAAAATACAGCTTAGACAAAACACTATGCTTAAGTATAACAAAGTTGCATGATTTATAATGTATATTATTTAATAGTAAATTACGAGCCGTAGGTTAAATATTGGCTGTGAAATAAATGTGGAAGAACATTTTCAGTCCAGAAATTACATTTAACAATATGACAACACGTTTGTTACAAGATTGTCACACATTTACTATTGCAGATTACTTGGTTATTATGTAACTCATGGTAAATATTAAGACTACACATTATTGGGGAAACGGCACGGTAAATGGATGCCAGCGCAAAATCTATCGTAATTATAGTCCATAAGATCTAGATCAATCTGCTTAGCTATACGACCACTATTGACTTACGTCATTTGTGTTATGTATGAATGCAAAAAGTATAAAAATATTGTTTCTGTTACAACTATGAATGTACTGTCCCTGTCATGCCCCTCGATAATGTGGTGAAGTCTTTATATATTATTTCTATCATAATATTACAATTATCATCAACTCAGAACTCAAGGGCCTTCGCATTACGGTCTAAAATTCTTTGTACATAGTATAATATAATCCTTGTAACCTAGGTTTAAGCACGCACTTATTCGCTCAATATAGCTTTCTCTTGTGATTTGCTGATTTGCCTTTTAGAGTCTTTTTCTATCTAATGTTTTTTCTATCTATATAAGTAGATTTTTTTTATATATACACTTATACTTAGAGTAAGAGGGAGCAAAGCTTCAGTTGATATAATTATAATTCATTTACTATATATAATACTTGATATCGGTATGTTCGAATGCGCTCGTTCTCAGATAGTTCGTAATGCGTATTCTAGAATTTTCGAAATTGTTCTAGAATAACAGAGCCTAGGAGAGACATGCTTAGCAGAATGATAGCTAGTGTTTTCAGAAATTTAAAGAATTGTATGTTACGCACCAGAAAGGATATATTTATTTTATATTACGTGTTACATGTTGCAAATATTGTTGCTTTGCACTGTCAAATTACAATATGTTATTGTTAATATATTTTCGCATCGTTTTGAATGTATATTTAAATTTTGTCGGCATTATTAATTATTTATTGTAATCTTCAAAACTAACTGTATTTCGCAAATATTTAAATAACTAAAATTATTTATTTACTTATAATTCTTGAAGATCTGTGTAGATTATATTATACATTTTTATATTCTACTTAATATTTATTAGATCAGGGTTCCCAAACTGTAACACTGTGGGGTCATAAAATGGCGTCAAGAAACGTAGTGCATAAGTTTATAGCAAACAAGGCACTTATAATGTAATGCATTATTAATGCATTTAAATCCTAGATTTACGAAAACAATTTTAAAAATGAAAATTTTGATTAAAAAAATTTATGTCCTATAATGCAACATTAGCCAATTCGTAAGCCTCATTTACAGAAAATTGTATAGCACGAAATGTACTAACAGTAAGTTAGCAGAAAAGAGAATTTTACACATTGTTAGAGACTGCGGTCTGGTGCAACATGCTAATGTAACCTAAGTATTTCACTAAATGTCCTTTCTACTATTTTTTTCTATTATATTATGTGTAATAACAGGATTATTAGACATAATATAATAGAAAAAAATAGTTAGAATTAATAAAAAAATATTAGGAAAATTAATCTGTACAATTAATTAATTTCAACAGTCTTTTGAGATAATAGAGTATCGTATTTTTTTAATACCCGAGTTACAGTACAAAAAAGATTGGGAACCCTCGTTATTAACACTGTCCTTTGATGAATTTCACTATCGAGTAGTTAGGTACTTATTTATAATAATAATATATTTACAAGAAATTTCTGGAGGTAAGATAACTAAGTTGATGTTATGCAAAATTTAATTATTTTAAACACTGCATTTACGCACCTTTAAGTTACGCTGAAATTATAAAAAAAAAGACTTAACAAAGTCCTCTCACCTCCGGAAATAGTGTTAGATTTATTAATTTTATTCACATACTAACTTTCCTGTTAATAATCACTAATGAGATTGCCAAAATTTACCCTTCCAAATTGTCTTGTTGAACTTTGTTACACACTTTTGTATTAATTATATGTATTGATCGTTACGGAGTGTTAGTACGGGAGAGAGGCATGGTATGACGTCACGCGCACACAAACTTAACGAACAAATCCCGACTCCTTGTAACAGTTACGATTTTGCATTTTGTTAAATTTACAGTCGTGTTGTTCGATTAAATTTTTATAAAAGTCAAGTATCTGTTGTTTATTTTCTACCTGTTCCACGTTGTATTGTAATACAGATGTCTAATACAATTTTCATTTTTAATGGATAATTATTGGTCAAGCAATAAGCAGCGAGCGCAACGGTGCCCCGGGAAGACCCGCGGGTGCGGGACGTAGCCGCTGCCGGCCGCTCACAAATACACACTGATTAGAACGCCATGACGATCGCACACGCATCTTTAGTTCATTTCATAGCGTTTCGTACTATTAATGTCAAGCTAAACTATTTTGTATAAATTCCAGGAATAAACACTCTGTAGATTCTATAGCAGTCCACTCTTTTTACTCCCTGACGCCATCAAATTAGTCCGGCTCGAAGGACTAATTTGATGCCGTCAGAGAACGTGGAATGTGATTTAAAGGAAAAAGCAAAATTGATAAATTTCAGGAATCCATAGGACAGGACAGATTCCATCATTATTGTTAGGATTTCTTAATTAGATTGTTAATAGATGCGGTCTAAGTCATACGGTAAAAATAGTCCGTACAAATACGTAATAAAATTGTAGATTTTAATCCTTTTTAAGTAAGAATCCTTAGTAACGCATCGTTACATTATTATTAAGAGTCAGTAAATTTATCTTAATATGTTTGGATGTTCTGGTAGTAGACCAAAAAGGTACTTAATCATACAGCCGAATTTGCCAACAGACGTTTTATACTTCTCTAATGAGCCACATTACCTAACAGTATGCCACAGTCCGAACATTTTTGAATGAGATTTTTACCTAAGTATAATTGTTATTGAAATGTGTAGTGTTATAATTAATTCTAATTATGACGAAACTACTGTGAATGAAAGTTACAAATCCTAATATTTGTTTCTCATACTCCAGTTTCATTGTTATTAATATTACTTTAATTAAAATCAAACGCTTTACCTTGTTTACTTACAGCTTTATTCGTTAAATAATTTAAAAGTTCGCTTATTTTACAGTTAAATGATATTACACATTTTAATGTTTTATTTAAGATTTTTTTAATGTTAACAAGTAATATTATTATGTTTTGTCTTTCTCTAACGCTTCAGACGGCGAAATAGGCTTCGAATCGTATGGATATAAATCAATGCTCTGAACGTGAGCCCTGACCGAAACTCCGGGCGGTACCCCAAAGTAATCCTGACCTATATTCCTAATAATTGTGGTACCCGGCTTATTGTGGTGTATATTAAATCCTATAGCAAACTGTGGCGTGTTTTTGTCTCCTTTCCCGTCATCATAACCGCCGTCGTCATCTTTATTATTGGCTGGCTGGAAAGGTTTTAGAGGCACATAAGGTTTCTTCGTTGGCCTATAAGGCTTGCTGGTGGGCCGACCCGGTTTGCCTGTAAATTCGTAATTATATCTAAATTCTTATGCTGTGTGCTGATTGCTCTGTGCTGCGTGCCGTAAGGTGTTGGTGTAATAAAAACCAAATTGGTTGTGAATAATATTTATTGCGTTCAAGCAATTCTCATAATTTATTAAATTAAATAGGTAAGTCTAGTGCGCATCTACCTCTGGACAAGTCGATTGAGACTCGTGATCTTGCTTAACTACGATCGTAAAAGAGCTTAGTTTCTTCTTTCGTTAAAGTTAAAAGAAAATAAAGCGTGTTTAATGGACTAGGAACTACTACTGGACACCTCGGCATCAAAAGTCATTGTAACAAAAATTATAAAGAAACAAGATCACCAAAGTCAATCACGTTGCCGTTCCCGTGCTAGTCATCACCTGATCCTTTCGTTGGTTTGATGATCGCTCCGAAACCTGAGACATCTTCGTCGACGTAGCCTATATCTTCATTTCCCTGACCGAAGTCGGGGCCTTGGTAACCGCTATCACCGTCATCGTCGCCATCTGAACTGTCGCCGCCATTACCACTAGTGGAACCACCACTTGAAGTGCCACTACCAAATGTACCACTGCCAAAATTGCCACCAGAAGTGCCAGTCCCATAACTACCACCACTAGTGCCACTGCTGAACAATCCATTTCCAGTACCATAGGAGCCACCACTGCCTGTGCCAGGGCCGAAGGAGCCACCACTGCCTGTGCCAGGGCCGAAGGAGCCACCACTGCCTGTGCCAGGGCCGAAGGAGCCACCACTGCCTGTGCCAGGGCCGAAGGAACCAGTAGTTGAGCCACTACCAAAGGCACCTCCGGTAGGAATACCACCAAACGAGTTGCTTCCTCCAGAACCAAAGCTACTACTTCCTCCATTACCAGATCCATTAGAACCACTACCATTGGAGCCACTTGAGCCAGTTGATCCTGAACTGGGCTTGTTTGGTCGTTCTTTATCGTTAGAAGGAAATGGAGGTGGTTTTACGTGCCCGGATGCTGCAGTGCCGTCTGGTCCTAGAAATGAAAAGACTACTTAATGTATTGAAATAAACAAGGTATACTTAATTTATTTTCAATTTTACTGAAGTCCAAATATATATCTATTTTTCAATAATAGCATTTGACATTTGAATATAGATAATTAATATCGCAGTGTTTAAAAATAATGTTATATTGAAGTCGTATTATTTTGTTTGTCAGTTTGTATATTTGCAAAACGTAACGTATAAACAACTGCGCCTACTTTATAGTTAATTAAATTGCTCAGTTTATTAATTTCATTGTATTGTATTTATTAATACTTTATTTATTTATTTAACGTTATTTATTAAGTAATAACAAATAAATTGCAAAATTTGACCAATTTTGGTTCCTACCTTTAAATACGTCATCAGCGCCGCTATCATCGGGTGAAAATCCTGTGGAGGAACCAGCGCCTACAAAGTCTGGATCGTAAGCACTTGGAATGGTGGGGAAGAATGATGGGATGTAAGGATCCTTGTTGTTCTTCACTATTCTGTAGCCGATACCGGGACCAGCTATGTAATTTACAGTTCTGTAGATAGATAATTCATTTATTTACACTTTCAGCAAACATACAACAAAATAAAAGATCCCATTAAATATATAACAAGCAAGTAACAAACAGGTAACAAAATATAACAAATATACATATTTTAATTACCGACAAATACTAGGTACATTATATTAATGTAAAAATAAGCGGATATCATAATTTCTGGTATAACAATAAATCTTATTAATATTTTCAACGCGAAAGTTTGTGAGTATGGATGGATGGTTTTTACTCTTTCACGCAAAAACTATTGAACTGATTTTGATGAAACTTTACAGTAATATAGCTATAGGCTATAAATTTAAAAGATATGTACATTGAACATATAATGATATGTCAAGTAAGTGAAATGCAGACGAATTTGCGTGGGTCAGCTAGTATAAAATAAAGCACAACTAGTAGACTATAAATTGTATCTACTCTTATGAATATGCATATAGCTTTAGCAATTTAAGAATTAAATTACCTCAGGTTTCTGTATGTTTACAAATTCTAACCTTATATGTTCATTATGAAGACTCATAACACGTTATCTTACTTTAGAATCAGAGAATTATAGGTAGGGATATATCTAATTGTAAAAAAGTTACCTTTGAACACCTTTGTCGTCTAAAAATGTGTACGATCCCCTAACATTTCCATGGGAATCGCTGCTCTCTGTTCTTCTCTGATCTGGGCCTGCTGATATGAACCTACAAAATCACATTAATTTACTACTCAAGGGCAAAAAAAAACCTATCATCTAAAACCATAATTTGTCTTTAAACTTTAAGATACCACTGCAGTTATAATCTGAAAATGCTGTGCAATAAATTTGACAGCCCAATACTTTGTTTTTGGACCCAAATTGTTACGGGGGCCCTTAAAGGATAATATGTAATTTTAGATATACTAACATAGGCTAAGTACAATTGTTACTAACAAATTGGATCTCTGTTATCTGAATAAATAAATTTAAATTAAAAAAAAAATTAAAAAATAAAGTTTAAAGACAAAAGTGTAGTTAGAATAATATGCTGAAAATGATAGTTTGGTTTTGAAGACTTTTCGAGTTAAATGGTTCTGGAAGTGAAATGATATGCTAAATTCAAAATTCTGTTAAGTTTCTCACATAGAATCCGAAATTAAGATACCCATAGAATAACTAAAGTTAAGAAACTGAAGAGACCAATCCATTACAGACCGGAAAGAAGAGTTCTAGAGATATGAAGCAATCAGTAAGTAAAGTAAACGACTTCAGATGAAGGGAAATAAATGAAAACCGCGGACGCCGCTGGATCGGATGAGACTAATATGTTTAACAGTAGACAATGTATGTATTCATAACTTTGATTGTTATTGGATCACCATTACCCACGTACAAAAATAATTATGATAATTAGAAAGAATTTATGGATCTACTAACGTTACTACGTTAGCTGATACATCAATTTAATAATAGTTATGATGAGGAGAGAAGCAATGAGTACCTCTGGTTAATTTACAACTACAGGGGGTCACACAAATTAATTCCAAATAAATAAACCAATTATTCATAATTACAACTTAATTATTACCACGTTGCAAATTACCTGCCTCATTAATAACTAATCAATTACCTGTATGACCCATCTAATCCTCGTTGAACTGCCGTCCGACCACGTGGTCTGGTCTCTCCTCTTACCAGCGGTGATCGATGAAATGGTGAGCCGATAAGATTAGGGCTGTCTGGATGGGCGGAAGATACGTGGAATCCTGTATCTCTGCCTGCTATGTAGGAGACATCGTGACGCTCACCCACGTCATCCACAAACGAGTAATGGCCTAGTAAAAATGGTGTGTTGTATAATATTTAAAATATAATTTTTATTATTCTTTATTTTTACTTTCAGCAATAAGCTTTTGCAAAAAATATTTGTACCTAACTGTAAATGTAAATTAATAAGCAAGATCGTCTGTATTTCATGCAGGATAAAGTTAATTATTGAGATACAATGATCTATAGATCTAACACGATTTACATATAAGTATTTGATTGCATGCATAAGTATTTATAAAAAAACTTTTTGTAAATTCCTTACTTTTATTACAATTACCTTTCCTTTATTACCATTATCTTTACGGATGCAGATTTAATAACTATAATAAGTTACCTTTGACATCTCCTCTACTATCAGCATTCTCGTTTTTAGAGTAAGTCCTGGTATCAAACTTGAAAGAGTAACTGGGATCCTCATTGGGATCAAAATAAGGGTCATCCTTGTTACCGATTGGACCACGAGGTCTTTGATCCAAGTCCATTTTTCTATGTATGTTTGCACCCTTTGCTCGAAATCTGTAGGTATTAAATGTAATTTTTAGTGAATTGATGATGGAAAGTCTCGACCTACCTGTTGTTATATACATGAACAACCCTTTGAATATGACGTAATTATGTGACATCCATGTGAGTTGTCATTCCGGAGGATTAAAATATCATATCTCCGAACTTTGTAATTTTATTTTCTTATTTCGCTCTTCAACTCAAACATCATTACATAGATATTTTAAAGAAAGTCGCTGTCGCTGTCTGTCCGTCCCAAAGTATGCTTAAATCTTTAAAACTACGCAATGGATTTTGAACGGTTTTTTTAATTATCTATTAAAAAAACCGAGTGATTCAAGAGGAATGTTTATATATATAATACATGTGCACCCGTGCGAAGCCGGGGCGAGTAGCTATCTTATAAAATAAGCTGCTTGGCACCTAAAGTAGATGTGAAGTACAATGAAGTCATTTACGTAGTATATGACTTTGCAGAAAGGCGATCTTTTTAATTTTACTATATACCTACATCTTTTTTTATATAAGGTAAACAAAATGTTAGCCCACCTGATTTGTTATGCATATGGATACCTATTATAAATTTCATCGTGACGCCCGTAGCTCTCATTCAATGTCAGTCCTGAGAACTTAAACTCCACTTTAAATTTGAACACAGTTCAAATTGTTCATCTTATGTTGAATTTAAGTATAATATCAGAATTGCAATGACTAATTTGATGTACGAATGTACCTACTCATATATATAGCTTTCAATGGGTTAACTTAAGAATAATCTTACCCTCTAGGCCCAGCGGTGTAAACAGTTTCTTTCACGGTATCGGTAGCAGGATCACGAGCACCGAACCGGCCACCGACCAGTCCGTTTGCGGTACCGTGTGCTAAATGGTAGGCGGCACCTCGGTCTGTGTTTGTATATCTATAAAAAATGAAATCTTTAAGAAATTTAGAAATATATTTGATACAAAAGCGAATATTCGAATATAAAGTTTTAGTTAATTATACATTTTTTGTAGTTATGTACTAATGGTATCTATGTAATATTGGATTTATTCTAATTCTGTTACTATAATAAAACAACTGAAAGCTACTAAGCTTTTGTCATTGTAAATAATAGGAAAAATATTAAATTGTCAAGTCATGTCAAGTCAAGTCAAGGTATATTTGAAACATGTATCGGCAAATACTGACTAAACATTTTCTAAATTGTACCATGCAATTATCTAATACATGGATAGATTTACAGATGTACTTATTTAATAAATATTTTCACTTTGTTTAAAATAAACAGTTCAGAAATTGTCAGCTTTACTTTAAACGTATTTTTTTTAATTTGTTTATTTCAATGACGGTTTATTTCCAGATATTGATGATATACCTATTTATAATTTACATCCCAACTAGCTAGTTTGCTTGTATGCATACTTTATCGAAACAAGACATAACATACATAACTAAGAGTAAGAAAACATAATGAAGAGTGGAAGATTAGGAATTACAATAATAAACTTCTATAGACGTCATTTAGTAAGAAAAAGCTCGTTAAAAAATAAAATACGAACAAAACGACATTGATTAACAAATTATTTAGAAAATAAGTGTTTGATAGACATAATATTATAGACTATTATTTTATTAACTATAGTTATATCATACTACTATAGTAGTCCAATCAATAGACATTTATTTATGTATATGTAGAATGTAGATGTGCCTTATACAGGCGTAGCTAGCATACTCGGTTATACCAACACTGTAGTATTGTAATCCAATTGTTTTTTTAAGGAAAATGAACTTTTTTTCATATTTCGTAGGTAAAATATGTGTATATAATAATTAATTATTTAAGAAACAATGAAGTTCGTAAGTGTTAACAACTTTAATTGGTTAAAACCTAATAAATTATAATTATGTTGTTATCTAACACTAATGTCCTTAAAATTCAAAAGAACGCGAGGTAATTAATTATCTTAGAATTTAATACTAATTATACTTCGCACGACAATCGCCTAAGACTAAATAATTCTCGTAAAACAACAATAGGGAACGATAACTATACTATTTACGTGTCTTTTGATCTAGGACCTACTACGAATTGCACCTTCTAATAGGACATGGTCGTCTGGCGGTTTAGCACTCCGCTTTACTTACGATGGTCGCGGGTTCGATTCTTCGCACAATACAAACAGTAGCACTCATGAGCTCGATTGCTTGTATTGGTCTGTCTGCTTTCTATGTATATTTTAAATGTATTTAAAAAAAAACTATATCTGTTGTCTAGTAGCTCTGCTTACCATGAATTGACCAGATTGATTGATTGAATGATTATTATATTAATTAAGAACCAAGTTCTCATGGACCAGTTATCCACAGTATGAGTAGTCGTCTAAGGAATATGCTTTCGCTAAAACTTCTGGCTATTGTTAATAAGGTAATTTTCTGTACGTAAGAGTGTTCATGCCTAGTAGTTTACTAAAACTTAGACGAATGCCCCTAAGTTGAATATGACCACACACATATGAAAAAATATTATAACTTCTATATATAAAATATTTTATATTTCTGACTCTCCAGTGATTTGCTAAAACATTGCATTGAAATATACTGATAAACGAAATATAATAATAATTATTAAGTGTGTTTTCGCTACGACCACGATATATATATTTATACTTTCACAACTGAACCCCAGATGAAGTAGTAGTAATTTTAAAATTTCAAGATGATACGTTAAACACAATATTATAAATCGGTCCTGACTAACTGATGTGAATTGGGGGGGAAGGGAATTGTTAGTAATATGGACTAATAAACCTATTGCATCATATTATGTTGACCTTCAAGCGGTTCCTGAAAAACCTTCATGTTAAATTCCTGATGAATTTTCCACGATGACCTAACTGAGCTGACCTTATACTCATCTTATCACCCACCACTGGTGTACAGCCAGCGTATTCCGTTAACATAGGCAAGTGCACATTCCATTAAAAAAAAACTGGTATGAATATTATTGATATAAAAGCTTACGAGTTATAAATATATTTTTACGTATGATATTAGACTTTTAAACTTCTACTTTGTGTGTTTGAAAATTTATCTCAATATTTACGATAGAAAAAAAAGTTATCCAGGATTAGTTAATTCTCCAGGTAGATACCTGGAGAATTAACTAATCCTGGAGATGGTGGTAGAGTCGCCATCATAATAAGATATGAGTTTATTAATTGAAGTTAGCAAAAAAGTAAACGCAATGATAGATCTCATAGATCTTTTAATACTAAGTAATACTAGAAAATATCACAAAGAATAAAAATTGTTCTGACTCAGAATTCTGCCAATTCATTTTTATCACAACAACAATAATTGAGCTTATAAACTATTTTTGTTTTCTCTTACGATTAGATTTTTAAACTATCGCAATACCCTCCAATGGACCCCCCGTCCAATTCAAACAAGGATCGAAATTATGACGGACTAAGTCGAGGTTCGAACCCTTAGCGGTGCTCTCAGATTATAGTAGTATCCGTTAGGCGGGAGTTGACCTTAAGTCGCTCCATAAATCCTTCCGCAGGAGTTTTTGGAATGCCATCTTCATTCGCCCCCTACCGTCCGGTTAAAAAAACTATCGGAATCTTTACGAAATATGTCAATTTCATGATGAGTGGAATTACCCAAAATCAAAGGATCCATCCGTGTTCACTGTGTTGTAATCACCATCGTTCGTTCTCGACTTTCCCGGGATCACCTGAGTCCTCACCAATGCGCACACACACACAAATACCACACTTTTCTGAGTCCAAGCCATTTTAACACTTATTTCAATTAACTAATATATCATGTCTTAGCACACCGTGTGTCTTCAATCCGGAGCGTATGGGGTATGACTATACAGATAAAAAACAAAGCCTCTCTTATATATGGCGCTAAAAATGAACTCCGAACGGAGTCATACCGCGTGAAAACGACCGGACGTCATTGTTATTATATTTAGGCTTCACCTCCACTGATTGAGAATTTGCATCTTTAACTTAAAGCTACAGATTCATACACAACTTCTTTTTCTTTTCTTCACAGACAAATAATTTATAGATCTTAGAATTTTTTTCCTTAACTGTTAAAATATCACCAGAAGTATCTAGAATGACTAGGTACTCGTAAAAAAGTCCAATTCTTATATCAGCTTTTATGAGATTTAGCTTACAGAATTAGCGCTTTGCATAAGATAACTAGCTTATGAATGAAGCAAGTGAATTTCATTATCTCTTGCTACCGTGTAAAGAAATAGTTGTCGCTACGCAAGTAGTTGTCTCGTTCAATTTTATACATGTGAAGCGATGAATTCACTGTCCGTAGATTTATTTGTCACTGGTCATCTGTTCTTTGGTGGGAAGATACTCGTAGATAAGTTATTGTTTATTTTTTTTTTGTTGACGGCCAAGTCATCGTTTATTTGTTGTACTCTTCTACCACAAATAACTAGAAAATATTTATTCCAACTTTTTAATCCAAAAGAAAATAGAAGAGAGTTTGTTCCCCTATTTATAGTATCGCTGTATGTGTGCTCAGACATAAGTAGTGGAGATGCAACTACCAGATATTGAGGGCCGCCACATCCTTTGTTCCGCCCGCACCAGGAACATAGCACTATATTTATGAAAATCTCAATACTTATGTCTTAAAAATTAGTAAAATATTGACTGGTTTAGTAGTTGAGAACAATTACAAAATGCGTTACACCATAATAATCCTTGCTAATATTATAAATGCGAAAAATAAACTACTAAACCGATTTAAATGGAATTTGGTACACAGGTAGACTAAACCCTGAGAAAGTACACAGACTGCTTTTTAATGCGAAAAAAGGTTGTAAGGGATTGAAAGGGATATGGAAGTAACGTCATTTTTATAGCTAGAAGCTTGAAACTTAATTTTTTGCCTGTTGATTAAGTTGTATGGAATTTTGTATGACTTTTAGACTGTTGTTTAAATATGAATAAATATAACATTAAAAGTTTGTAAAAATTTCACCCTTAAGAGTGTAAAATAAAATAGCAGATGAACTCTTGTACAGAAATTCGTCATTTTTGAAGCAAGAATGATGAAAATATCTTTGGCTTTTAGGGTTAGATTATTCAATATTTTATGCAATCCAAAGTAACTATTCATACGGACGAAGTCACGGTAGTAACAATACATGCATACGCGATATAGAGTGCTATGTGGTGTCTTATCCAGCCATTTTTAATAATATGAGAATTCCAGGACAAATCACACAACGTTGTCTAGTCCCAAGCTTAAGTGTTCTGTGTTATTGATACTAGAAAACTGATATAAATACTTAAATATTTTTATACATATATAGATAATGCATAGACCAATACAAACATCCATAATCCAGATACATGTTGTATGCGGTGCGAGGAATCGAACTCGCGACCATTGGAAGTAGGGCGGTGTGCTAAAGAACTAGACCACCGAGGCTATCAAAATTTGAGAAAATTCATAGTAATTTCATTACAATAGAGATTAACCATGTTTATTTCCAGAAAAGAAACCAGAAGGATCGGGTGGAAATCGACTTGACATTGCTTGTAATTGATGGGTATGTTTACAATGGAATATAGCCATTAGATATTTATTAAAAATAAAAGTATACACTTTGAAAATGGAACATCAAATATAAAGTGACGATATTGTTTTGTTTCTATTATTAAATTATATTATTTATTAAATTATATTAGTATATTTCTTCTCATCCACGGGTCACCACAAAACATCAAGTGTGTAAAATTTTTTATTGTTATAGTCATACAACATATAGTATCTACATCTATCAATCTCACCATCTCTGTCTACAGGGATTAGTTATCTACTGTGTAACGTAAAATCGAGCAACCACGACTAGTGTGAAGGGTGAGCTCCGAACGTTGAACGCAAGAAGGATAGCAACAGAAGATAGTAAGCTGTTGCTATTTTAGTAAACTGATAATGCTATAGGTGTGTATCAAATCTAGTGATTCCTTAAAACACAGTGCATTACACTTGAAGTTGCAAAGCATGCATACAATTATGTATCAGACGACTTAATAACTATATGCAACTATATATATATAATAGGTAACTATTTCTGACTGAGATTTACCTGGCTAACAAATAATGTTTAGATTGTTAACATTCCATACCTAACAATGTGAGTATTTTACTAGGCAAACGTAAACTGTGGGATCTGTGAGGTTTTGAGAATGATAAAACAATCACGTCGTTATTATTATTTATAAGCTCACGTCTCTTAGTATAAATAAAAATTATAGTATTATAAACGGTGAAACAGTAAGGATATATTCAATCAAAATACAACTATATGTACAACTTCTTGAACCTGATACACTCCGAATAGCAACCTGTCTACGGCTTGGGGTTCCGGTCTGCGCTCCTCACAAATGTCCCTGTGGCAGTGATGTCGACAAACTAGAAATTCAGGGACTGTCATGCCAAAAAAGTGCAGGCCGTTTTAACGATATCATATGCGACTGGCATATGATATAGTTAAGTGCGGCGCCTTGCCACCGTCAACGTGCCAAGTCTACTTGAGCCGACTGGTATTGCAAGAGACGAAGGCAAGAGACCGAACGGTATGAGTTTGATTCCATGGAAGATGGGCCGGGTTCTGGTATGGGATGCAACCTGTTCAGACACGCTGGCCCCATCCCATCTACATGGAACCAACAACAGAGCTGGTGCGGCGTGTGAAGCGGCTGAAAAAGCCAAAGCATATAAATACAGGGGTCTAGGCTCCGAATATGATTTTGTCCCATTCGGTGTCGAGACCCTTGGTCCGTGGGGTCCTAGCGCTATAAGACTTTTCAAAGAAATAACGAAAAGGTTAGTCGACATCACAGAAGACCGAGGAGCTGGCAGCTACCTTGGACAAAGAATTAGTCTAGCTATTCAAAGAGGGAACGCTGCCAGTATCTTCGGAACTTTGCCTAACCCTTTTAATAGTATATTTTAGTTATTGTATTATATTTTTTAAGCTTTTTAATTGTAGGTTGTAGTTGTATAATTATGTAAATGATATAATTAGTTTACTATATGTATTATTTGTGACATTCAACTAATTTCTATTGAAGACGGTTACTAAATATTTTCTTATAATTCTACGATCATGTTGTTAAGTATGTTTAGTTTCTTATATGATATTTGGAAAGTGTTATTTGGTTTCAAGATTTCACTTTGTATGACTATATTCTGATTCAACCCCTACATGATTATTAAGGTCATCCCAATCTTAGACAATAATTCGTCTTTAGGCAGCTTCCAATTAGTATTTTTTGAGGTAGTTACTTCAAACAATCTGCACACTCATACGCCGATATCGGCGTTAATGGATCCCATTCATTATCGGCTTAATTAATTTTAACATCCGCCATTTGTTTTACTTCCTTGTCCAATCGTTTGTTCGCTGAGCCTTGTGGATGTTGTACAATGCTGTAATAAATGTCTAATTCTGAGAGGCCTTTGACGAGTGCAACTCCACTGTTATCCGACTTTAAGCGTAATTTCTAATGCTATGTCTAATGTGTAGCTAACACCGTGAAATTAATCTGATTCTCTTGTTTCTTTCTCAAAATTAATTATATAAATAATACTTTTCATTTTCAAAATTAATACTTTTATACATACACTATCTTGTCTCACAGATAACTATTTCGGCTTTTTGTGTATTAGCAAACTTATTTTATGTAATAGTAGGTTTTATTTTTGAATATTATGAAGGGCTTTCTTACATTTTTAATTCGTCAAAACTATTAATACTAAAATTAAATAATACTAAAATTGCATGTACCAAAAAACTAACGCTATTCAATTTGCCTCTATGTTATGTTTATTATGATGTTTTCTTTAATACTCTTAGTTATAATGTGTATAGTCTACTATGTACATATAGTAATATGTTGGGTCTACAGACATTTAAAAAATAGTTTCGTTATATGATATACGAAATTTGACTACAAGTAGGTATACTATTACTAGCTATATTTTAGGGCAAGCTTAAGGATATATCGTAGGGTTATGGGCATGCGGCAAATGATGCTCGTTCCGGTGCGGTCATCTTGTATCATAGTGTCGAATTGTACTCACTCAGATGTGACTCCACTTTTAACTAGACCTCCAACAATTATCTCGTCTGGTCCATTACCTTCATTCAACACAGTTCAAATTATATTGGTCATACCCACTTGTACATTTGCATTGCGTCCTTCTATTTCAACCATTGTTTTAAGGAATCATATATTAGTAGTGCTTCACTAAAGATGGTCACTGATATGAAAGTCGTATAAAGAACAAGACACTAATAGATTTATAGTCTTACTAGCTTTTGCCTGCGGCTTCGCTCACGTTAATTTATCTCATTAGGGGTGGAATTTCTTTAGGGATGCTTACGTCATAGTAGCTTTAAGCATGCAAAGTCTCAGCTCGATCGGTTTAAAATTGACTAACTTTCATTCCCTATTTTATCCCTTTGGGGGCAGAATTAATCAAAATCCTTTCTTAGCGGATGCCTACGTCATAACATCTACCCGAATGCCAAATTTCAGCCCGATCCGTCCAGTAGTTTGGGCGTTAATAGATCACTACGTCAATCACCTTTGTGTTATATATATTTAGATTGATGTTTGTTTTCGGATTAATTCGTTAATTAGGGTATAGACAATGGTAGCAGTAACATCATTGCTTTATCAGTCAAAACTGCCAGCAATAAAATAGTTTTAGAAGAAACTATAAGTCATCCGCTGTAATAAGACTTGCTTGTTATCACTTTTGAAAATACGAGTAACCAATATAATATACATAAGAACACAATGCGATGCCTTCGTACATTGCCATTCCTGGAGATTCAGCTGATAATGCTTACTTGATGGTGACAAAAAAAAGTTTGGACAGTGATCTGTTTGGTGATATAAACAGATGTGACAATGATACTTCTGCAGAATATTTATATTATTATAACTCTGGGGCAGCTATGTCCAATTAAATAGCTAAAATAATGATTGGATCTCAGACTTGTTGATCGACTTATAATCACCATCAGAACAATTTTAGCTGCACGTAATATAATTCCATCACTTAATAGTTATTTAAAATCAGGACTTCCGCAGACGATATCGGTTCATCTCTGAAATATATGAATACCTTTATCCGCTTGCTTTAATAGTGTTGCTTCACAAATCATTGTTTTTCTTAAACAGCCAAATTGAGGTTAAGAGGTCAGTATTAGGTTTGAATTCAATATCGGGCACATGATATAGTGCGTCCAGCGGAGCGTTTAGCAGTTAGTTTAACATTGAATAGAGGGTAGCTACATACAGTGGTGCTTGAAGGAAGTTGCTCCATCGAATTCTATAGGAATATGGAGGAGAAGCCCTATTAGTACCAACAAAATGAATAATGGGGCTTCCAACTAATAATGCTGATAAGGAACTAAGAGTAGATGATATTTATTTGTTATCTTTATTTATAAGAGTAATCCAATATCCGATTCGATTATTTTTAAACTTTTTAAAATATTCTTCAATAGTCATTCAAGGAGGTTTTTATATCAATTGGATTGTATTGTTACGTTATTCCGTAGTCTTCTATTATGCCTATAACTTATTTTGATGAGAATAAATTATAATGATATAATCAACAAATTGCAATTGTTCTAATATTGGTGCTTTAGGTGTTCATTTTATAATAAATTCTTCAATATTTAAGAAACTTTTGGCGTTCAAAATGTAGGTGTAACTTTAAAATTGTTTTCTTTAATTTATAGGAAGTTCTTTAATAGATACGTTACCGAAGAAGACAATCTATTGACTCCTCATTGTGGGTAAGTCTGTTTCATCTAATTCAGCCACCAAGCAGTTTGTTTTATTAGCTGTGTTTCGGTTTTAGCGTGCAGATCAAGCAGTGAAACTACATGATAAGAAGTGTGATATCTCAATTCTCAGGAATGTTAATACGTGAGTGGTATCGCTGATGTCATATTATAACCTCCGTAGTAGTGGTATTTATGTTATATGTGAGATTTGGCAGGCATGACTTTGTCCTCCGGAATGGCAACGCATGATCATATGATAATCATAGTGCTGTTCGTATATACTCGTATAAACGATAGTTGTCACTTATCAGATCTTGTTTTCCATTCCAGTTTCATAAAAATAAGAAAAAAAGTTGAGTCATTGTAGCAAAAGCAAAGCTTATTATTTTTATATACAATATTCTAGGTATTTCTAATAATAAGCCAACTAGCTTCTTGATTACTATTGTTAGTTTTGGTAAGGGAGTACTAAGGTCAGAGGGCCGGTACAATGGACCGAAGTCCGAAGGGCATCTCCCATCTTTACGGTAGATGAGCGTGCCAAATACGAGAGAATGTACCTACTTAAGTACCATCCAAGTATTATATGATAAAATTTTCATAAAGCTACCTACGTAGTTATGCTACAGCAATGAAAATCTGACTAGATACCTAGATTTTAATTGATGTGGCTTAAGTGTGTAGGTTTAAAATTAGATAATAAAAAAAAATGTGTACTAATGTAGACTTAAATGCACATACTTATGCCACATCAATGAAAATCTATATATCTAGCTAAAAAGGAAGAAAAAGCTCCCCGAGCTTTTTCTCTGTAAACTTTTGTGATTGTAGAAAAACAGCTACCAATTGGTATAAAATTGGTAGGTCAGGAGTAAAAAGGAATTGTCAAAGTCCGTTAAGTATATTGTGCAATATAAGCATCCTCTTTTTTTAATATCTAATGTTTTTCGTACTTTTATATATACTTTTTAATATCACTTACTACGATTCGAAGTGTACCAGCATTGCTAGAATCCTAAATTAATCTGTCAATTTATGCTTCAAATTGTAAATAAATAAGTTCGGGAAATAAGGAGGTTTCTTGTATCCCAGGATTCACAGGATATTTGAAAAACAACACAAGTATTAGCAACAATAAATTCTTGCGAATACTTGTGTTGTCAAACTTACAACGAATGTTTATCGAATAAATTTATAATTTTCTTATTTCTTGCTCACTGTTGCGGGTGAATAATAAGATGTTGCTGGTCGAGACGATGTATATTACAGATGATGATAAACTGACAATGTGTACATAAAAATAATGATCTTATATACTAAATAAAAGTAGGAAAATGTAAGGTGGGGTGACACAGTTTAGATACAGCAGTGCCTAGTAGACAATATTGAATTTGTCTTACTAGACATTATTAAATGCATTTATTATTTTATGTATCTAGGTGACTGTGTCCCATAGATATTCCCCCCTTGAGAGAAAAAATATATATATATTACACACAAAAAAATTATAAAAGTTAACTGTAAAATTTAAGATATTATGCACTTTAGTAACAATAAAAATTCATTATACTCAAATAACGACGTAAATCTTCGACTGTCGTGGATTTAGGGTACTCGTCGATTGCTTGCCATTTTTCTTGCGTTGGTTTCATCCCTTGGCTCGTTATATGATAACCAAGAAAATCTAACTCATTTGTGAAGAACTCGCATTTGCTCATATTAATTGTTTGCGGCGAATAGTTTGAATTCGCTAGCGCTCTCTTTGGTCTGTGCTTGTGTTTTATTCACCGAGATTTTTGCTTTCAGTGTCCACCAAAATTCTATAGCCACTGTTAGAGTCGGTTATAGCTAGGCGGTTAGACGGATGAACAGCACAGCGTTCCGTCTTATTCTGCGTCGAATCTAGTTTTCCGACGGTTGTCTATAGGAGCGCGGCATGTCACGTTTGTATGCCTTTTCTTTATATTTGCGATGATATAATATAAATAATAGTCATTTTTCTGACTATGCAATGACCGTAGGTGCGAATTTGACCTAGATCGGTAGTTGCTGCGTCTGTTTGTGTGTAGCGAGCGTTTTTCGCGTATATCAGCATTTCTGATCGCAGTGTCGCAATTAGTGACGACAGTGTGCAATGACGTCGGCGGTAACTGTTGGCTGTACTTTTGTAGACAGAATTTTGGCTTTATTTTTCCAGTTTCAATTTTTCGTCCAGAGATTATATCCAGTAGGCAGTTGTGTTTACTGGGGGTCAGTAGCACGGCAGGATCCTTGTTGCGCAGTATTGCCAACGACTTTTAATGCCTCACAATGTGCAATCGTTGGTGGTGCGCAGGATGCCGTCAGACAGAGATCTCTTGTTTGATCTCGTTGTTTTCCCAGGTATCGTCTCGATCACGTCGGCCAGATCACGTCGGCCAGATCACCACTGTTGCGGGTGAATATTACGATGTTGCTGGTCGAGACGATGTATTGTACATATGGTGATAAACTGACAATGTGTACATAAAAATAATGATCTTATATACTAAATAAAAGTAGGAAAATGTAAGGTGGGGTGACACAGTTTAGATACAGCAGTGCCTAGTAGACAATATTGAATTTGTCTTACTAGACATTATTAAATGCATTTATTATTTTATGTATCTAGGTGACTGTGTCCCATACTCACTTATGATTGAATAGATCTGAATATTATACCAAAACTTCAATTAATGCTATAGTTGAATTGCAATATGGTTGTGTTGTGTGTGTAGTGAATTCTTTCAATAATAATGAACCATTCATTATTATTGAAAGAATTCACTACTAGGTATATATCTGGACGTTTAATTTGTTGGTAAATGATGTAATGTCATTAAAATAAATGTATACGTAAAATAATTAATTGTAATCACACTATGTAGCAAATAATGCACTAATTACACAAAATAGTAGATATATACTTAAGATTAAGTAATTTGGGTGGACTCCACAATCCATGGGAACTATATAAAAAGTTCCGGATTTGGAAAAACCTGCATGTAGGCAAGTGAGCAAGTACAATTATGCTCATACAATCGTATCTGAATAAGTAACCATATTGTGGATGAGGTCGTGGGACAAGCAAGCATTGTGGTTATATACTCTGATGGTATCGGCAGTTTGCTCGTGCTTTGTGTTTATTGTGATTTATGACACGGAAGCTGATTTATTATTTTCGAATATACATGGTATTCGACGGCCTCGGTGGTCTAGCTATTTACCACACTGCTTTATTTCCGATGATCGCGGGTTGGATTCCTCGCACGGTGCAAACATTTCTATTCATGAGTATGATTGTTTGTATCGGTCTGTGTGTTTTCTATGTACATATTTATGTATGTATTTATAATAAAATAAATATGTAAGTTATTATATAAGTTGTCTAGTACCCCATGACACAAGCTCAGCTTATCGTGGCACTAGATGGCGCTGTGTTATTTGTCCAGGGTTATGTATTTAATGAATGAATAAATAAATAACCCTGGACAATTTGTACAGGTAATTTTATATAGGTACTTGTATTTATATAGAAATACCTCCCAGAACTAATACAGAGGTATAATAATTTAGAGGAATGTCGTATTGCACAAGAATTGAATCTGTTTGAAAATAAGACTGTACCTATGTCTTATTTTCAAACAGATTCAATTCTTGTGCAATACGACATTTCTCTTTTAATCATTGTCGATTAATAGTATCCATCAGCTATACTTTTTTTTCCACGCACAACCGAACGATAGGATATTGAAACTTCAAGAAAAGAGCTTATTCCTCCTTAAAAGGTCTGCAGCACACTTGTTATTTCGCTGGTAGTGCGGGTGGTCATGGGCGGCAGTAATTTTTTTTATTCTTTCTGCTAATAAACTTATAATGAAGCACTTCTAAATATTCATTTTTTTTTATCTGTCGTTTATTTGGAAAGCTGTCCCATCACAATAAGTACTACCAAGAAACTTGCGTATTTCTCTTTTACTCACATATCGTTACACCTAACCAACGGCTCACCAGCCGAAAGCTCGTTTGCTATAAAATAAATATATCAACAACGACGTTAGGAAAGATCAGATGAGATATCAGTTTTGTATCACGGAAACACCGTTATAATAATACAAAAATGTGTGGTTTACTGAGTCTACTATCACAGATTACGTTGGTAATACCTACGTAGTACGTGACCTAAGATCTATGCGATTTAATACGATTTCCCACAACATACATACCGCCTTATGTGTAAAAATAGCAAATATGTATGGCCACATTATTAATATGTAATAATTACATGAGGCCTAGAGGACGTCTCCTAATTTGTATGTCTTATTTATCTCGTCGCGTAAATTATGTGTTTTTATATATTAGTGGAGCTTATGTTATTAGTACTAGACAATTGATTTAAATACATAGATTTTATTTTTAAATATATACATATAATACACAGAAAACATTCAGAATGATACAAATAATCAGACTCATGAATACAAATGTTTGTACCATGAGAGGAATGGTGTACACTGGCGGGTCAGCAGTATTGGGTGATGGGATAAGAATATAGTCAGATTTGTACGTCAATCGTGGGGATTTCTCTGTGGGGATGTATCTAGGTAGGACCAAGTAATTTATTCATTAATATAATTGTTTGTAATAGTCTGGTTATTGTCTATATATACATACATTATGTACGTATTTAATTAATTATTTGGAACTAGATGGCGCCGTGTGAATGGTCCTGGAGTTATTATTATTATTATTATATACATCAAAAAATTTTATATTCCAATACAAAATGCCATAAATGGAGAAAGCAAATAATACCATTTTATTTATATACATTTTATTGAATAAAACTTATAGCTACTATTAATCTATCAGTTCATTAAGGCATCACTAATATAAGAAGTATAGGTAGGTAATTTTATTACATTGTTATTATAACTTCATAAACCTGAAATTAAATATCATCGCCAACGTATTAGACCATTTTCAACCGACTATCACAAGAAGATGAATGAAATAATATGCAGTTTATAATGAATTCGAATTTTATAAAGAATTAGAATTTTAATTTTAAATAGGAGTATAAAGGATTATTTGTAATAATAAGACAAAGTCCCTAAAAGATATAAATTAAAAATGAAATAGTTGGATCATTATTTTTTTGCAATAGTCATTTCAAGGTATGTGCCTACCTACCTAATGCCTTTAAATGAATACAGTAACAAAAATATTGACAGATAGTAATCAAAATCATTCTACTAATGTATTTGTCGAATTATTACCTACATATTGTTCCATAAAATAGAATATGATCGCTATTAACATCGTTTTTAAGGACTAACATCAATTATAATAAGAATTATAGGCCTAGTTTATTTTGTAGAATGTGTATAGTAATGTAATTTAGACAAACATCATGACATAAAAAGGCCTTCATTGGCAGTCGGTTGATGAACTAAATATTCCATTTAACAATAATAATTCTCAGACTTTTACAAAGTGAATAAGTCGAGAGTAGATTATATATAATTAATTATGTAAAGAGCATTAAGTAATTTCTAAATTAAAGCAAGCAGAGTTTTATAATAGATTCTTTTTTACTAGCTACTAGGTAGTTATTGAGCATCACGATTTAGTAAATTAATATAATAAATCTACTTAGCCTAATCAAATTACACATTATTTATACCTATTTATATACATATTATATATCTTATATATAATCGCCTTGGATGGATGGTAACTACTACTAATCACAATCCATTTTATATAAAATGAATACAAAACTCTATTCAATTACTGGTAATAATTATTAACTAAGTAGTTATATAGTCCTATTTAGAACAATGCTAACGATTACGATAGTATACTAAAAATTATGTATATTAATGTGATTTGGTAACACGAAAAATATTTTTAAAGCGGTAATTTTAGGTCATTTTAGTAAAGGAAAGATTCTAACATTTTTTCTATAAAAAAGAGGAAATCTAATTTATTATTATTTGTAAAAAAAAGTGGCGAATAACCATTTGTCCGTTGAGACGATGGTAAGTATTAAGACTAGGTAGAAAAAGTACTAGATGTAAGTATGAGACGGCAGATATAACAGCCCCCATAATATGTACATTGTCGAATCTGTTAAAGAATTTTATAACTATTGTAACTGTAATTAATTTAAGATTAAATTATTAGTTTATTCCTACCCACAGCTATTGTAACAAAAATAGTTTTTTTTCAACGATTTAACGTATTCAACATTCCACACTGGTGTTACTTCTACACGGTTATGCCTAAATAGACTTATATTTCTATTAGACTATTTAGACCACTGTTTCCCAACGTAAGACCCATGCTCCATAGGAGGGCCATTAGATTGTTAAGCGTGTCAATTCGCAAATGGACTCTTTATTTAATTTTTTTTTTAAATACTCTAAAAAGGTTGGGAAACACTGATTTAGCCTATAAAGAAGGGTATGGCGAGAAATATAGCAAAGATCAGCATCTTCAACACTATTAAATTCAGGTAAAGACAGTCCATGATTGAAGTTTGTAACGAGGTAAATTGTTTAGAGACCAGAGTTACCGCAATATTCGCCAATCCGATCAGATATGCACTCGAATATGTCAAATGAGACATCGCAGTTTCGGCCATTATCTGAAAATAAAAATATATTAACACCGGCAGACTTGTGTTCCTTTATTTGCGTCGCATATATAATGTGACACAAATAAAGTAAATAAAAAATGAAGCACTACGCAGAATATAATAATAATAATAATAATTACAATTATTATTATTATTTAGAAAGTATTAATAATAAATACAATGTAGGTTAGTATTGATAATATGATATCTCTAAATCTTTATTTCAATGATTAAGTTGACGTACAATATTTAAAGTAAAGGCAACGAATGAAAGACGACTGCATGCAACTGGCGAGATGAATGGACAAAATAAAGAATTAATGCATTAGTGGAAGCATAAAAGTGGCGTCAGTGTTGAAAAGTAATTCTGTCATGGTATGGGCATGTAATACGTAGGAATGAAGGAAATATTTTAAAGAAAGTATTGCACATGAATGTGGATGGTTTGCGAGGCATAGGAAAGCCGAAAAAGAGATTGATGTACTTTTTGAAAAATGATATGACAAGACAGGGAGTAAATAACGAGATGACTACGAACAGGGATGAATAAAAATAGAGAAGATATGGAAAATAAAATCTAGTCAAATATAGTGTAATATACCCATGGGCATTGTCCTGGAGAATTTGTCATGATTCCTCATGAGACACTCTCTGGATGCTTCTAGCACAGCCATGAAGTATCCTCGCTCGTTCACGCCATCCGAGTACAGTCCCACCAAGCCTTCGAGAGTCGGGAAGCCATAACCGTCCACCTGGAAATGTTCATTATAGAATTCAAGTATTAGAAAAAACGTATCGTAAGACAGACTATACTGAAATTAGCTAGGTGTATCCCTCAGCTGTCAATGTGAATTCAGGTAAGGAGATAATAATTATGTTTATCTATCGTATTATTTATTATATATATATAAATATCCCCTTGGGCACTTTGTGGCTCAGACGTGCCGTATAGGTAGTTTTTTGTTGATCCATTTTCACTTGTTGATCCGGAGGCCTTTTGTTGATCTAATGCCAGCTGACCATATATAAATGTTGATCCGTTTTGAGCCACAACTGTCACGACGAGTAATAATAATAATTAAGCGATTTATACACGATTTTATACAAATCCACCTTTTTGGCATACGAGCAGTTCTTGATCCAATTCAAACGGGCCAATCAGGGTGCAGCATTTGCCAAGGGCTTCCTCATTGGCACGTTTGGGCTACTACATTATGGCTACAGTAACTTAATAATGTCTAGCTAGTATTTCAAGAATAATAGTCTATCTAATCTAAATATTTATAGAAATCAGTCTGGAGTAACGTGACTCCAGATCAAACCTCAATACTTATTATTTTTTGGACGGGAATCTTTTCTTTTGTAACAAAGTTACTGAGCGAATAAAGAGAAGACGCAACGGCGGATCCAGGGGGGAGCGTCATGGAGGTCATGGGAGTCATGGGACCGTCATGACTCTCCCCCCCTTAGCCCAGGACTTAGGTAGACCACTAATTGAACTAAAAAATAATGAAACAGCAAATTTTTTTGCACGATCGGAGTGTTGGTGCAGTAGTATTAATTATAATTAAACATTGTTACTTAAAATATAACAGTTAAAGTACTATAACACTAAAAGCAAAATAGGTATTTTCAAAATACTTTTTCAAAATAAATTACCCTTTGAGTTTTTGTCCAAACCTCAGATATTTTATTTATTTTAGGTATATCAATCATTACATAGTATAGTATAAAACAAAGTCGCTGTCGCATCTAACAAGTACATAAATAAAGAAACAAGACTTTTTGGCTCTGAATATATTTCAAAAATCAATTACTTGTGTTAATCAATTTATATACTCGTTCTTATTTCATAGTACTTGTTTTGATCCGAATATATACAGATACCGTAACGGTCTATTAATTATGAATTTATTATACCTAACCTAGATATTTTATTTTGACGAAACTCCGTGTAGTAGTAGTATCCGATAAGGGTATGCGAACCCTAAGTATTATTTCAAAATAACCAGTAATTTCGAAGAAATAAGCCTTTGAATTTCAAATCAACTTACCAAACGGACGCTCAAGGTTCGATTCCCGCCACCGATTTTTTTTTGTTATTTTTTTTTGTCTTTATTCTAATTTTAAATTAACTATTTTAATAATTAAATGAATTTAGTCGAACAAAACGTTGTTAAGTATTCAATTAATTTCAATTTACATTACCTATTGTACTTTCTAAATTGTAAAGCAGCTAACAATTATAGTAAGATCTTATAAATAACTAACACAACAAGTAAAACATTTTAAATGTATTTTCTTTATTATTACAAATATTTTTTATGCATAATATAATAGTTAATATCTAATAAATACATAATGATCTGATAATCAAATTATAAGTACAGTCTCAAATTGAAAGTAAGAAAAACAGAAAATATAGAGAGAACTATAGGGATATAACAGAAAGATGTGAAAAATGGAGAAGGACAGTAAAAAAGTTACAAATTTAAATAATGTTGCCGCAATTTCTGTTTAAATGAATTTATTACATTATTATATATATTAGGCATACGACTAGCCTTATGACTGTTACTTTTTTTTTAATCTATACATCTATACATGTAAATAAAATTGGAGTGTCTGTTTGTAATATTGAAATAACCGTTTTTACTACTTGCATATGAATATAAATCCGGTACATACACCAAAATAACATATTTTACAAGTTTTGTCTGTCTGTCTGTCTGTTTGTTCCGGCTAATCTCTGAAATAGCTGGACCGATTTTGACGGGACTTTTTTTGGCAAGTAGCTGATGTAATAAGGAGTAACTTACGCTACTGTTATTTTAGAAAAATAAAATAAAATTTCACGCGGACGAAGTCGCTGGGGCCAGCTAGTCTATAGATATACCGAGATTTAATATTTAAGTTGCTATTATGTTGTTGACAAAATTTTACTGTAATGTTACTATTACGTTATCCTACACAATTTGTATTATTATGGATGAATAAATAAATAAATAAATAATAATCTATACATCTATACATACAAATAAAATTGGAGTGTCTGTTTGTAATATTGAAATAACCGTTTTTTACTACATGCATATGAATATATATAAGGTACATATACCAAAATAACAATTTTTATAATTTTAGTCTGTCTGTCTGTCGGTCTGTTTGTTCCGGCTAATCTCTGAAATGGCTGGACCGATTTTGACGGTACTTTTTTTGGCAGGTAGCTGATTTATAAGGAGTAACTTAGGTTACTTTTATTTTAGAAAAATAAAGTTTAATTCCACGCGGACGAAGTCGCGGGAACAGCTTGTTTTTAATAAAAACATCTTTTTTGTGGTACTTGAGAATGTTGAAGCCTGTTGTTTGTAATATTGAAATAACCGTTTTTTACTACTTGCATATGAATATAAATACGGTACATACACCAAAATAACATATTTTACAATTTTTGTCCGTCTGTCTGTTTGTTCCGGCTAATCTCTGAAATGGCTGGACCGATTTTGACGGGACTTTTTTTGGCAGGTAGCTGATGTAATAAGGCTACTACCTAGTAACTTAGGCTACTTTTATTTTAGAAAAATAAAGTTAAAAACCACGTGGACGAAGTCGCGGGAACAGCTACTGTATAATATATTAGAGATACCTACGTGTTTTTTTATTGATGACTAGCTGTACACGGGATTTCGTCCGTGTGGAATTTAACTTTATTTTTCTAAAATATAAGAAGTTAAATTCCACGCGGACGAAGTCGCGTGTACAGCTAGTTGTCGGTAGTCTAGCGATTTAGCTAGCACACTGCTTTGATTCCTGCTTGGTGGTCGAGGGTTCGATTCCTCGCACGCTGCAAACATTTGTATTCATGAGTATGATTGTTTGTAACGGTCTGGGTGTTTTCTATGTATAGATAATATATATGTATTTACGAAAAAAAATCTTTGTATTTATATCAGTACCCATAACATAATCTTCAGCTAGCTTAACTTGGGTCTAGATGAAGCTGTGTGAATTGTCCTGAGATTACTATTATTACTATAATAAATCTTTTCAAATCAGCCGATGTTTATTTTTGCCATAATACGTGCTGTTACCATGTGATAATATTACGTACGTACTTATTAAACTATTAACTTATTATTAAATTATTAACTATTTATACTGTTTTAAATGTGATGCGTTCATTATTTATATTTCCTTTGAATTAAAGACAAATGTATATATATATATATACATTTATATAAACTTGCACACTTAGTTGATCCAGCCACGATCCGTAGATATTGCTGATTCCACTGTCTCTCTCTTTCTACCATTATCTTTGTATTCTAATATGCGATGTTGCCGTTCCAGCCGAGACCATGCGTTGTTGCCAAATGTATTCGTCGATAGTAGTAGATACCTATACGCGATATATATTTTTTCAACAATTTCCTGCAATAGTGAATCCGTATCGGCAATTTTTTTTAAATGCACAAAGATTTTTTGGCTCTGAATATATTTAAAAATCATTTACTTGTGTGTTGATGAATTTATATACTAGTACATGAAGTACCTAATACTTGTTTTGATTTGAATAGGTAGCGATATTATGAATTTATTATACGTAATCTAAAGATTTTGACGAAATAAAAGTAATTAGTTATCTGTTAACCTTGACTTCATGCTGGCACCAGTATTATCAGATGATGAACATACTCTTCGAAAACTTACAGCAGATATATCGTGTTTGGACTCATTAGATAGGTCTCGATGAATAGAGTTTAAAAAACTTAAAATAAATGGTAAATTAGAAATAATGTATAAATACCCCTTACGTAAAATTCAACCACTTTAAACTTAATAATAATAATAATTAGGAAAAGAGAAAAGCTATACATGCACTGAAAGTAATTGATGTCTTCCACACAATATTTTCACTATTAAACAACTCTGTTTGTTCAGTAAAAGTGTAAATACACTGGTAACCTTTAATCATATTTTATATGCAAACATTACATATACAAACCCTAAAGTTTTATTTCAGAATAGCCAGTAGTTTTGAAGAAATAAGTCTTTGAAATTGTACGTGTAACTTATATATATACTAGTTTTTTCACCATAACAAACAACACCAATATGGCCTAGTTAGTAGTTTACCTGTGTACCAATTAATAATAATAGTAATCTCAGGACAATTCACACAGCTTCATCTAGACCCAAGTTAAGCTAGCTGAAGATTATGTTATGGGTACTAGACAACTGATATAAATACAAAGATTTTTTTCGTAAATACATATATATTATCTATACATAGAAAACACCCAGACCGTTACAAACAATCCTACTCATGAATACAAATGTTTGCAGCGTGCGAGGAATCGAACCCTCGACCACCAAGCAGGAATCAAAGCAGTGTGCTAGCTAAATCGCTAGACTACCGACAACTAGCTGTACACGCGACTTCGTCCGCGTGGAATTTAACTTCTTATATTTTAGAAAAATAAAGTTAAATTCCACACGGACGAAATCCCGTGTACAGCTAGTCATCAATAAAAAAACACGTAGGTATCTCTAATATATTATACAGTAGCTGTTCCCGCGACTTCGTCCACGTGGTTTTTAACTTTATTTTTCTAAAATAAAAGTAGCCTAAGTTACTAGGTAGTAGCCTTATTACATCAGCTACCTGCCAAAAAAAGTCCCGTCAAAATCGGTCCAGCCATTTCAGAGATTAGCCGGAACAAACAGACAGACGGACAAAAATTGTAAAATATGTTATTTTGGTGTATGTACCGTATTTATATTCATATGCAAGTAGTAAAAAACGGTTATTTCAATATTACAAACAACAGGCTTCAACATTCTCAAGTACCACAAAAAAGATGTTTTTATTAAAAACAAGCTGTTCCCGCGACTTCGTCCGCGTGGAATTAAACTTTATTTTTCTAAAATAAAAGTAACCTAAGTTACTCCTTATAAATCAGCTACCTGCCAAAAAAAGTACCGTCAAAATCGGTCCAGCCATTTCAGAGATTAGCCGGAACAAACAGACCGACAGACAGACAGACAAAAATTATAAAAATTGTTATTTTGGTATATGTACCTTATATATATTCATATGCATGTAGTAAAAAACGGTTATTTCAATATTACAAACAGACACTCCAATTTTATTTGTATGTATAGATGTATAGATTATTATTTATTTATTTATTTATTCATCCAAAATAATACAAATTGTGTAGGATAACGTAATAGTAACATTACAGTAAAATTTTGTCAACAACATAATAGCAACTTAAATATTAAATCTCGGTATATCTATAGACTAGCTGGCCCCAGCGACTTCGTCCGCGTGAAATTTTATTTTATTTTTCTAAAATAACAGTAGCGTAAGTTACTCCTTATTACATCAGCTACTTGCCAAAAAAAGTCCCGTCAAAATCGGTCCAGCTATTTCAGAGATTAGCCGGAACAAACAGACAGACAGACAGACAAAACTTGTAAAATATGTTATTTTGGTGTATGTACCGGATTTATATTCATATGCAAGTAGTAAAAACGGTTATTTCAATATTACAAACAGACACTCCAATTTTATTTACATGTATAGATGTATAGATTAAAAAAAAAGTAACAGTCATAAGGCTAGTCGTATGCCTAATATATATAATAATGTAATAAATTCATTTAAACAGAAATTGCGGCAACATTATTTAAATTTGTAACTTTTTTACTGTCCTTCTCCTTTTTTCACATCTTTCTGTTGTATCCCTATAGTTCTCTCTATATTTTCTGTTTTTCTTACTTTCAATTTGAGACTGTACTTATAATTTGATTATCGGATCATTATGTATTTATTTATACATTTATGGGTTATATATTTATGTATGTATATTGTTATTTGTTTATAGAAATGTATATTTTGCTTTGTATTTATATATCTTTTTTTGACATTTCTTATTTATATTAGTGCACCGCCAATAATCTTTCGCTGCACCACTCATGGTTGCCTGGTAAATAACGCGGCAAGATATTAAGTCCGCCACATGTACAAATTTTTTTGTGCATTAAAGTTAAATAAATAAAAAAAATACAATACTGTTTAATGAAAATGCGTATTGTCTAGTGCTTTGAGATGTATCAAAATAAGGTCAACAAAAAAGTCCGTGATGGTATATGTCTATCTCTCAAGGATAACCAACAATAATCATTTTTTATCTTTTACATTTTACGGGAATTTTTTTTATCGTATGTTTCCCTTAAAATCATGTAAACTATGCTATTATGTCATAATCTAAAGAAATAATAATATTTTATAGAGAAATATCCACTATAAAATAGTAATGTAAGTAGCAATGTAATTCGTTACGCGCGAATCAGCTGTTATAAGGTCAAAGGTCGGTGCACCCCGCGTATTTGATAAATAGTGCTTCTCTGGATGTCTTTAAGAGAAAATGGCAGTATGTACGTGTATATGTACAAGTCCTTAAGTGTTAAGTTTTTCAAATGTACAATAAAGAATAAATATTTTTAAGTACAGTACTTACGTACATTAATATAATACCTACTTTTTACTTGTATCTATTGTCATCAAAATTAAATTATAAGTTCTTAACTTGACCACGACTATGTGACCCTCTCTTGGCGCCAAAACGAGTGAAAAAATGAACAGCATACGACGACGACGCATACCTATAGAGTGGAGCAACTGCTTATTCAGTTTTACTCAACTATTTAGTCCCTCCACTATATACTACAATGTATGTAGCATTGCGAATATAAAATATCTAGATTAGGTATAATAAATTCATAATTGATAGACCGTTACGGTATCAGAGCCAAAAAGTCTTCTTTCTTTATTTATGTACTGTTAGATGCGACATCGACTTTGTTTTATACTACACTATGTAATGATTGATATACCTATGTAAAATAAATAAAATATCTGAGGTTTGGACAAAAATTCAAAAGGTACTTTATTTTGAAAAAGTATTTTGAAAATACCTATTTTGCATTTAGTATTTGAAATACAAAACACAAAACTATTTTTGTTTTTAGAGTGACATTTCTATGAATTCACTGTAGATAGCGAGCGGTGCGATGGAAAAAGATAACCGTTTATAAAAATATAATAAATAGCCCTGGACAATTAACACAGACTGATACTGAACTGATATAAATAGATATTTTTATCTTGTAAATACATATACAATATACATATAAAACACCCAGACCGATGAAATCAATCGATGACCGATTAGTACATATGTTTGCACCGTGCGAGAAATCGAACCCGCGACCATCGGATGTAAAGCGGTGTGACCACCGAGGCAGTCGAAATACATAAATAATCTTATGAATTTAATTTATTCTAATTTGTTTGTGTGCGCGGGGTGCGGTGTACGGTGCTCCCCCTGCCTCCACCGTTGCTGGAGCTTGCATGTATGGAGCATTGCGAATATAAAATATCTAGATTAGTAAATTCATAATTGATAGACCGTTACGGTATCTATATATATTCGGATTAAAATAAGTATCGCAGTAAGGACCAGTATATAAAGTGATCAACACAATTAATTGATTTTTGAAATATATATACAGAGCCAAAAAGTCTTTGTGTATTCAAAAAATATCTAATTTGTTTGTGTGCGCGGGGTGCGGTGTACGGTGCAGGGGGACCCTGCCTCCACCGTTGCTGGAGCTTGCATGTATGGAGCATTGCGAATATAAAATATCTACATTAGTAAATTAATAAAATCATAATTGATAGACCGTTACGGTATCTATATATATTCGGATGAAAATAAGTATCGCAGTAAGGACCAGTATATAAAGTGATCAACATAATTAATTGATTTTTGAAATATATTCAGAGCCAAAAAGTCTTTGTGTATACCAAAAATTTAGCCGTTCGGAGCCAGTCATGCACGAATTATTAGTAAAAAATGTGTCGAGTATATCGTACTATCGACGAATATATATGGCCACATCGCAAAGTAGAATGCGGCGTTGCCAGACCGCCTGAGATATACGCGATAGGAGTCAAGTTATTCAGTGCAAAAGGTGGAATCGGCAAGTGTTTAGGTTGAGGCGTGATCAACAAAGTGCCCAAAGAGGTGTTTATATATATATATATATTTATAATAAATATGTATAGTAAATTTCAGTAGAATTTGTATGTAATAATAACAAATGCCTGTACATAACTTTTGCTTTTAAAATATTAGTAGGACAGGGTTTTACAAAATATCAATATTTTTGGTAACATGAGTACTAGGTAATGAAATCCTATGCACCACTCTAGGTATGAATTTATAGTCAAAGTTAATGGTAAAATTGTTTATTCATATGTGACACTTTCAAAAGAAAAATGGTTGTAAGGGGTTGAAATGGGAGTAAGTAAGTGTTGGTTGAGTTGTATGGAATTATGTATAGAAATTCGTCATTTTTGTAGAAAGAACGACGAAATTTTATTATTTGTATTTTATTGGGTTGAATTATTAAATATTTTTTCATTAATTGGTCAAGGTCACTATTTTACGCGGATATAGTCGCAGTTAGTCAGCTAGTGTTATTTGTAATTTCTTTCATCTACAGTAAACATGTTATTGAAAACATACACGTCACAAAATATTTTATTTAGTATATTTTTATCTTTCTACTAAATTAGACAATGGACTCTACCATGGCAAGGATATAACTGAAGACGATAAGGTTCATTTTCTTACAGTCGGCCATTATTTCAATCTAAAAATAAGTCGTAATTTACAGCGCTAAAAGTTTATTGCACTGGGATTCCAAATAAAGGCTGAGTTAAATACTTAACCGTTTTAAGAACAGGACCTAAATATTCCTATAAAATTATATTGAAGTAACAGAGCCGACAGCTGTTATTACTATCCTTATTCACTTACTGTATATATATTCATAATAATAAATTGAATACATATGAAAAATAAACAACAAATTGTTAAGGGTTCGTGTGAGAGTTTATAGCCGTAATATTTCTGTTGAGGTGATTTTTTTCATGAGCAATAAATAGACAACGATATATTTTTTTGGATTTTTTCTCAATTTACGACTCTGTGCGTATGTTTTATAGTTAACAAATTGGAGCAATCGACTTGTGACAGTACCATAAAGCATTGAAATGCGATATAAAATTAATTTTATGATTGAATTTTTTTATATTATTCATGCAGTTGGTTTGATCTTGAACCTTTATGAAATACAACCAAAGTTACATACAATAAATGTTTCATTTTTATTTATTATTTTTAATACAGCGGCCCATTTTTATGTGTATTGGGTTTCTTCAAATAGTTTGTCCAGACCGAGTTTACTGTACAATCTATAATAAAACTTAAGGTAAATGCAATTTAAACGACCGCAGCGCGGACGCGGCTGGACTATTTTGACTGGTTTTTTAATATCTTTTACCCCTGTTTAGCCCCGATAGAAAAAGGAATATGTTATAAGTTTAACTCTACTGTTGTGCGACTTGTGGAATAACACGATACTTACAGCTTTCACTTTCCGGTAAACGCACTGCAGCAAACACTGGAAAAAAGAAAAACAATATGAAGTTTCTAAAATCCCATAAACGATAATCGAAGCCTGTCATTGTTTTCCAACAAGTATCTCAAGTATCTGCTTTCGTAACAATATAGTTATGCCGTATGCAACTGATGTAATTATAGTCATAAGTAAACACATGGGACAACAGTAAATACTATATGGCCTATAAGATTTTTTTAATCGATGGTGAAATCGTACATCTGCTTACGCTATACTGAAAGTATAATAGGTATAATCACCTCAATTTAGTGAATATACCTGATATTCACTAAATTGAGTTAAATAAATAGAAAAACTGTATAGTTGCTAGTAGAACTAGTTTATCCATTACTATTTCGGTAAATAGGTACTAATTTATATTTTGTTATTTATTACTAAGGTTTGGTAGTTACTTTTTTCAGTATAAGTTGGTATACGTTAGTGGGGTACCAGTGAAAGATTCAGGTCAGATTAGTTAGCCCATCATAGCGCATTCAGAAGCAATCAACCACAGTAGTTACTAGACGGGACTGCATGGTTTCTCCGGTGATAAAAACATCATCACAATAAAAACAACCTAATTAATACGAGAAACAGCGGTAGTTACCACCGCTCACCCGCTGTTACGTGGGATAGAAATATACAGAATGTAATGTGGTCATGTTAAATGTCGTGTTCACCATGACGGGCGATACGACGGATGTGGACAGTTGACAATACCACTACCCCATTTGGGGGTAGACAACAACGTACCGTTGTGAAGGTATACTAGTCCGCGAGCCAAAGTCTAATTTCGTAAATCATTTCCTTTCGCCCGAAACTTCTAAAATGGTTAATATAGGTGTATGTTAGTTAGGTAGTTCATGATATCTACCTTAACCATTATACAAGTTATATAACGGAAGGTAATTGATCACATTGAACTGTTATTGGCTCACGTGCCATATATTTATAATTCAGAACGTAATATTTATTTCATACTTACTCCAGCGATACGTTTTTCGTCGTGTGAAAATGGCACCTCTCGCTTGTTCCGCCGCCTCTCTGCCGGCATCGTGTGCTCCTCTTTAATGACGTCTAAAGCCTCTGTAAATTATAGAAAATTCATATTCATAAAAATATTCCAAAGATACAGAGTTTTTACACACAGGAAATAAGTTAGCCACTAGTATAAGATGTCCATTACACACTTAGAAATATAAAACTATATATATAGTACTGCTCATATAGGCAGTACGTCAGCAACATATACTAATAATATTAGCTTCATGTTTACTAGATATTTCAAACTCAATACACGGGAGTAGAAATTCTGTACGTATTTCAAAACCAATTGCCAATAAAGGAAGGTTGCGTAGCATATAACCGGCAGGGCTACATAGGATATTGTAACATCGAATTACCGCCAATATATCTCCGCTTGACTGCTTACAAGCGAGCAAATGGTCATGCAGCTAACTATTTATATATATCTATAAATATATAGGATCAACCTAAATAGCTCTAATGAAAGAATTTTTTCGTAACAATGGTTGTATTTTATATAAATAATAATGACAAACAATAATGGCAAACAGAAATATACGACCCATCTGATGTTATCATAGCCTATGGATGCCTGATACCCCAGATGTGTCACTTGTCCGTTGCCAATCCTAAAAATAAGGATCCCTAGAAATCATCTGTGCGGAGCTAGCTTACTAATATTAAATATTTTCAGATAGCCAATAGTAAGTGTTGATTCTTTAATTTAGAATACACAAATATGAAAAATTTTCAAAATATAATTATTTTACATTCTTTTAAAAAAGTGCACAGCCTGCTGACATACTTAAAAGCTATATTCATAACTACAATGTTACAAATAATATAATGATATCAGTAATAAACAGTTATTGCAATCACTTCGGTCGCATAAGGACGGCCACATTTTGCAGTGAGACTAGCGCAAGATTACAAAATACTGGCGCATGCTTGAAATTTTAAATGTATTGGTCCGATGTATATTCTTTTTCTTTATAAACATTGTTCTATTCTTATTTGTATTCCATGGAGAAAGCAAAGAAACAAACAAAGGTTACCGATATGTTAAATTGAATTGTTAGTTAAAATACCTCTATTTAAAAATATCATTTCTTATTTCCTTTAAATTATGATAATAATAACAGAACATGATAGGAATAGGAATAGAAATTCCCCAAAGTTATTAAATTTATTGAAATAAAAAAAACTATACAACAAATTATAATCATTCGCAAACAATGCGAATAAGAAATTTATAATCGCATGTCGCTCCATTAATAAATAACTATTACAAAGTTAAATATTATACGAAATTTTAATATTAAGTATATATATACATGTATATATTATAATGGATAATAATTAATATGTAAATGTTGCAAAGAATAAAAAATTTACTTAATTCGTTAATTAATTATTTATATCATATCCCTTAATCAAAGTAATTTAAAATAATTAGATGTATTTATTCAATATCCTTACATTTAAAATAAGGGTATATAATCATATGACGTATTTCTATAATTTCTTTTAGCTTAGATACTATTAATTTGTTTTCACTACAAGTATTTTTTGCCAAATTATTATATATATCATACTTAAACAAAATAAATATGTACAATCGATTAATTGCAAAAAAAACGAAACGGTTAAGTGAGCACAGGCATCGCATGTCGCAGCCACCGAGTTGCAGTTGCAACCATTTATGCAAGAATTATGCAACTAGTAGGTATATAGGTCAGTAGAAACGCTCGAGACGCCACCTAACCGCTTAATACTATCAGCATGTGGGAAATTACCATTAATTAAACATTATTTCTACTGTCGGCATTACCTGTTTATTATAAGAGAAATAGGCCTGCCAATTACATCATATAATAATGACTTGTGAATAGAATTATCATAACATTTGATCTATTCACACTAGACATTACACAATAGTGTAAGTATATTAATTAATCTTTTAATACAATACGCGGAAAATATTTATTTGATGCTGCTAATGGTGCGAGAATAGCATTCTCTGGTTACAGATGTATTAAGTACTTGTATGTTGTCCCGCATTTCTGCAGGTCTTTGTTTTATAGCGTAGGTGACAAACGAGCTTGCGGCTCATCTGATGGTAAGTGATTACCACCGTAAGTGAGCACCTCGCAACAATTCAATTACAAATATCATTATTCATGTAGATCTATTACAGACTCTTTAAGATATGTCAAAGCTACCGTCAGTTGGGAGTGCTTTCGAGCTGAGAAGATCTAACAAAAAACATAGCTCGTATTCTTGTCAAATAATGTTGGTTGTACATGTTTACAATACAACAGGGCAATTGCAAGTGCGTTACATAAAAAGTATATTATAATACAATAGTTATAACATATGTATTTAAACCATATTATAAAAATGTAAGTTTAGATTATCTTTTGATTCGTTTTCTCTGCTAATAAGAAATTTTTTGGTGTCTCGAGTTGATTCCTATAATTCAAAAATATGCCGTGATCAATAAATAGTACGGGATTTGAATACTATGGATATGTAATGCTATACATACATTATAATATATGTACATATTTTCCTTCTTATACAAAAGCGAATATATTAGAGATATATTAGAGAAAGAAGAAAATTTTAATTTTACCTTTTAACTTAATTTTAGTAAAATGTTGCAATGCTCTCCCAAAACACAGAATACCGAAACAGTTTTATTTCCACGTATAGAGATAATAGTGGTTAATTAAGGGGTTATTATCCAAGATAATTACAGACTAATAACACGGAAAGATCGGTAGTCAGTGAGAGAAGAAATATTTGGCCCTTTTTCCACTTATATTTAATTTTCGCTCGCTTATTAATTTTCTTTTTATGTAAACTCGAAAACTTGGTGTACAAGTTTTTTGTTGTTTAACTGGAATGAGAAACAAACGGCCATCTTGTGTCGTTTAATTTTACTGCATTAACTCGCCTTCAGTTGAAACAAATTTAGGAAAGTAGGCAGCTTGAGTTTGCTGCAGCGGCTAAAATAGGCAAGGCTGATGTATCCACGCTGATGATGATGATACCTCGGTAAACGATTCTTTCCAGCCCTTTCTACATTAATGAGTAACATTAATCTAAGAATACGTACGGACTTTCACGTTAATAATTTATTAGTAGGACTCTTTGTGCGCGAACAAACACTATCAATTAGGTAATTTACATCCCACAGACTCCTATTGCGAAATGAGTCAGCGTTGAGTGATCTCAGATATTACAGTTAGTTTTTCAACCTTCCTTTTAAGTACGTATATGTTTTAGTCGATTAGTCTCATATTGTGAATATGCATCGGGCACAACATTGTGACTTGTTTTACGGTTTACTTGACGATTTAAGAAAATACGGTTAACAGGTTTCAATGTTAAATAGTCTTACGTGTTTATCGACAAAGTACGGAAACCGGGAGTGTCGTTTTCTTAAAAATATTTTGTGCATACGAAAGTGTCTGTATTTTATGGGTAACTTTTTTTTTTGAAATCGGTGGTAACTAGACTGATTACATTAAATTGACTGGCTGTTTGGTTAGTGATTACAGGGAATACAAATAAAAATATAGGCCCAGTATGGGTACTGACATCAAATATATAATCACGATATTTTGGTATATCAATATATGTATGTAGGAATGTCAGACACACACATAGATATCACCTAAAGAATTAAAAAATATTCTATTATTTCGTAAATTGATCCATTACAAACAAACATACATAAAAAAATATTTCCTCTTTATAAAACCAGTACAAATTATGAAATTAAATGCTAAGATAATTTGTAACAATAATTATTTGCAGCATAACTGGGTGACTGGTAGATAATACCGCAAGGTATTATAATATATTAGTACACTTATATACATAAATAAATAACAAATCTTGTCGAAAAACAATTAGGTTGTATAAACTATTAGTGAATTGTAATATATATATGTATATAGCAACATGCTCCAACTCGAGTACTTTCACTGCATACAGACCGCGACTGCCAGCGACCTTGAATGCATGACCCCGACTGATCGCGTTTTGGGCACTGTTTACCTTCACGCCAAAAGATGCGTTGTATTTATGCTATCTATAACTATTAGTTTAACATACACACAAACTTTGTATATACATATATATACATATAATTTTAACTAGACAACTATTACAAACAGAAGTGCATTATCAAACTGTTAGAACTTATGCATTTTTTGTAAATAAAACGTAAAACACTAACACTAATACAAAGAATCAAACTCATGAAAACAAATTTTTGTACCATGCGAGTAATCGAATCCGCTACCGTTCTGACTAAGGCGGTGTGATAAACTACTAGCCCACCGAGGAGGTCATTAATTTATGTTTTTATATCGCCATTGTAAAGTGTAAAGTGTATTCTAATTTTCTATATTGGAGAGTAGTTCCATTCATGTAATCAATGGGTTACTTACCACATTTTGTTTATATTTAAAGTAATGTAGGTAAATGAAATAAGTTGTAGCTTACCTCGAAGTATAGATAGTTTGATTTCATCTTGACATAAGGTTATGACTCTTTCGATCTTTTGCGGAGCTGTGGGCGGATTCCGGCATCTTTTTTCCTGTAACAAAAGAAAAATATACTTTATTGTGTTTGGCTACGTCTGAAAAACCTTAGATGTATTAAAGACATATTTATGTTTTAGTTTACAGTTCAGTAGTCTTTGCGTGAGAGCGCAACAATCATACGTTCCATCTATAAATTCATCCACAGAAACTTTCGCCTTTATAATCCTAGTGGAAGTAAACAGTCAGAGAGATTTTTCTAAATGAAATATTATTAGAGAACCCATAAAAATATATTATTTTGGTGAAACCAGTGTACCTTATGGTTTTACCTTAACAAATGATTATTAACAATGGTTGATTCACAGACGACATGGGAGATTGGCTCAGGCCCGGACCACAATGAAACCTTGCAATGGTCATCCAAACTTAACCATTGTCTGTACAACTCGACAATACGCGATTTAGGTGCAACAATAGGTACTTGTTTGGTCGTATGTAAAATATTGCCGTATAAACAAAGACTATTCAATGATTTCCAAAATGACTTGTTCTGACGAAATACTTAGGTATCTGTAGGTCGTCAAGATCTTCTTACATAGCATTCCTGTTTTTAGATTAGGGAGAGACATATATGCAGGGCCCTTTCAAACTACATATAATGTTGGTATGTATATTTTAAACCACGCTCTATGAAAAGTTGACTTACACGTTTACAGGATATGCTCTTTCCATTAAATGGCCTACATACGACAATAAAATCTGGGGCAAAAACGGAGGAATGCTGGTAGTGTAATCGGCTCGCTGTGAATAATGAACAAAATCGATCCAGATTTAGTTTCAAAAAAGCTGATCTAGGTCGCTGTTACAATTATTTTAGTGTCATTTTGCAGACAGTTTTACATTATTCATATCCCTGCAGAATACAGTTAATAGTAAAATTTCATTGTTGTTAGGCAATTTCAAGCACGAACTTTGTTGTAATGTAAACACATCCGTATAGGGACCGGGGGACAGTACATTACGACATAAGTTGCTGTCTAAACCTATTGATTGAATTGCAGATTATGAAATTATACTAAGATAACCATAAAGGAGACACAAAGGAAAGTTCGCGTCAAAAAACTATAACAAAACCATAGACAATAGAGATTACGCAATAGACACTTTCTTACAGAAAATTGTTAGGCGTAAGTATATTCATTTTAATTCATTTATTAAGCGTTATTCTTACAGTTTATATTATAGCGTTGATATACTCTAGCGGGATAGCAGTGGGAGATGATAATCTGAGCGTAAAGGCAAGGTCAGGTAGCCTAATAGTGATAAATTCATCAGGTATTAACCAAATTAGTATCCTGGTGAGACCGAGTGAATGACGCCTAGATGGGATATAGTGCTATAGTGCGATCAATGGTGCTACTATAATACTACCAAATCTCCTTCCCCCTATTCGGGTTCAAATGTATAAGGACATTCAATAAGGGCACTCACTACTCCTTTCTTGCGTATGACCACAGAATACGTAATACTCCTATAACGTTCAGTGAGTCAAGGTTACACGTCCTCTTTACACCATAAACATGTCAATGGGTTTTGAGCCCTTTAGTAGCGGGAGAACTTCCCACCGTCAGAATATGATTATGATATCTATAATAATTAATTTGTATTTGACCTTGATGGTATAACGGTTTAACACACCGTCTAACTTACAAATGGTGCGGTTGCGGGTACGATCTCTGGAGCGACCGGTACCTCTTTGTATTGGCCTGAGTGATTTTTATGTATATTATTATTACGCATATATTTATTATTATTTATAAAAAAATATTATGTAATACTTCCAAAAATGCACTAGATAAATTCTTAAGGTACAAGTTCTGCCTAATCTGGTACACTATGTGAATTGACCAGTGTTATTTATTGATATTTTCAACAAAAAATAAATAAATTATTATTGGTATGACAGATTAATAATTCATGTGTTTTTATTGCGTGATCATATAATGAAGTATGAATGTCTATATATAGAAATATGTAAAATGTGTTACGATTCCCCAAAGATACAAACCACAATGTATGTAGTCTTACTAATACTGTAAGCGCAAAAGTTTGTAAGTAAGGATGGATGGATGAATAGATGAAGCTGGTTGTTTGTTACTCTTTCATGCAAAAACTACTGATCGGATTTTGATGAATCTTTACAGTTGTACATCAGAATAACACATAGGCCTATGTGTTATTCTGATGTATAACTAGATTTAAAAAGATATTATGTAAATTGGATGAAATATAATGACAAATGTCAAGTAAATGTAATGCAGATGAAGTTGTGCGGGTCAGCTATTACATACTTACGTGTTAAAGCGAACGGGATAGCAAAATAGTTTTATGTATATGTTGAAACGAGATGCAAGAGATATGAATGAAATCAGAAGACAAATTCAGCACCCGTATTTGCTTTCTAATTTAATAGTGTTGTCTTGAAACTTGCAATGATTTTACCAGATTTACATGCAATCTTGTGTGTTATTTTGGCTGCATTGGTCAACTATCAAATTTGGTAACATCACATCGGAAAATATGGCAAACATGGCCTAGACCTAATATAGTGATCGCTATGTTTACGACGTTGCTCAAAATATGTCGAAAGATGTATGTGAATTTGTTTGTTTTGGCAATTATGATTATAATTTAGATAGTTAATGATTCGTAAAGGTTATTAATGTAACAACTGAATTATTACAGGTAGTTAATCATACAAATAGATATTTCTTAACGTTCTGATATTTTTAAACGCGTGTAAACGAATATTATAAATAGAATAAAAGTTTATGTAATCATTATCTTTATCTTTACATATAGTAAAGTCATATCGTTTAGATATTAATGAAGAAAAATCAGCTGAAGTAATTAGCATGAAATTTTCAAATAACACTTGGTTAATTATGGTATAACGTATATGCTAAAAAAGCTAAGAAAAAATACCGCTTGTATTAGGTGGTATTCTTGTCAGACTTTTTTAACATAACATATTTTTAATAAAGCATATATAAAGAAGAAGAAAATTATGTCCGTAAAATTAGTCCGAAACATATACATTATTTATATTGATACTATATTGATCTGTTCACCATTTCTGATATAAAAAAACAAACATTCTTTAATAATATCAGTCCGTTTATAGCAACAGACAATTAAATTAAATACTTAAAATAAAAGCAACTACTTATTGCATACCTGTAGTACAATAGTGTAACATAAAAAACATTAACGAATAGATTAGTACGAGTATTATCTGTTTAAGTTACTGGGTAGTATGAACTAGTTCGTACCTACAAAAGCATTCCCATAGTAATTATTTGTCTTGTAACCAAAATTTTGCATGACACAATAGTTTGGTCGTACTAACTTTCAATCCCTATTTCAAAAAAGTTAGACTATTTCTTTTTTCTTTTGAATCCTAATAGTTATTTGTTTGTCGGGCAAGACGTGAAAACGTGAATAAACAAATAGTTTACTCTCGAAGTTATTACATTAGTAGGGAACAAAATGAGACATTTTAAGACACAACGCTATACGACTTTATTAACTAAAAATGCTGTGTTATATATATAGTATCTATGTATATTCCATATATTACTGTAGAAAACTATTAAATTCTTTAACAAACGTATAAAGAAATAACACACACACAAAAAAACAACACATTACAACATTAAACATTTTTACTGAATTCAAAAAAAGAAGGTGGTTATCTATCTTCGCTTCGAAGTATTTTTTTATATTTCTACATAGTTTTTATTGGATTTGTAAATACATAATTGAAATTACTATTGAAAATATTGTTAGCAAATGAGGACTTATTTGGACAAATGTTGGTAAAAGTTTTTATAGTTCTGAGGTGACACACTACTTAGAACAGATTTTGTTTCTTTTTTTATTTAAAAGCTATACTAATACGGCATCCACTCATTAGCTATTAAACAAATTAAATCAAGATTTACCACCATTTTAACTACAAACAAAAACGTACAAATCTAGTAAATTACATAATTATTTCATTTTAGTTATAATAAACAATAAACAATTTACAATTGTTAGTTCAACTTCTAAAATATTGCTGACATTTTATGATGCATTGATCCACTAATTATATAACAGTTCAGACTTGTATTGCGCGACTTGTCTCTAGTAAGACTCCATTGCCTAAGAGATAGGGTTTATGCAATAACTTTGCTTGACATTACACGGTTCAGATTCTTGAAATCACGATAAAATCTAGGTACGAAGGGAAATGCATAATAATGCATATTACTACAGTCCAGTCCGGTGTCTAGACGGTGTCATAAATGCTGTTAAGAAATGCACTACATATTAGCTACTCGTATTTTAATTATCGCCATAAAATGAAAAAATTGTGTTAAACAAAATTAAGTAAAGAACATGTTTTTAATAAGGCTGATTATGAAATAGATTTGTCTCTTAGACGATACACCAATGGAAGATGATAGAATAAAATCCAGTCCTGGCTGATTATAATTAATTAACGACAGTTAATGGGAAGACCCAATGCCGATTGATATAACAAGGAACATTATATAACAACTTAGTAATGAAACCAAGCAGTAAATATTTCTTTCTAGTAATAAATACATGTATTAAATATATGTAAAAAAGTAAATAGTTAATTTATTTGTTAAGCATTTATCAAAATCTAAATATTTAAAATTATAACTGGACTTAGTAAACAATACATTTATTTTATTAACAGTTTAGTCACAAAAATGTTTAAGTTATTATGCACATAAATTTACACATAAAAATATTTGTCAATAGCTATTTAGGATTTGGAATTGCAGAAAAGCACAATTCTATTTTTTATTTACGGCAATAATGTAGCATACTCGCACTTAACTTATGTTCTGTTTAATCAGTAAAGTCATCGTTATTTTATTTAAATAATTTATTGTATAAAATTATAATTATTATTATTTATTATTTTAATAAACGAAATACCTTGGTCGATAATGTAAATGGAGCGATCTGCGTCGACTGGAACCGCCAAGGTTGAATTCGATTGTAACCTATACTATACCAGTATGATCAGATGTTATATAAACACCCGGTTTGCTTTTAAATTTACTCATGAATGCCGGCAATTCGGGCAAAGTGCCTGTACGCATTATTCTTTAATTGTCTTTTATTATCGATATATGATTATTGACTTTAATTAGTTCTATAAACGTTAATCTTTGCAATTAGAGATGCATTGCGTTTACGAAGTGTGCAGTTAATTTTATGACGAACTTTAAAATAAGCGGGAGTTCAATTTGAAGAGTAAGAAATTTTAATTATGTAACTGGATTCTCAAAGAACTGACGTCCTAATCTAAAGTGGTAAATAGTCATTTAGGCCTAAAAGCGCCATGCAAAGCAGCACGGACATTTGTTTTCATATGTATGATTGTTTGTATTGGTCTGGAAGCTTTCTATATATATATATATATATATATCTATTATGTGTGATTTAAAAAAATTAAATGGTATTATATCAGTTGTCTATATACTGAACCCACAGGGGACTACTGGACCCATAGGGGGTCCAAGCTGTGCTTAGCTTGGGATTGTGGCCTGTAATTTCACTGCCATATACCAATCTAAAACTCAAATACTCTCAAACCAAAGTATAAGTAACAACGCATAGTAGTATAAACAGACGAGACATACGTACCCACGCGGACAAACTAACCTTCGTACAAAGAATACCTCAGTACTGAATGTTTTCCATTTATTATAATTATTAATTGGTTTACAATTAAAAGCAATTACTATATCTCGTTTGTAACTATTTACTTAATACTAGCTATACTCGCGGTTGCACTCACAATTTATAGCCTATGTGTTATTCTGACGTATAAGCTATATTATTGTAAGATTTTATTAAAATCGATTCAGTAGTTTTTGCGCAAAAGAGTAATAAACATTCATCCACACTCACAAACTTCCGGGTTTATAATATTAGTAAGATGTAATTATAAGTTGATTTATATTTACTAAGTGTCTGTCAATATTGATTCTATTTATTCGTATGATGATTTAATTATTTACGTTTTTTGAAACCTTCAACAATTTAACATGTCCTAGATAATGATGCGATAAAAAGATAACCGTTCTCCATCATCAATTCTATGTGCTCCGACAGATATCAAGCCTTGACCGTAATTTTTATAACCAAAGAATGGTATAAGTAAAATATAAGTAAGCAAGGGATATGGTGTATGAAGTACGTTCACTCAAATATCATTTTTTTAGTATGTTTCTAATACTATATTATAGTAGAGGTCAGTATGATTTTATTAGGTTTTAGTTTTTATAAATTAGGGATACAGCGTAATATTTAATTATTAGTACTAGTACTAATAGTATTAATGTCAAAATAAAAATGTTTGTTTATTGTCTCATGGTAACATAAACAATCATCAGAAAGTACAACTTTCAATTAGCGTTTATAATGAAAAACGGAAGACTATATTTTACCTACATAAATATGTATATACCTACAGTATATGTTTAATGATGAATGATCCCGAGATTTGACTTTATACGGTAAGTAAAAAGTTGTAGTAATATAAAAATATAAAATCTATGTAATATATAATTAATTATATTTTAATTTACTTTTCAACAAGAAAATATCTCATAAGAAATAGACGATGATATAAATAGCGATAATTAAAAATCTGTTAAAAAACATAATTAAATTTCAACATAGTTAGTATAGGATCGATCCATTAAAACCTTCGATTGCAAAAATAATTATAAGTTCTTTAAATTTCATGTACATGTTTGAAATTTTATATTTTTGAAGAACAGTGTAATTTTAGACCAGAACCGAAGATTATTAAGTAGAAATATCTAAATTTCAAGGCTTACTTTGTTATCTTGAGAATTTGACTCATATGTATTTGAATAGTTCTAATTGAGTCACCACGAGAAGTGGGCGCAGGCGCAGCCTTGCTATAGCACAAGTGTACGTAAGATATACATATAAGGTTAAGAGTGGGCAGGACATAGCGGCCGTTGCGGTTAAGAGGCACTTTAGTTTATTCAAAACCTTTGTGTTTTTACAATACTTTTGAATCAACCGAAATGCCTTGTCTCCTGAATCGTTATTCATTTTGGTATTACTACATAAATTATGTAATTAAAGAAATAAAAAAGCTTATTTTTTTATTTATTTAAAATTTTAGAGAGCTTTGTACAAGCTAAAAGAATCACATGTCAGTCTCATTGTACTAAAACTAATTATTCTATTAAAAATACCTTACTAGGACGAATATTTTTCAAATACAAAAATAATTTGTAATTTATAAATGACGAAATATATAAAGCAAAAGAAAAAGAATAACCGAATTGATCAACTACTCCTTTTTTTTAAAGCGTTTAAATATAAAAGTTCATAGAACAAACAGAAATTTCTTACTTGAATTCTGTTTGAGGAATCTAAGAATACTTAAATTATTATAAAAAAGGAGGTTCTTCTTTAGGTTAAAAGTCAGAGTACATACATAAGATAGATACATAACACCTAATAAAGGTACCAAGTAATTCTGGACAAGTACTTACATAAAATTGAATTCTGGATTCCTTATGATAATATTGTGTCACTCAATCATAGTGCATTGGCGTGAACGCTATGAACTCTCGCAGCTATATTACATCAGAGATAACTAACATTTTGTCGCGTCTTCCTCAATAAAGTCTAGTTGTTACGTCTTATAAATTGATTACTTGGTTTGCGGTTGTGACAATAACCGGCCATACGTAATTGAGTTGAAGAGAGTCTTGTATAATCGTGTGATAATCTTAAAGCGCCAAGTCTAAGTATTTTTTAGATGTATCTGTATCAGCGAATTAATTTATATTGAATGAATACGTATATTTAAAATTTATATTTCTTTTTTTGTTTATTCTTACATAAGTCGATAAATATCATTACATCTGTTTCCAATTAGTAGGCAGAGATTAATGTCTAATGCTCCATACCTTTTAGTTTCCTACAATCAATCTATTCATATAAATTCGCCGGTTACGGGTACTTGTTATTTGGCCCTTTTAAAAGAAGTTGTTTATACGATACAAATTGTTGTTATTGTATTTAACGTATAAACAACGTAATTATATTATTTTATATACTAACAATTATTTAGAAATGTTGAATAATATTTCCAGACACATTAAACCGCTCTTTTGTTGTTATATAAGTAGACCACAAGAATCTCATCAAAGATAGAATGTTGAGTTACGTGTAAACTTTGCACTCCAGTGTCAGTTAAGTCAGCTTCTTTTGCCCAGAATAATGATGCCGTGATGATATTCATAGTGTATTATTTAGCTGTTACCGTAATCGTCTACACAAACTCTCCAGATAAATTTTTACGATAAAATATGGCTTACATCCCCTTTGACAGGATCTAGCGGGCGGGAACTGGGAACAAAATAAGCGAGTACGGGTTAAGTTTCCTAAAATTCTCCAAGATTCTTTATTTTTCTGTCCCTTAAAAGCTTCAACAAAGTTTAGGAAAACAATTTAAAGAAAGTTGAATGAAGTCTTTCTAAAATTATATCGTGATTAAGAGAAACAGGGATTTATAAATAAATATAGATATGTATTCTGTGATATAAGTCTTAGACATAAGAGACGAAAATATGTCGAAGATGAAATTGTGGTCAGCTTGTTATTGATATTTTAAACATTATCTACTACTATGTAGATTAATTAGACCAAATACTATATATACTATGTACAATAATATATGAGAATATTGAACAGCAAAGCAATTATTGTACAAGTTATTCAAAACAAAATGATCAATGCCAGTCGTTCTCGCTAATCCTTATCTCTGTCAGTTTTCTCTTTCAAAGCGATAGCACTGTCATTATCTTGTTTAGTCAGTAAAACGAGCAGTTCAGGTTAACTGCAATTAGCATACACCATAACAAACTGAGCCTCACGTGAACACTCGGCTGCGTTTACTTTCACCTATTGCAATGCCACGCACCAATTATTGACGACACCTGACCCGACTTTGTAAAAAAATGCTCATTGCAAACAACAATGAGTATTTTTTAGACAATTATAAATTAACTAAAAAACATATGTTACTTATATTAATAAAAATATTAGTTTCTTTATATTTACTGTATTCTGAAAACACTGGGATTTTTTTACTTTTTGTTTTTTTTTATGGCTTGTAATTCTGTATATTTGCCAATATATAAAGTTTGGGACACAATTTTTCTGGTAAAGGAAATTTTGGATGATTTAAAGGTAAATCAGGTAGTTTGACAAAATGATTAAAATAAGATACAAAAGTAGTATTAACTATGTAGTTAATACTACTTTTGTATCTTATTATTTAATTATTATAAGATACAAAAGTAAATAATTAAGTAAAATATAAGTTTTAAGTAAAATAAAAAGTAATTAAGTAAACTAAAGTATTTAAGTAAAATATAAGTTTTAAACGTTTTATATAAGTATAATGACATATTGTACCTATATATTTTACACACAACTATTTATATGTTTGTATGTATATTTGAATTTTTATATTTATAAAACAATTTATGTATTGTATATTTTTTCATATTTTTGTTATTTTTATCAATTATACATTAACTAGTTAATTAACTCATGCGAACCAGTTATTTGTTGGCGTGACTGTTATAAATAATTGACTGGTATGCATGATAGATTTTTATTTGAATGATACTAGACTAATGAGAATTTTATAAAGTCGTTATTTATTATCACTTTTAAATCCACTATTTTTATGCTTTGTGATATCCATTTAATAGATAGAGACATACACCTATAAGCTTTATCCTTAATTTATTTTATACCTTAATTTAATTTAAAGAAAATCTAATACCATGCAAAGATACTTTAAAACAGTCTGGTTTTAAAGTTATCTGCGTGCGTCCCTTAGTCTAATCTACCGGCCTTACATCATAACGTATATCACATAGTACGGCATTTTTACCTGTCGACATTGAGGTGAGAGTGATACTTGAAATGTCTAGTTATTTAATTAGAGTACTAGGGGACGGCGCTATGTGTCTTGTATTAATTTAGATTTATTGTTTCCATCATATGGGAGTATCAGAAATATAAAATTGCTCAGTTTTTTGGCGCCAACCAAATTCGAACTCACGACCTTTGACGTCTCAGTCGGAGAAGTAAACCACTGGACCACGACGGTCTCAAGATAATAGTATATATTACAATTGTTACTATTGTAGGCACGTGCGGTTCATGATCAAGTCTAACAAGAACAAGTCACCTGCATTCAAGGTTGGCTGTTGGGAACTAGAGCGGTATTATAGAACTCTTATTTATTATACAGATAAGAAATGTTTAGACTTAACTACATCTCAATGCGGTAGTTATAATTCTAACTAATATATCCTAATTATTCCCGTATCTATGCTAATTATATTAAGTTATAAATGCGCAAATGAGCATATTTGTTACACTTTCACGTCTAAACCGTTGAATTAAATGTTGTTTTACTATTTTAATTATTTCTCCATTCTTTTTTATAATTATTACATTACGTATAATTTGTCTTTCTTAGCCTCAGCTGCAATTTAAAAAAATATTTTTTATTTGATCTTTTTATGGCATCGTCCGATTTGCTTAAAATTATTCTTTCCTAGTTGTGCCCGTGGTTTCACCCGTGTGAAATTTATAGCCTATCATGTATAAGCTATTTTACTGTAAAGTTTCATCAAAATCCGTTTAGTAGTTTTTGCGTGAAACACTACCATCTATCCATTCTCACAAACTTTCGCGTTTATAATATTAATAAAATAATTAATGACGTAAAGTCTGCATATTTCTTTGTACTTAAAAACGTATGGAATAAAATTCTAGAGTAAAAATCAACACAAACGCGAGCGAAGCCGCGGTTTTTAACTCTAGTTTATTTAAATATAAACTAATTATATTATGACATATTAATATGTATCGAGACGTGAAAGTTTGTAAAGTTGTTTGAATATTTATGTATTACTCAATCATGCTTAAAAGCCTGTATATATTATAACTATATGTAGGTATAATAAGTGTACATATATGCGCTGCATACAGAACACTTTTTGTAATAAATCAAAGGGATAAATTTACAAATTTTAGTTTGAATAATATTATTTATTCAATAACTATTACACAAACGAAATTTCGTGGCAAATTAATAGCGGGTTTGAAATATCGTGTTTCATAAATCATTTACTAAAAATATAGTCCATTTACTGAATATCTATTCCATGGTTATTAAATTTAGTAGCAATATGATAATTATTATTACATCATACAGGTAATACATATACAGTTATCTGTGGTAATACTTAAACATGGCATGATTTCTGAAGTGGTAACGTAATAATTACGAGGGGAATATATATGGTACATTCAGATACGGTTATATCACTATACAAACTTATACACCTTCTGTACGTTTTATATTTCAAAATATTGAAAAAAATACAATTATTTATTATATACATGGCTTGCCAATAAAACAAAAGAATAAATGCATTTTAAAAATAGCTGTCATTTATTATTACATTATTATGAACCTCGATTTAAAATTCTCTTCTAATATATACGTATAAAATATACTCACATTATCAGATGATATCGCGCTGTCACTCAATGAAATACCAAAAACGCATAGACAACATAACAGCGCACTAATTTTTCGAACCATTTTGCACAATTACACAAAATTAACAATAAATATTCCAGAATTATTCACTTGAATTTCAAATATAGAATTTTGTTTATACTTTTTAAATTATTAATCGCAGGCTGAGCGTACGGCGAAAGCTGCGCGGCCGAACACAGTGTGGAAGCTGAGACGTGAATGTGTCGATTTTTGAAAGGCCCGCGTAGGAGGGTTTCCCGCCGATTTCATTTGACCGCGTTCCGTTTCACGCATTGACGAACCATTCGTATTTAATAATTTATCTATTATTATAACTATTGTTTAAGTAAACTATGAAAAAAATTAGTTTAAATAATATTTCTATAATATGTATTTTTTTTTCAATATGATAATAACATAATCACAAAGTAATATTAGGATATAGGTACTTTAAACTAACGACGTATCAGGCGTCATTATCTAACAGTGACTTAATCAGATAAGTCTGTACCTTTATCCAGAATGTATAAGGAAAAATAACTAAATACTATTGCCAGTTATACTTATTAAGCTAAAGAAGTACTAAAAAATATGCATTTAGTTCTCATCAATGCTAGTAGCATTGATGAGAACTAAATGCATATTTTTATGCCACTACTACTAACTGACTATTACTACTGAACATATACTGTGCTGTTCGTTTGTGTTTTTGGAAATAAACTTTTATTGTTGTTCTGTAGACCACAGAGCAATTAACACTATATTTAATTATTATTAATTAATATAATATTTGGGACTGAATTTACGAATAAACCAAAATTTTATGTATATAGCAACCAAAGAAGTAGTAAGTATACCAGTAGCAACCATTAGATCTAAAAAAGAAGTAATCACATAGGTTCACGCGAAAATTGTTTTATTTAAAGGCTGCAGGCTTGCAGATTTGTAAGGAAATGTTTTAAAATGGATCTATGCAAAATATTGGATAGAATATATATCAAAACACAACAATGTATTGTTCAGAAAAAGTACCTAAATTTGTACTAGAACGTTCTATCTCTAAATAAATAAGTATGTGACATTGGCAATATAATGTGCATGATATTGTAGGGACAAAATATTTATAAGTCAACGAACATGTAAATAACATATGTACTTAAACATATACTATGATACGAAGTGATCTTATAAAATGCTTATGTAGATTGCAACAATCAGTATTTAATGAGTCTTTGAACAACAAACTTCTCCAGTTGTTATCATACACATTTGTAAATAATACGAGTTCATAAACATTGTTAAGGTATATCGTCATAGTGATTATGGGAACAGAATGGATGAAAGATCCTGTTATTCAAAGATTCAGAGAGTATTTAAAAATTCCCAGTGTACATCCAGACGTAGACTACGGTGAGACCTAGAATATATATACTTTTTGAAAATAAACTTAATTTAAACACTTCTGAAATAACAATCTCATTTTTTTTAGTTTTTACATGCAATTTTGTCCGCGTGGTATTGCTAGCTTGAGATGAAAGTAGTCATAGGCCTTTTCTATCTTTTATATCTTAACGAAATAACAGTTTTCGTGTATATCAAATTTAATTGGTCCAGTTTAATAATTATTATTATTAGGTTGATTTTTCTCAGCAGATAATGTAAAGTACAAGTAGATACAAGTCAATACGTGTCTTCTATTCTATTTAGCAGACCGAAAATTCATTTAATTTGTATTTCGGTGACCTCGGGGTGCTGCGCACAGTGATGTCCTTAGCTCCGTTGATCGCGGGTTCGATTCCCGCGTATTACAAAAATTTGCTTACGTGTATGTTTATATGTATGATGTAGAGTCTTTTTGCTATGTATATTTTGTACAATAGTAATTACAAAAAAATTAAGGTTTATATTTTTATGCTATCTAATCGACCTATAGTATGAGTTTGACTTTATTTACGACTGTTTATGTATATACGATGGCTCTGTTTGACATTACAATATATTTGTACGTATTAACAATATAATGTAATGTCCAATAATATAATTATCCAAAACTATCTAATCTAAAACTTAAAAAGAACCAAATTAAAAAAAATACACTAACCGATTGTGTGCTATAACGATATATGCTATGAAGGAGATTGTGTGATCTTCCTCAAGAAGCAAGCGAGTGAGATCGGCTTACCAGTGGTCGTTCATGAACTCGTACCAAGGAAGCCGGTCGTGATCTTCACATGGATTGGGTTAAAGCCACAACTGCCGTCAATACTGCTCAATTCTCATATGGACGTGGTCCCTGTTTATGAGGTAAGTTTTTTTTATATCCAGAGCCTATCTCCCCACCATTTAGGTGGGCCTTCGCCTAACTTAAAGTTAAACTTATAGCTAGTTGGGTAGGGGATCCGGGATAAACTATATCCGGATATTAATTTCCAGGCTTTTGACTGCTACTGTTTATACACAGGTAAGATTGTGCAATGTAAAAAGAAACACAAATTGCTGTATTTGTGTTACTTTTTACATACATAAGTTAGGTTAAGTTTTAAACATAGGAAACAAGACCAGCAAAGAAATTGATTAAATCCAGAGGGCTGTTGTAGCCGAGGAACAAACCGGGGCAAAGAGGTCCCAACCAACACCCTCCTATATAATATGTTAGGTATTGCGTTCAATGCACCAAGACGGTGCCTGACATATTCACATTTCCCTGTCAATATTTCAAATCAACCTAACAGGGGTAACTCTATCGCTAACTCTTGGATTAATTCGGTTTGTTATCGATGTTTTCATCACCAGAATTTTTTGGTTTCAGGCAGATTCAATCTTACAACCTTTTTGTCTAACAAGTGAAGCTCTTGGTCGGACACATTATCTATGAATTGAAAATTTCCGAAATGCTGGTGGAATAGTACTAGATAATATTGTATATGCTATTAAATATCATATTCATTTGTATATATACACATGTATTTAGATAAAGTATAATTCTATAATTATAAAGCTACAGTTGTAAACAAGAAGTGTAGATATACACTATACTGTGTATATACCTATACAGGTAGCTTTAAATTATCTTAATTTGTTTATATAAATATAATTAGAGTTTATATATCTTTAATGATAAGACTTGACCGTGACCCTTTAAAATAATGTAATATTTGTCCTGAGGACAAAGGTAATATGTCTCTATCCACTAAGTTAATTGCTCGAAAATTTTTTATAGTTCAGAATACAGCTTGAAGCTAGTTTTTAATATAATAATATCCTTTACAAATTAATAACAAGTATTCAGTTTTATTCAACCCTTTTTCGCATTAAAAAGTAACCTATGTCTTTTCTCAAGGGCTAGACTAGTTTTGGCGTGAAAGCGCGACATATAGACAGACAGTGCTACTTTCGCATTTATAATATTAGTAAGAAGTAAGATTAAAATTAGAAAATTCACCTTTTACCCAAAAACACATCTTAGTCAAGCATCTTGTTTACAGACAGATGAGGAGAGATCCACGCAGACAACCTTATACAAAGTCTACCTTTGTAACATAACTTATTGATGGTATTTTTGCATAGGAGTACTGGTCGCACCCTCCTTTCGACGCAGTTATAACCGACGATGGGTTTCTGTATGGTCGAGGAACACAAGATATGAAAGGAGTCGGAATGATGCATTTAGAAGCAGTCAGGCGGTTGAAGAACTCTGGAGCGAGACTCCAACGAACTGTTCATATATGTTTCGTTCCTGGTGAGTAGGTAGATATAATCTTTTTTTTTAGATCTGTTCTCAAATTCAATTAATAGAAATCTATTTTCAGTGTTGAATATTAAATCAGGAGTGATGAAATGTAAATACTTCAGAATGATATCATCATATTAATTTATTATTAGTATTTCTGAAAGGTTTTTTTTAATCGTATGTCGTTACCGATTGTAAAGTCTAAGGAATGCATACTCAACTGAATGAAATCTAGCATGCTTTTTTCGTTTAGGCATTTTCTTAGTATCCTAAGGATAACAACAAAAGCAATAGTTGTTAATATTAGACTCTATAATGGATTTGACGTTGTCCTAAATTTAAAAATTACTTGCAAATACAGTAAAAAATTTGTCTACATATATATATATTATATGTACTTTTAAATTAACATGCCACTTGAGAACCTTTATTCGTCATCGATAATTATTATTATTATTCTTCAAGTGATATAGCCGGTCCATATAAGTTTGCTAATTCTTTGGACTGCGTTGATCACTTAAGTGGCTAGTACTTAAGTACTTAAACTTAATCGGATTAAAAGTCTTTAATCTGCAATTTTACCAAATATTTGTTTTTTTCTACATAACAGAACATCTGACTAATATGGATTTTAGAAGCAAAAGATTGTGAGTTAGATGTTTGTTACTCTTTCACGCAAAAACTACTGAACGGATTTGAATAAAGTAATCTAGCTTCTACATCAGAATAATGCATAGGCTATAATTTAAAAGTTAGTATGTAAATTGGAGGAAATGTAATAATAAATGTCAATATGTGTGATATGGACGAAGTTGAGCGCGGAACAGGTAGTTCTAAATAATTCGGAATACCATTTCAGATGAAGAAACAGGTGGTATTGATGGTATGCGAAAATTCTCGGAATCGGAAGAATTCAAGAAGCTCAATCTGGGATTCTGTTTGGATGAGAGTATGCCCAGTGAAAACAATAAGATATTAGCTTTCAACGGTGAAAGAACAAGCAGACGTAAGTATATAACTATTCCTAACTAAAAAAACACTAAATTATCTTCTTTCGTTTCAATAACAACTGAATGTATTTATTCCAAACCTTTTGCGATGACGTTTGCGCATTCGGTCGTATTTGTTAAATCTTCCTTTGTGCGGGATGATGGGCACAAAAGAGAAGACAATAAGTATATCATAGATCTGGTATTACGCTCCGTTGTCGCAGGACTGTACCCTATTTTACTAGATTGTACCTGCAGTAGTCCAGCTGGGTTCGCAGCATACCGATGATAAAATAACTTATCAAAAAGAAAGATTTGGTAGTAATGCGATCTGGATGGGTCAGATCTCATTACTATCAATATTCTATTAGATCGATCGCCATGAGTTTTCTCCTGACAATTACTCGTACCTATAGTTTTTATCCTGGTGACCATAACAACAGATTTTGTCTCATCCTAATCCTAACATTTATACTAGAACTACCTATAAGTGTTTTAATGAATTCAGACATTTTCCAATAGACGTTAAGTGTTTTTAATGCATTAACATTATCTATAATTTGAATAAATTTGCTAGACACTAAACTTACATATAACATTTTTAAAAAATTCTCAAATACATATATGAGCTTCCATATTAGGATCTCCAACAACAGCCAATTGATCATCATCTATACTGTCTTCGCGGCACGTAATCATTCTAATAAAAATAATAGAGTATAGAGAATAAAATAAAATAAAAAATATGTAGCATAATGACTTTTCTAAAAAGTGCTAAAGTAAGAATTATTCTGTGATTATTAAATCCTTTATAACCTTCAAGATTAAAAGCAACTCATATATTATTGCATTTACTTTTCGTGCAATATAAATAGCCCATAGAATATAAATATGCAAAATTACTTGCATTTTGAAACATATCTTACACAAGTATATTTGTTAATAATACTTAAATATTCGATATTAACATCATCAATTAAATATTATTTCAGCTATTTGCTCATTATTATAATTTTTCCTATGTTTCTCCACAAAAACATGTCTCAAATGTTTTTAGGGTTCAAAGTACATAATTAAATTATAAATATTTATTTTATTTACAGCGATCAGAAAGATCGTACCGTTTAATTAATTAATTAAATCTTCAATCTCACATATTTATTAATTAAATTTAATAACAACAGATAACCTGGATCAGCGCGAGGCGTTAATAATATCTGCTCTAGAATTTGTTGCAACGAACAATTAAGTAAGATGTGCATCTATGAGACATTGCGTTTTATACATTGATCGATAATACAAACTAGATAAAGTCACACGAACATAGTGGGACGTAAAAGTATATTATATTCTAAAATAATGTAGGTATAATATTAATTTTAGTTATGAATAATGTTTTAATTTTATAATTATCGAAACATTAATGTAATTTAAACCTTAAACACAAACAATAAAGTACAGTTTATTATTACACACAGACATCATCAACTTAATAGAAATCATGAAAGTAATGAAAATAAAATATACTAATATTTATATTAATACAATTATAACGATGGTAGTTGAAACTATATTAAATATTTTTAGAAATGTGCAAAATATCTACTATATTTCCTACATTAAATCGAAAACGAGGGTAATTATTTTCATCTTCACATAAACAGAAAATGGACAAATACACAGTCCATTTTCTGTTCAAGTGTAGGCATTTCATATAAAAACTACTGGAATACATGTATTTACTTAATTTTTCATTACTATTTATTTTCCAACAGATTTTACTCTATATATCAGTAAATTTAAAACATTTCTAATTCTACATGTCATCATATTTATGAATATTGCTTTTTCAAAATAAAAACGTACTCTGGAAGCGAGGCATATGCGCTCATTTTTTTTTAACGTTTTGACGTTATCTAGTCGATATTATACATCCATGACTGTAGGCTTATCAAACTGACCCGTCTACTTAGTTGCTTGTTTTTTTTTTTTTTTTATGGATGATAATGGAATGGCTGTCCCGCCTGCGCTAACGGTTTACGCTGGCGGGGCACCAGTGGAGGATGATCAGATTGTTTGCCCATCGTGATATAACATCACACCCTGACATGGTCGTTGCAAATGATTAAAAACAATGCCAACACACCAGTCGTTGCAAATGTTAAAAACAATAAATAAATTAAAATGTAGAAACAGTTCTGGCGGTATGTGGAACGGGGTTAGCAACTTAGTTGTGTATGGTTTCGGAATCGGTAAAATTTTCGTGTCCGCTAGATTGGAACTTATGACCATACACTGAGATTCTAAAAGTTAATGACCATAAACCTCCACTTGAGTTTAAATAATCTATACTTATAAAATCATTTGTCCTCTCTGACTACCGATGTACAGCTTAAACTACAAGTTAAAATTGATTCTACACATGTTTATTTTATACTATACGCAATTTTTTTAGAAATAATCATATTGACTACATATCAGCGATAGCAATTGCGAACAAAAGCTAGTCTATAGATAAAAACATGTACTTTAAACAAACTTTAAAAATTGTTGACTGTCATACATTTTAGAAAAACGATGTCATGATGGAGATATCATTTTTGAGAGTAATTAAAATTTGAAAATAATTGTTTATGGTGTGCTACGATTGAATTTCGGATACAATTTACTTTATTCTTATAACAATGATAAAACAGGGAGACGGAATGATAAAGACTAATTTTATTTTTGTTCTGTTTGATATGATTTAATATGAATATCTCCTAAGTTTAAACTAATTGATTATAGAAATTAAGATAACATGCAAAGCAGCGCCTGCACATGGAGCGCTGTTAGAATCTAATACCGCTGGTGAAAAAGTAAGTAAACATTTCTAGTACAAATACAAGGGCATAAAGTCTAATAATTACATTTTGGATGCCTGAGTAGTTATAACGGAACTTGGCTTACAATCAAACTGCTTTACTCCAACATTAAGTAAGTCTGTTACTCATATGGATAACTTTATATATAGACAATTTTGAATAAATTGTGATATAAAAAATCTAATATCAGTGATTTATTTTATGTTCTTCCAGTTATATTACATAATTGATAAGTTTATGAAATTACGAGCAGAAGAAAAGAAGAAGCTTGATAATGGAACCCCTCTTGGTGAAGTGACTACTATAAACATGACACAAATTGAGGTAATAAATCGAATCAAATCAAAGAAATCCATGGTAATATATATTATCCCTTTACATATTAAAAGAAATAAATAAATACTTAGGTTTATAAAAACATAAGCATTTACGCTACAAGAAGAACAATATTGCTGCGGAGTTCACAATTGCGATTGGTGAACATTATATTATTATGTAATATAGTAGATATATTTTGTATGAATATGTAATATGTCTCACATAAGGTTTAATTCAATATCTTTGACTATTTATTTGATTTATTCTATAAATCTATGTCCGTATTAACTAAAAATAAGTCCTACCAGCTAAATTGTACTATTAAATATTGCAGGGTGGAGTGCAAATAAACGTATTACCAGAAAGCTTATCCGTATCTTTCGACATCAGAATTGCGCCTGAATATGATCATGCTGCATTTGAAAATATGGTATATAATATTTTGACTCCTCATAAGTCGATCAATCATTATAATTTTTATATTTATGGACGATATATAATTTCTTTTTCCTTACAATTAATATAACATTTCGAAATTAATTAATATGGAATGTACTTTACTAATTTTTAATTTCAGCTATTTGCTACAGTCTAAAGAACAAATATAATAATCTATAATAGCAATTAAGAAATTATGTTCAAGTTATCTATATGCTTTACTTTATTTTTGTAATTTGAAATTGATGATAAATTTATTCCAGATATCGACATGGTGCAGAGAAGCAGGAGACAATGTCAGTTTTGAATATATTGTAAAAAATCCTGAAGTAAGAAGCACTAGAATTGATGGTTCTGTTCCATTCTGGAATGTTCTTAAAACATCGATTGAAACATTGTAAGTAATTTTTAATAATTCACTATACTTTTTAGGATTATTTGCAAATAATCTACTTCCTATATCCATAGGAAGTCTAATCAGTATAAAATTAAAAAAAAAATATGCAACAACGAAAATATATGTAAATAAAATTGGATTTTGTAAATTAAATTTATTACAAAAATGTGATATAATACAATAGTTATACTTTACAGGGGTGTACCTATTAAATGTATTACGTGTCCAGGGGCAACAGATGCCCGTTACATTAGAAGGCAAGGCATTCCAGCAATAGGCCTCAGTCCTCTTATTAGTACTCCTCAGCTACTGCATGCACATGATGAAAGAATTCACGTTGAAGTCTACAAGCAAGGTATCGATATAATGGAGAAAATAGTGTCAGCTGTAGCTAACGTTTAAGTAATATTGTTTATCGATATAAATAAATACAATACCTGACTTTAATATATAATACTAATAAATATTTACATTGTGTTATTATAAATACATTTATAGGAGTTTTATTTGTGTAATTAATAATGATAATTCTGATTTTATTTAAATCTATTTACATTGAAATTGCACTTTCAATCTAAAGAAGGAGATTCTAATTCTTTAATGTAAAGAATTAGAGTTATTTTCTTTTCGTGTAAATTGTGCAACAGTGTCTGTTCTTTTTACTAAGATTTATATTTTTAGTATATTTATATACATGCAGTTATCATAATTAGCATAAAACAGTTATCATAATTAAAGCCATACTTTGTGTAACAAAATCTATTTTATTAGTAAAACGCCTTTGATGATACAAATCGCAAATTCTACAAAAAATAATATTGCATAACTTACTTGTAAAGGATACAATTCGTACATGATCAGAAACGGGGTGGTGTAATGACCTAGCATAGCAAATCCTACGTAGACTATAAACAGAATTAGTGACAATATGTTTGGGGCAAGTTGGGAATATATAAGAGAGCCTATACACATTGTAGTAACACCAAGTCCTGAAAACTTTTAAAATTAGACACGTACTTAAATTAAAATTGTTACATTAATGTATATTTATTGTTAGTTATACAAAATGAAGGCTAAGCAAATGAAATGTAATGTTGATTTTTTTAAAGGATTTAAACATTTTTAGTAATGATTTCATTACTCACATTAGAAATGTTTTGGTAAGAGAAAGTTTTTTATCATGTAATAGCACTTCTTATTGTACAATTTAGTATAACATTATTCTACAAGACGATATTATATGAAATTTTTTTACGAAAGAATAGATATATTTTTTGTAAACGTTATATACAGATTTGATCAATATACCCACCTATAATAATGTTGGTAGCATTTTTCGCATAACTTGTATAAACCCATACAATGACCACTGGAATTTCGCATACCAGTATCACGATTCGTCGACCGAAAGTGTCCATCGCATAGACAGCAATAAGACAACCCAGTGGGGCTAACAATGTTATGCTACGCTTGCTGGTGAACATAATAAAAAAAAATTGCATCTATTGACTGAACAGCCTGTGTAATATAAGCATCTAAGACTCTTGCTCTTTGATTGAATAATTACATTTCGTTATCCTATTCATTATGAATATTCCTAATTGAAATTTATCCGAATTTATCCGTGTCTTTTTTGTAAAAGATTACGGAATGGTGATCCTGTCTGCACTAATAGGATACCTAGTACAGGCACCAGTTCTCCACAAATCTGTATTTTTGCATAGAATTTTACATGCCTCAAAGGCTCTGCAGCACTCTATATTATGTATGATTTTGTGGAGAAAAAATAAATATATTATTATTACTTTTTTTATCCAAAAATTCTCATCTCCCCTCTTAAAAACCGCATGGAGATTAATCTATTAAAGTACATTGATACAAAGAAAAGAACAATACAATTATGCAAAATGCAATTTTGTCCCCCTGCCTTCACACTAAATTTGTATTACGTATGTTTTGACATTATGAGTTTTTGCATTTGTTTAGTTGAGGAACACGGTGTCGAATATTGCTAACGAGTTTATATATCTGTATATATATTACAGCTATTATTCCTTCTGATATCTTACATCAATTTTATCCACTTTCTTTTAGATATCCCTAGACGTTACCAATAAATAATGTAAAGTTGTAGACATAGGTATATAGGTTAAAAATTTGTCAAACTGGATTAATCAACGATACGCTGACAATCTAAAATGAAAGAAACGTTATATAAATATTACCCACATCTATCCAAGATTCTTCACTAACATGTCGGATCCTGGCGCCATAATTTGAGGTATTGTTACTGCTGAAAATCCCATTGCTAGTCCAACGTTCACCCTTGTTAAATTAACCCACACCGCATACCCTAACTGGATCCATGAGGTTTTTGACCAAAATCCAGGGTGCATGCAGACCCTGCTGTTCCATTTCTACTCACAGTCTCCGCCGCATAAATTAAACATTCGTATGAAGCTGAAATGGGTCGCTAGTAATAACAGTGCTAAGACAACGATTACTATCGAATTAAGATTGTACTACATTTGGTAGTAGGTTACAAAAAAGATTGGCATCTTATTTAGTACGGGTAGTGTACAATAATATATGGATTTATATGTATATATTATATAATTTCTTGACGCTTAATAAGAGACGCTACGTGGCATGGTCATAATATTAATTTTCGTTAATAATACTATTAAAAATTATATATAGGTATTATTCCTAATTAAAAACAATGCAAATAAATCGTAGTTTTCCCATATTTCTTCTAAATTTATATTTCTCATATTGTACTTCATCTATAGTTGATATTTATTAGGTTTTCCTATTGTATGCTTCTGGATACACATGTGGTCTTGTATACTTATTGTTATCAAACTCAGCAGTAAAGATAGGCTTCAGTTTCTTGCCAATTAGTTGACGATTGATATTTTCTTCCAAGTTTGAGAGAATCTTCAGCAACGTTCCTCGTGAAATGCCTCTGAATTCTATGCCGTCAGCAAACTTCACAGGACCTTTATGCATAATAACATTTTATATGTATATATGTACATCCTAACTAATATGTAAATGCAATAGTGAATTTGTTAGTTTGTTTGTTAGATACGACAATAATCTTGAAATTTGGAGAATACCATATATTTTAGTCCCAGTCAATTATGATGAAGCAAGTATAATTTCTGAAATGATTAAATAACTAAATTTGATTTATTTTTCATTTATCTAGAACTACAGGATGCAGACAACGCTTAAAAGCGTTTGTCTATCAGCCACTAATATTATATTCGTATATAAAGTACCTTCGTTATCATGTTTGGATATTTATCACTCAACCATCATTCCAATATCATTTATATATAATCATATATACAAGTAAAATACTCACGTGCATTCCGATTACTGTCGGTAGCTTGACTATTCCAACACAACAGTAGAATACAAGAAACATAGCTTGCCAACTGCATATTCAGCGCAATCAGCTTATATTAATGAGTTTACAAACATCGATAAATGGCTGTTCGAGCACTTATTACTTCAGTTAGTATCAAGAGCAAAAGACCAAAACGATTAAAAATGCTTCACAATGATTACTTTTAAAGAGTGTATGTATTCGTACATCACAAGAGTGAAAAACATTTTTCTTCAACAGACTTGCTCGTCAAGTGTATAGTGTACTGATATTTACTTCCTTACTTCACTTTCTGTAGCCAACATTCTTTTAAATATATATTCACTTTTGTATAATCGTTTTGTTTAATATTAGTATTAATAATGCAAATTCCAAAATATCTGTTACTTTTCACTACCAAATGATTGAAAGTATCGCTAAAAAGAAGTGCATATGGGTTGTACTTCTAGGACGGATACCTTTGTTTCTTAAAGAAGCACACGAATGCGAAGATAATGTTTAATATTACATATTAGTAAAAGAAGATTATAGTTCTTTATTATTATAATAAAAATTATAGGATAGATGAATTTATAGATATCAATATATACAAGTATAAGTTTATTTGCGGCCAACGTTATAATTTATTTTTCATATTGCTTTCTTGATATATGATAGCGTAGCGGCTTCTGTATTAATTGCCGCATGCATCCTCATGTAAAGTGCAAATACTGTAACTACCATGTAGTAATTTTTGTAGCTGTAACGTGGTCGAGTGGAATGAGTAGTCATGCTCACTAAAATGTCCAGACATGTGGCGGCGTGGTGGGCCGGGTCACCTAAAATAACCAGTGAAACATTAAACTGGTCTGCTCTTATGACTGATTTAATGTTATTGTGGTTTTATATTTTTTAAATAAATTAGTGCTGGGTGGTAGTTTGTATTCACACGTTTCGACTTGTCAAATGTGTCTACAAGGATTGTTTAAAAAAGCAACACACAATTTTATTTTGATGAGACAGCTTTCCAAATAAGCGGTAGATTTAAAAAAAATGTTCTTAAGTTAAGTTTATTTGAATAAATCATTCTATTCTATTGCCTCTTGTTCTTTTCATCCTGCATTAAAATCAATTCCTTCAACTTTTATAGAAAGCCAACCATTAAAATATGGATGAAATTTAATTTTAAATAATACGACATTTAAATTGTCTCATATTTTATTTTATGAATTCGATATGTTCATCAATTTGGTTGTAAATAGAACACTTATCACAAAATGCTTCCTTTAACAACACTCGGTCTTCGTCTATCTAAAATATACGTATAAAGTAATATACTGGTATTTATAATTTACATTAATAATTTAATAATAATGACAATGATTAAAATGCTTCCCTATACAATGAAAATTTAAACTATAACTTAAATAAATAAGGTCACATTTTGATGATTACCATCTGAAGAAATGTGCCTATTCATTTTATTCAATCTACAGTTAAATCTTATTACTACCGACGCTGGATTTTGAATTGTACATGTAAACAGTACTAACGTAAAGAAAACAAATTTTTAACACATGTATGCTATGGTATATACTATATTTATATAAATATTTTAAAGGTCAAGATAATTTTAAATATGAGAATATTTCATACACACGCCTAAATTTGTCTTATTTTAATACTTATAATAAACGAAGTTATGAACAATGGCACATACCTAGCTACTAATACTAAAAAAATAAAACGTAATTACATTAATATAAAGTGAAACAGATATTCCTATAAGTAATTTAATAATACTTGATCGATAAAATTTATGCACTGCAGTATACCTATCTAGTAATTTAGAAATAAAAGGCAACCTAGTCCTATCTGGTAGATATATCCTTGTCTAATAAATCGGAAAGCACTCTTTCGTACAGAAAATATGTATAAAATATATTTATTTAATTAACTTTTTATAATATATATTCACAACATTGTACAGAATATAATTTAAAGTATTTAATTGATATATAAATTCTCTAAAAACCTTGTTTAACTTGTTTAAAATTAAAATGTACCGATATTGAATATCGTAATTATCAATTGAACAATATCTAGTTTTTTAAATATGTAGATGTTTTTGGTTACAACTAAATATATATAAGGCACAATTATGTAACTATATTCATTAATTTGATCATTATCGATTTTATTTACATATAAATATTATATTATTATGAGAATACTCATTAAAATACATACCTAAAACTATACTAAATATTTAATGAAATTTACAACACGTTATATCAATTTAAAATACAACAGGTAATTCATATTAATCCAAATCTTTGCCATTTACAACGTTTATTATTCTAATTAATAAGACTCATTTTCATATCACATCGCTTTGAAATTTCTTAGATCGTCTTAACACAGCCCTATTCAATTCAGAAAACAATGTGGTTCCTGTTAATCGTGTCGAATGATTATGGTATATTCTATAAGTGTAGTTACATCATGATATGGTAAGTATAAATATAAACCGGATCGAATTAAGTATAATGCTTAATTCGATTGGGTTGTGCTAAAATGTACACTCGATATTTTTTTAATTTATTAACTTCGTTATTTCAGAATTTTGTTCTACACAAAGCGAATTTAATCATAATAAAATTACTGGGATCAATTCATTAACTCCATATAAGACATATCACCATAAGTGTATTATAAAAAACACACTAAAGTATACAGTCGGAAATCGGTTGAAAAGATTGCGACCTGCTATACTTATGGTAGAAAAATAAACGTAATCACTAAATATAAACCTAATATACAAAAAAATAAACCTAGACACATTCATATTATGCATAATTATGTGGAGTGTAATTAAATGAAAATAACTCTTGACAAAGCACGGTGTGCCACAAAAAACAACATATTTAAGGATGTCTATCAGTTATCTTATATTTTATATACATTCATGATTATATCTAGATCAATACAAAATAATGTAATCACGAAAAGAAAAGTTTGTATCCTACGGGAATCATGCCTGGACTATCGAAAGTAATGCTGTATGTTAAACATCCAGACCACCAAGCTCGTCTGTACTAATTGTACACTATAATTATAACTAATATAGTGATCGATGACAATAAACCATACTATTTCATAATATATAATATACATAGGTGTAATGAAAACCTAGTATGGGTCAATGAAGTTATTAAGACCAGAAAACAATGACTACCATGTCATCATGAGTGATCATGTGATCACTCCCGTTCTCGACAATGTCTATCACATGACTGGTCATGTTTTCAATGCAATTATACATATGATAATAATAAATATAATAATAGGTCCAATGCTAAATTTGGATTACGTATAATAACTCTAACTTGCGTTTTATAAGTTGTTAATTTTGTTATTGAAATCACAAAGAACCTCGATTAGACGATGAATACAATATGGCCAGCAACGGATAATTTTGAAATTTTAAAATCTATTCTAAATATCAATTACAATCCAATTCAGATTTGTACCAGTGTTTTTAAGACGAAATTAAAGTGCCCATACCGATAAATTCAATTAAAAAGTTAGTACGAAGTAAAAGTGCAAAAAGGTTTTAATCTCGACTGACTGGAAATGATTCCAATAGTAGACTGATAAAGATAAATATATAAAGTATGTGACCATGGTAACGGTTATTAAACGATTTTAATATACATTTTTCAATACATAAGAAAACTTCTAATAAAGTCTCCTTTCACTTACACTAACTATATACACTAATTTGTAATACAAATTATGTTGACCACTTTACCGAGATACTTTTTGTCCGTTCATTACAGTTACATATTTTAGAGTTTCAAAACAGTATTCAAGACAAAAATGCCAAAATGCTCATAATATCTATAATACTAGTATAACACTCGTTGCCATCAAAATACATGTCGTAACACATGTTCGTGTCGTGTTCACGATTTGTATGACCATAATCACGACATGTATATAAAAAACACAAGCAAAAAACCTGTTTTATCACCATGTATAAATCTTTGTATACAGAGTTACTCGTAAAAGGTATACGGAGCTGAAATTCAGTAAATGGAATACTCACGAAAATGAGCTATTTGCAACAAGAAATAAAGTTTAAATATTAATTTTGTATTTTCCAAACTAAATCGGTCGCGTAGTGGCGCAGTTTATATGAAGGTTTAAAATTTTCTACCATATTCCTTGGCGAAAGTGGTTCAGTTTCTTATGAAACTGATCTTCTCTTTACGACTAACCCTGTTTGTACAATCTATGTAATATATTAGACATGTACATATATAATACATGTCCACGTTTTAAGAAACGCAATATAATACCTTATCAAGCTGTATCAGATATGTTATTCTTTTTTAACGATTTCGTTCTACCACAAAAATAATCTTCTATTTCTTGTAGTGTTCTTCCTTTCGTCTCCGGTAAGAATAAGTAGAAGAAGATGGTTCCTGGAAAGACAGATTTTTATATAGAAACATAAGAAATAGCAGATCACGTCGACGTCTATTTTGTATTCATTTTCATATAGAAATAACGTTGATTTTACTTAAAATCACAAAGAAATGTATAACCAAAAATTTATTATAACATTTGCCATACATTTAAACAAATTGATGAAATTTAATTAAATGATACCTATATTATTAGGTTAGTCCATAATAGAGGCCTCATTCATTCATTTATAAATTAATAGTGGCGTAATTATAAGTTACGTAAAATAAATATAGTGACCAAACGTTTATTTTGCTTATGGCTATAAAATAAGTAGAAGACGAGATATTTCATTGTCAAGAAATTTTCACTGTCCGTCCACTAAAGAAAATAATTGACGGCCTCGGTAGTCTAGCGGTTTAGCACACCACTTTACTTTGGATCGCGGGTTCGATTCCTCACACGATAAAACATTTGTATTTATGAGTACGATTGTTTGTGTTTGTCTACTACTCAAAACTCAAGCTCTGCTTAGCGTGAAACTAAATGACGGTGTGTGAATTGTCCAGGTTTAAAAAAATAATAATGAAAACATACAGAAAATATTTGAAATATAAACATTTTTCTTTAAACATATCTATTATTAAATTTATAATATAAGTGAATGAAAACACGTTGCGTATTTTAAAAAATATAAGCGAACAGACAGCGACAGCGACTTCGTTTTATACTATGTATAGATGTGTCACAAATACCTAAATGGTACCTAATATGCCTTATCTTTGTTACAATTTCTATCTCATTTCTGCAATAAATTATTAATTTATATTATAATTTACTGTTTATTATTATTGAGTTGTTTATTTATTTGGGATACAATCTGTTTTACAATGTTAGTATTTAAGTACATTAATACGAATTAATAATAGCAAAACCAATACAGATAAGATGATGGTTGAGTAAGGCATATAATTATTTTGTACGTATGTTTGTCACATAATATATCCTAAACAGATGAACTGATTTCGATGATATCTGTGTATTATATTTCAATGGGTTCCCGAATAGTTTCAAAATAAAGTTGGACCAGTGCTTTTCCGGGCAGGTTAAGTATAATAACGTTAATAGTAAAATTCTGAAGAAAAGATTGAAATTTAAGTATGTTCATCTTTACATACTATAAAACAAAGTCGCTTTCGCTGTTTGTTCGCTTAGATCATTTAAACTACTTAACGGATGTTAATGCAGTTTTCAGCAATAGATAGAGTGAGTCAAGAGGAATGTTTATATGTAAAATACATGTACATCCATGCGATGCCGGGGCGGGCTAATTTATAATAGATAAACTTAAAAATATACTTTACAGATTAAAAAAAATAGTTCACGTTAGCTATATATTGCGAGTAACGTCGAGTACTACGGAGGTAGCGTAGTATTCGACGCCAGATAGTCATAGCTATGGAATAACGTATTATGTTAATTTGATAAAACTCACCAACTAAAGACATGGAGCCGTACAAAGCAAAGGTCCCGTAATCATAGAGGGCCTCATTGAGGTATGTGAAGGTCTTCACAACGGAGAAAACGGAGAGATGAGCGGCGCAAGTCGTCAAACCACCCACTATTCCACGCACCTGAAAAATTTTGACACATAAGAAAACAGTACTGAATTCTTGCAGCTACTACCTTCATATGTAGGGATTGTATATAATAATATACGCCTGTGTTTCAAACGTTGAAGTTTGCTTTTGAAGATTGAAAGTTTGCTTTTTTTCGGACTACTCCAATGCTGTTGGTCGCTATTGACATTTATAGCTTCACCGTGATAGGCGAGTGCAAATGGCACTCCAAACCAGGACTTATGGAGTGCCTGAAGGCCATCTCCTACCTGAAGGATACGTCTTTAGTCTGAGGGCGTTGCTAGGGGTTCGAACCTCGGCTTATAATAGGCCGTCATAATTTCAATCCCCGTTTCAATTGGACGGGGGATCGATTGGAGAGGTGTGCATGTGAGATGAAAGTCTTCGCAACTATTACACGTACGTGAAAAAAAAATATTTTTATTATTGTTTATATTTTTATTACATTATTATATTACTGTTTTAGTTCTAGCTATTTGCACTTTAGGACAGTTCTCCTAATTTTACGGAGCCAAAACAACCTGTCCTGGATTGTCGAGTTGGGCAATTTTTTCATTGGGATAAGATTATTTGAAAGTTAAATGGATAATCTAAATGAACCTTCAATTAATCAATCATAATGACATTATTACGAAATGTAGACATTCAGTTATTTCGGTTGTTAGACAAGCCAATATAATATCTTTATATTATACATATATTATATTACATACACATATGTATAATATATGTAATATAAATTATGTAAACCCATAATTTGCATTAATTTTACCACATGAATTATTGTGAATACAAACTTTAACGCAGTTGGTTTCGAAAAAAATAAAAAAAATAAACATTCATATTTCTATACAAATATTATAACTACCAAGGTTTATTTGTTTATCTATTGATTACGTTTCCACGACTAAATATTGAAAGGATTTCTATATGTGAATATTCTCAAAAAAGTTTAAGTCGCGTGTAGACTAGTATTTAATTTATATTAATAAACAAACACTAGAGTACATCTCTCTCACCTGCGTTGGATAAACCTCTCCAATCATAACCCATGGTATAATTAAGTAGCCCATCGTACAGCATATGATGAAGATGAAGATGCTGGCGACGGGGATCCAGGAATGCATCGGAATTATATCATTCTGCTTCCAATAATGCACAAAATACATGTACACGGATAAAATGAGCATAGTACTTCCACAACCTAATGCTGTAAATGAAAATAAAACGCATTATCAATCACGTTACTTAAAATATCTACTTACTCGTATAATTACTTTATAGGGGTGATAATTACAGTGTAGTCAGTTTTATAATTTTGAACCAAAAAGGATGCAACTTTTACGGTGCAACTTCGTCCGAAGTTTCTGAACTAAAATATATTGTAATTTTGCATTTAATGAATAGTTCATGTACGTAAATATTACAGCTAAAATAGACTGATATAACACAGTTTTTTTTTGAAAACTCATGAAGGGGTTTCATCCTATATTTATAGTCAAAATTTATTTCGAATGTTTATTCACTTTAATATTTCATAAAATACCTTTTTACTCGTTAAATATCAACTATACCTATAGATAAAGTTAATCGATTATTTTTTATTGGAATAAGAAGCCATTCCGGCTGAAGCTGTCTGAATATTTCAGTCAGAAAATTACCAATCTCTGAATAAATCTTTAACCGCCTCGATGGTATAGATATGGTATATATATATATGATGGTTCAGCGGTATAGAGCGCCGTTTTACTTCCGATGGTCTCGGGTTCGATTCCTCGACCGGTACAAATATTTGTATTCACCATTGCTTGTATTGGTAAACATAGAAAAAATATAGTGTTCTATGTATATACCTTTTTAAAAAAGTATCGAAGCATGTATATCAGTAATCTGGTAATAGTAGTAAGCAGAACTTGTGTTATGTGTAGGACATAACACAAGTTCTGCTTATCTTGGGAATAAATGACACTATATGCATTTATTATTAATAATATCTCTATGTATTTATTATTGCATAAATGTATACATATATATTATACTTTCTATATATCTTCTATACATACATGTGTATGATATCTTACCAGAAACAAATGTCAGAGGCCGTCGACCGCATCGTCTGCAGAGCACGCATCCCACCACAGTGAAGATGACTCTAATTATACCCAAAGATATTGTCAGATAAAACTTGTCAAACTGCGCCCCTGATGCCTGTAACGACAATTTGAAAATTATGAATGATACCTAATTAATTTATTAATTAATTAAAATTTTAATACAACTGTGTGTTTACAAGAACATCCATGACAATAGAATATAATAAATAGAATCTATTGATTTCAAATATAATTATGGCTATAATGCCACGTGCTGATTTGAAATTTTTAATTTAAAATATATTGAATTTTATGCTTCTTATATTAACTTTACTAACTACCAAACTATACACACCGATAAGTTGGTGTGGTGAGATAATGGTGAGTAACTAAATTTAACTTTTTACTTCAAATAGCAAAAAAAATTCAAAATAACGATCTAAAGAAAACAAAACATAATGTCTAAAAGTCTAACAAAAGCCGAACACAGTTTATATTGACCGGACACGCAATCAAAAAGCCTAACTATGTCTGACATTATCCGGACGCCTAGCAACCGTACATGTGACAATGACTAATAATCAATAAAAATTTGCAGTAAATATAACACTCACCACAAAAACGTCAACCGCATAAAACGTAATAGTATTGACACCGGACCACTGATAGATGAAGAAGTATACTGCTAGTATTGTGAAAGGCTTCAATGCAGACGGTGACATCAGCGCTTTAATAATCTCACGAGGCGATTTTAAACTATAAAACAAAGTAAGAGTAATGGTTATACAAGAAGAAAATTAATAAATTTATCTCCACGATGATCTAAACAACGTGCAAAATTAGTAGTGTTCCATTACTATGTAACACTTAGAATTCGAATAAAGAAGGTGTACATATATTATTACATTCATTTAATTCCATTTCATATAATAATAAATAATTGTGTTATAATTAGATTTACAAAATTGTTCTATTTTGTTAATATACACAATTATATATTATTATATGATCTCTCAGTGTTACGTGCTTTATCGGTATATAAATTATATTACACAAAAACGTCAGTATCTTAAATTGCATACGTCTCTTTATCAATTAAAAAGTCTTACATCTCAAAAAAGAAGAATCGTGTAAGAAATCATTTGTAGTAGTATAGTTAAGATCAAAAGAGGACTGATTATGTAAAGCTGTTGCAATATATATTTTTAACAGATAGGAATAGCAACTAAATCAAATGCAACCATAAGAACAAGTTTTTAATAATACTTATTATAATACAACCTTATAATGAAGTTCTTTCAAAACATAACAGCATTACACTTTCACAAATATTCAGATAAGATATTAGTGAGAGTAAATAAGATACTCGCATATTTGGTAATGATTATTTTTCAGCATATTATGTTCGTATATTCCTACCTATATAAGGTACAGATTATATGGCTACCTTTGTACTCCTGATGAGTCGTTAGCGTTGTAAGCTGTTTTTCAATATTAAGGGTATAATACCATAGTCTTCAGTAATGGCAACTTATAAAGGTTAATATGAGCATGACGATGTAATGGCGTAGTTCTGTTCATGTAGGCACCGGTTGCCACTTTCCATTTGATGGGTCGTAAACTTGTTTGCTTGGATTTTGCATTTGTTTGAAATATCTGAGTGAGAATCATAATCTGAGTGTACACTGTACAATCAATAACGCTTCCAGTAACCGAAAATATCCGTACTGAATAGTTGTGTTTACACATATACTAATAGTCTAAATAAAATAAATCGCAAATGGTAGTGGAATTAAAAAAAATAAAGCCATTAATTAATGAAATGTTCTTCCGCAAACATTTTATGTACATTAAATGTAAATAGTAAAGTTGGAAATCAAAGTGATTTACTTACGGTTCGACATGGTTCTTCTCTTTAAATGCAATCATCTTGTCTATTTCTCCTTCAAGATCGCAAGTGGATCCCCTTAACTTGGTGAGAGCCTTTTCTGCTTTCTCTTTGTTGTCGTGCGAGAGAAGATAGTTGGGAGTCTCAGGTAGGAACAGCATCGTCAGTAATGATAGTATAGGAATCGATGCACTTATACCGGCCAGTATATTCCATGATGTTATACTACCAATAACGTACTGAAAATATGATAAAATTTAATAAATTTCTGCACATATAGAAATCATAGTTGTTAACGACTAGCCGAAAACAATTCTGATATTTTTATTGCTTTTAAATTTATATTTATATTTTTATGTCATGTTTTTTGATGTTTCAATTATTACTACATTGTCTTTTTGATAGTTCGCAGCTGTATATTAATATATTTTACTATCATAATCTACGTGTTTTCATCATTTACACACTCATATCTACAGTCCACCGTTCGTTACAATAGTAGTTCTGAAGATTTTTTTACTTGCAGAACTCATAGTTTATTTCGGATATTTAGATATTTACAATTGTATTGAAATCTGTGATTGACTTTGTTTAGTTATAATTTTTTTTATTACATTATTAAATAAGTACTCACGTGACAGATATGTATAGGGCATATTCAGTTTGTATATTTGAACTAATTTTATTAATATGACGTTTTTAAAGAATGCGTCTAAAATATTATTATACTTGCACGTTATTTACGTAATAAGACAGATAACATCAAAGAGTCCTACCAATGACACTAAACCTACGTTCGTTAGTAATATTCTATCCTGAGACACCTATTAAATTCGGCCGGGTTGTAACAATTTTAATAAAAATATTTGCCAAAGATGGTAATGTTGTAGATTAAATATTATTTCCCAGTGATAATTCTGATAATATTATTGTTAACCTATTCATATTTAATTGCTGTAGCACGGGAAGTCGTGAGTACTGATAAGTTTGTGATCTATGCGAGTATAAAATTAGACTAACAGACACACAAACAAGGCATGTGTTTACAATATTGTGACCGATAGTTTGCACGGTACATTTATAACAATGCATGATATAGTAATCTAAGCGTCCTGCCGAGCCCACCATTTGCGGTGACAATATTGCTAGTTTTAAATTGATTGTGGAAACATGTGATGTAGAAATACGTAGATCACGCATGTCACGTAGAGTTTGATTATTTATTTATTTATTTTACTTTATTATATATTTATTTAATATATACACACGGAGATTACGTACATATTCGATTATTTATTTATGTATTTTTAATCTATCATATTAGAACTTTATTTTATTATACAGAGTTTCGTCTTAAGTTTCTATTACCTTTTATACATACCATTATATTAATACGTAAAAATAACTTTGTAGCCCTTTTTATGATAATTGCGAGTAAAAAGTTTCGCACACTTATGTATATAGAAGCGCAGAAAGCCAATATTTTTCTATTAATTATGCATAAAAAATACATTAAATCAATAAAAAAATATTACACACACGCAAATATAGAACCTTAATAGTGTTCAAACGTATATTTATAATAATTATGGTCTAATTAACCATTGGGCGACTAGTTAATTAAAACATCCGTTTTATATCATGCTCATTTATTACTCATTGAAATAAATGAGCATGATATAAAACGGATACTAAATTAAAACAAATGAATGCGTTTTGTATAAACCAAATTTAATACATTCTGAATATAAAAATAGGTTTCACATATACATCAATTAATTATACAAAGAATAGAATAAATTTTGTAAATGGTCGTCGGAGTGGGGACCTTATTTTCGTCTGATTCTAGTTGCGATATGGCAGTGAAAGTACAGGACATGGACATATATCAGTTCTCCGGAATGGCAACATATGTGGGAAACTTACTATAAGAGTCACTTGACAACCTAATGATAGTGCGATATAGGCGACAGCACCAGATGGTCCGTCAACTTGTTTCCCATTCCAATTACTATATATAAATAAAAGACTATGAATGACAAAGGAATATGGTTGGTCTTACCGGCACCAATGGCATACGGTGCCGGTGATAATACCAGGAAAATCATGACCAAAAAATGATCAGTTTTATTTCATAATAGTACATAAAAGTGTTATTAAAGTTCATATTGACTAGAAGAAAATATTGTCACTTCGCTCATGCAAAATTTCCTTCTTCCAAATCATTTATAATTCCAATTTTACTTTTCTATATTTCAATTCTAGTCACTAAATCTAATGACGTGTTCGTTGCCTTGATTCGGTAGCTACATAGTCAATTTTCTTATAAATAGATTAGTGTAAATAGTAATTATAGAATTTAAATCTACTCGGCTAAATTCGGCGCAATATACGTCAGCTATGTATCAATGAACATTCGTTATTTTTAAATCTTTATCACAGAATTTATGGATGTACAGACTGACGGAATGTTTGCATATAATAACTGATAAGCATGTGATGTATACCCAAGCTGTATAGCTGTGGGTGACAAATTTAATTTTATATGTACATCAACAAACGTTCTATTACTATTATCACTATCACGATAACTAAAACGGCACGCCGCGTGCTCGTTTAATACCACGATATATCTACATTATATATACTTTTATGTATATATATTTATAAAACAAAGGACAATAAAGTATACGACTTTTCTTATTGAGATTAAAACAGCGGGAGGTAAACTATACTTCCATAATAATGTAAATATAAAAATGTGTCTGTTCATTTGTTGCTTTTCCATGACTAAACAGCTCTATCAAACTTAATGATATACAAAGTCTGGCAATCAATACCGTGACAATTAAAAATAAACAAAATATTACATTTGAATTTGGAATCTGTCATTCTTTTATGAACTTGTGTTTTTTGTTTTCGCGCCAAATGATTATCAAATATTTGTGTGATATTAAAATGGAGTGGGGTGATAAATAGTACTGGTGGTCAGTTTTAGAGAGTATGGCATGCTCTAAACGCCATTGCACAATTTGGAGTGTCTAAAGCACTCCATAAAATTGCAGTAAATAATTTTCCCATAGACAGATTTTGTGCTTCTATCGATGGACTATGCAGCCAATTGAGATCATTTCGAATAAATTTTATTTATTTTTAATGTTTATATATTAATGTTTTAGCTAACACGCGTTAGAGTAATATAAAAATAAAGATATTTCCTTGTATCAATATTTATGATAAAACTAGGTCTTTAATATGTATATGATTTTTCTTTATAATAATCTGTCGTTGGGTGAAATAAAGAATGATAGTTTATACTGACAAGGTCACGGGTAACAACTAGTATTTTATAAAAATCTATAGACAATGATAAGAAAAGTGCTTTGTCATATTTTTCTTAGAGAGTATATGTGCAGACAAGGTTACAAGGCTACATATTATTATTTAATTTAATTGTAATTAATTTATATTATAAGCATCTAAGAAAGGCAATTTATCATTGAGATAAAAATAGAATTAACAGTTGTCAACAAAAGTAAGTCCAAAAAGAAATCATTGTTTCGTTTTATAAATAAGTAATATTTTTCAGTGTTAATACAAAATGCCATCGAGTAGTAAAGCGAAGATATTTATTTAACAGTACGATAGATAAGAATAAATCCACATGATGTAAATATTATAATCCTCAGAGTTACATTTTACTCGTATAATATAAAAAACGATAATATTCTCAGCTGCACTATAACAACACATATGTCTTTATACTGTTAGTTCTTAATTTGTATTTTATATTTTTTCCTTTTGGTGTAAAATATTATAGTTTATTTTATGTACATACGAACTTAGAAATGGCAATATTGACAAAAGAAATATATAATAATAGCGTAGATAATAAAATAAATCTGTCATAGTTTTCAGAGCAGACCATATTGAAATACAGAGACGATACCTCTTACTATTATAACGTAGTTACCTTCTTTACATAGTAGAAAATTAATTCGCTTCCGTTGTCTGTTCGCTTAAATCTTTTAAACCACGCAATAAGTGTATCTAAATTTCAATATTGTAAAATTATTGTCTCTTTGGCCTAAAATCAATAGAGCAATATAATTTCATTCCATGAAAGCACCTCATAAGTCACTTACAATAACTTACTTGTATCAGAACACCGGTTGAGACTCCGACCGACGCTAAAGCTCCGAGCATTCCGCGCAAATGCGGTTGAGAAACTTCACATGTGTAAACCCTAGCTGGAGCACCAACCATACCAGAACCAAAACCTATTAGTAGCCTGCCTGTAAATTAACAAAACATAAATTTATTTAAATAATTTATGAAAAGAAGAAAATAGTAAAGGAGACAGAACAAAAATATCTATCTATATACTTCACAGTAGATCAAACAAAAAATATAATACGTAAAAGAAATATTTATTCATTTAACTTTAATACACACAATACAAAATATACATAGCACAGTACATTTGGCGTACTTAGCACCATCCGGCAAATATTCAGTGTTCTCTTATCATAACACGTTAGATTTAAAGCAAAGGCATTATTTAGAAATGAATAACAAAATATTGAAGATAAGTGTTCCCCCAATAAAGCTCGGACGTTTGTTAGATAAAATTAATCAATATCATAATGATTCCGACGCAAATTTTTATAACATTAATATCAGACAATGAGACGAAGTGCTCTTTATCCTCTTCACAGGAGATTATTAAAGATTTCAATCAGGTCTGCCTTTATACGATTCTAACTAGACATCATTATACCATAGTTAATTGATAGTAAAATCACCAAGACGCATACTAAATGACCAGTTTTAATATTTATCATTTCATCATCATATATATGTACATCATTAGTGTAGACGATATCACTATTTCATTACCACTCATCATCTTAAAATGCATATGAATGCGTTACGCCATATATTTAATATATTACTAAATATGCAACAACTTCTTATCTCCTATCTTATCTCCTTATCTCTTACCGATATATATCATAGGTATATTCTGTGCAGACGCAATGAGTAGCCAGCCCAGGATAAGTGGCACTTCTGTTATAATAAGTGTTAGACGGCGACCAATGGTGTCCATTAGGTAACCACTGAGAATACATCCAACCGGCGTTCCAGCTGCACTTAAACTTGCTGAAACAATTATAATAGCTATAGATTAAAATGCTACTCTAAATTAATACGGTGAACAAAATTAATTCGGCCTGAGCCGAGGTTCAAACGCCTAGCGGCGGTAACGCCTAAATCGTATCCTTCAGGAAGGAGTTGCCTTCAGCCTCGCCATAAGTCTTCCGCGGATTAGGAGTGTTATCTATACTCGCTTCCTAGCATTCGGCGAAGCTGTAAAGACCAACTGCAGTCAACAGCATCAAAACAGTTCGTAAAATATTCTCAAGAAATGACTTTCAGCGTTATAATATAAGAAAATTAGATGCAACAACTTAAAAAAAACTGACAGCTAATTTTAAAAGCTTTTCCACTAGCGTATATTCAGTATTTTCCGCTATACTATAAATATTATATTAACGATCACCAAAGTGTAACAGTAAGTGCTTTACGTAAGTGAAGTCCCCGGGTTTGAATCTTAGTGCTGCCAATTTTAGAAATTCTCATTTACTATTGGCCAGTAACCAGCAACATCCGACTGTTCTGAGATGTTACAAAAATATTATATGTTATACAATTTCTTGTAAAAACTTGCAAATTTGTGTGGCAACCGTCACTTGATAGACCTCATGCTTTGCCATTACAGAGAATTAAGATATCATACTCGTCGTAATTTTCCTTAAACTGCCTACTCCTTGCCCTTCAATAGTAAGGCAGTAATATCTACACAGTAGGGGGAAGGGGATTGTTAGTAATGTGCACTCTTGACCCTATTACTAGCAATGTACCATGTTAGGTTGACCTCCACGCGGTTCCCCCTGGAAACCATCGTGATAAATTCCTGGTGAATTTGTCACGATGGGCTAACTGACCTGACCTCATGCTATATTCATCTTATCATCCTCCACTGGTGCCCCGCCAGCGTTAACGGTTTACGCAGGCGGTTAAACCATTCCATTATCATCCATAAAAAAATATCTACACAGCGAACTTAATATCAAAGTTAAAGTCTTCATATAAAGTATAAATAAAGAATAAAGACAAAATACAACGTAGTTCAGTACCTATCCAGCTGGCTTCATTGTCTGTTATAGGTATTGTAGAATCTGGGCTTTTAAGTTGAGGCAGAGATGTTGCGGAGAATCCAAATGCCATGCCAGTATTAATTGTACCCAAGTTGGCAACAAAAGATGCCATGACTTGCCGGAAAGCCTTGCCTCTGCCAGCTTTGCTGGACAAAGGAGGGCCCATCGGTAATGGCGTTTTGGTGACAATAGGTGATGTTCCATTCTTGAGGAATGGTGTTGAATCTTTTCTGAAATTAAAGAAATAGATAGGTTAATATGTAAAGTATAAAAAAGAAGTAAGTACCTACATTAGTGAAATTATAGTGTAAGGATGCTTGATATCTTATTTCTCAGGAATGAAAAAGCATCATGGCAAAGGATATTATGGCCGTCACTTAAAGATTTGGTATAAATATTGGTAGTGTCATTGTTATATATAAACGAATTTTGCCGTGTCATTAGGTGCCCAGTTATCTTCTTTGCCATTCCACTAGTATCAAAAAGGAGAATCCATCAAGGATTTTTATTATTAGGAATATATTGTACCTCTATAAAATACCTATTCAATATTTCATTAGTAGTATTATTATGAAACTTGGGACCAAAACCTGTTGATTATAATAATGAAATCGTAAAAATCTGACAAGAACGGGTGTAAGATACATACAGAAAAATATGCGTGTTCATAGTTTAATATAATCGAATACAAATTAACTTGTACATGTTGTATAGAATTTTAAGACTAATCTGTGCAAGAAGGTACCTATATTACATGATATAATAATTATTATTATATTCAGTTTTGATGTGAATATAGGTATTTTATTATAATATAAGTAATTTGGAGATATAATTATGTAGAACGGTATAAAATAATTAAGAATTAAGAGCACAACAATTAACAGCATGTCTGCAGAAGACGCCATTTTGTAGTTTTTCTTTTTCCCGCGTAAACGTAATGCGCCACAGATGCACAATATTGCACGGCCGCAGTAGGATTACGAGAGTGTCATAGCTGTATGCGCGATGTTAAATAGTTTCAGTAGATATTAACATAGTGAAAAATAAATTATAATACAGAAGGATCTTGAAATCTATGTTGGACTGTTTTACATTATTTAATTATTATCATTAAACTTTTTATTTGTCCAATCCTAAATGCGCTTGTAAACAAAGCTGTTTGCTTAAAGATTACTTTATCTTACACCACAGACTGATAATGTAACATTCTATGTACATACGTTTAGTTGTTTAACTTTACATATTTATTTATATGAGTTTATCATTATATATTACCTAGGCAACTGGGCTCAGCATCAAAATAAAAAAGCATTATAAATGTTATTTGCTATTTCCAACCGTCTTCGAAACATAGACTGGTTCTCAAATCGACTGTGTTTTTTTCTTTATTTTTTGTTTCCGTGTTAGCTTAGTCACTTTTACGTGAACCGATTTTTATAATTCTTTTTCATTTCAACGTGGGTGTTTTCATGTAAGCCTATAAAAATAACATATAAATTTTACCAAGCTCTGACAAGAAATTTTTAAGTTATATTGAAATCTTTCTCCGTAGCCTATACAAGACATTAAATACATTGAACATAAGTGCTGGATTATGAGAATTTCCTATCATTGTAAGGAAGGATTTTTTTATTATATAAGCAAATATGTTGTAATTAATCTATATACATAATTCTGCCTCTGAATGAATATCCCATAAGTAATTGTTGTTCAATTTCCTGGTTTGTATATTATGTAAAAAAATAATATATAGATAAATAAATTAAAAGTCAATAAATAAAAATTATATACGAAGATGCACGTGAATTTCGTGTGGTGTGTATCGTGAGTGTGTTTGCTGATTCAGATATTCCAATTGATAATACATGCTTCACAAATATAGGTTTGTATATAGTTTACACAAAGCAGTAACATACATAGGTACATAATCAAGTATACTTATGTTTGCTATATACGGCGGATGCTACTAGGTCGCCAACCTTAAGAGAATCCTCGTTTATATACGAGGTTTTTTGACTTTGGTACGAGGACATTTTAATAATGTTCGAAATTTTGACATATAAAAATCGATCAAAATACCATAACGAACGAGGATAGAAAGTATGAGATTTTTATTTTAATCTTACAAGTCAAAATTATTATTTTTTGTGATTGTTTGTATTAATGTATTATGTAAATGTAATAAATAATACGAGTCAAAATGTTTTAAAGTTGACAACTTTACTACTGATTTCATAAGTCTGTAGTGTCGACAGTCCACTTGTCACACACCACCACTAGTATGATTTAATATATGGCAATATCAATATGTTGCCGTCCTCGGTGGTCTAGCGGTTTAGCACACCACTTACTTCCGATGGTGGGGGGTTGGATTCCACGCAAACATCTGTATGTATATTATGTATCTATTACAAAAAAAACTGTATTTTAATATTTAATCTATTTTCTTGAGACTAGATGTCGCTGTGTTCATGGTTTTTTCTCCTAACATTTTCGTACTTTGGCAGACCAAGAAAATGTGAAGCATAATTTATTATTAATAATTATTATTTTAATCACTAAAACTCATGTTTACATTTTATTTATCATCATATTATCATATTATCTTGAGTTGTGTTTCTCTGCAACTCTGAGTGACGTAATTTCTGTTCCCGTATATTTGTTAGTCATAAAATAAAATGGGTAATATTATTAAGCTACAATAGATCCATGTTTATCACTCAGTAGGGGTTCAATAAATTTTCAATTGTCACTCTATTCAATTAAGTAATCACTTACAACACAGCACTACTGGTAATAACTGTTTGGTTGGTGCAAAGAAATTTAAAAATAACACTCCTTATAACCTTAAACAAAAAAAGACTGTAAATTTTACTATATAATTATTTTAAATTCCCAATTATAATTATTACTTATTTTGAACCTAAACAGAAATATTAATTAATAATAGTATTTTAGATTAACTGCTCAATAACTACATATGTACAATCGGTTTAGTACTCACTACTCACTCACTTATATTAGTACTCCCGATAGGAGTACTAAGACCTGTTAAATTATAAGCTTAAACAAAGTTCTTGCTAAAATGACATTTATAATTCGTTTCATGTAAGTAATTCTCCAAATCATATCCTTCACGAAAATGTAATCATTAGAATTATTTAAGTACTGAAATTACGAAACGTATAAAAAATATAAAATGTAACTTTTCCGAATTAATACCTGCAAAACCGGTCCAGATTATTTGTGGAAAATTACAATTACATTTCCAGTTTGACAAAAACTAAAATAACTATTATTGTACCTGATAATTATTGTACCTGAGACGTACATTTTAAATTTATAATTCAGTATGTACCGTTTTTAAATATCAGGCCAGTGAGTACTGTGTTAATAAAATTAAATAAAAAATCCTTAATTCATGTAGGACATTTTAGCCGCTTATAACGTATTTATTTATTAAGATTTTTTATAGACTTTGCTTATATATTTTAATAAACTTTAACGAACAAACAGGAGTAATAAAATATTTAATTTATACTACTTTATGTAACATTAAAATAAATTCTATATTTATTTCATTATATGCTTTCTAGCAGTATTTTAATGACAATAATTATAATATTAATTATAGTGTGATACATAAATATTTGATAAAAACATATATCCTTGAAATAGTTATGTTAAACCTAACAGTATAATTATTCTATAGCCATAATTAATCGTTATAAATGTTTTATAATTTAATGCCTTATTTATGCAAGAACTTTGGACTAATAATAACAATATACCTGGACAATTCACACAACGCCATCTAGCCATGTTAAATGTACTCGACAACTATTATACTTTGATATTTTTACATTACAGTACATACATAATATAGAAATACCCATACCGATACAAACAATAATGATCATTATTTATATTATTAACCGGGTCTTAATACGAATAATATTATGGCAAATAAAAGTAAAGACCCGGTTAATAATATAAATAATGTATATTAAACACGAAAAATAATATTTTTTAATAAAATGTTTGTGCGAGGATTTGAACCCGCGATCATTGGTGTGCTAAACCGTTAGACCACCGAAGCCGTCTATGACATGAATATGAAAATTATAATGTTACAATGAAGTTAGTTAATTTACGACTGTTTCCAATGTTTCTACAGCTACAAACCCTGAGTGTGCAATTTACAGCTGAACTGGTACATTACAACTGGTTTTATGTATAATTTTCGCATCTTTAACTTATACGAAACAGTAATTTTAAAATAGGTGGAAACATTAACTATTTTATATTTATATATTTTATTTTATTTAATGGTTTATCTTAACTATTCTTTAATAGTTTTTATGTTTTATTACATAAAAAATATTGCCTTTTATTACTGTTCCCATAGGTATCCTATTTATACGAATACTAGCTGTGACATACATAATACACATAGACAAGATATTATGTCAACTTGGCTTATAATAATAAATGTCTATGTAAGTTACTAGTTACCCGCCCCGGCTTCGCACGGGTGTGCATGTATTGTACATATAAACTTTCTTCTGGAATCACTCTATCTATTTAAAAAAAACCACTTCAAAATCCGTTGCGTTGTTTTAAAGATTTAAGCACACATAGGGACGGACAGATAGCGACAGCGACTTTGTTTTATACTATGTAATAATGATAATCCATATACTGGTATTATATATAAATGCAAAGGTGTGTTTGTAGATCGTACTATCTGTCTGTTGCTTTCCACAACTGAATTACTGAAAGAACTTAAACTTAAGAATAAACTATGACATTAATATTGATTTTATCATGATAGCTGACACAGGCACTTTAATAATTTAAGTATATGATAAAAAGCACATGAAGTCGCGTGTAATTACTACTATTAGTATAAACTAGTCCAGATGACACTGAATGTGTGATGTATAAATGTCAAAGGCAAAGGTACCGTAATTTTCCTCAGATTAAATATTGTATTGCTTAATCTAAGTAATTTTCCTACAGTATATTTTATACTGTACATACAATTATCTAGTAAATACTCATTTAAGCATTTAATGTCAGTAAAGAGGTCATTGTAATAAAATATAAATAAAAAAAATAAGTAAAATACATTTACAAACAGATTATCCAAAGCGAGGACTTGCCCTAAAAAGAGCTTGTTTTTTACGAATAACAATTGACATAAAATGATAACGAACAGGTTATCTTGTTTCCCGTTAGCTCTTTATACTAATTACTTATACTAAATCTCATGCTCTACTAAATCCATTTTTTTTGTTAATATGTATCCATATTACAACAAATTAAAATAGGATGACCTATACTACTACTGTGCTACTACATAATTCAGCACGTACATGAGTAAGGCTTTCATTCAAAGGGCGCGCATTCGATTTAAGAATATTGTATTGTTTATGTTGGTCTAGCTATTTTCTATCTATTTAGTATTTCATATACTTACTTATTACGCATTTTCTGAGGTACAAAATAGTTTATATATGCCCTACAATCTATGTTACAATCCGTTCAGCATTTTAGTAATGCAATAATAAAAAACAAACAGAATGTTACACTTTTGGCTTTATAATCTTAATATGATTGTAAATTGAATGCGTATTGCTTTGAAATACAGGAATGCTTATGAGAACAACAACATCAAAAGAACGGAAGCGCCCAAAATGTCGACCATCATTTGTTCCCAATTGGCATAATTGGTTAATTATAGAGAATCGTTCAATAGTTAATGCTACAAAAGTAAAATGACCAAGCAATATGATAATTAGATGCTAAATAATACTTTATTCAGGTTACGTTATAACCGATTTCAATAGATCGTGATCAAATTTATATGAAACAACGCGAGTAGCACGAGCTTTCATATAAAATAGAATGATCAAAAGCAGGCAATACATAAAAAGTACAGTTGAATCGAAAATCTTCTTGATTTTTAAAGTCAGTGGAAATAAATATTTTATAGCACAACAACTATAAACCATTCATCTCGAATGTGTCACCTTTTTATTCAAAATTAGGAATATCCTGCTGCGTTTATCGTTTAAAATATCTTTTATTTTATGTATACGTGAAATAATTTCTAAAATATGATGATACCTATATGATTTTTTACATCATAAAAAAAACATAAAAATCTACTCAGTGATTCCCAAGTTGTCTTTACTCGTAACAAAATTGGATCGCTCTCTCTTTATATTAATTTCCAACTATAGATCCAAAATATAATCATAAAAACATAAATAAGACAGCTAATGTTTTTTACACTTTTGCGTATACTACACATTATTAATACTGTTAAACGGGTTTTAACACGAGTAAGTTTATGATAAGTAAGTAAAAGTATTTATCTCTCTCTATCTCTTACCTCTTTCGACTAAGTTGCACTAGCCCACCTTTATTTACCATAAAATTATTAATGTTAAACCCCGTTTAACTATATGTAATTCTGTCCTTTTCTATTACGAATAAAAAAAGCAAAAGAGAAAATAAAATTAAACTTACGATGTGGTGCCATATGAATAGTTCTGTTGGTATGATGTAGAAGGCAGTGAAATCAAGCAGGACCTGGTGTTATAATAATGGGTTGTTAATTTGCATGCAATAACTGTTAGTTTGTATAACTAAAAGCTATGTACAATTTGAAGCACGTGCGTTAAAGGAATTAGTAATTATATGATTATAATGTTAAATACAGTATTTAGCTGTGGAATTTAGTTTTTACAGTTTAGTAAATTTTTTAAAAAATGATCTCCGTGAGTACCTCGGTCTTGGTAGCTGGAATAACCAGCTACCAACCAGCTTGAAGAGTGTAAGGCAGTGAAAGTTCAGCTTATGAAGTAATGACATCATGAATGATATAACGAGTATCACCTAATAACGTAATGTTCGTTGTGCTGTTCTTGTACTATATATAGGCAACGGTTTCCACTTACCATCAAGTGGCAAGTAAGATTGCCTGCCAGTTACAGACAAAAAGACATAAAGGGTATACCAAGCCGGAAATCAGGTAGAATATTTATGAAGCTCAATCAGTTTCACGCAAAAACAAAATGGAAATCTGTAAATACATTTCATATTAAATTAGTCACGTGTCAGCGTGGTTTGATAAACAAACTTTTTAAGCATTAGATTCGATTTTCCACTTTGCTTCTTTGGGAAAATTGTTTATTCTATCATATTTCATACTATCTTTGACTATTTTACTTTCTTACTTATGTATTACTATTTTTCTTAAAATTATTACCTGGCATTTGTAACAATATTATTGTGTATTAGTGATGTTGATATACGTATATTCTATATTATTGATTATTTATACGTAATATTGTATTACGTTCAACAATACTGTATTATGGTAAGTAATTAATATTATACACGCTATTTGTTGACCGAAATAAAATATAAAAAAAAACATTTGGGATTTGACATTTCCTTATATAGCAAAATAGAATAAAATGGTACTTAACAATTACTACCAGTATTATCGTTATCCAGGCACGTGACAAGCATGCGTAACAAACATGTGCGTTATAATCTCCATACTAAATGACTAATTAGTGTTACCGTATTACCAAATAGCATCACCTTCCAGCTATATCATCAGATCAACACACTGTTAACATAAAATTGTAAGATATGTTTAAAAAATTCTGAAATAAAAAAATTTAAATATCGACATTATTAGGTAAAATTCATGTAGGTCTATTACAGACTTATTATAAGTATTAAAAGTAAGCAATTATTAAAAAGTATATTATTAATAAAACCTACTTTTATTTTTTTTCCACATACGTATGGTCAGTGCTCTTATTAGTTTGTTGTCTTTATATCATTATGCTAACCATTTACCATCAGATGGGCCGTATACTTGTTTGTCACCATAGTAATATAATAAAAAAATAAGCTTCTTATTAATTATCATAACCGTTTCTTCTAATTAACTTTCAATTGCTAACCTTATGAAGGTTAATGTCAATATTAATTCAAAAAGTAAAATAATTATAAATATTAACCACATTAAACTTGTACCTTGTAATTTATACTTTAATCTACTTAAAACATCCGACATGATTTATTATGGGAGGAATTATTATAAAGATCTATAATCTATAAATAATTTATTGTTCGTACTATAACTATATATTTCAGTAACGATAAAGTAGTTTTCTATATGTGAATGAATTTCTAAAAAAATATATTTTTGACCGTTACGAAACGAAAAGAATATTAATATTGTTAATATATATTCGGCCGTTTAGTTGTAAACTATAAAATATTCATATATATATAATAATTATATTTTATAAGATTAGTCACTATAGTATAATGTTTTTCTTTTCAAACAGTAAAATTTTGACTCAAATAGTGCCGGAGATTACTTTTTTACGAATTTTGTTAGATGTCCAAAGTCCGCTCTCCCTCTCCGTTTTCAGAATATTACCTACGTAGCTATACCTTATTTATTCAGAAAGTGACCTATAGAACCTTGAGAATAGATTAATAGGTACAGATACAATAATTAAACAAATACTCTTTTTGTTCTATGTTTGTTCATTGTCAATCCTTTATCATTCCTTTAATTAGCGATCTTGTACACAACGCAATTACTTTATCAGACACAGTACAACAACTTCATTTATTACTAGACTGTGCAAATAATACAATTAATATCGTAGGCATGCGGATCCCGTGATGTTTGGATGTTTGTAATACTTGTGACACTTGTTAGGTTTATGATTGAGAGAAGCCTCTCATATATGGACTCACAAACTATTTTACTTTATTACTTTTTGGCGTCATACTACTGAATAACGTCGTGGTCTAGTACCCTGATTTATAGACTCTAAAGGACATGGGTTGAAATCTGGCAAATACTAAAATTATTTAACATGGCAACTAGTACTATACTAATAAAGAAATAACAAGAAACCAAATTTAGATGTGATAGGTTCACCGTCTGGCATGTAGGTTCTTAAATACAAACGAAATTAATAAAATATACTCGACGAAATGGAGTCCAAAATTTACTTTCACCCTTGACAGTACCTCTGATTACCTATATGGGATTATAGTTGTGTAGATATACTATAGTATATATAACATTATTATTAGTACACTGACCTAATCTATTTATTGTTATATGAACATGCTATGTATTCATTACGAGTGGCATCATTATCATGATAACAACCCATTAACATCAAAAAAGGGATTATTAGGGGGGGCAATGGTTGGGGATGAAAAGTGTGATAATGCATGATAGTCAATTTTTTGTCATCAAACACCAATGTTACATAAATCAAGACTGTAGTTAGTTTCAATATAATTTCTGTCTTATTACTATGGAACCCAGATACTTCATTGGTTTTTGTATTCTTATATAATTTATAGATTAAATCTGTGACAGAATAGCAGAGAGGATAGATTCACTGCCGTCGCAAAGGTGTAGACCGTTTTGTCTCGATTATTATTTTAGAAGAAATATTTTTTAGTATATGATAATGTAATAAGCACCTTACTCTATAAAAACGCAGCAAAATCATTATCCAGATACGAAACGACTTTCATTAAACAATTATAAAGATCACAAACTTATTTATCACTACAATTTTATCATTAAAAATACGTAGAGACTCTACTTTTTAGTGATACTATTTTTATTTAGATACTAGAATATACAACAAATATTATAGCCTATCTCGCATCTCTCGAATAAAATTTTTGGCTGTTTTATCATCGTACTACTCGGTCTTTTGATGTCAGCCAGACTCCAGCTTACTACCTTCACTGGATCTATGGCGGAAGAGTAAATCACTCGACCACGACGCTCTCCTTATATCAGTACTATTCATTATATAATTAAATTCATAAGATAATTCCTCCCCTCTCCTCGTCCACCGCAAACAATAGGTCGCGTGGCTAAGTTAGTTTAGTCTATTTAAAAATTAATACCTTTTGTTGTTAAGTTATACAACTGTATACACTAATAACATTCTGTTTACACAAACCACTCATAAATTTACACGCGAAATAATTGTATCCTTAAACAAACGATCTGTGCAAATATAATATAATTCGTATTGTTCACATTTAATATTCATGTCATATGACTGCTTATCGTAATTATATATGATAAAAATGTGGGAACATGACTGTATAGTAAATAGTTACAAAGCCAAGTATGTACTAGTATTATATTAGATTAGCTTGTATGAGTTTAGTTCGTCGATCTAAGTAGACTGTTCTTTTTTAATATACCGTGTTTATTAATCGGCATTTATAACTATTACTATTTTTTATGTTTATTACACTGTTTATCCGTCATTTGTAGAGTGATATGGAATACTCTCGAATGGATTTACGTTCCTAATGGTTTAATGTAAATTTCATAAAAATTAAGCATTAGGTACGCTTAAACTTAACTTATGTTTAAGTATCGATTTAACGATATTAAACGATAATACTAAATAATATATAACTGCAGTAAAATTAATAATAATAGAATATATGTAAAATTAAGCAGCTGCTGTGACCAGATTAAACAAGTATAGTAGTCATCCACGATTATGGCTGATTACATGTTATATTCTTATTTTAAAGAGATAGACTCTTAAGCCTTTTGTACTTACAGATATTGTATTTGATTTTCTTCTTTATTACATGAATAATCAATGAATTGGATGTAATGAAAAATTAAATAAATTGTACCCTTATTGTTATTTTGAATGTACATAGTACATTCATGCGAGGGTATAATGCATTTCTATTTATAAGAAATCATAAAGATAATAAAATATAAAGTAATTATAATCATTACATTATTATGATTTAAAGATAAACTAACAATCATATAAATAGATAAGAAAGTACGGCATACAGAGGCATGATACCTAAATCCTCAGGAATGACAAAGCATGAGTTGGCGCTACATGACGACGTGATGTCTGCAAAACTGTTCCTTTACATATACGATGGTTATCACTTTCCATCAGGAGAACCGCCAATTTATTTGGCAATCCATTAACCCACAAAACAGAAAGATAAAATTTACATTGTCAGATCATATGTAACAATATTTTTTCTATGATGTTATACAGAGAAGTGAGATATAAAGAAGGGGAACAGAAATATGCATGCGTCATCTACATATATTTATTATACCGCGCATATATACGTAAATGGAATTAGGCGGGTTATAGTTATCAACAATATTTTTGATAAACAAACAAAAAATTAGGCGTTAGTAAATTTGTGTACATTAATAGAATAGTTTACGTTAACTGCTAATGGTTTAAATATACATAGAGATATGTAGATAATTATCCTATCGATTAATCCACCTATCTTCTTGCCAGATTACTTATGCAGCCAGATAGTACCAAGTGCCTTTGGCTTCTATGCTTACATGCGGAGTACAGATGCATTTGACTCGTCCATGATATTTTTTCTGTAGACAAATGACTACGATTGATTATATTCTGAAACCGCCATCTATCCACTTTCTAATTGTAAGTTATTTAGTCAATCTTTCATCCAGCATCCCCTTCGTATCGTAACAACGTATCTACTATTTCCATTCTATTTTTACACTGACATTCTTTCAACCTAACTAGTTCATGAACTGCAAAATTGTAACAGACGTGCCATATTCACTCGAAATAATTGTCCTGATAGATGAAAATATAGTAATTTCATTAAATTACTATAAATAGTTCTTGCTAGCAGCTTGTCTATCATTCTTTTTATAAACTTTATATTTTTACATCTATTTTTTATACGTCACTTTTGACTATACATATTGTTTTGTTACTTCTTGCTGCGAGTCCTTTTGGGAAGAATACACATTTTTACTAGTATTTGGTTTTTCTTAAAATAGTAGTTGTGTTCCCGCTCCAGTAACAATGGTAATAACATATTAATTTCATTCTCATTCTTACATACTAACGCTTTCTATCGTATGGTAGAGAGTATTGAGTATGTAGTAGTGTAAGTATAAATGTGGAGTTGTATTTTGCAATCCTATCGATAAATTAAGTAAATAATATAAAATGACATCACAAACCACAACTCTATTTTATTACTATAAATATGCTTACGAACCGTAACATATCATTATCAAAGTAAATGATTCTTTTGATGTTCTGCATTACTGATAAGATACCGTAATGATGACAACAAGAGGCTGCCCTAATTGTTACACATGTTCAACGCATGACATTAATGTATGCTCATACTATCGGAATATTAGGAGAGAAGTTCTAACAGCGTGTAAATCAAAAATGTCTACATTACAGGTGTGATGGACATGAGGTTATATAGTATAAAGTAACAAATAATAATTTCTTGGAATATCTTTTTGCGACATGGCGAATAATCACTAATATCAGAAAATAAAAAAAACATCTAATATGAACATAACCAGACAAACTGACAGTTACGAGATATTTAAAGGTTAAAATTTAAGGTTATTTGAATAAAGTTTGCATTAACATTTGGGATAAAATTACATACCTATTTAGAAAAAAGTATTAAAATTTATTTTTGTTACTTATTACGATATTGATTTGTACACCTGAACAATACAGCAATAACAATTTATACGTAAACATTACTTCTAGCTTATCATATTTGTAGTTATTTGCATAAACAAATGTCTATAGATTCTGACTGACCTATTATCCTTCGTTTGTCTTTAGATTCATGATAGAGCATGGAATGTACCCAGCTCCTTTGAATATGAAGTTGTTTTTTAATATTTGCAATTAATATGTAATAAAAAAACACACTTAAGCATTAAAAAAAATATATAGAGTAACACTAGAAGAATTGCTCTATTTTTTTATTAACAGATTATTACGTTACAATTTTTTTTAATTTGAATTAAAGTTATATATAGTCATATTTATACACCTTGTCATATATTATAGTACTTAAATTGTTTAAAATATTTGTTCGGGAATTCTGTTTCACTTTATAGATTTTTACCAAATTAATTATAATATCTAAATAATACTAACAGATTCAGTAATATTTTTCTTGAAACTTCATCTGCTTAGAATTAGTATTGCGAATTGTTTATCTTAATTATAAGTATTATATTGCTTACTTGATAAACTATTTATTTCCATATATAAATCTTAATCCTATACTTCACTTCCTCCAAGTTAATATTAGGTATAAATAAAATATAACCTATGTTCTTGTATTACAGTCTATCTTTACATTTAGTCGTTTATCTACAATTATAGCAAAACTTGAAACATCGAAACTATTTTGGTGTTGGCTACATTTGGCATCGCCTGACTTCAGCTTGAGTAGTTGTTACGTCATTTACAGTATCTAATTTTGTTAAAACAAAAGCAAACGAAGTACTAATAAAAACGATATGTCATTTCCATGCTAATAAACGTCAGATCAAATATTCAAAGTATATATGAAGCAATATACAACAGTATCGATAAATAGTAACATTAAATAGTGATATTTAATTACATTTCAAGTAATTATTTTAATTGTTATTTAGTGTTATAACTTAACTCCTGATCCTGTCTCCCTTGATATAGATTCTGCTACTTATGTTAATAATATAATATATGCCCTCCCATCGATCCCCCGCCCAATTCAAATGAGGATCGAAATTACACCAGCCTGAGCCGAGATTCGAACCGCCAGTGGTGCCCTCAGACTAGAGCCGTATCTATCAGGCGGAAGTTAACCTTCAGCCTCTCGATAAGTTATCCCGCGGGTTTGGAGTGCCATTTGCACTCGCTCCCTGTCGTCCATGCGAGGCTTGCTTAGTATGTAGTTTATAATTAAATGATGATGTGAGCTGTCTAGGTAAAATAATAATTTAATATACAATGATAAATACTGATAATAACTCTACTTTGTGTACTAAAAAATGAAACCTAGAAGGTGCACTGAAAATTCAATCTTAAAGCTATAAGCAATCGCAATGATAATGCTGTAATGATTTATCCACCGTAATTAAAAAAATATATAAACGTGGTACCAATCACTTACCAACTTATCTCTGTTACCTGTTTATCTCATCACTCATGTAACAATTGACCAAGTAATACTCAATAACAATTACTTAACTGTCAATTAAAATGATTATAATGTCTTTGTTATCAATTAATTATGTGTGTAGACGGACAGACGGCCTCGATGGTCTAGCTGTTTAGCACACTATCTTATGGTCCTTAGTTCCTATGGTCGTGGGTTCGATTATTCGCAGGGATCGAATATTTGTATTCGTAAGTACGACTGTATCTATTGGTATGGGTGTTTTCTATGTATATGGATTTACAAAACTAATATTTAAGTATTTCTATCCGTATTTTAATACTCATAACAAAAGCTCTGTTTAGCTTGGATCTAGAAGGCGCTGTGGAATTATTCCTGGATTTTTTTTATGGATTTGTTTTTTGGCTTCTTTTATTTTTATTTATAAGGAAAACAGTACCGTATTAAAAACTATTTAAATAAATTGATATACATTTATATTATTTGTCATATATTAATATAATATTAATGACAAAGGTTATTGACCGTGTCATGCAGTTCGCGGATGCAATACAGTGAGATTGCGGGAAGGAATTGGCTGTTAGCCCAATACCCTTAACCTTGCCACAGAACAAAGTGCTCAGAATTAATTTTGGCAACACACGACAATTCTATACCTATCTTCTTCTGGATTTGGACGTTGTTCCAATTAATATAAGATTTTACACGTTTTATAGAAGAAAATGTCTTCAAATCGTGACGACATGGTAATGCAGCGTATATTTCAAACTGCAAGGGAGTGATGACTTTCGACTTAAAGTATTCATATAAGTTGTATCACAATTTGGGAATACATTCAAGATATTTCGACACACATAAAGAGTTTAACGGTCATCTTTTGTACAATAATTATAATTAGACAAAAAAGTATTGAAATGTTTGACACTATTTCTACTATGTATATGATTTACATAAATATGTCAAATAGATAGATTCGTGTATTAATAATAATATCCCTCAACAATTCCCAAGCTAAACAGAGCTATTAGGGTACTAGACAATTGATAGAAATATTTAAATAGCTTTTTTTGTAAATAATGAACATACATAGAAAAAACCCAAGCTGATACAAATTAAAATATTTATGAATACAAATGTTTATACCATGCCAGGAATCGAACCGCGACTATCGGAAGTAAAGCTAAACCGCTGTGTGCTGAACCGCTAGACTACCGAGGACGTTGATGTGTATGTATAGTGTATAGTGTACACAAAAAATACTTAATCTCGTTATAATACATTGATAGTAAATAATGTAATACCCCTCTTGCGACTTTTTATCTACGTCCATAACAAAACTTTTATTTATAGTGATACACGTGTGTTGCAATCAATCGCTTCTGCGTCTAATAAACGTGTTTTTTATTTATTGTAGGTACTCGAATTAGCTATAATTATCCATATTTGGACGAGGATTTCGAATATTTATAAAATCTTCTTAGTCGGAAAGTGACGATAGTTATCTGTGCTATTACAAACACGATAAATCACAATAGAAATCGTGGCCATAAACTTTTTGATTTGAATTGTAATAAACTTCATGTAAAGGTAGAGACAGTGTAAAATATATAATTTCTGATAACGGTAAATTCTTTAATTAACGAAATAACTTTAATAGTGTGGGTATATATACCGCATAATAAAATAATGAACATGCAGCAAAATGCATAAAAAATATTAATAGTCAATAGTCGACGATTTCACTATTTGATATCAATCAAATCGTCGTCGTAAAAAAGATTTATTAAAGTAAACTAAATGAGTAAAAATATATATACATTATATCTAGTTAATCGGTATTGGTTGAGTGAAATAATAAAAACTTAAAGTTTTAGTAGGTAATAATAAATCATCTTTATTTAAACATCAATTAGTACGAAAGCCTCCAAATTTTGTTGTAAAATAATACGTAAGTATTCGCTAAGAGAATTACTGATAAAAATCAAATTATAAATTATATTAATATTTGCAACACCTAACTATGATGTAGGTATTAATTGTCTATGAAACCTAATTATTTATTATTTGTATGTTCTGTTAAGTAGGTTAATAAGTATAATTTACTGTTTTGTTTGCCTGTTATCAGATAGAATATTGTTAAATCCTCTTACATACAATCCATGCATACGTATATTCAAATAAAGATATTAATTAATTCAAAACTTCTTAATTTGTAATATGTCACATTCAGTCTCTGTTTGTCGTTGTTAATCTGTAAAAGCGATGATTATTTTTCAATAGGTGGACAATCAGCATCAGTAATATATATTTAATTTCTATGTCGTACCTATACATATATATTTTACATACGCACGACGCCGGTGTTCACTCTGTGGCCGCATGTTTTGCGGCAAAAATACGCGACAGGTTGCTTACCTCCAAATGTATGTTACCCAGCTATGTGGAAATCATTAATATATTCAGTTTTTTATTATCATACACAGGAATTATAAATTATACATGATTAAAACTTAAAAGGCAGATTCTTTTTATTAATAACTGATGAGATTTCTCGAAACTCTACCTATAGGAACGATGGGGATTATTACTATTGAAGACAATATGAATTAACTTGCTCCTTATTAGCCATCGTAGTTAATTTCGGATAAATTTGCCACCTATGGGTTAAATGACTTCATTCTTATCCTATTTACTATCCTTTGATGGTAGAGTCTATTTATTAGCACAAGCGGGAACACGATTCCATTATCGTCCATAACAAAGACTTAGGATATATCAAGATGATAAATTACACATTGATAAATTGCACATTAAATTGAATTGCTCACGATTGTCACACGTGTTAACCTAACTCAAAATATATCCATAATGGTTTATTCGCTTAAAAGTTAAAATATTTTAAATATTTTACTCACTTTTCGTCCGCCATTATTAGTAACGATAGTTTACTATAATATCACAGAAGATAACTTGTAGGAATATGTCATATTACTATGCTAAACAATTATAAGGCCACTTTTGGTGATGTACAAAATACGTATAAAAATAGAGTTACGCGAAACGACGCATGGCAGCCGGCCGCGTCGATCGCGTGAGTATACTGCGACGGTTCACTATATACTGTGTCTCGTGCAAGTTTTTCGCGCGTTCCACTAATATTTTCTCTCACGTTTTGTTTTTGTGATTATCATGGAACATACTTAGGGTTGCTATACATTCGTTTTTCCACGGTTGTTGTTTGGAGGACGACTGGGTACGGCTGGAGTTTTCCATACTCTGCTATACAGTTGCCTCAGAAGTTTTATTAAATTTAGTACAGTTTTTTTTTGTGAATGATAATGATATTACTCAGCATCCTATGGTAAATATATACAATGGCGGAGCAGTGGAAGGTGATGGGGATGAGTATGAAGAACAGGTTAACTGAATTGCAGTTGCTGTTGTGGTTTCCGGGGGACCACGTGGAGTTCAACGCGGATTTGATATGATACATTGCTGACGATGGGTCCACTATTCTCCTATATTAACAATTGCCTTCCCTAAATCTCGTGGAGTTGCACCACCAAGATTAAGTAAACTGAAAGATCCTTTATACAAAACGATGTTAATACGCTTTTGTACGGTGTCAAATACTGTCCTATTTTTAAACATAAAGAACAATATTTTCAAACATTTACTATTAATTACTTTTAAAACTTTATTTATTTACTTTAACTATTGAAAAATATTGACTATAATAATAATAATTTCATGGCTTAGTGGGGTAGATATTTTTTCAGGTCACTATTGCCACTATTTAACAACATTTATATTTAACAACATGTTAACTCGTATTTAGCAACATATCTACTTTTTTTGTAAATGTTTCATCCTTATTCCCTTATCCGCTTTTACGTGAAAAATTCACACATAAATAGTTAATTTTGCCCGATTTAAATAAAAATTTAAAACTAAAATTGAAAAATCCTTGTGGAATGGGACCACCATGGAAAGTAAAATTAAAAATCTTTAAGTAGTTAAATCTTTAAAATTAAACATCACCCCTGAAGAGCAATCTGCAATTAAAACACTTAATTTATAACAAAATTTGTAAAAAATGAACACAGAGATACTTTATGTTTTCAAAAGGAATCTTTATTAAAAAAATATAGTCGAATTAAAAGACTTCCCGACTTTGAAGTTTGTTAATATACACATTATTTGTATAATGATATAAGGTATATGTCTAACACCACCATCCCACTGACATTGAACGAGGCATACCTCCACAGCCGAGGACGTCAGTCAGCAAACACGATCAGTCTCAGATATTTATTCAGTCGCTACGAAAACACCGGATTGTTTAAATTTTCCACGTCCATCGAACGCTTAGTGAATTACAAGGAGAAAGGTCACCTGAAGATACCTATAGTTAGGTTTCATTGTAAAACTAATAAGTATTTATTATGCATAGCACCAAATATATTAACTATGTAGGACGTACGTTGTCTTCAGGGCTGCATTGTAGATAATAAATATTACCTGTTACAGCAACCTCCATAATGTATGTGCATTTTTGCAATTCAATTTACCTTTTTTAACAAAATAATACGTAGCTACATATAGTGGTAAATTAAGGTCTTTGTTTTTGTCTGTCTATGTTTCTATGTTGTAAACACTGCAAGGGAGTTTAATACTGTTTTCAATATTATTTCAAGAATTTCTACAGATATTTATATTTTCATTTATCTATAGTGTGAAACCAAACATGTTACACAGCCCCAAGTAGTCCCAAACCAACTTAGAGAATTTGTACCTATTATATGCATGAGTGATAGAGTATATATGCAATAATAGTATAATCTTTAAATCATCGGCACAAAGAAGAGATTCGAAGAAAAATGAGGGGAAACGCGAAGTGAGAGACTTTATACTTTTGTCAAACATAAAAAAACCAAATAGGTGCGAATCTAATTCCGGGTATACCAAAATGATTTGGCAATAAGCCAAGTACCTACCAGTGATCTACCATCTAGTGATCTAATTATAATAAATACAGTGTGAAGGGAGGTCGATGTGCCAATTTGTTTGTATACAAATATTTGTATTAAAAAGCATCAAAAAATTGCTTTTATAAAAAATCGAGGTCATGATAGAATTTGTGAAGAAAAATACCTAAAATTTATTAAAAGCATTAAATATTTTTTTATACAACAGGAATAAGAAATAACCTGACGTTAAGTGGCAAACGTCGTCTATACTTGCAAGTCACGTTACCCGTGGCACGTATGCCTTGCCATTCCATGGGGCTCTAAGATGTCATACCTCTGAACTGTCCAATTTCATGGCATCATAACCCTATCGCCTTTCAATTGATATACAATATACTAAACAAGCTGCTGAAATATGTGGGATCCAATGAATCCCTTAAATTCGGGGGTAGGGGATTGTGAGTAACGGGGATAGCAGCCTCATTGCTAACAATGTATTATATCAGGATGTCTTAAATAGCCTTCCCCGATAAATGGACTATCCAGTAGTGAATTAATTTTTAATTTTAAACCAGTAGTCTTTGAGATTAGCGCGTTCATCTAAACAAACAAATTGACAAAGGTGATTTTGTAAATAACCGCCATTCCCAGCAATGTACCATGATATACCATGTTCCAGGGGGAATCACGTGGAGTTCAACCTGTACTCCACACGTGATTCCCCCTGGAAACCATCATGATAAATTCCTAGTGAATTTGTCACGATGGGCTAATAGATCTGACCTCATATTCATCTTATTATTCTCCACTGGTGCCCCGCCAGCAGAAACCGCTAGCGTGTGCACCATTCCATTATCATTTATGACAAAACTTCAAAAAATTCAAGTTCTTAAAGACAAAATCCTCTGGAAAGAAGTATCTTCCTTAATAAGCTGTATCCGACCTTAATGAGTCACAATTTTGTTATACCTGTGATGTTGTTTATGTATATAGGTGATGGTTAACACTTTCCATCAAGCGAGTAATCAAAACAACCTTGTTTGCCACATTAAAAAATATTTGCGCATCTTTACCTTGTCAGCTTTAAAGAAAAATAAAAATATTTTGTGTATTAACAGATTTTCTCTACATTTTAAAATAATTTAAGCAAATGTTGTCTATTATTACCTTTTTAATATAGAGAGATAAGAAAGTGGTTTAGTGGATATAGAACCTTTCGGCATCTTGTGCACGTTATATTTTTAAACAAAATCTACACCATACAGTTCGACGAGCTACTTCAGTTGAGAAGAATTGGCAAGAACCTGAATAACTACTCCCACATATGTGCCGAAGATTGAGGATTCAGTTATTTATTTCACAAATACCTAAACTAAAATAAACTTATATTTCTAACTAATTCACCAGAGATGGAAACACCCCTATCAAATCATTATTAAACGGCGAGATGGCTATAGGCTTACCCACTACCACGGTGGATTTAAATATTTACCCAGCGAAAAGTGGGCATGTCAAGTGTTGTGTTTACCACAATTGACATTACCTTGAATTTTTCAATTTAGAATAATATTGATGAAGGAGGGGGTAGGGTTTTGTTCGTAATGTGGACTGATAACCCCCCAAGGTACCACGACAGGGTGACCTCCACGCGGCGCTAGCGTAAACCGTATGCCCAGGCGGGTGTAACATTCTATTATCATCCATTAAAAAAGTTACATAGTAGTAATATACCTTCACATTTTTTTAAAATAGTTATATATATAAAGGAAAGCTGCATACGCCTATGCTAATAGTTTACGCTGGTGGGACACCTGAGTATGATGACACCATGAACATGAGGTCAGGCAGTTAGCCCTTTGTGACCAATTAAATTTACCAGGAACTTATCACGTTGGTTTCCAGGGAGGACAACGTTGAGGTCAATTTGACATCGTACACTGCTAGCAAATGGTTAATTAATCCTCATTACTAACAATACCGTTTTATTATCCCATGGGCATTAAAACAACATACAATTGTTAATATATATTTAATCAAGTGTATAATATAATGCAGTGTGTTAAAGTTTCATTAGACAAATTAATTTGTTGCATAGATTTAAAACAAAATTTCGTAAATGAATACAAAATTTTATCTCTAGGATAATTGATAAAATTTTATTATCATTCGTAAAAACGTAAAATTTCAAATAAACATGGTTTATTTATTAAAATTTAAGGTACTTAAATACATACCCGTTACCTGTTACAATTATTATTAATTAAACAATTATTATTATTAAATTAAACTAAGGGCTCATCCATACAAAGACGAAGCATACATAAATATATTACCATTTTTGTTGTGGTCCATTGATTTTGGTAATAACAAAATGAATCCTTTATGCAATTATAGACATTTGTGTTTTTAGTCATTTATTAAGGCTCATTAATTAATCAAACAGGCCTTATTTACGATTAAATAAGTTTAAATACAATTAGAATGTTTTATATGTATTATAACAATCTGAAAACCCAACATAACCATTTATGGTTATTGCGAATAGTCAATGGAATTTACTTAACATATGTGAATGAGCCCTAACCTGTCATTAATTATTAATCATAATTATATTTAACATAACAATTAATTATATTAGCATACAAATAATCCTATGAATGTCGAATACACAATTTTACATTACATTTATATAATTTATATTTAGTATACAGTTAGTAATTGCACATTATACATTTAATATATTGCTTTCCGAAAGTATTGTCAACGACTGAATGCTATTTTTTTTAATTGGAATGGCAAACAAGCTAACGGCATACCTGATGGTGAGTGGTAATCGTCGTCTACATACATGAATATACCATTCATACCACTGTGATACCACTCATGCGTCGCCATTTCGGATGACTAATATGTTATCCCTATACATCCAGTAATTTCACTGCCTTAACTCCACACTTCAGCTGAAACACAGCTTTTACAAAGTAAACTGTTTCGCGGCTAAAATAAGTGAGATTGAGATTGAGGGATGCTGGTAGACTTCTTACAAAGTCTGCTATATGATAAGGAATCGTCCCTACACTCATTACATAAATTTGATTGTAATCAAAAAAAAAGTTCAGCCCCTTTATTCATAAAAACGTTCAATGTCTCAATAATTGATGACATATATTGTTCGTTTCTTACAAACTATTTTCTTCATTTGAATGATAGTGACAAAACATTTCAATTGTTAAAAAGCGTTTGTAGGCAATTTTAGTTGCTATGAATAAATGGGTCAGTACATACCTATATAACAATGATAAGCAATTTTTATATAACTAGGAATATTAGGATAATATGTAGAAAATGAACAATATACAACATAATACTAATAGGTCTTCGAAATACGAATGTAGAATATTATTCAAAATATGACGAAAAAGTTTTTACAATTAAAAACTTTTTCGTCATATTTTGAAATATGGAACATTTTGTTTAATCTAATAATTTATTGTTCCTCATTTAAAATATGCAGAAATAGTTTTGTTGTATATTAGTGCAATAATTAGTACTTATAAATACTTCCCGTTACCTTATTAAAAATAATACATATTAGGTAAAAAAAACTAAATAAACTAAATTTATTGTCTTGAGTACACTTAATTTACTATACCTACACATTAGGTACATCACTTTCTCAGTCTTTTTCGTACATATATTATAAATGTCACTATATACGATAATGTTCTGCGTAGCACTGGATTAAAAAGCGCAAAATATTAACTGATGTAAAATCACTTCAATGCAACATCAAAAATTAAATGTGATCCTAATAGTCCGTTTTCCACTTAGTTTTTACATATGTAATGTTTTTGGAAACCTCGTTTAGTCAGCTGCAGTAACAGTAGAAGCTAAGCTGGATCCAACTTAACACGTTGTTCTTAATGATGTCACAATGTCCTAGTCTCTGGTAGGTACCTACTATATTTGCCGTTCGGAAAAAGTTAGAGCCTGTCTACGGTAAGTACACTACATAAAGTTAGAGTACTACACGTACTCCAATTAGAATTATTCTGATGATAATTCTAATATAACATATCGCTAAACACATAAAATAATAAAAAAAATTGTAATCGACCTTCATGTACCTATTATGCTACATCTTTTTCCATACAGTAAATCATCCGGGATATCTTATACGTCATACTCTTCTTGGTACAAAGTAACTAAGTAAAAGTATGCGTGTTTACTCTGTGGTTACATTGCAGCCTGCTATAGACAGCTTGGACTTCACATCCGGTTATTTGTCTATTTAGTCTCCAATAAACGAAACCTCATACTTGGTTCTTCTTCTGGAATTATATTTTGAACTTTATCACTTCAGGATCTGGTTCAAATTTGTAACTAGGCCGTTCACTGTTTGATATGGGGTCTCAGCAGACGGAGCCCAGCCATCTGGTGTATCAATGTTCGGATCTTCGTTGTCTATGCTCGACCCAGGCAGTAATATATAACGGGACTCCCTGTAAATAGAAAAAAAGAAGATTCTATAACTAAACTAAATATTTTATAACTACAAGTGAAGTCCACATATAATATAGGCATATTATAGAGTATATTTCTTAAATTATTCTCTTTTAAATTTCACGATTCCGTTTGTTCTGTTACCTATGTAGGAACCAAGTAGTTACAATACTAGAATCCAAAATAAAATATAGGTCAGATATATTTTTATATCATATATATATATAAATGAAAATAAATTTGTTTGTTCGTATATTATTGGTCACATATATACCATATTGTATAATAGTATCTCCAGCTCGCACTTTCGCCACATAGTAGGTCGCGCAGTAGGTTTGCCGTGAAAACGTATTTGAACATTTCGATTCTATAATATTCTACAATAACAATATACCGGGTAACATCTATCACATTATAAATTTATAATTATAGATCCATATCTAATCATTATTTCATTCCAATCCAGAAATCTGTGCCTAAGTGCTAGAAATGACTATGCTATAACCACGCTCCGAGCAGCTTAATATGAGTTTGATTCCGAGTTTTTCAGGTCTTAAGATAGGGAAGGAATTATTAGCTATTACTTACAACGTATGGTAAAACGTACTACATCAGAGCTTAGAAATTCATAGACTTCGTGTTTTGTTTTCTGCCGCCCCACGACACTATATATTATACATTATTATGATAATTGAGCATCATTAATCATAAATACTTTGTCACCATGCAAGTCGTGGGACTCGTACCTCTTTATTATTTATAATAATTTTATTGCAAATTATATATAAAAAATTATTACACTCCTTCTTGCTATGAAATAAATGAAGATAGAAGTCCTATCTCACTTACTACTGCCGCTAGGTACTTTGCTGTTTGAAAAGCAATTGCTATGTCAGCTATACTAGCACCATTGTATATTGTGATATCTGTGGTATTGTTCATTCCTGTAAGTGGCAGTTACCACTTCGTACTAGATACCGTCGACTTGTTTACCATTCTAATTATATGTACCCTATTGCTAATTATAATCATCGTAAAATAGATAGATGGAATCCCAAACACGACAGATATATTATTATTCTTGTATGCTAATCGATGAGTAGATATGAAAAAACACAATATAGCTAAATCCTAGTCTCATCCTTTAAGTTCCAGACTGGTTTTTACTAATCTTTATTCAATGTAGTTCAGTAGTATAGTTTCATTTATAAACTCTGTCTTGAATTCTATTTATTCCATTATTATCCGGGACTTTGGGATCATATTATATAATACTAGCTGTCCCGGCAAACGTCGTTTTGCCTTAAAATAAAATTAAAAAATTTAGGCGTGAACTACCCCTAACATGTAGGGGGTTGAAAAATAGATGTTGGCCGATCTCTTATACGCTCACAAAAACTCAAGCCGTTTCGGAGGAGTATGGGAACGAAAACTGTATTTTATATATAAGATTATCCGGGACTTTGGGATCATATTATATAATATTACCCGGCGAAATTCCGATTTCGCCGGGTTTTTTTTTCATATTAAATATAGTTTATCTTCGTCCTCGTATATTACGTTAAATTTCCTTAAGATCCTTTCAGTTGTTTCGTTACATAGTATAAAACATAGTCGCTGTCGCTGTCTGTCCGTCCCTATGTTTGCCTAAATCTTTAAAACAACGCAACGGATTTTGAAGCGGTTTTTTTAATAGATAGAATGATTCAAGAGGATTGTTTATATATATAGTACATGTACATGTGTGCGTGGCCGAAGTAGCTAGTAATCGATAAAAGGTAAGTCTTAGTCTCATCCATTAACTTTCAGTTTATAATTTACTAATCTTTATATAACTTAGTCGTAGACTACTATCTGAGACTTCGTCAGCTATTTTTAAGATAAAGAACAACCTAGACCTGTCCTCGTATCTTACGTCAACGCGTAGTTCCCTTAAGATCCTTTCAATCGTTTAATGGATAATAATAATATATAGACAATAGGCAGACACACTCAGCATTTAGGAGCATAAAACTTTGACAACCCTTGACCTATTGTCATGTAAATGTGTCATGACGTCACATAGTAAGACAAATTGTTATTACTACTGCAGTTATAATCTAATTTGGTAATTGAAGGTAGACTGAGATTCATTCATTCATAATTTAAGAGCCGCGCTCTTGTCGACGGAGCTCTTGCCATTTTAGATCTAGACCAAAGACTTTGAAAAGTCGATTGCGACCTTTAAAAAGGTGTAGAAGTCAAGCAGCTTGTTTAAGTAAGCTGTGTTTCAGTTGAAGCCTTATATAACAGGTTATTGAGGTATGAACAAAAAGTATTGATACTTTTCCGAAAAGGCAATTCCGAAAAGGCCTTAAATGACATCACCGGCTGCACATGATAACGTGATGTCCGTGGTGCTGTTCATGTATATATCTACCACTTAACATAAGGTAAGGCGTCAGCTTGTTTACCATTCCAATTATGTAACAAAATGTGTATAAAATAGGTTACTAAGTATTTATATTACATAGACTACTGAAATAAAACACTGCCAAACCAAGATTCATTTATTGTTTTAATATAGAAGAAATGTCCTATAAACTAGGTATATCAGCCATTACAAAAGGTGCATATACTATTTGAAATTCGAGTGTGATAACAATTGCATTATTAAAATTACTCTTATAGATAATAATCATTAATTGTGTATAATGTACATCTATTTTTTTTCATTGGGAAATTAGTTAGGAAAAGGACTAAACAACATTGTGATTATAGTGATATCAATTTAAATTAAAAATAAATGCAAATACTGTGGATAGGATCAAAAACAAAAATGCCAGTGAACAATTTATACACATTTTAATATAAAATGTGTGAATGCATCACAGATCATTGAAACAAATATGACTATGTCATTGCATAACGAATAATTTAACAAACAATTGACACCTTAATACCGTATAAATATGATCTATAATAGTAACAGTTTTAATTTCTCATTAATACCCATAGACATTTTTAAAGTTTTTAAAGCAGATCGTAGTTTGTACAGTAATCAGTCTTAGGAAGTTATGATTCTTGCTTTCTAAGGATTCTGGTGGAATTACATTTTTAAATCATTATTATAGACTATTTACACTTATAAATGAAAATATATAAACTTGGTTAATGAATATGGCGGAGAAACTATTGAGTAAGCGATTTTCTTCATCACGCTTTTCCATTCACGTCGTACTTCTTTTCGTTGGCATTCCTAGAAAAAAAATATAGATTATTAAACGTTCTTGTAAAAATTTAAATATTTACTAACTACAAGATTGAAAAGCGATAGATAACAGCTTAAAGTACTAGATATTTATACTAGTTACAATAATTGCAATTTTACAGCCGGTTACTTGATTTATATCACCTGATACATACCACATTTTCACCAAAAAGTAATCGCTTCCATCACCCCTCCTCATGATATCACCACCTTCATCACTATTTTCTACTTTAACAAATTCCTTGCCCTCTCTGAAATAATCAACCACAAAATAGTTTTCCTTTAAGTTAAGTGTTAAAAAAAAGTGTAGAAGCCCCAGTGCTGTGATTCAAGCGGTCGTCATTTTACCGCTAAAAAGCGAAGCGTCATTATTCACTCAACGAAGCGGTGCTAAAATATTGTTTGTAATTTTTATATAATTAAATTACAAATAATATTCTTTTGTGATTGTTGTAATGTGTAGTTTGTTCAGATTGTTGTAATACTGTTTATTTCCTGTTTAATTTCGTCTTAAATTGTGTTTATAAATATGCGTTTTGTATCATCCAATTGCAGTCATTCCTTTGATCTTTATTATTTTTTCAAACAGCAGACAGCAAACAGCTTATCAGACATTCGATTTTCAAATTGCTCTTTTTCTTATTTCGTTTAGAAATTTATTGCGTTTCATTGCATTTTCATTTCATCCAGTTACGTGCAATTTTAAAAATGATTCCATCTTTTTTAATGGCATTTCAACAATATTTCATGCAATCCTTGTCCATCAGTGAGTACTATGAAACTGATTTCTTGGATCTTCAATTATTTTTTACGATAACATTATAGGTATAGGAAAAGAAATGAAATGTATAGAATAGTAGTAGTAGAGTGTTAGTGATAGTGAGGCTTTTTATTGACTATATTAGATCACCAGTCACCAAAGAAAAAAAATAATATTACGGGGTTGCCATGGTATAATTTCCCAGTAAAATCGATAATATATATTATAAATTAAGTCATATATTCCAGTCGTATATTCTAATATTGAGATCGTACTTGTTTTTTTTTATTTTATAATTTCCTACGTAATATGTAATGTGAATACATTGAAAGCTTAGATGTTACATTGAATGACGTCGACACAAAGTGAAAACTAGATGCGAACATAAATCACCATTTTGAAACTTTTGGGAGTTAGGTCAATTGAGTAAGTGACCCAACTCCCAAATGTAATTATGCCTTCATAACAAGTAAATAATAAATGGATGGCGGACTAAATGGCCTCAGTAGTTAAGTGGTTTAGGAAACTCTCTTACTTTCAATGGTAGCGGGTACAAATATGTTTGCATGATTATAATTATTTATATCGGGTGTGTTCAATGTGTCCATATTTTATGACTACATTTTTTGTAAATGTTCTAATATTGTGTGTTATATATATATATAACACACAATATTAGAATCTCCGTTGTAATGTAAGAGAGAACTAAGTTACTAAGTATTCATCCATAATCTGTAATTTCACAGCCGTCACCCCCTTAAACCAAAACTACTCCTTGAAAGCAGTAATAGGTCAGACAGAGTTAACTATGACGACAACTTTGAACAAAGTCTCTCTTTGGTGAATGACTCAAGCAAATAATATTGTACTACAACTACATTATTGTAGTTGTACTACAACATTGATTTAAGTTAAAATTGATATGACGCAAGACCAAATTCAATGCTCGATAGATGTTTGCGTTTGGTGACAGAAGCAGTGCTGGATGATACAATAATAATTATTATCCTCGTCTAATGAGAGGAGTTTCATTTCAACATATGTTACATTAGAAACATAGACACATATCAGGAATGTCAATATACCCATTAAAATTAAATAAAAATATGACAACTAACAGTGTCCAAGAGTGGGCCATTAATCTTAATAATATTAAGATAATAAATAAAAAAAATACTTAAAAAAAAAAAATTGTAAGAATGGATGTTTATTACTGTTACATTTTCACCCAAAAATTATTAAACGGATTTTAATGAAACTACAGTAACTTATGCATCAGAATAACACATAGGCTATATTTTATATTGAAATTTAACGCGGGTGAAACCGCAGGCACAGTTAGTATCATAATATGTTTATGTCACGTTTTGTAAGATAGTGACGATAAATGTAGATCGAATCTATCCTATATTATTAATTATATAGAATTGTAATTTAACATATAATTGAATATTTGACGTAATATACATTAGGTCGATATATAATCGATCTGTTGGCCGTAGCTTCTACAGCTTCATCGTCAGAAAAATGGCAGCTGGTGCAGATGGCACTCGAAACACGCTAAAGTACTTATGGAGTGGCTGATGGCCAACTCCTGCTTGATTGATAAGACTATGGTCTGAGGGCACCGCTAAAATGTCAATACTCATCTTAGCTGTCGTAATTTACTCTCTAATTATAATCTTAGAGTATTGAATTTTCAGAATTAATATAGAATAGTAGAAACCTATATTAATTAAATGTGAATAAAAAATCTTTTTATATGAGACATGGCAACCCCAATCAAACTGTACCCAACCCACCTGTAGAACACATAGTGCTGCAAAATGAAGAACACGTCGAAGACCAAGCTGAACAGGCCCAGACCGAACTTGGTGGCGTCTCCGAAGAACGACACCCAGTCGTTGTAGTTGTACGCGTTGAGCACCATCTGCAGGATAGAGAGGAATCCGCCTACGAAGTCCAAGAAGATGTTGCCGATGGACCAGCCCACTGTTGACTTTCGTTTGTAGTTCATGTATGCCTGAAAACGGTATATAATATAACATTTTTTATATGACCACTAGTTAGATTGAAAACCGCAAGCATGGGAAACTGACTCTCATATTGCAGACTCATATTATATATTGAAGGGTTAGCGCTTCATCTTACTTCATCTGGTGGGACATGATAGCGAGACCTAGGATGTAGCGCACTTATCCAGAAGATATCTGTTCACCATAGACTTAAAGAATCCAATAGTTCCACTCCCCTAGAGGAGTGGAGAGTATTGTTAGTAATGTGGACTAATAACCCCATTGCTAGCAATGTACCATGTAAGGTTGACCTCCACGCGGTTCTCCCTGGAAACCATCGTAATAAATTCTTGGTGAATTTGTCACGTGGGCTAACTGACCTGACCTCATGCTCATTTTAACATCCTCCACTGGTGCCCCGGCAGCGTAAACCGTTAGCGCAGGCGGGTGCACCATTCCATTATCCACATAAAAAAAATAGTGTTCAGTGAAACATTTTTTTTATACATACACATCTAGTCTTGTACCCAATTTATTACCAGATCCTTAGAGGATTTAAGATATGAGTTTTAATACACAAAATCGCATGAGAACAACAACAACAACAATCACGCAGAAACCATTAATAAGTAGTTGTTATCAGATTTACGATAAGGAGGAAATCATCAATATCGTCATTATAAAATAGTCAACCAAACCAACGAACCGAAATCTATGGACTAAATGAAGATCTCTATGATATAGCGGTTTAACAGTCGATTGCCTTACTTTGACAATGGTCCCCACCATTGTCTTCGGCAGAATTACATACACATTTGTGTTCACAAGCATATTCCGTTTGTATTAAGTAGGGCTGGGTATTTTCCAATATAATCTATGACATGTACCTATAGTACATACTATACTTAATTTAAGTTAGCCGATATAAGACGTCTCTTTGTGAAATCTTTGAATGTGTTATATATGTGGGTGTCTATGTTTTAATGTGTTATTTGTCGAATTAATTTATTTCGGATATATTTTTTACCTAGTATTTAAATTTGATAATATTTTTATTTCCTTTTCTATTTCCGATATGAGATCGCAACACTAAATTCAATCTTTCTCTGCACCACTCGTTGTTGTTATTATACATATAGTCAACCATGTGTAACTAGAGTAATATAAATAAATTCACTCACCTGCGGAACGTATTTGATAAGCGTAATAGAGAGCTTGATGTAACTGCAGTAGTAGAGGAAATCTAGCACGGCGAGGTGACCAGCGGCAGCAACACTTGCTGACACCACCACTACCAAGCCAAACACTCCCAGTATACCGCGGCCGGTCATCGACACACGCTGGTCTTCTCGCTGAAACCACAGAGCAATAAGTAATTAGATTTAGTTTTACCACACACCAATTAGTATTTTGTTTTATAAGAGTTAGCACTTATTTATTTATTAGCTCTTTATTGCACCAGAAATGTAATAAAACATAATATATAGTAGTATGCATATTCAGTCTGAGAATCGGCTACTATCTATTTTTCATAACCCTAAGTGATAAGGGTTGTCTATCCCTTAATTTTTTTTTTCATTATTGGACAAAATTTTATTTTCTTGTTTTTTTTTTATAATGTGGCATTAAAAATATCATACAACTCTGAATTTTTACCATTCTAGCGTCAATACCTATTTTTTAATAGCATTTTTATGTTCTCACATATGTTGGCAACGTTTTACTAAATATATAGAATATTTAGTCTTTACTAATGACTGAATATTAGAGTAAAATAATAACTGTTTATTTATTTGTTATTAATTAATAAGTTGTAAAGGAGAAAAATTTATAAAAATAATTTGCTTTCATTTATAACCAGATGCATTATTATCTATACATATGAGTGGTAATGCGGAAGTCAGATGATAACAGGATGTTTAGCCGTCTTAGTGCTTATATATATTATGTATGTATTTACAAAAAATATATCACCTGTCTAATACGCATAACACAATCTCTGCTTATCTTGGGGGATCATCTAGTTTTTCTATAAAATTAATGTGGTCTACCAGTAACTATCAACTTGCAACAATGCCCTCTAGCCACTGACGTTAAAAATGCGTCAATTGAAACAACGTCTGTTTAAAAAACAAACACAGATGTCCTGTACTAAATATATACTATGTAATTATTTAATTATGTACACAAAACGTCATGTTCTCACATATGTTAAAAAGTGCAATTAAAATATGGATTTCATCATATCATAGAATATTTACTAAATATATAGAATATTTAGTCTTTACTAATGACTGAATATTAGAGTAAAATAATATCTGTTTATTTATTTGTTATTAATTAATAAGTTGTAAAGGACAAAAATTTATAAAAATAATTTGCTTTCATTTATAACCAGATGCATTATTATCTATACATATGAGTGGTAATGCGGAAGTCAGATGATAACAGGATGTTTAGCCGTCTTAGTGTATAAACATGTGTATGATAATTTGTATTGGTCTGGGTGTTTCTTATATATATTATGTATGTATTTACAAAAAATATATCACCTGTCTAATACGCATAACACAATCTCTGCTTATCTTGGGTCTAGATGGCGCTATATGAATCCTGATACTGGAATCCTGGTTTATTATTATTATTAATACTTTTACTCCGTAAAGGCGTACTGACCTCATATAAGAAGCACTGAGTGATGGTGATAAGTGTCGCGAAAGCAGCATGCAGCGAGAAGAACACATCATTGAGTTGCACTGGATTCAAACCCCGCGGGTGTCGACTGAAGTATTCAAGCTGGAAGTTATATTTTTATAAATTTACAAAATGGCAACGAACATATAGAGGTAATACATCTTAGTCCTTCGGAATGGCAACGCATGAGTGGTATGATGATAACATGATGTCCGTAGTGCTGTTCAAACGGTTACCGCATAACATCAGGCGGACCGTCAGATTGTTTGTACATATATATAAAAAAGTAAGCATTTTTTATTGTCTTTTTATAATGTTCTAAGTTTAAACTCCTTATTTAAAGACTTAACAAATATTTTTTTACTACATTCTTTTTATCTTCAAATTACTTATATACTTTTTGGCGACAGAATGAAACGGAACTGACTTGAAAGGCATCTTCCTTTAAAAATCAATCGAAAATATTTTCTCAAATAAACTCATGTATGCCGCAAACACTTCAATGAAAAAAATATCTAACAATTTTATAAACACAATCGTTTCTATGAAAACAAAAATGTTATTCGTAAATATTTGATTTTTATTAATTATTATAAAGGAGACTGGATTTTATTTTTGAAATATTTAAGAAGAAAATACTTTATTCCATACCTGGATATCTCTGGAAAAATACAGGCCACAGTTGAACAATGAGTACATGGTGAAACCCATTATGTTGAGAGCGAGAAAATCGAAGTTCAATCCTACGACACTCTTTCTCTTGAAATTGATGTAGATTTGTGGATAGAACGAGACCGACCACGCTGCGAAATATATCCAGCCCATTATGTAGGAGATCACATTGATGGCGTGCGAATGCATCACGGTTACACGTAAAAACACTGTGTCCAGGCTGAAACACACAATTACAATAGTAAATAATAAGCCAAGAACGTACAACGCAAGTGATTTTGTTTTGAATAGTAAAATAAATAAAATCGATTGAGAAGTGATTTTATAATAGTCATTGAAAAATTCACTACATAGCTTAATTTTAATTTAAAGTCTAATTTAATTTTTTTTTTAAATTATTCAGTATTGAACTAGATTTGCAATATATAAATTTTAAAATTATGTAAGTCAGTCTGAACTAAACTTCTTTCTAACTTTTATGAACAGTATTTTGTTTTTAAATTTAAGGTATCCAAACTCAAGATACTATTTTTGAAACGTTGCAATTTATATTCGAAAACTGGACCGAAGACAAAAACACTCTTACTATAGACAAAAATGTTTGTGTACGTACTTAACGAACTCTGTAGGCGTGACATTAAAAGTGACTTCGGAGTGTCCCGGACTCTTTCCATATGCGCAAATGTCATGTGAAATCACAATGTTGCTGTCGGGCCTTTTTGAACCCGTTATCTCCACAGTTTGGGGGACCAATTGAACTATATCGGGATGTTGAATCTCTGATGTAACCTCCAATGTGATGTTATATTGGCCACTAAAATGTGTAAAAAATAAACGATTAATTAGTTTATTAGCTACCGTGCCTGAGTTTTGCACAAGACAATTCATACAGGTTCAATTACTCGCAAGATAAGCAGAGCTTGTGTTATGAGTACTAGACAACTAACAAATACTGAATAAATACATACATAATCTACATAAAACCCAGATCAATACAAACGATCATACTCATTAATTAAAGCTAGATCACCGAGGCTATCAATCGACTGTAAATAGTCGCCATACCTCATACCTCTCACTTATTTCAGCCGCAAACCAGATTTCTTTGTAAGCTATGTTTCGGTGCATGGTACAGATTAAGCAGTGAAGTTACAGGATAAGAGGCAATACATCTTAGTCCTCTATAGCAACGCATGAGTGGTATCGCGGATGTCTGTCACATGATAATGTGATGTTTGTATTATTACAATACATTGCAATACACATCTTCCTCCTTTATAATATTAGTCTGAAGAAAAAGTGAATTAAATATATAACGTTATATTACTTATAAAAGAAGCTTCAAACAATAAACAAATAATGTCAATGGCCGCTTCGCTAATGGTGATATCTGTTGATACCTCTTTTTTATATATTACTTTTGATTTTCTTGTGAACTCTCTTGGGAAATATACACACTTCATACCTGGCTTTTATTGAATAGTTGTGTAGTGAATCCGCTTCAATCACAAATAGTAATAAATATGTAATGTAACATATTTTCTATTATAAAAATAAAATGAATTGTATATATTTTGATGCTTACATTTGTACGAGTTTCAGGAGATGAGTCTCGTCAACAAGGAGATTGATGTCTGTCGCGTCGAGATATATCTTCCTAATTTGACTGTGAGCACTTGGTAAACCTGGAAGAAAAGAACATAAATTTAATATGAAATACATTTTGTGACAGTATCGGTGCTAGTGATTTGCTACCGCGACTTAGATCGAAAAGTTTTAGTTCAAAAGAAACAAAAAGAACTGTCCGGTGATGGCAACACCAGTAATAAATAATAATGATAATGCCTCTGTCTACCCCACTTGATAGTCGTGAAGTATTCACTTATAATTTTAATATAAAATATCACAATATATATGTTATGATATTTTATATTAAAATTATAATACTTTCGATGTTTAATAAAAAATTACTCTATTTTTAATATACGAAAAAAAATTGCTTTCTTTTCTTTGTCATTCATCGAGGTATTTGAGAGAAATTCCGGTAAACAAATAATCGCTTTCATAAAACTATAAACCTGTCTGGTCACAGTTTTTATATGTAAACATTAATACTACGAATCCAAACAATATACAAAATCGTATGTCAGACCAATGTGCGCCTTTAAACAATCATTAAGGTTTAGTTGTTAGATTTGATAGGATAGGATAGGCTTATGATTTATCTTCGTATAAACGTTGATTCTTCACGCTTAATTTCCAAAAAGGGGTTCCTATTATCTTTGTATATGTTCCTATTAAATTTGATAAGTACCATACAACTTTCATAAGCTTTTAGTGAAAAGCTGTTACCTTGAAATAACAAACAGATACGTAATTTTTATTTAGATAAAGTTTGTGAAAAATATTAAGTATTGGATGTATCATTAAAACGTTAATATTACAATGTATACAAGTGCATAATTATGTTAATATACAAATTAATTTGCTCAAAATATGCGCATTATGGAATGTACCAGCCGAGAAAAGAATGGTTATGTATGGCTATGAGAAAAGTATGGCTGTAAGGAATTGCCGTATGTATGGCCGTATCTTAGACGCAAAATGTAATCTAAATATTGAATGAATAGAGTATCTTATGTAATAGGAATAGCAAACCAACTGACGGCTAGACGAAACTATGACATTCCGAAGTATATAAAATTTGTTTAGCAGTATAGGTACGTTCGCCTTTAGTAAGTATCAAAACATACCGTTGTGACCTATCATAGGTCAGTCAAATCATTGCTCGAATTTAACTAAGAGCTATTGAACAGATGACAATCATAAACGTCTAGACGGTGTCACAAACTTTAAATTACACTCATCATTCAATTGAGACAAGAAAAATTATGCGTTGTGCTGGTATTCAGTGCTTGCGAAAGTTTATTACCAGAATTTCGATATTCGGCATTTTTGTCTCATTCAATTGCACTGTATAATTATAGGGATTATATCGACATTCTGCTACCAAGCAACGTGGTTGCATGAAGTGTACCGGTTTCAATGTTTTAAAAGTGGAATATCTGAAATTACTGGATACAGCCGCATAATACCTTATAACGGCCTACTCACGACAGGGCCAAGATTCGAACTATTGTATTTTTAATTTAAGCTTCGCATTCCATAATTTTACAGTAAGCAGTTGGTAGGTATAGGTATGTAGGTAGGTTGTTTGTAGGTATTGTGGCGGGAGTAACATCGGAACCGCGGGTACATTATGGAAAATCTGCATCGATTAAGAGATATGAACGTTTAAGATAGTTCTTCGATGTAATCGGTGCGGTACAATACGGTACGTATTTCAATGTTATTAACGAAAACAAAATAACAAAGCGCAGCCCACCACAGACATTGAGATGCTACCTTCAATTCTTAAGGGTAACAACATAATTATAATACCAGACGCATGAAATTTCATGTCGTGGACCGGGGTAAAAAGGATTGCCCCGAGGCCGGAAGACCGCAGACTCCCATTGTTCATGCGGATGGTATAATTCGTGTCTATAAGAGATGGAAAATGGTAACCCATTTTCTATCATTTAATACTACCATCTATCAATTCCAATATTTTCATAACAAATTAAACAAAACGCTTACATGTGCTATGTATACCATAATTTAACTATTATATGCGTGTCTGTGTATACGCGGTCCTATTAGGCTCCGATCTGGTCTCTGGTCATTCTATCATTACAAATTACCATCTCGCAAATTGCCCATTTCCTTTCATCTGGCCATTACATTAGCAGTACCAATCATTTACTATGACACGCATGTCATAAAATTATCAAATTTGATTTGACAACGCACACCTCAAATATTTTGATTTAGTTCTAAATATTAAATCAAATAGAATACCCAATTTTATTATTATTTCTGTTTTTTTTTTAAATTATTTTGCTCAATGCATATTCGTGTTATCAATATTGTTTAAACACAGTCGTTTAGTAGTTTGATACCAAATATTCAATGATAATACTCTCAACTCAACTATTGTTGTATTGTTGAGTAGTTTGTTAAAGTAAATGCCCAAGCGATCACATCATCAAAATCAAGTTTTTGTAATACGAACAGTACACCTATTTTGGTTAGTGGACAAGCCCAATGTATTTAATAGATATTTTATCCAAAACTGGACGCAAGTTCTAAATTTATAAACTTGTAATGACTTGAGTTACTTACCTAATAAAAAGAGTATTGAAATATATATAAAACAGTAGCTTATTCTATGACTAGAGGCGGCCCCAGATACGGGGAGGAATGCTATAGTACCGCGCGCCATTTCTGCCAGCTATGAATACAGTTATCTGAAACAAACAAAAAACCAGTTAGGTATATCGATAAGATATTGACATGCAACAGACGCGAACCACGTGATTTTTAATTAAAAATATAAGCTTATACTGTCTGATTATCTGGTCTTTCATTATAATTAAAAATTATGTGGATTGAGTCTATTGGATATCTACCTAACATTATGAAAGGATTTCTTATATTCACCAAGGGAAAGCAAACTTATAGCGCCCTACACAACATCATCAGTATGCAGCTATCATAATACGAAACGTGAATGACGTATTGTATAATTGTTGCTACTGCAACACGTATTGACAGCATAAAGTTCTGTCAGCAATACGTGTTAATATTGAATTTGGCATAATTTTTAGCAACAATGCAATTATTAAAGAATAAATAATATATAGAGTATAGAGACAACAACTTAGTCCTCCTTAGACATCCTATGACGGACCTGTCAGTCTCCACAGTATACCAGTGCTGGCTCGCATACTGCATTCCAGTTTGATATGTGAAGTAGAACAGGGAAATTAGAGGGGACAAAGGCATGAATGGTACCATATGAGAGTTACCACAGATTTCACTAGGAAGAATGAGACGTCCATGATATTGTTCTTGTATATAAATGACAGTTACAACAGTTCTTAAAATCCGGCCAACAGTTTGCCATTTCACGTAAAGAAAATTAAGATGGCAATATTAAATATCAGTATTAAGAAGCGTCTTAAGATATTTTTATGACTTAAATAGAATATGTTAGCCTGCCTGCAATGAGAATCACTGGCAACTTTGTATTTTCGTTTATACATTTTAAAAATAGGAGTACATTTTTATATATTTGTTTTATAGTCACTTCTGTCACTGTGCTCTGCTGTAATAAACGTCTACAATCATCTCTCTTTCTTTTCATTTATTATTACTGAATATACTAACAGTTTGTTGAACCAATTTCATTATTACCAAGGTCAATCTTAATTCGGACTGTGTTACGTCCTCCGAACAATAAGCCAATTGTAAGCAATATTTATTAAACGCATCTTAAAACTCTGATAAGTAATCAATGTAGACAAGCACCGATTTGATAAATAACAAGCACTCCATTCAAAACACATATATACGTGACTGATATTGACCTCATATTACGAATATAAGGTTAACCAGTAGGTAATACAGACTATATGCAATAATAGAAACATAGCCTGCCTTATTAGCATATAGATAGTAATTATTCGTCCGTATTTTTTAAGTGTTAATATTTTCCTATTGCGAATCATTTATTTTTTAATTTAAATACATACTTTTCTTTTGATCTCATATTGTACGCTTAAATAATAAAAAAATCTATATTCGATTCAACAACATACCCATTTATAAATAAAAATTTTAAAGTCGATTTTTCTAAATTTCAATCCGCAGTTATGTGATTGATCCACATAGTCGATAAATGAGTGTAAACCTTTATGCTACTGGTAGTAGTAATTTATTTATTTACTTGACACTTCATGTATTCAATTTCTTTTCATAAATTGTAAAAGGTAATAATAGTTATATAACACTTAAGTTTCAGTGGTTCGTATAATGTTTAAAGCAAATCAAGAATTATGTAATTAATCTAATCAGAGCATAAAAGGTAATGTAAAACATTTTTTAACTAGAGGTAATAATTTTCAAGAACACTGTCATACTATTTGTATGCGAATACGAACAGAGATGAAAGGAAGAGAAAAACATATTCCGCTAATTTCAAATTATATTGGACAAGGAAAAGCGTCCGCTTTTCCTTTTCCTTCCTTTCCTTTTTAAGAAAAGGACTTAATAATGAGATGACTGCGAACAGGGGGGAAAGGAAAAGAAAAATATTAAGCCGTCCCTGAATAATTAGAACAAGGAAGAAGCAAATAAAGACGATGATGGACTAATTAAAAACTTTACTGCAAAATAGCTGAAAAACACGCATTAAATGTTAATCTATGAATTTCCACTGCGATAACAATAAATTCAATGTTATTTCAATAAATTCCTCGCTATCGCAAAATAAATTGAACGCATACGCCGTGTTATTTAACGCATGTGCTTACGAACAGTTAAATATATATAGTTTTTGTTAGACTACAGAACTATTTGGTATTGCGTGTGACGATAGAAATTGGGAAGTTAGAGGAAGAATGTAGAGCATATAAATGTACACATTCATAAACTTAGGACGTCGGTACTTCATATATATAGATTATAAATGAGATGATTATATAATAACATATAAGCGTTTGTCTGTCAATCAATTCTAGTTCTAAAATGTATATACAAATAACATAGTAGGTATATTTGACAACGAGATATATTGGTTTTTATTAAATAGAAAATATTGAAAAAAGTAGAGTTCATGAATAGTCTTTAGTCAAGAACAAGTGAACTAGTTTGCTTGATACATTTAACCAGTTTGTGGCAAAGAGATAAAAAAACAGGACACGCTACACAGGGCTGTCTTCGTATATATAATTATATATTTTTGGACTAAAACTTCAAGAGTTAGAAATAAATATTACAAACTATTATTTGAAATAATATATTTACAGTTTCCTTTTTTTCATCGAATTTTAAAAAAGTTGGAGAAGTTTCTTTTTTTAATATTTAATATTATCAAATAATTGAGTATTTCTCATTTATTCAGATAGACCGATAATCTGCAAGGAAGCAGTTTGATTTGATAGAAGTGAAATGAAATGGGACCAAGAAACATATGGGACATAATTACCTAGATACTTCTATGTAATAATTGCAATTAAATGAGGCTAGTAAGACACACTAAATATTGTCTACTAAGCACTGCACAAACTGTGTCACCCTACGTTACATTTTATTATTGTTATTTGGTATATAAGCTCAATATTTCTGAATGATATCACGTATATCATGAAATCGTAAATAATCCATAATATTGTATTTTCACTGTTGTATTTCAAAACAATATTTATTGTAATAAACTTCCCGTAACATTATGTTAAACCAATTCCAATAGGTTCACAAATAAATAGTACAAAAGTACGGGTGCAACTACTTTTAAAAAAAAAAGATAAATCTATAGACGTATAATTAAAATGTAACTAATTGTTGCCTGTAATATAATATGTGAGAAAACAATTTTAATAATTATTTTAATATTAAATTTACCAACTAGAACACTATCAAGCTAAAATAATAAATAATTATGGTAACAAATATAATTGTTAAACGCAAACTTCAAAAACGATTTAGGTGCATTTTCACTAATGTGATGTGTAAAGCTTAACTTCAAATTTTTATTGCGATCAGTTTATAAATAAAAACATAAACTATTGTTATTCCGAATAAGATACTACGAAATCGGGTTCAGTTAATAATAAATTCAGTATAAAGTTTTCCACTGGAACATTGATCTAATTCGTAACGTTACGGAATAGGAATCTAATACGGAACCCCGTGTGAATGACAACCCTAATGACATAGCAATAGAAACGTGTATAGAAACACGAGGTCACGATAATTATGCAACATACAAGACGACGTGCCAACGGAATTTAAAAACGAAAATCCCGCCTCTACACTGTTAATCCATGAATGAACATTAACAATGTGGTAACATTTATTATTAACCGCTTTCAGAATGGAATTCGTTCTCCACTAGACAACATTTCGATTTCAGTTTTATGTAATGTTATCTTCCTCAGATTTCTGAACAGATCCCAATAACATATCTATCGCAAAAAAATATGAAAAAATAGCGTTTGTTTCGATTATAAAAAGATTCATCAAAATGAGTACAATATTGGGTAAGTAACGTTATATACCTACACTATAAGCAGAATTAAGTTTATTAGAGGAATATAAGTAGCCGAAAGTTGCCTGAAAACTGTAACCACAGAGTATTACTATACAGATGGAAAGCTTTTCAGCCAGTGCTCATTCTTAAGCTCTTCAATGAGCACTGCATTCGGGAAATTTATAACTGTTGCATTGAAACACTATAACTGATACAGTCAATATTACCATTTTTAGATATTATGTGCACACACTAGAATTAAAACGCTGAGAGGCCAAAAGAATAACTTAGTAATAGTTATTACAAATTAAGGTTGCAACTGGGGAAATGCTGATTCCAGCATCGTTGAATGGTAACGTGACCGCCGCGCTGGCATCACTGAACCACCTGACTGCGTCTGCATTGTTAATTTCAATAGCACTTTCGTACAATCATTGTTAGAGTCAATAACTACTTGAACAATTATTTAAATTTTTAATCTATAATAAATTGCCGAGTATATTATATGTAACTGCACTTCGAAATGGCTGCATATAAGTAGCAAATTCTTTATTATTGTGCTTGTAATTAACAGGCAGTTTAAAAAATAAAAAACATAATTAAATACTCCATCTAAAAATATTAATAGAATTGATAGACATTTCGGGTTGCACTGTAAAAGGAGATTGCATCTGTTTCTTTATTAGTATAATAATCACGCAGTCGTGACTGAAAGCTAATTAAAATAAATTAATATTATCTAAATTGTTTTTTATCTCATACGGTTTCAGTTGTTCACAATACTTTTTATATTATTCATGTCTTTGTAAGGCTAATACCATTTTTCAGTTTGTGCTAGAGCTCTAGTTTTGGCTCTGTAAATATGAGTATCTATTGCTATCTATCTATCTATTGTAATCTATGCCTCTAATGAAAACTGTGCCAAATTTCATTGGGTCGGGGCCGGCCGAAAGTCATTCTATGTGACGATTGACAAGTAACGATTAGTACTGGTTAATTATATTCACTTTACATAGTATAAGACAAAATCGCAGCCAGAAAAATAAAAACAAAAATCGAACATTTGTAATGCCTAACTGCAAAGATGGGACGACTCGCTAGTATTATATATAACTGACAGAAACTTTACAAAAAGTCTTCATATACCAAAAAGAACAGTGCTCCAGTTCTCTTTAATCCGAATATTCTCTAGGGATAACTGTATACAGGGTACCATGTTGATTTAGAGATATGGTTGATCCATAATGTATATAATATTCCTAACTACAGGCAACGCTTACATCTTCCTTCAGTTCTCCGTTTCCTCTTGAACTTCAGTTGCCATCAGCTTTTGCTTCAGCAGCGATTAATGTATATAAATTTAGGATTATTTATTATTTCCTTTAAACCACAGTTGGTTTAAAGGTAATAATTTAGGTTAGGTAGGTAGGGATCAATAATTATAATTACAGAGCAACATATATGTTACATACAACATAACGTTATATAGGCGTATTTATACACAACGCCCACTATCTTTTTAGGTATAAATACTTATCCATGTGTCTAATTGTCAGTCAGTGGAACATTTAAAAACATTTCACAGTAATTTTAGTATTTACAAATTCTTATCAAGCGATCTGGTCAAGGCTATATTCACAATACATATATAAGAGCATAAGACCGTGGCCAAAGGGTAAACTATATGTTCACTGCCCAATATACACCCTACAACCAAAAGATAGCTTACAAAGCAGCAGTTTGACGGCTGAAATAGGTAAGATTGGGATACACACGCAAACGAATTTTTACACTCTATCTTGGTATACTACTATTTTAGTTGCTCGATTGCAATTCTAAACGTTTTATTGTTATTCGGGTACTACTCGAGTAGGCGATAGGGCATAGCATATCATTATGATCAGCCTGTATACAATTTTTACTTTATTCTGGTCTGTTTTTATTATATTATCTCTCGTATGGTTATCGTATGCTTTATATTTATATAGATGTGATAAGAAGATATCCAACAGATACCATTTCATGTTATCTATAACATTGTCTTAAAATCATGCCATGGTCGGTATAATAAGAGTGATAAAATAATCACAATTTTCACGCACGTATGTTGATCTCGACAAATTTCAATATATTAAAATTAATGAATACGTAGGTAGTATTAAAATGAAAATACGTTGACATAGAAAGTAAATTTAGGAAATAGACATAGACGTAGTAAGTAGTAGAGAGTGAAGACCATACTGCTACTGCATCTATTTTTCTTCAGTTTCAATATGCTAAGAATAGTAAGAATAATGCGAAGGTATTTAGGCTGTTCGAGTACATTAAAATATAATACATCTATTTTTTAAATAAATGTATATCAACGTGACTCCATCTTCTCTCACTTGCTTTGAATCTAGATTCAATTCTCTTAGAAATAAATCAGTTCTTTATTAATGTTTTTAATGTCTAACATGGCAAGTTCTATTTTTACTAACACAATCATAACAAGTTTACTTTCATTAATAATTTTCTATGAAGTTCCGAAAACGCACTTGAAAAAGGATTTTCGTTTTGAAAAATAGGAATTACCTATATTAAATTCGCCTTTCCGTGTTTTCCATCCAAATTATAGAAATCTATGAATTAGATTTTTATTATTGTAAATTTGAATAGTCATTATGATCAAATTCGTATGATCATTATAATATCGATTATTGCCGATTTTTTATGTCAGTTCTAAGTCCAGTATATGAACACGTTTGTACCATAAGTATATGGGTACTTTTGGTACATGGTCCGCGTAGCAACTTCAAATCATTTTAGATTAATTATGTCTAGCTATGACGATTGTCACATAAATTGTAGTATACGTCAAATGGTCATAAATATTAAGATGAATTGAAATTATCAAACAAAGGTTATTCTCAAGATATCACGCAACAGATAACAATATTTCTACCTTAACACTATAATAGATATTAATATTAATTGCAAGGAAGTTATCAAGCAGGAATTCAAATAATAATATTCAATATAAAAATTAAAAATACTTAAACAATTTTATAAAATATTTCTGACTATGGCCACCTATAAAAGCTGGGGTTCCTTACGATTACTACAATGTGAAATCCCTTTTTATGGAGTGTTATCTTTCCGATGTAACATTAGAAAAGTAATCCAAAGCATATTAAATGCATAACCAACTTCCTTTACTGCTATCTTATATCACATGTATGTTGTGATCATATTCATCCGACACCCGATGTTAGTCCAACGTACTGGTTTAACCTGCCCAATTACAACTTATACCTAGTTCACCTTGGCTGCTTGCTTTGCCAGGTTATAATCTAATTAAAACTTGATTTGTACGCGAATGAGACCGTAAATCGTAAATTCAATCACAATCAGCATAGGAATGCATAAATAATAACTTTCATTTCTACAGTTTTTACCAAACTCAAGAATTCGATTAATGCATTCTGCATTAATTGAATTCTTGAGACCTTATAACTACTATATTTGCTTTAAATAAAGTTTAATATAATCAAAATATTCTCTATATTACTTGGGTTAATTTTACTTTCAAATATAACTGATTGTTCTTCGATTATAAGTGCCTGAAATAGTGAGGACGTAGTGCTTAAAATTCTGACTCTGAACTTACAAAAAAGTATCCCTTCAGTTAAATACACTTTAGTTAACTAATCTTGAGAAAGGTGCTTCACTTTTAAATTTCAATGTTTCGGTCTTTTATATGCTTACTTGAGAAGGTAAAGCATTGTCTATTTGGCATGAAAGAAAGAAAGAAAAATATTTTATTCAGTGCAATGTAAAAAATACAATATAAACAACAAACAAAAAAAAAGAGCAAATAAAATGTACATATAATTAAACTTAATCTGTTTATTATTTCAATTATCTTAATAATATCTTCAGCCACTTTAGTTGATAATTTATTGGTTATTTAATACGATTACTATTAAATTACAAGAAAGTAACTCAACTTGATATCTTCAATACTTTCATATTTCTAGATGGCTGCCTGATGAAATATAGGAATAGAAATCGCGGTTTAAAACATAGTCTTAAAAGTCATAAAATTAGTTCGTGTTAAGACCCGGTTAATAATATAAATATACATTATTTATATTATTAACCGGAATTTATATTATTATTCGGGAAACACGAAAGTTTAAAAATAACTATTAGTCTTTAAACATATAGAAAAATATGCCGGGTTGTTACTCATAAATACTAAAGCCATAGGCAAGACTGGGCAAGTTATTGATGCGTAGGAAACTTAAAGTAACACTACCAGTTCACTGTGTAGCTACAATTTACCATAACATCGAAGAAGTTTTTCTTCCTGATAATCCTAATCGTGTATTATTGGAATATACAGACTATTATAGCAACAATGCAATTTAATCCCATAATTACGTTAGGTCAAAAGAAATTTATATTATTCAGTTATCAAATATTTGTTTCCGCATTAAATAAGATTGTGTTGTTATTCGTGATTTTGTTATTATTTAGATTGAATGATATGAATTGCATGAGGGGTTTACACGCACGCAAACCACATGTCTAATCACGTGTTTGTGCACAGAGGTATAAACTGAACCTCATTTTTTATTCGGTGCAAGTATCGGCCGTCGAGTTAATATCGCTAAGTGCCAGGTGACACGGTCATCTCAGGCGAAAGCAACTCGACTTTCGCGACATATTAGCCATATAGCCGGATACTTCTAAGAAAAACTCAATCAGAGTATTGGTGCAATTATGATACTATATGGATATTGGTTGGGTGCAATCACACACATGGCTTGAAATAGTTAATTAGTAGTAGTAGTTTCAAAAGTTCGAATCCCTTTTTTTCTATTAAATTAGGAGCTCTTACATGAAATCTGTATAAAAAATTTATACACTTGAAAAGAACAGATATAAGGTATTTTGGATAGCGTATAAGGGTACGTGTGATAAATATATTTTAATTATAATATTTGAAACATGACAGTAATAAAAAATAAAACATTGGTTATTCCATTATCCATACGTAGAATATTCACTATGTATATTATAGAATTAAGAATTAAAGAAAACATATTGACATAAAAGCACACTTGTATAAATACTATAATACGACCTTATTATTGAAAGCAAACTCTTCAAAGCAACCTTAGGAAATCGGATTTAATTGTCAAACAAATAAGTATGCATACAAAAAAATAAAATAACAATAATAACATAACTCTTAACACAGTACACAGAAAAATATTTACAATAAAATCTTTATATAAATATGCTAAAGAAAATATTAAACTGCAATAGAAAAAAAAAATGTTATAGATAGATAATGATAGAAAGAGGTAACGCTCGCCTCGCGAACAGCACTATGGACATCACGTTATCATGTGACATCAGTGATACCACTCATGGATTGCTATTCCAGAGGATTTAATTGCCATGCCTCTTATAAAATCCTAATTCCACCCTACAACCAAAACACAGCATTGACCCTTGCAAATTGCTTAGACTAAAATAGAGACTGAGGTGCCCATGAGGACTTCTTAAAGTCTAACTCTAACTATTAATTCATCTGTATAAAATTGTGACAGTAGTATGGACGTCATGGATAGGGTTTGTAATAACAAACTATACATGAACATGTTTCATAGACTTGGGAACACCTGTCATATTCACACATACATAATTGATTACTGGAGCGATGGGCTGGACAATTAAGTGGTTACAAATTGTAATATGGAGAAAGAAACATATCTTTCTAAAGAAAACATAATATACTAGAATATCAAAATCCTTGGTTCATAATTGTCCTAATTTTCATCATTTATTTACATCGTTAATGTATAGAAAGTAAAAGGTTTTATTTTACTAGTTTTTTTTTTTTAAGTAATTTACATGGCAAACAAGTTGACGTCCCAGTTTATAAAAAGCGGTAACTATCGCCTATACATGAACAGACGGACGTCACAAAATATATTGTACGACCGTGACCTCTCATGTATTGCCATTCCTGACAACAGAGTTGTTATATCAATTATTGTAATGTTAAAATTCATATTTTTATACTTTAATAAGACCATTATATTTGCGACATCGTTTACTATTTCCATACTGACTTCGATTAATAAGACCATTAGGTTTGTGACTACTAATTCCTCGGTCATTTAACTTTCTGCTGATCGAATGCTATGTTTATAACTCTCACAAACTCTTATGTACAGTTGTATTGCTAGTTTTCTTGCGTTAATTACCATGCAAAGGCATGCAAAGGCTATGCCTTCGCTGCTGTTTCTTTTGAAATCTCATTCATAAAATTAGTTTTATAGTAATAAGTTAATATGTAGGCTATAGGTGAAGAACAGAATATTGATTTGTCGGATTGTAAAATAGTGAATAAATAATTTACACCATTTGATATATTGTTTAGATTAGCCGTAATTTTAGATATAGTATTATAAATCTTAATGTAAACTACTAAGGTGCTATATTGCAGATATGCTATGAGATTGTTATTTTTTTTACAACCGAATTATAGACTACAGTTCAAACGGTTTGTAAATATTCAGTACATTATGTGCCCCCTCCGATCGACCCCCGTTCAATTGCATTATGAAAAAAAAGTAAAAAAAGAACGCATATTATAAAATGAAAAGCATATTATATAAAGCATATTATGACAAATTTAAAACAGTCGATGAAAATATAGTAGTCATATATACATTCACAGCGAGAGGTCTAGTGAATTAGGCGGATTATACCTACAAAGAAATATATTATTGTATTGTTATTATAGTAATTCATGTAAACGACGACTTTAGTCCTAAAACCTGACCTTAAAGGTTTCTAAGCAATTTGACAACCTCTGCATACTATTGACTACAATACGCTAATTATGTATTTGTCATAGTTACAAGTATTAGTATTCAAATGAATTACTACAAGGCTACATAGGTACCTAGTTAGTATTTAGTAATGTCACCGGTTTCGCGAGGAGATAAATATAATTATATTACAGTTAGTTTTATAAAGATTTGTCATGGGAAATTCGTTATTAAAAAGAATCATCAGTGACGAATAAACGTTTACGTCAAGTCGTTATTAACAATAAATAGTAAATGATTCAGTTCAATTCAGTCTTGTAGCGGTAGAATAAAATGAATGACTATGTATAAACACATTTCAATTGTCATTTATTTTCTTCTTCTATCACTCATTAGTTATTTTAATAAAGATTATTTCGATTTTATTATTCAAAAATAGAAATAATATATTTTCTTGATAAGAGTAAGGACTTCTCATTCATGGATCCATCCCTGATCTAGATCAAAGTTATCATCTGTTTCTTCGCTTCTGAACACAACGACTTTCGAGAATTTCATCCGGAAAGGTGTAGGAGTATATATGTACATATATAAATGTTAGTGAAAAACGTATCATAATATACATATATAGTATATTATGTATATCATAGTTATACGACCTCTATTATATAAACTGTACACCCGTGCTAAGCCGAGGTAGGTCAGTAGTAAATAATAAATTTATTTTTGCGATCGATTGAATGACACTCGTGTTAGTCTCGTTTCTTTTATCAGTATGTAACTAACAGGCGATTATTTTGTAATAATAAAAATATATCAATTGTACCTATTGTGTATGTTATATTATGACACATATATTAAGTACTAAACTGCGATTTCCTTAATTATTTCTGTTTCGATGGTTGAAACGTTTCCTGCTATTATAATACATAATTTATATATAAGTAGAATGGGTTTTTAGGCATGTATTTGACACCCTAGACGGTCTAGTGGTTCAGTATACCGCCTTATTCCGATGATCACCTGTCCATCATCGCACTATCATCGCACCATACAAACAGAGTTTGTATTGGTCTGAGTATTTTCTATATATGTGAATATATTTTTTTATGTATAGTAATGGTATAATGAATCTGCCTGCGCTAACGGTTTACGCTGACGGAGCACAAGTGGAGAATAATAAGATGAGCATGAGGTCAAGTTTGCCCATCGTGGAAAACTCACCAGAATTTTATCACGATGGTTTACAGGGGGAACGGCGTGGAGATCAACCTGACATGTTACATGTTAATGGGGTTTATAAATCACATTACTAACAATACCCTTGTGTATTAACAAAAAATAAAGTAATTAAGTATTTCTATCAGTTGTCTAGTACCCATAACACAAACTCTGCTTAGCTTGGGTCTAGATCGCACTGTATGAATTGTCCAGAGTTATTATTATTATTGTAAATAGATATAAAAACTAACTGATTACACTTAACATGTATAATACACGTGAGCCTGTACCAGTTAGACAGGATAAACTTTCCAGTGGATTCCAAGTAAATTGACTAAGTACGTCGATAAAATTATACTATTATAGATCATTTCCTCTCATACCTTCATATAATGAACTGTTATATTTCTTGAAACTAGAATAGCAATAAGTGGAAAGTGATAATCGAATACAAAGATACTAAATGTTGCACGCAATTACATAATATAGATTTAATAATAATAATATAGATTTTTTAGGTAAAACATTGCTATGCGTAATAGAATATATCTTCAAGCCAAATTTTATTAACATCCATACAGTTGTTTAGTTATGAAAAAGTAACAAGCAGACAGACATATTCCGAGTTTATAATATTAGTACGCATACATTATCATTGATTTTTCAAATACCACTGTGCAGCCCATAACATATTGAAATTTCTGAGGAGGTGTAATTACTTGGTACCCTAAAGTGTAGTTAAACCCTAAGTGAAGTTACATCACTGGTTTCAAGTATAAGCATAAGAACTCAATACTGATGATACTGATGATGATGATGATCATGCTGTTGTTGGAATAATGTATAAATGGAACCTGATATAATAAGAATCAAGTCAATTTAGTGTATAAAAGTTTGTGCGTACGACAAACGCTTCAGGGATAATTTTATGGCAAATAAAGGTATTTACCTCTCTCGACATTTCGACTAGATTGTACTAGGCGTGGTCAAGAGCTCACTGGAGTAACAGCAACAATATCCATATATGTAGACAGGTGCCCGGATTGTTAAGACCCGCTTAATAATATAAATAATGTATATTAAACACGAAAGTTTAAAAATAACTATACGCTTCTATATTAGAAATCTTGCAAATGTTTCTAAATACATTTGCTTCTTTAAATAAATATACGTCTAGTGGCGGATATGTACAATAACGTCTATAACGAACACATCATGCAATTTTAGCAATTTTTGCATGTTTAAATTTACAAAGAATATAGGTATCAAATATTCTCATGAGGTTTCTGCTAATTTTACCTTGTTGCAATTGTATTATCTAAATCATATAAGCAGTTATTTGATAAACGAATAAGTAGATTAGCTATATTTCTAAAATTAGTATGCTGCCAATTACTAAAACAAAAAATGATAATCTGGAAATTAATCTCGATTATCTATCGATATTAAATCACCGGATTTAACAGTATATTATTAGTATTTACGTACGTAATATCGGTTTTAACCAGTTTAATACCAAAACTGATACTAAACTTTTAATTTTATGCCGGAGCAGGTCAAAGTGTAAATTCAATTTCAGTGTCGATCGATATTACGATAGTCTGGTAGGTGTAACAAGTAAGATTAATATTTCCAACCAACTATTACGTACAAAATATAACGTTAGAAGTTATATTTAAATAGGTATATTATATTTTATTGATATTTCCATACTAATCTTTACATAGTTTAAAACAAAGTCGTCTCCACTTTTTCTTCGCTTATATATTTTAAACTACGCAACAGTTTTTAATGCAGTTTTCAGCAATAGATTGATTCAAAAGAGAGGTTTATATGTATAATACATGCGTGTTATAGTATAGAACAAAGGGATAAAAGAATAAGAACCGAGAATTACAAACATTAGTAATGCATCCGTGGGTCCCTAGTACATTATAAAATTGATAGTATGTATTTCTATCCGTTTGTTCCATTTTCACGATGAAACACCTGAACGAATTGTAATAAAATTTGGTATGAAGATAGATAGTATCACGACTACCAATACAGGCTATCTTTTATCACAAAAAAATCGACGAAATCGCAGAAAACAACTAGTACTTTAAATTGTGCCGAAACGCTGTAAACGAGCCGTTGTTTCCGTAAATAAACAGCATGGAAAAAGTCGTGGAAATGCAATAATATTTACTAGTGCCTGTAAAATATTATTGTTTACTGCGTTAATACATGTGCTAACTCATGAGAAAGTACACAATAACGATGTAATAGTAAAAGCAAATACAACTTTCCAGTGTCGTAAATTTTATTGTTGTTTTTTACAATCGATTACCGTTGCGGTTTAAATATTTTTTACATCACATATATGTACATAATCTGTTATTATCGTACATATATCACGGCCTCGGTGGTCTAACGGTTTAGTACACCGCTTTACTTCTAATAGTCGCGGGTTCGATTCCTCGCACGGAACAAATATTTGTAATCATGAGTATGACTGTTTGTATCGGGCTGGATGTTTTCTATGTATGTGACGTATGTATTTACAAAAAAAAATATCTAAGTATTTATGTTAGTTCTCTACCTATACCTATAACACAAGCTCTGGTTACCGTGAGACTATCTGGTGTGTTATTTATTTATTTAATTATTTATATACGTTATATGGCGTATTACGCATGCAATATTTAGCAATTATTAGTATAAAATCTAAGATACAGTTAAATTAATTTAAATAGTGTTAAAATTTCTATCTTTTTTGAGATAAAAGACAGCCTGTATCCATAGTCATGATACTATCTATGTTCATACAAAATTTTATTACAATCCTTTCAGTTGTTTCGTCGTGAAAATGTACTCGCAAAGTAAAACTCCATCGAATGCAATAAGAATAATCAAAAATCAAAATAAGTTTAGACCAATATACCTACTTACATTCGTTGCCCAACAGTTATTTTGTAATGCTCTGTTTATACATATATGATTTGACACCTAAATCTAACCAATTTTCTTGTAAATATGATAGTAAGTATCAACCACCTTTACCACATATTACTAACGCCCCAGTTCCATTCTTGTTAAGTAATAACAACAAACATTAGGGACCATATTATTGTATATAATTAGGATATCTGTTATAATCGAATAAAAATAACTCAAGTTTTTAATTAACATTCCAATTATATAAACGTTGTAGTTGATTTGAGAACTCATTTTTTAAGTACATAGGTTCAAAATAGGTTCTCTTTATTCATAGAGTCCGTCGAATTGCAGTCACATTTTTATTTTTATCCATTTCAATATAACAAATGTCTAGACGGCTGTAAAATGAAAGTATGACGAAATATCTAATTTTATCAAATTAATATGAAGTAAAACGAAGCGCCGTGTAAAAGATTCCGATTTCTTTTTATTTATAGACTGGCCCAGTTTGTTATAGAATGTTATGTAAACAGTAGATACATCCAGATTTAAACAACCTTGATTGGAAACTAAAAAACAGACATCTACTTGCATACAAAATGTTAAACGCAATAACAAGTTCATATTTTATCGAAGAACTGTTTATTGTTATTAAAAATATTATAAATAATCTTTCATAATGTAATATATTGTTAGTGTTACAATGTAATATTAGACTAATGATATGTAATGTTTATAATTACATTACAAATGAAAAAGAAATCTTATACCTTAATGATTACTAATTATATCATAGTACTTATACTTACAGAGCATGCTACATGCTACATGAATTTAAATTCAAAATATGATATTAAATAATACCAAATATCAAATTGTTTTTATTATCTGTCACGCAGTATTATAATTTGAACGAATTTAAACATTATTATTACAGTTTAAAAAAATCAATATTAAAATAATATGGAATAAACGTTATAGAATTTTATTATACATATATTATAATATTATTAATGATACAACAATTTGTTTTACAAATATCATATAACATATATTGATATTGTATTTATCCTAGCGTAAATAGAATTTTTTTTTCTTTTTTTTTTTGGGATTTTTGTGCACAAGATGTGACGATGACAATCCCATCGTACCTATACCAAATAATAAAAAACAACTAAAAAACTTAAACTAATATGATACCATCCAGAACAATAACTTGGCTGCATCGGAAGCTGGTTCTGCCAATATTTCATAAAGGAAAAATAATATTAAAAATCCCCGTATAAATTCAAAATTTTGATAAAACCAAAAAAACTCAAAACTCAAAACTCAAAGACTCAAAACTCAAAGGTATGTGTATAACATGCACGATTTAGTGTAAAACTTCGATAAGAGAACATTTTAATAATGCAACTATTATTATCACATTTCGCCTGTAATTTCAGATTTTTATGGATTATAATTATTTATTACACTATTAAATTGCTTATCCTTATTGGGGTTTTACAACCTTGCTGAGATTAGGCAGATTGCATTTTATCAAAACCTCTTGTTATCAAAGAATTAATTTTACCCAATACAACAAAAAAATTATATATTTAGATATATTAACTAGTAAACTGTCAATTAATATTAAAGTTATATTAACTTAAGTAAACAAAAACTAGTTTCTGACAGCGAGTCTGTCCGCTCGACAGGGATAACTTGATTTAACGAGACAAAAACTTACCTGCATTGCAGTCATCTCCTTTACCGTCTCATATGCAACCAATATGCCAAATTTCATTGCGATCGATTATTAGCACCAAGAGACAACAAACAAAGAAAACCACATTAACGTTTATAATATTAGTAAGTATGCTGAAAATTGCAGCAAAATTAACTTAAGCTATCACAATTCTTATATATATATATAAATTTCATATATCAAATACTAATGTTTTTTCGTCAGTACATGTGTCTAATTTAACTATTGATTCAAAATTACTATCGTATAGTACTATCGTATCGTATATTTATTTCGTTTCTACAACAGAAAAAGTTTTTTCGAGCTATTGTAATCGTATTGGCCGCAGCTATCCTTTACTGATTTTCTGGACAGAAAAAGGTACGAGTGGAGAAGGAACTGCAATTCCGCGGAAGGATTTATGGAGTGGCAGATTCAATTCCCGTCAGAGGGTTACGACTAGTCCGAAGGCATCATTATGGGTTCGAACCTCGGCTCAAGGCATGGTGGTGCAGCCAAGGGCTGTAAGAGATGGATGGCTGTAAGAAATAATTTTGTGTGTTCTAGAGACTACGATATGACATGTTTCGTAACAAAATAAAGAGAACGATGATCCTTTTGATGACCCATATCTGTCGCAATGCTTTCATAACCATCAGATAAGATAATATTGTAATAGACAAGCATAATTTATTTTAAAGATGCCATTGTAAAATAATACTTACTATTACTCCATTTTTAAATTATAAAATACTAACTGGCTTCAACAACTTCTTCTGTTTTTATTGAAATAAAAGGTCAGAGTCATGATATATTCTATCTTCATATTTTATTTCATAAACATCCGTTGAGCTATAGTTGGGAAAGAGTCAAATAAACATACTTACTGTCACTTATAATAATAGTATGGAGTTAGAAGCAGAACACTTTAAAAATGAAGGAAAAATGGAATTAATTTATTTAAACAATCATACAAAAACCAGCCACCAGCGACTCACCGCAGTTTCACCAGATAAATACATCTGGTATTTAAATAAGAAAATGTATACTGTTTCAGTTTTTTATAAAAAAAATGTAGATATTTGATTGACGTATGAAAGAAAAACCATTATTTCATCAGTATCAAGAGCTGTAATGAAACGCCATAAACGCATAGAGATAAGGTTTACTTTTCTACGACACTACTTATCATAACATAATCGTCAAGCCTAATAAGGAAAAATAAATTTTGAAAAACAGTATGGTAAAAAAGTAAGTTAACATTAAATATAGATCACATCAGTAGTAACCGATTCTAAACAATAATTTTCAGGGTTTGCAGTAATTCTGTTACACATTTTATAAATCGCTGTGACTAATACAGGTATACGAAATAATAAAGCTAAACTTGTTATTTTGAACATATTTCCTTAAATGACGTAGGCATCCACTTATAAAAGGTTTTTGGGATTACCCAACGGGCATTCCTGCAGTTTTGCATAAGTAATAAAAAATAATGCGAAATAATACAAGTCAAAAAAGCATATTATTTAAATAAAAAAGAGATATTAGTTTTCTTGTTATATGATGCTATATTTTCAAAAAAGACTAACGATCCCTAATCATGATATTTGAAACTTGTAGAAATTTTTACCCAATTCGAATTATACTTCTTTTAACATAATGTACTTGATGTGATGCTTAACCAGGATGATTTTAAAATAATATAAATATGAAAATTAATTTGTTTTTTCTTCTTGGCATTTTTACAGTTAAACAATCTATATGCTTAGTATACCTACATACATAATATTTGGAAGGACAGGATACTTTTATTACATAGAAGAGACTTGTCATTAACATCGCAACTTCGTTTTTCCTTTTTGGAACAGAACCCTAATAAAAAGTTATTATTCTATTTTTCTTTATGCATATGCATGCATCCGTATGCATGTTTTAATAACTAATAAAAAGTTTATAAACAAAACTAAATATAGGCACCGGCAGTGAAAAAAAGTCCGTCAGCATTATGGACCGTGTGGGATGAGTTGGTCAACAAAATACTAAGAATAAGGAAAAATAACTATCAACAATTAATTTTCCTTAACGAGAATGATAACGCATCTTATAAGTTACTTACTTGTATTTTTAAATGTACGAGTACAGTATTAAATTACAATTTTAATTTTTAATAATTAAGAAAAAACTTACATTAGAAAATATTTAAAATTCGAATCACTCGACACTACACTACACAATCTATATTTTAAAAAATATAGTTACTTAATTTAGCGTCTATAAGTCGGCTATGTAAAAAGGCGGTAAAACTATTTGAAATTTAAGTTTTTCGCGGGAGCACAGGTAGTACGTCCGCGATGTGAGCGCGGCGCGGTATGATAACAGTTCGCGTAGACCGCCGCCAGCAATTATATCAAAGGCTCGTTTATGAAGCGGTCTTGCAACCAGGTATATAAGTACATAGCCACTTAACAGGCTCCTCGCTTATGGCGAATTATTAAAAAAATATGCTATCTCACCTGAAACAGCATTTTACTATACAGGTAAGTGCCCACTACACCAATGTATTGTAATAAAAAAAGCTGATGCAACACCGCGTAATCTGCCGTAAGAACATTTGCTATTACTATTCGTATAGTATATTTTGGCACACAATACACAGTATATTTTATTTTATTTTATTTTTAATGGTACAAAAGAATTTAGAAACTTCAAATAATAATAATAAGCCTGAAGAAGGCGAACGGCGTCACCTATTCCCAAACTTAACAAAACTTGCCAGATGCCAGACATCTTATAACCACAGATACTTAAAATACTTTTTATAAATAGAGTTTAGGGTGTCCCAGAAAAATTAAAGTTTTATTTTTTCAATGCATACCCTCTAATTTTGTTTGAATGATGTCAAAACACTTATAAATAAAATTTCGCATAAATTGAATCACTGTAACCCGTGCCGACTTGCATCGAAACTTGTCAGAACTTACATAGTGCGGCGCGCACGAACTAAGTGTTAATGTGCTTGTTTTTATTAGTGAACGCATTGTTTTCGTCTGTCTGTTGAGTTACGCAGTTCTAAAAAAGAAATATTTTTGGTTGGGGATTTAAACATCAAATTATAGGTTCTAAACTTCCTTCTAATGGACAAGTGCTGGCGGTTTTATTTTATAATATTCGCAAAGTCAATTTAAGTGTCAATGATAGTGCAAATCTTAGAGATATTATAGATCAACATATAAAACAAACAATAAGAAGAAATATGTATATTCAAATGAAGATTGTTTAATTCTAAAACATGCGTAACTACATAAAATGTAGATACAGAATGAATTTGTCCGACAAATTTATCCTAGATAACATCCTAAGTATGTACTTCAATGCTACAAAAAATATTGAATTTCTAATTTAAAAATAATAAATGATGTCGTAATAATATTAAAATAACAATATGTGTAAATATATATAAAACAAAACTAATAAGAAATAGTAAACATTGTCCAATTTTAATTTTCGATATTTTATAATAACATTTATTGATTCACACATTTGTCACGCAAAAACTACAGTATAGAATTATATATGTTTTCACCGATGTATTACTAGAGGTCTGATTTCAAATTTAGGCTCAATTTTACTCCAAGAAAATATATTATTTAGTTTGATACAAAGTGGGGTCGCCTTAAGTATAAAGGCATGATTTTTGGTTCAATATATACGATACATACTTTACAAATTATCCTGTATTTTGAATACTAAACTAAATTCTCTTTAACGTCATGTAATTTCGTAACAATGACGCTGAAATTTGTACTATCACAATTTAGCAGTAGCAATATCAAGTGACGATGTCATTGATAACATATCCACTTAGAATACTATTATCATGTTTCAACCATGGCAGCATGACAAGTCACTATTGTAGTATAATTAAAACATTCTTTCCGTAAAAGTTTGATATAATTAATTGTTGGTTGCAAAACTTGTGTAATATTTCTAACTTTTTATATTTATTACTAACTGTGACTACGCGATTCACCCGCGTGTTTAATGATTGTATGTTATTCTGATGTAAAAGCTATATTGCTGCAAAGTTTCATCAAAAATTGTTCTGTAGTTTTTCGAGAAAGAGTAATAAACATCCATCCATACTCGCAAACTTTCGAGTTTATAATATTAATAGAATTTATTTATTTGTACATATTTACAGTAATAAATACAGTTCAAATGTTATAAACAACAATCCCTGCACTAAGCTCAAGGCTTGTGTCGCAGGAATCAGAAATCTTTTAATACATAAATTTTAACTTCTTATACTTAAAATTCTAGTGTCACAAAGTAAGTTACCATACTCCTCCGAAACGGCTTGACCGATTATTATGAAATTTTATATGCATATTCAGTAGGTCTGAGAATCGGCTACTATCTATTTTTCCCTACCCCTAAGTGAGTAGGAGATACTTAGGAGTATTAAAAATAGATAGTAGCCCACAACCAAAGGGTTGTCCACCCCTAACATTTTTTATATTTTGTATTTATTTTTTTTTATAATGTATCATTAAAAATATATATACAACCCTAAATTTTCAGCCTTCTACCATCAACCCTTATTTTTTAATAGCTATTTAATTTATATGACATAACAACGTTTGCGGGGTCAGCTAGTAATACATACTGGTACATATACCTAATCTGTAGCACACAGTACTTTAGTAGAACAAGCTATGACATATGTCTGTAATCCGTACTTACATTAGATATAGTTAATGTTTTTTGCAGGGCACCCAGATAAAAGGATAAAAAGTTAGCGATTACACTAATAAAAGCTTACGTAATAACAAATTAGTTTTACCTAAATGCCGTTTGACGAAATGTATTATTTATTTTTTTAATGTAACAAAACTTTTTACCATGGTTAAATTTCGAGTAAAATCAATAAAAATAATCTACAATGTCGGCGCACACAAGCAAAATTATAAGTGCGTGTCTGGCCTTTTAAGAAGGAATAAGCTCATTCCTTGAAGGGTTCTATATCGTATCAGTTCGTAAATACCGTTGCTGGAAGAAATACACACAAGGTGGAAGACCGCCATTCATTCAGATGATCATGATCATCTGGATGCCATTCATTCAGATGATCATGATCATCTGAATGAATGGCGGTCTTTCACGGTCTTTTGGTATTTAGTTTCTGGCGGGTGGGCAGTGCGAAGGTGAAATTCAGCAGCTGGTATTAGATCGAATAGAGATGCAATGTCTCAAGTCAATGGGTCGAATTTATCAGAAAGACGTGTATAAGTAATATATAAATACTTTTGATAGTGTTTTTTTTACTCTACCACTCGTTCCGAATGGCGGCGCAATGGTTTGCACATGCAGTGGCACAGATTATCCTTCATATATACACACAATACAATATCACATATTGCGTGAAATGAAACCAATTTAATGAAATTTTCAGAAATCGAACGCAAGATAATGTGACGTCACACACCGCGAGCGCATGCAATGCATATTAATTTGTTACATAATTAATGCAACTCAATTATGACAGCTTTGTAACAACTGTCCATTGTTCTGGCGGAAATTAGTTCGTAACGACAACATTCTCGTGTCAATAAAATACTACACCGTATGTGGCTGTTTACGTATTCGTTCCTAGTAAGTTATTTGAACAAATTTCCGTGAAATAATCGGCTTGTTTCAATGTTTTCATGACTGAACTGTTTAAGCCTAATTTACATTATGAAACTCTTAATATACGTGTATATTACTGAGTTATTTGTCTTGTTGGTTAGAAGTCTCAGCAGTAACTGCATGTTTGGGAGAGAATTACCTTAGGGTACCTCATGGGAAAAAGTGGGCCTATTGCTTACAACATACAATCAGGTTATTCCCTACATGGTCCGCTTGAGAACTGTCGCGGTTAGTACCGTGGTAAATACGACACGTTGGCCTAACTGACCAAAATTAATTTTCCAAATTTTTTGCAATTATATATCTAGTGTCTTTAAAATTGTATAGTAGTTTAGATAAATATAGGCTATGTTATGTATATTGTTTAACACTAACAAAGGAGAGTTACAACTTCAGTTACTAAACCATTAATCAATTGAAAACATTTACTTTTATGTGCGGTGAATTCACTGTAATATTCTATTGATATCTCTTTTGTGACTTTCTACTTTTTTTGGTTTTATTTTTTGGGAAATTGGATATATTTTTATGGGATAGATTTTTTTTTTTTGGATAGATTTTCTCTCTCGGATGTCGAGAGAAGAAGTGGCAGACGAGATCTTTTTCGTTTGCCACTTCTTGACAACACTTATGGTAGAGACAGTGATGTCATTAATCGTATTTGGGTCAATTGATAATTGCTAAAGTTATCGCACTTATCATATATTTTAAAGTACTCCATTTACAAGGGCTATAAAATCTATTCATGCAAGTTACTCACCCGAAAGTTAATCAGCCATTGCAGAATTTTAAGAATCGCCAAGTCCAATGATGCTTCATTCGTAGTTGCATTTTTATTCTACAAAGAAAATACGTCAATTAGTCATAATAAAATGTCTACACATCATGTATGTGGACACATATATGATGTGTTGTAAACCATTGAGAAACTTCAAATTCTGTACGGCCCTATAGATCTTTTTTTTAAATATATGTGTATATCAACATACTAATAAATACAAATGTTTCTATCCTGAGAGGAATCGAACCGTCGACCATCGGAAGTAAGGCGGTGCTGTGTGCTAAACCACTTGCTTGTATATAAGGACCGTTATTTTTATATATCATACAACAAATTGAACAATTATTTTCCTCCTACTCTTGGAAAGTCGTTTTAAAATTATCGCTTTTTGTGGTGGTATAGTATGCAAAAACTGTAAACTTTATAATACTATATATACCGTTTACCCATCATATGGGTCGTATGCTTATTTGCCAGGATCGTATAAAAAACATGTTACGTGTACATTAAATACCTACAAAATGTAGGTAAGTATAACGGTGTGCTACCAATGTTTTAAACTAGAGTAGGTACTCAATCAATAGCCATCCACCCTTCAATTGGTCCAATCGTAGAAGGAAGTAGTTCGCAAATATGTGCGCTCTTATCCTATTATCCTATAGGATAGAGAGTTCAGTGCCCAATTGAACAATTGTCTGATCGTTAGACATTTTCTAATCGACACCACTTGATATATACCTATGGCAATTTAGGCGTTGCATTGTATTGTCAGGAAATCGGGTTACATGAATCTAATAGGCACTCGTATATATTATTAAATTTAAATTGCCAAGTAATAATATATTTTTAAAATGTCCATTACGTCAGAATGAAACGCTCACAGCTTGTTGACTAGTATGGATATACTAAACAAGACGTTAAGAGAAATACAAATCTTTCTTTTACATTGATAACTTGTTAAAAATATAGATTTATTATTCTAAAATATATTCTATCTAAATTAGTAGTTTATTGCATAAAGAATCACATTTAATCTGTTGCACAATGTTAAACAATTACAGTGTGATTATTACAATCTTACTAACTAGCTATTATGGTTTAGAGGTGTTGAATTTAAACGCAAGAAATACCTTTAATCCATTGTGATTATTAAACATTCCCCATGTGGTTCTTACAATTCCACTATCTACTGTGTGTGGATTTGGACACATAAAGTATATGTTTAAAAGTTTTACAAACCTCCCCTCAGTAAATGCATTTTAAATTAAGTATCTGTTTCAAATTTCTTCAATTTTCATAATAGTCTTAACAAAGCCTTGACTAGTGGTGAAAGAAAAAGATTAACCATGATCAGAGTGTAGAGTAAATGAAATATTATGGGAATAACAGCTATAATTCTTTTCTAAATTTAAACTTTAAAGATTACTTACACAAGGAGTATATGACAAAATTTGACACATAGACTTGATGTCAGTTGTAATGTAAAAACTAGACTGAATAATTTCTATAATTAATTATAAATAATACAAAAGGTTAATGACCTGTAAAACTTTAACCTTGTGTTGACTGGCTTATGCATTATTCTTGTCAATGTTTAAATAATTACGGTTACTGTTATAAAAATGTAACATTTTATTTTAAATAATGGAAATACAACACTTAACATAAAGAAATTAGATTCAGAGACGCAATTAACTAAACAATGAAGTGGTGATTTGCAATAATACAATTGTATGTTTCAAATTTAACCTAGTATTACCATATTGGTGGGTCAGTGTAGGGTTTTGTTTAAAACTTTATTTCACTGTCACAGTATTGTATTTCTGAAATATGTCACATCTTTACTGTAGGGAATGTAGACAAGTGTAACTTAATAGATGTTGCAATCTCTGAACATTTTTGTATATCTATTTTTGCATTAATTTCTGGAGTTTCAGGATTGTCATTATATGTATATTGTGATCACTATTACTGTTCATATATCTACAACACATGTATTTACTATTCTTTATCTGTTGCTTATTCATCTCAAACATACAGTCCACTCATCAATCAGTCATATTTTTATAATTAGTGCCTCAATTATGATACCATACTACTCATCACCTGTAAGTATATCCTCTGCAGGGTTATGAGTGTCACAGAAAAACTAAGATTTGAGAAATCAGGCTTAAATGTTTTTGCTGTTTCAATGACACTTTACACACACTGAGAATTTATTATCAATTAAATAGATTAAGTATTTGAGAGACACTAATAAAAAATACTATTATGTTGTTTTTTATATCTTGTAAAATTTATCGACAACTGTTATCTAATGAAATTATATTAAGTAATTGTTATATATAGTCATAATTAAATTTAGAACATACTTAGCTTTGGATTCCACATTCTTAATGCTTCAATTACACTCACTGTATGTAACATTGGAATTATTACAAAAAAGTCTTAAAGCTGAATATTTAAACTACATTTTTATCTCTTTTATATTTTGGAAATACTTAATATTGAATAGGTACATTAGTACACAAATTAAAACAATGAATGTACACAAATTGACAATAACAACGAATTATAACAATGTATGAATGAAAGAGAGAAAAAAATGGTATTTCATTAATTATAGATAGAGATGAAGAATCTGTCTATGAGAAATCAATTATCCATCTCATTCCATTGTCAGATGATTGACAGTATTTTTTTATTACTATATTATGTTACGGCACTGGATGTCAAGTCACCAAAAACAGATCTTGTTCTTAGGACCGCGACACGACCAAAAAATTTTTAACTCTTAATTGTAATCTTAATACTTAAGCTTCATCTATAAATAGAGATCTACTTCATAGTATTATAAACACATAAGCAAAGTTCAATGGGTTAAGGTTCAGTATCTTTAGTTCAGTACTTTCAATATTATCAGCAGTCAGTGCTAGTGACAGTCGCCTGTCAGTCGTCGTCAGTAACAAAATTGTATAAATAAATAATAAATAAAAATTAAATTAAAATAAGTAAATGATCATTTAAATAAAGTTTCTTAAAATTTTTTATTAATTAGGTATGTTTCATAAAAAAAATCTGTATTGAAATGATTATTCTATAGTATTATTTTCACATCGAAGTATACAATGTGATTAAAACATGCCTAAAATTATTGAGTTGACGGTCGAAATAGATATACAAAGAGTAAGTATTTCAAATAATGTATATAGGTATGTTTAACAAATTAATCCTCAATATTTGTCTTCATTCATCGTAATACATAAGCATTCTCTTTCATTATTATTATCAAACAAGATTTTCATGTAAGGAAATTTAAAAGATTTGAGTGAAATTCAATGCAAATCAATACAGTATTCCTTTTTTCCAGTTTCGTAGCTTCCTTTTTTTTTAAATGGAGCTAACAATGGTCCATAACCGAATAGTTTAAATTTTATATTAGATTTCCCTCTTACCTCAGAAAATGTGTTTTAGGTCAAAACTTGCTTTATATAATCCACTACAATTTTATTTTGTTTAGTTTCATTGTAGTGTTGCTTGAAATGGAGATAAGAGTAATATTTCTTTTATATCTGTTATATATTTGCTTTTTGTATATAAAATGTAGCTTATATTGTCATATATATTGATACATTATTTTCTCTACCTACCACCATATTATTTTCATTAAAATTTATTCAGAATTTTAGGCATGAAAAGATAAAAATGACAAATAGACAGTGAATCTTTCACATTTATAATATTAGTATGGATTATGAAATAATGTCTATCTGAAATTAAAACTATTAGCGTCATAACTAAGCTTTTTATTTTGGTATATTGAAACAGAGAAATCATGTGATTCAAAATAACTCACCTACTATATTAATATACTTAAAAATCAATAGCCTAGTAACTTATTTCAATATTAGACAAAATAAGCATGGATATAAAATTGAAAGTATTTATGATTATTGGACTTGAAAATTTGTTATTACTATCCACAGAAAAGGGAGTTATGTTTTAGTGAGTACCTACTAATAATGTTTTTAGGTGTCATGTCCAGGAGTATGGTTGTGCCAGGATGGCCGTGTGTCACTTACAGTGTTTGCACTCGGCACCAGTTACCAGACTTGTATGTTGCCACCCACATTTCCATTAACATTCAAAGATGTATTTTACTTTCGCAAGACATTCCAGGAGACCTGTGCCTTAAATAATATCTGCTGTTTGCTCAGTTAGTAATATTTATATTTTTTATACATATTATAAATTCTTACATGTATTTAAGATTCTCACTATTTTATGTTTGTCTGGATTATCAAAAATGATCTGATAGTCATAATTCTAATTTCACAATCTAAATAAATATTTACAGAGGATGAAACAATATATTGTGAACTTGTCCAATGGAGTGAAAATTGCCAATCCGGTGAATGTATAATCTTGGCTCAGTACCTAGGTGCTGTCAATGATGTACTCTTCCCACCAAACATGTGTTCCAGTGATGGAGTAGACCTATTAATGAGGAGATCGAAAGATTTCCCTGTAAGTATATTTATTAATCGAGACAGGAAGGAATGGAAAGCATTATGAAACATTTACTCACTTTATAGAAGTTTAACTTCTTGTTTTGTTTTTAGGGTTTGATTAGTCATTTACCTTAAACTAGGTGTCCTTATTGGACATGCTTATCTTTCGTTTAGTATATTTGAATCCAAAGTAGCCTACCTGCAAATTAATTTGATAGTATATCGATGTTTCCTTAAGTGAAGTGTCATTCAGATATATAAATTATATTGATACACAAAAAAGTAAAGTTTTTTATTTTGATCAGATTCAAACTCAAGACTTTTTATCGGATAACAACACATATGATAAACAAAAATAATAAAAATCTTTCATTTGTATGGAAATATTTTTTAATTTATTGAAAAAACTATATATGGCCCCTAATGTTACGGAAAAACGAACTACTTACATGAGACTTAAATGAATACATTTTCTGAATTTGCAGGGTATACTATCTCCGAAAATTGAAATAGCAACTAAAGTGCGCATTGATGAAGTTTGGAATCAACCATGCCATATGAAATCCTTAAAATTAAGTACTTGCCACTGTCGACCAAGTGATGTTGATGGATCTAGGCAAAAGCAAGTATGCCATAGTGCCCAATATCATAGGTAGGACTAAAAAATAAATAATTACTATAACTATATTATACTATTTGAATTTGAATTTTGAATTTATTATTTAATAATTTAGTTTTATTTATATATTGTATAATAGATTATTTGTTTTACAGGAATAAGTGCAACTCTTCTAAAAAAGTTCCATCTCTCACAAGGTCAAGGTCCAGATCACGTTCTGGTGGATCGAGGTCATGTTGCAGTTTAATACCAGAACCAGAAATGAATGTCACATGTGGTTGTCCAAAGTAAGTACTACAAAAACATATTGTGTTTACTTTGAATAACGATTTATTTGTGTCTTCAACACAATAGCATGACAATGAACTGAAAAAATCAATGTAAAAGCCGAAATTGAAGTCATGTATTCGCCACAGCAACACAAGGTAGTCGGGATTTTCGATTTTCAGCTTATTGTTTCGCCCTGATAAGAGCAATATTTTTATATCAGTTGTTAAACAATAAGTTGAACCATTGACTATAGAAATATATGTAATTTTTTTATAACAACCAATTTATGCATATACTAAATAGTAGTCATCATGTTTCAATGAGAAATAAATAATTATGTATTCAGTCTCATAATGTAGTGTGTAGGATATCTAACTATTGTCTAATGAATTGTGTACTTTACAACCTCTAGTCCCACCCCCAAATGTTCCTCTCCCCGCACTGCCCGCCCCGCGTCCCGTCCTCGCGGACGTAACCCCCGTCGCTACTGTCCACAATACAACGTGTACAGCGTGCGTACTGCCGCGGACTGTGATTGGATTAATGCTACCACCAGTACTGAGAACAGCGAATGTGATGACTATATGAAAAGGTGCCTTCCTGCAACTAATATAGAGCTTAACTAGTTTAGAATTATTCAAATTAGAGCTTTTTTTCCCTAATATGTTAGTCTCATCTGATTGAGTGCTAAATTAGAGTAATTTTGCGCAACACTAGTTTCCGTCGAGATGGCTGACCCTAAAAATAGAGCTTAATGTTAGTTTTCTTTTTCACGGTAATATTTGTTACCGTTATATTTGTAGCACTTTGTATCTATTGTGTATTTCTTATAGTTATGATAGATATTCAATCACATTAGAGTAGTATATAAATTTATTAATTTAAATTGTATCAGAAAGCTACATATATAAAAAGTAAATAAACAATAAAAAAGAAATATCACTGAAATGTCACTGGTAAAGGAGAGTTATTTCAAGAGTAGACTTTATAGATAACTCCAATTCTTGAGTATGTCTAACGACTCATTAATTAATGACTAACCGTTATATTCTATTCAGATCGGGCGCCGACGCAGTCATCAAACCAGCATTAACAGAAGAAGAGTATCTGCAGAAGACGACTGTGGAAAGTAGATACATAGACCCGGATAGGCGTAAAGATAATAAACTGAAAGAGAGGTGGAAGAAACATGTACCGTCTAAAATTACGCCGTGCGTCTGTGATATTTGCAAAAGGTATCATGAACTGTTTCATACCCAGTATTCAAGTAGATGATTCAGATTGATTGTATATCGACACAATAGTTGAGTTGGGTGCACCTTAGTGAATTACAACAGTCTAAATTTAAATAAATCCCTCAACAGCCAGAATCTCTATATAAAAATTACAACTGGAAATAAATTTTATGTAGCCAACGCTAAATGACGACAATATATTTGACTGTATGGATCGTGTTTAGCTTGTTTCCTATTTTTGATTAATTCTCACATTTCTTTTCTATGTACAATTCCCCAAAAAACTTTTACTTCAAATTATATCTTAGTATGGAATTTCTACAACAAGAAATTGTCTGTAACAAATAGTGATCTTCTTCTATTTACTGCTATTACAAATGGTCATTCTTTTTACGATCATTTAAATAGACAAATAAGCTGATTTAATAAATTTGAGTAAATATATCCATACAATTAATTGTCGATCTATGATAACCACATATAGAGTTACTTAGTTACTAGCTCTTTGATGGATTCAAACTCTAACTTGATAGTTTATTGTCCAAGGACATTAGATTAAGTTACACAAAATTTGTTAGCCCCGTACCCTTTACGAGCAAAATCAGTGATTCATCACATTAATGATATTATCACCTTATGCCTATATATTTATTGAAACAAAAAAAAAACTAATATTTTTAACATCTTAATTTTTTTTATGTTTTTACATCTTCAGTAATAAGATAGCGGTGAAGGTGTATGAAATAAGACTAATATATTTCCTTTATTTATAAACGCTTTGTGTACAGCGTTTTTTTATCTATCATGGAATAGAAAATCAGTCATTTACAATATAGCACAATTTGTATAAATAATTCAATTTGTATAAAATGTTTATATATACAAAAAAATATTTTAATGGCAAGATTATGTACTTAATTTATTTGTTGGTGTAGCATTGTTGTGTTCAATTTAAATTAATTCTATTTATAAATATAAATCAATGTTATTTTAATTTTCTATATTTATAGTAACTGTCTTTGAAAACGGAACAAAATAAAACCACAAAATAATATTTCAGTTTATTATTTCTTTTATTATCATGATACCATATTCGAGAACTAAGGTAACTTAACAATTACATTTTCTATAATTTAAGTGATATGGCGCCACTTTTATTATTATGCTTAACATTCAATGATTTGTTATAGTTTTATTACAATTTTCGCATAGCTTATAACAAGTTTATATAGGAAAATTTGAAACAAACAATCCCAACGAGCATTAGACACGGCAGTGTTATTTATATCCAAATAATATTTACAAAAAATGTCATTTATACCTTATATACTTAGGCCTTCTATAGTAAACATAACACTTACTTTTCTCTTCTATTATTCAAGAGGAAGAAGAAAGCAATAAAGAAAGAAATAGATTTCATAGACACCACATTTTAGAGGAAAAATGTGGGAAAGAATATTAATAATATTTATCTATTATCTTATTAATAAAATTGTGATTTCGGAGTTTAAATTGACTAAATATTAGACACCATTCGGCACATTTATAATAATCTACACTAAGTATAGGTATGTATATAAAAATACAGACATACATTATTATTATTAAACGTATACACATTCCATTCCTGGAAAACGTGTAAATATTTTATATTAATGAATTATAATATAAAAATTCGTCAATATAAAACAAAATTAAGAATACAATTGTATACTACTTGTACTTCTCTCTATAGAAAGGACTATTGTCCAAAGCAAATAAAAATATATACTGAGGCATATAATATACATACACGATCATATTGCAATTATACAATTTATATAGTATATAATTTTTATATACTTTGAACTACAATTCACACTTATAACATGCAACCTATAATCGTAGTAGGTATATATACATTTTTTTTTAAATATATACTTCTCATAATATGTCTATAAGGACGGAAGACGTTAGTCAGCCTTGTAAACTCACTGTTATATACAGTATCTATCTACTATATTCTTGTTTTTGTACATTAAATTCTAGTTATAATAATAATTTAATATAATATTATATATTTAGCTAAATACGTGTTCCACTCAGACTTGAGCAAATATAATCCAATTTTGCATAATATTTCATCGCAAAATTATAAACATTGTATGCCCTCTTAAATCATGCAATAATATAATTTATTTAATCATATACAAGCGTAAAAGATTAATATAAAAAAAGATTCAATTTACAAATCAACAATTTTGCGACTTATACAAGTTTCGTGAAAACTAATCATTTTTTAAAACTATGAATTTTGTCTTCTGATGAAACAATATTTGTCTAAAGTTTGCAGCGTTTCGATTTGATTCTGATATTTATTCGTGTTGCATACAACTGAAGAACAAACTGTACCAGAAATCATCGTTCTTTTTACACTTTTTTGTTTTATTACACTAATATACATTACAATAACATACTCAACTGCAAACTCAGTTCATTCACTATATTCAATATATCATGACAGAACGAATATGAAGGTTGTGATGCCACTAATAAATGCACTTAAGCACCAATGTGATTCGATAGTAGACCTGAACATTTTTAACCTATTTTTATGCAAATTAGCTAAGGGCTCACTTGATGACAAGTGTTAACTTATATACATGAACAGTTTGATGAATATCGCAAAATTAGAGACTCCCTTGGTCCCATTATTAAACTTTTCTACCTGCGGTCCTTATAATTTTACTATTTCTCACCCCACATACTGGAACAGCTGTGGCATAAACAAGTCAATTTAAGGCGTATTAGCATTAATTTTGTGTCCCTTGGTGGACTTTCGTTCTTTACTCTTAACGTACTTAGTGCAATCGAAGATGAAAGCAAACATGGCGACTAGAGCGAATACCGCATAGAAAACAGCCAAAGCGATGAGGAAACTATGTTCGGTCATCTCCCATATATTGTCGCTGCGCAGGTATTCGTAGTTGGATAGAACTTGCGTCCCGTTTGGCGGTGGACACGGCGACTGCACTATGATATCCTGGTATGGTCGCTGGAACAATATTTTTATACTTTAAACTTTTCCTTACTACGTATACAAATAAAATGTGATAATTTGTTGAACAAGAATATGATTTAGTACCTTGATTTCATCATCATCATTATTATCCACCGCAATGACTCGTGGTTTCTTTTTAGATTTTTGCGTTGGATATACATTATTAAGATATCCAGACAACTCGTGACTGTGTAACCATGTAGTGAAACCTTTTTGAAACGTCGACAGAGGTAAGTATCTTATTTGCCATAAAATTATTCGTGTTAAGAATGTTTAACTATATTTATACTCTCTCCTAGTGTCCATTGACTCCTAGTAAAATATTTGACATTTCCTTGTGATAGTCAAATTAATATAATGTGCCACTCCACTTCTTTCCTAAGACTTTGTTTTGAGATCGAAGAAGTATAACTAACAAATCTAACAAACAAAAAAAATATCTAGATACTTGTGTGACCTAATTTAGGCATGCCCCTTTACAACAAAAATAAAATCTTATCTATAGATAAAGTGAAAATTTACCTGTTTGTTAGTACATCTAATATCCTTGCTAATACTGTTCCTCAACGCTGTTTCGCTGAGTTCCTTCTGCAATACTTCCGGCATCGTCCACCTCGACGGTGACACGTACTCCAACCATCGTGCGTACTGCGGCAGGTCCGCCTGGTGCAGCAATACGCCGTTCACCAGGGTACTGAGCAGGAGACAGAAGCCCGCTATCGTTGCGGCCGTCTTCTCCATTGGCACAAGGAATATCGTCGCGCGGCATAACATTTGTACGCTTATTAGATAGAGCAGCATGTATCCTGCGAAAGAGTTTATCAAATCAAATAATTTTTAAGACACATTAAGTAAAGGTAGTACCTACCTATGAATCTAAAACGTTCTAATGGAACTAATGAAAAGAAAATATAACCAAACAGCACTAAAATTTGTAACAAAATAACTATAAAAAAAAAGTATATTTCTCTCAAAGTTCCAACATTTCTACTCTATATTACTGTATAAATGTCCAATATCTTTCTCCCGTAAAAGTGGAATTACACTCCTGTTGACGATTTGAAAAGTTCTGATTAAAATTTTATATTTACACGAGTACACAATTGAGTAGCTGCTTTATCATAAAATTTTCTAAAAATCTCTTCAGCATGTTAACGACATGTCTGTGTGTGACAAAAATGTATTTAGTGCGTGCCAATACGCTAGCGGTTGTTTACCTATATGTATATAGAATCCATCGAAAGATCCCGGAGTCTGCGCGTACAATCCGGTCATGGCGTAACTGGGAACTATAAACGCCAGCCATGTTAGAACGGCCGACCATAGCTCGAGGAATTGCTGAAATACATATTGTTATATTATTTTACATAATTACACTCGCAACAAAAATAATTCCAAATTCATCATATTAAATTTGTTGGCTATATTCCAATGGAGTCTCCATTAGAATATAGAGTGAGCCCTCTTACTACTAGTATGTAATCTTATCTGTGCTACTAGTAATGTAGATTGACCTGACACGGTACCGTGTCAAATCGACCACGCCACTGGCAATGACTTTAGAAGTGGTTCGGTAGTATACCATGTGTTTTAGTGGGTAAAAATTCCACACTCCCGTGACAAAAAATCCCATATGGGAGTATGGGATTTTTTGTCACGGGCCTAATAACCTGACCTTCCGTTACTGAGAGATTTTTCATGCGTAAAAAAAGTGTATCATTTCATATTCATCCATAAAAGAGTGTTATACTCACATCAAAAAGTATGAATATCGTCCTCGAGTATAGGCCTACTGCGATGTCCCTCTCTACGTGGTGCCGCATAGAGCTGGCCTCTCGCGCACTCAGCCACAATAGAATCGGCCACACCGTCAGACACATCACTGCGTAGTGGTAGCCTATTCTATCATTTTGCGTCAACTGCGGAAAATATAATATATACAATGTAATATAATATACATAATCTTTAATAAATATAATGCATGGGAAATGCTTAAGATGAATAATAATAAGTAACGAAATTTATAAAAGGGATTTCTTTAAAAACCATTGACTCCTCAAAAACTACTTTTACCAATTACGCTCGATATTAAATAAATAATAACAAAAAAGAATCAAAAACCTTTGAATCTGTGGCTGGTAAATCCCAGAATATAGTTCCAGTGACGAGGGACATGATAGCGGCAATCAACACGCGGGAGACCACATTGGATAATGTGGACATCTGCGTGAAGACTAAGCTTTTTCTGAAAATTAATATCATATATTATTTTAATCACTAGTGTGGACCTAACGTCTACGCTAATGAACATGTAATTTTATTTATTGAATACTTACAAATGCAACACATACAATAACAAGATACTTGGAATAAGAACAGAAACAATAATAACACAAACCACGATATAACATCTTAATAAATAAAGCAAATGAATATACAAATAAATTATGCTAATTTATTTGTATATTCATTTGCTTTATTCAATATCAAGATGTTTAGTAATAATAAGAAGCCTAGAGAATTCACACACCACCATTTAGTCCCAAGCTATGCAGAGCTTGTGTTATGGTACTAGAGAACTGATAGCGTTTACAATAAACGTTTTTTTGTAAATACATACATAAAAACACCTAGAACACTACAAACAATCATAATCATGTTCATCGAAAATAAGGCGGTGTGCCAGACCGCTAGACCACCACTTTGAATAACGTAGTCTGTATAGCTCTCAGATGAGCAGCATCAATAGATATTTATACTGCTTACAGCTTACTATGTATCGGTTTAAAGAGCGCCATACAATTATCATCAATAAAAGAAAGAAAGAAAATACGTTTATTTGATACATCTAATACATATGATAATTGTATGGCGCTCTTTAAACCGAAATCATGTGTTATGTGATAACATTGTTGTACATACAACAACATTAATTTTATATTTACAATTTGGATCATTATGTTAGTTCTCCGCCCAGCATATGCTATGACGAGGTGCCACGACGCTGGTATTTGGCGCTCTATAAACAACCACTGAAATTCATAGCGTCCCAATATTGGAAAATTTCGTTCCGAGGAATCGAGGATAAAGACGACAATGGTTACTAATAGGTCCGATTTCTAAATGACCTTATATACGTAAGCAAGAATTTATACTAATATTATAAAGCTGAAGAGTTTGTTTGTTTAAATGTGCTAATCTCAGGAACTATCGGTTCGAATTGAAAAATTACTTTTGTGTTGGATAGTCCATTTGTCGAGTTAGGCTTTAAGCTATATAACATTATGCTACGACCAATAGGAGCGGAGTTGCAATGATAAATATCGCAAAAGATGGGGAAATGAAGCGCAGACGAAGTAGCTCTAGTCAGCTAGTAAGATATAGTTACTCGAGTAATGCGAAGGCCTGTAGTAGTGCATGTGGCGAGGGCGCGGGCGCGGGCAGTGGCACGGCGGGTGGCGGCTGAGGCGGAGCGTGTGCGCCTGCAAACACGCCCGCCAACGCCTCGATGCGGCCCGACGACTCCAACATGGCCGCCGCCGACAGCTCGTCCAGCGTCACCAAGTCCACTGCGCATACCATCTTATCTTAATCTTAAGAATATTATAAACGCGAAACTTTGTGAGTATGGATGTTGTTACTCTTTCACGCAAAAACTACTGAACGGATTTTGATGAAACTTTACAGTAATATAGCTTATACATCAGAATAACTAGTATGTTATTCTGATGTATAAGCTATATTCCTGTAAAGTTTAGGCTTACCGCAGGCTAGTATAAAATATTACTATTGTTCTGTCATAGACAGATATAGACAGCGAGCCATGGCCCAGGGTGGGGCAGTAATCTAAAGTATTATGTAACCAGCAAACTATACCCGGGATCTTACCCCGATTATTTTTTTCATACAAAATGGTAACACCTTATATCTGTATGTAATTATTTGTGTCGACTGTAAGTAGTTTATTATTACTTTAGTTGTTATTTTTATATCTAAATAGTTACCGACCACTAGCATAATAATAAAATTTAATAAACATAAACATTTTATAATGGTTCTTCTAAAATAGTTCAGGATCTGACAATTTTAAACGTCAATGTTTGATTATGTTGGCATATATCAATATCTATAATAATAATAGATATTGTAAAAATATAAGAGTAGGTACATAATACAGTACTTACAGTAGTAATCAGATGGATTCTTAAAGGCAGGGCAAGGGTAATCGATTGAGGTGAAATATGGCAACATGTCTCTCCTATATCCACTAAACATAGTTCTACCGGCAGATATTAGTACCACCTGCAAAAAAATATTCATATATAACATTTTGATCCTTCGAGTCGGATAAAATAAATCTTTTAATTCAATTATTACCTTTGTTAACATAGCAAAAATTTCATAGGTCGGGGGATGTAATGACATTATGACCACCCGTCCAGTACTGGCCCAGTTTTTCAAATATTCGACTAAGAAGAACGTATCAAAAATGTCCATTTCCTTTGTTGGCTGATCTAGAATAAGTACCGCCATATCTAATAACAGCTGACAGGCAACGTTCAATCTACGTATTTCTGAACGAGTGAGACGTGCTACATTTGTATCTCGTACTTGCTCAAGTCCTAATTCTTCTATAAGAAGATTTATCTGAAATCATCACAAAGTTATTACAAATTTTAATAAATTACATACATATTATAATATTATTATATCAGTAGAGCTAAAGTATTGAACTATTTAATGTAATATTATTATATAAGTGACAGTGTCGTGGTCTAGCGGTTTAGTACTCTGACTTCGACTAAAAGGTCGTTCGAAACTTCTCGACGAATTTGAGAATATAAATTAAAGATTTGTTACGAGTTTGTTACTTTGTTACGAGAAACACCAACAATAAAACACATAAACAACATAGTTACGCTAGTAAGCGCTCTATTTCACAAGAATTCAACTATAGGGAGATCCTAACGAAATATGGTATGACTGATAACTGTAGAAACGACATATTTTCTATAATAATACGTATTTAATTCTTCACAATTATTTTCCCATTGTGGACGATAAAATAAATTGACTGTATGTGTGATATTAATGAAACAATGAATAGAAAATGGTAATACTTATAATTCAGGTACAAACATAACAGTGCAAAAGTGAAATAAATATATAAAAATGTGCAAAGTTTGTAACATCCATAGATGAGAAACAATGAGTCGCGGAGCTAAATCTACCAGATGCTCCCCCTCCGCCACCAGAGATGTTTCTCTCGTTATCGTTTTTATAGTTATATATTATTTTAGATTATATTAGACAGATACTTACTCTATCTCTATCAGACATTTTTACTTGATTGTGGTTACTCCTCGGCCTTCGTAACGCGGCATGAAATCGCAACGTGTGTTCGACTGTCATTGAGGGACACAATGAAGTATCTTTGCGGACGTACGCTGCTACCTTGCGTAAAGTTGACGAGGCTACAGGCTGCCCGTTAAGCACTATGTCGCCTGATAATTTCTACACGAAAACATTACAAGAGTATTATTAGAGTACAAATACATACATATAGAATAGAGAGCAAATTAAAGAAATAATTGAAGTCGTGTCGTATCAACATTTAAATAGCATGATAGAAGATCGTAGAAAGTGGGAATAGCCACTGTCTCTTGAATTATTGTGACAACAAGCGGATAATGCCGTAAATTGCGAATAATTAACCTATTGATATTACAAACAAAAAAGTTAGCTTGATGTAAATAATACAGCGAAAACTAGTTTATAAAGAATATACTAAAAATTAATTCTCTTAAACAAAGCTACGATATCAGCTACTAACACATGCAGATCGACGTGTGTAAGTATCACTAGATAGATCTACAGTCAGGTAATGAACGAGAGTGTTGTCGGAAAAATTGTTTCTACCTTTCTAACGCCAGCTAAAACGTCCAGCAGACCCGTGGCTTCGTGTTGAGATGTCGCAAGCACAGCCAGGATCTCCCCAGACTTTACTTCAAAACTAAGACCAGACACCAGGAGAGTCGATTTGTTTTCTGGTGACGTTATTTCTAAACTGTTTACCTGGAACATAAAAAAATACGGTAAAATAAAATTTATAAATGTCCACTCAATTGCAAATGAATACTTTTTTTTAACAAAACGCAAATACCCTAATTAAGTACATCAAACAGATTTACTTGTTTTAATTTAATGTGCAAATCAAAACAGTCTGGCAAAAATTTTATTCCAACAAATCTATAGAAAATTGACGCACGGTAAACTTTGATATGCAATTCATGGATGTATATGAAATAATTACATATTTTATAATTTACTTATAGAAATTTGACAATAGGTCACTTAAGTAGATACTCCTATTAGAAAGAAGTACTTATACTAGTATACTTACATAATAATTAGGGTATATATAAGCGGAATGTGCATATCCATCTATATAATCTCCGGGTCGTAGAGTCGAGTGCTTCCTTGACTGAGCGACTGACATATGACTGCCTGCTTTTGAGATGCGCCCGCCCAGATGCGATGCTGGCATTAAATAGCTATAGGACAATATAATTTATTCAATTTTTGTCATAAATGTTAAGTTAAGTGACAAAGTTAACCACTAATATGAAAATAGTATCAGGTTTTGCGTACTCCATAGAGTCTTTATTGACAGTTGTTTGTTGGTTATTTTTAGAGTAATTTAAATTTCAATGAAATCAAAAGATTCATGTCATATTATTTCACACTTAATTGACCCCTTCCTTAGAATGTAGCAGAAACGTTAAAGATTTTTAATATTGGTTGTTAATAGAGATAAACTTAGTAATGTGGACTTATGAGTTATGACACCATTACTAGCAATGTACCATGTCAGGTTAACCTCCACGCGGTTCCTCCTGGAAACCACCGTGATAAATTCCTGGTGAATTTGGCACGATGGGCTAACTGACCTGACTTCATGTTCCTCATCCTCCTGCGTAAACCGTTAGCGCAGGCGGCTGCACCATTCCATTATCATCGATAAAAAAATTGCGTTCAGTGAACAATAAAAAGATTTTCTATAATCATATTCCGTAACCTGTGATGGTCGCCGTCTGGCGCAAACTCCGCCACGCTGTTCCGCCTGTTGGTGTACTGTGAGCGCTGGGGCCTCGCATCAATGCCGAGCAAGTTGGCCTCGCTTACAGACTTGTTCCGACTGCTCGTCCAGTGCTGTTCCCGTATGCCAGCCTGCTGCATCGCCACTAACGGCACCCCTGTACCCGGCTGTTGATAACGGTATTGATTTATTTTATTTATTTCAGGCAAGTTAAAAGCTTATAATGCCTGCCTCTGGAGACTGGTCTATACGGGTTACGAACACTGATTAGACTATATGGTGATCACTCTATTCTCTCAAATTTACAAAATAATCCGTATTGTTTTAAAAATGTCCAACATTTACTTGAAAAGAATACGAGCTGAGTTTCTTGTCAGTTCTTCTCATGAAATCATTACGAACTGACGGTAGATTTGACATATTATAAGAGTCTGTAATAGACCTACTATAATAGAATAAAAATATTTTGAAATTGAATATATTGTATACACAAGTGCCTTAGGGACTATTCATATAAAATAATTAATACAAATATGGTCTATGTGACGACAGCAATCCGAACGTAAATTACTTTACAGCATCCTATATGCTGCATATGCGTTTGCAATATCATGCAGCATTGGTATCACTAGCTTCAGTTGCCAAACAGCTTGTTTTTCTAATCTGTGTTTCAATTTGAAGGGTGTGGTAGGGAAATTACGTTGAATGGCAATTTATCAAGAGTAGATGTAATAGATATATAGTGGATAAGATATTTAGGCGATGATTCCCACTTTTTATTAGATGGGCCGTCTGCATATTTGTCATTCCAGCTACATTCAACAACTACCAGGAGCTAAAGTTCTTAATGCAATTGTGAATAATTCTTGTTAACATAACATAAGTTTCATTTGATTTAGAACCAATATATAGGTATATAAACTAATTCTAAGTTTAAGTTTATATAGTAAAAAGCAGTTCTTAACAATTTAAATATATCTCAAATTTATATTATTAGTAGAGTAAAGGAAGAAAAAAGAGCAAAATATGATCAGGAATTGTATAATTCCTTTCGATAGATTTAACCATATAACGTTATTGAACTCGATCATGCAAAACTATAGATCGAACTTGTTAAGGATAGGTCAATGACCAGAAAATCGGCACAAACTATTTTGTTTGTCATTCTTTGTAGGATTTCCCACCATTTAAATTTTACAAGTTTTTTCTTTTTAATTCCATGAGTCATTGATCTACTTATACCTTTATATATGATATTCTAGTATACCCTAGTACGCTCAACAAAGACTAATAAGTGGGAAAAGGAATTGTTAGCAATGAGGGCCAATAACCCCCTAGCTAGCTATGTACCATGTCAGGTTGACTACCACGCGGCTCCCCATGGCTATCATCGTGGTAAATTATAATTTGCCATGATGGATTAACTAACCTGACTTCATGCTCATACTTCACTGGTGCCCCGCCAGCGAAAACTGTTAGCACAGGCGGGTGCAATAAAAATAGCGAATAATAAATATTATAGTTAACGATCGTGACAAATTTATTTATCAGAGGAATGCCTTGTCTTGTCCATGTATCGTATTTATATATTGTATTGATAAGTAACTATTTTGAAACGATTTGATTTAAATGATAAATAACTGGATAAGAATGATGTAGCAGCGAAAATCCTGAATATCATATCATCTTAATACTGAATTCGAGTATGATATCCTCTTTGCTATGCATAAAGAATATCAGGCCCGTCGTCAGTTTTCCATGAACCATAGACCGTCAGTTTATATACCAACGTAATATAATCAAATCTTTCACGCAATCTATTCATGTGCAAGAATGCGTGATATATTTACCTGATAGGAATGATGTAAATTCTGCATCCGGAAGTCTGGGTCGGATCTGTATTTCCGACTGTACTTGTAGTTAGTAGTGGTTTCGTTGTCTGAACTATCGTAGCCTGACGACGTTTCTCGAACTCCTCGACTTTGCCGATGTATCCTGCACAAAAATTATGTTACAATTTAATATATATTATTATTGCATATTACATATTACAATAGTTCTTATAAATAAAAACTAATGTTGAGTTAAGCTGACTGGATAACATCTCTAACAATGGAAACTCTATACTGATAAAGTATTCTCAGTTAGCATTTTTTTATGTAATTGGAATAGTAAACAAGCTAACAACCTACCTGATGGTAGGTAAACGGTAACCATTGCCATATAAATAAAGAACACTACGGACATGACGTTATTATATGACACTCATGAAAACACTCATAGCCATTCCATAGGACGAAAAGGTTGTGCTTCTAATTCTATAATTGTAACTGCTTAATCTGTACTCTACAACAGAAACATAGTTTATAAAGCAAACTGCTTGGCTGAAATAGATGAGACCGAGGTATCCACACAGACGACTTTTTACAGTCTATCTCTAGTAAACCTCCATCCATGTGATGCCGCATACAAACCACTGAGACAATATATGTATGTAATGACGAATGAGTAATTTGACGATAAAATTAATTGTAATACAATTGATTTTACAGCTTAAAATTGATAGAAGACTTTAACTTAAACTTAAATTAATTTATATTTCTATTAAACATTACCTTGGCACTGGTTTCATTCCACTACCGATGGACGTTTTCGGTTTGGGTGTACCGGATCTCTGCGAGCCGTTATGGTTCGGTGGGAACACTCGCGGCAGACCGAACTTTAGGTACGTGTACATATTCGAACCAAGTGCGGATCTATGGAAGTAAAGTTAACATTAAAAACATAGACAATTAAATCTGTAGTTACTGATTTAGGCTGTATCAATAAATAGAAATAAATTTTATTCATATAAAATCATTTTTCAATGGTCTTTTTCTACTTCTTTTTCGCAAAACAGACTTAATATAAGAAGATCAAGCAAGTATCTTGCGTGTTGCTTTTTTAAACAAACTTTGTACAGTATTCGATTTTCAAACTAGCAAACTTGAATGTGCACATTCCACTAAATCTACCAAAGTTGTACACATACCGTGTATAAATTTTATACATCATTTACAATTTAATAATAATGATATGATAACATAAAGTATGTAATAATTATATTACTTGGGTCCATATCGAGGATGTGATAATATAGACTGCACGGTGGTGTCACGAAGCTGAAAGTTGCCATATGGAAGTGGACTCTTGTCGGTGCTACCGAGAGCGCTGTCTGTGAAGTCCGAGTTCAGATTTTGTCTGTTCAGAACACAAAACATTATTGCATTTTTAAATCCAAGATTTCAAGTACATGTTATAAATTTTTTACCTTGCCAAAGGAGGACTTATCTCTAAAAGAAATATCTTCCAGTCAACCCAAAACAGCGTGACACAGAAAGTGGAGTGTGGGTCACAGAAGTGCAAATAATATAAGTAATAAAAGATAAAATACAAACTAAAAAAAATTAAGTCAAATACATATTATTAATATAAAACATTTATTATGTAATTAGAGTGACAAATAACCTGACAGCCCACTTAATGGAAAGTGATAAGTAGCAGATAGCTTCTAGTGGATAGTTCACTCGTAGATAGCTAATGTTATAAAGAGTATCTTAGGCTACTTTTATTTTAGAAATTTTATTTATTTTAGTTCTACGCGGGAAAAGTCGGCTACCAGCTAGTGGAACATAAAAATAAAGTGATTCCAAGAAAAGACAATTCCAAACCTCTTCTCTAAGATATCCGGCTATGCTGTCAGATATCCATTTTAATTTTATACATATGAGCATACCTACTTTGTGGTTTGAATCCTTCAGACCGAGCTGACGGAAAATCAGTATTCGAAGTTTATATATTCTAAGAATTCCAAATGAATTTCAAATACTTACCTACCTATGAGCTTAACTCCATATGATGGGTTAACAACATCATAAGAACCACGATGAATCCAAATCATCACAAAATGAGACTAATACTACTCGTATTCACAAAAACTTTCAAATCCAATGAAAAATATGTCCTAACAACTTGTCAATCATGTCCTCAAAACTAACAATAACTTGTAATTATATAATTTGTGCACCTGTATATAGACCATGCGTGCAGGTCTTCAGAATGCATGCCACGAGGGTCGTGCATCAGCGGGTTGGAGGGTACAGAGTACCGGCGCTCCCCGCCGAGGCCGAGAGCTGACTGCGACATCGTGTATTCAACACCGACCTGTAAACATGCTTTAGTTGTCTAATCTGTGTTTTTGTTATTATTATTTCTCTAAATTAACATTATACGATTCGACTAATCGTATAGTGTTAATTGCCTCGATGGTCTAGCGGTGTACAGCGCTTTACTTTCGATAATCATGGGTTCGATACCTTATAATAAGCGCGGAAGTTTGTAAGATGGATGATGACTGTGGATTCGATTCCTTACAATAAACGCGCTAGATTGTAAGTTTGGATGAATGGATGTTTGTTACTCTTGTAAAAAGTCATGCAAAAACTACGGAATGGATTTGAAATAAACTTTAAAATAATATAGTTTATACCTCAGAATTACACATAGGCTATAAATCACGACGTTGCAACTGCGTACACACCTAGTCACATATAAGAGATATTAGGTACCTAATTTTAATTCTCTCTGTTCAGTTTAGTAAACGGCCGTAGAAAACGCAAGTGCACTCATGATATTCAGTGTAGAAATTGTTCAATAAAAAAATGAATTTTAAAAGATTAAAAAAAAGAGATCTTAAATTTATATATGTTACTCGACAAGTACCGTTATCGCTCAAATTTATTTGCTCTGTCATCGATGTTTCGATCACCGGAGTTACTCAGAAATATAAATTGACACAGTTTTTTGGAGTCAGATATATGACATAAAATGACATAAATTACGACGCTGAAATCAATCTAAAAATGCCTTATATCAATTGTATTATTATATATTATATTATACAAGGCAACAATTTATTATGTAGATACTTTTAAATTTATTCCAGTTAGTCGTCGTTATTACCTATGTCATCCAAGAACGATGAGCAGGCGATAAATCTTCTTTAATTTGCGCATGATGGATTAGAATTCTCGCCCCATTTTGTCTGTAACAAGAAAAATAAAAAGTAAGTTTAAGAACTAAAACCTAAAAACTAAAATTTGTGTTCTCATTTATAAAACAATATGAATTATTATTACAATTGGACAGCCTTAGCCTTCCTGTATTTTGAATAGTCATTAGTTTAATTAGTGCAATAGCATAATAGCACATTTTTCTTTATAGTACTATACCAAGTGTGTGTGTCTATCTAACACCTTTACATAAATATGTATGTATTAGGCTCCCGGTCTTATTTTACTAAGGCCCCTTGTAAAAAAAATCACAATATAAAAAGAGAGTCAGAGTATAAACAGACTGGGGCGTCTGGCCTATAACACGAATAACCCAATAATAATAACAATAATTTATGTCCTTAAAATTTATTAAACTAAGTGGATCACGTGTTAACATACTATCGACATTGAGTATATCCTATTTGACAAAAACTACCAAATCGGATGTAAATAAAGGTTGGCGCACATTGCGTCAGTGCACCGGACGCGGCCGCGACACATGGTGACAATCGCATCATCTCATTGTTGGGATTACGCAAAACAAATAGCTGTGTCACTGAGCATTTTGTATAATAAAATTGAGTTATGAACGTGTTAACTGCCAATTAAATGTGTCAGTTAATTGTATGTGAAAATGCGTCGTTAAATTGTTACCGTTTTACCCCTTAACGGCCTAACTAATAGCCTACAATCTGCTATCCTTTCATCGAACATTATATTTAAGGCCACATACATACTCTAGAAGTATTTTTTATTTCGAATCCATAATTTATTGTATTCTAATTCACTTTCCTGTATGTACGTGTTTTCTTATAGCTATGGATTCTGTCGAATTATTGCATTATTAATACAGTTGGCCGCAGCTGTACTTTACAGGTCCACCAGAAGAAATCGAGGGCGAGTGCAGAGGCTACCCCAAACCCGCGGAAGGACTAAGAAAGCGGTGGCAGGCTTACTCCTGCCTTATGGATTCGACTTTAGACCTCACCACTGGAATCTTGAACTTCGTCTCAGGGCGTCGTAATTTCATTTCACGGAATGGAACAAGAGATCGAATGACAATAATGAAAGTCCATATTGTCAGCTGTGCTGGTAATGTGATTATGTTACCGACTAATGTCTTCGTCATAAAGCAATTCGTTCTTCTCACAGCATTCATACTTATTTATGTATTAGCAAAGCATTTTCATCCTTATTAAATTCACAGCATGCAAGAGATAATGAGATAATAATTACATTTCCCCCGCGCAAGCGTTGTCACGGCACACTTGAACTAGACCTTCTGAGTTAGCGCTAAACAGTATCATTAGCAGCTTGCGTGGGACCCGTTCGTATTGTTATAAAGCATTAATTTCCGCCACCTGTTTTAGTATGTCAGTATACTCATGTAATGTCAGCAGCAGCTTGCGGGTATACCCTGGCGGATACAAGACCGCTACCGGACCGATACTTATACTTGAAGTTTTAAATCTAATATTTTGATAATTAATAATTTTGCACTCTATGGTACTTTCTTTTGTTGTTCTAAGGAAAACCAATCGATATGCTGGCTGAATCAGCATTCCAATGTGACTTGCTAGAGGTAGATCTTAAAAAGTCGCGTGCAGCGTAGCGTGCAGATTAGGAAGTGAAATTACAGAATAAGAGGTATGACAGTTCAGTCGTATCGAATGGTAACGCATGAATGGTATCACGGGTGTCAAGTGATAACGTAATAACCGTAGTGCTCTTGTATATAGACAACGGTTATGTGATAAACAACCCCATTATAATTACATACACAAAATGTGATACCTTATGTGTACCAATCTGAAGAAAATATAACGTCATTTAAAACTCGCCGTTTTTAAATGCATTCACAAGCTAGTTTTATTCATTCATTTGAGCATAGACACGCCCTGAACTTTTTAAAGCATTTGTTTTGAGTACCGCTGCGTGCATAACGGCTTTTAACTTTTTAGTAACGACTATCGTTCAAGCAGACGCAAACATTGTCTACTTCTGATTGTGTATAAAATTATTGTAATTGTATATAATATTTACCATTCAAACTAATAAACATTTTATAACTAATAAACAGTTCCGCTATTGCAAAACGATTTTTATAGTTTTAAAGTGACGAAAAAAATATTTAATTTACTTTATCGTATAGTTATTTTGACGATATGTAGATATATAGTTATTTTGACGTTTGACGACCTCGGTGGTATAGCGGTCCAGCACACCGCTTTACGTCCAATGGTCGCGGGTTCGATTCCTCGCACGGCACAAACATTTGTATTCACGAGTATGATTGTTTGTATCGGTCTGGGTATTTTCTATGTATATTATGTATGTATTTACGAAAAAAAAATCTATGTATTTGTATCAGTTATCTAGTACCCATAACACAAGCTTTAGCTAGCTTAACTTGGGACTAGATGGCGCTGTGTGAATTGTCCTGAGATTATTATTATTATTATTTATTATTTTACACTATTATATTTCTTTTTTCAGTTATACACTAAATAATATTTACAATAACAAAAAACAACAAAAAATTTCATCGGTTTGCAATTGCAGACCGCGTTCATTTTAATTATAGTTTTATTTTACCATATCTATTAAGAATATAAAAGCTTATATAAGTACCTACCCAGCTAACATAACGATTAAACAAGTGTACAAAAAAATTTAAAAAAATCGCATTTCATGCAACAGTCTGTAAGTACATGTACGTGTGTCTCATTACAATATGAATTTTATAGTTATGTTCTGTTATTTATGAAGCCACCTGAAGGCCGTCACCTCAATAGTAACTGGCTGGTCAAGTTCTGAAGATATCGCATGTAAGATAATGATGATTATCTGTGCTTAATACAGCATTTAATTATATATATTATCATTGAGCAATAAGTATGCAGCTGTTAAATTGGTTAAATAATTAGACAGCTACCTATACTTTTTCACGAAGATCAGATTATTCTTAGAAGTGATGAAAATTATAAAAAAATAAATATGAAACAATGAAAGTTGATTAAATTTTATTTATATTCAATATACATATATTGTTTCAAATATTTTTTATACCTATAATTTTCATCACAACAAAGAAAAATTTGCAGTCCGTGTTCAGGGACGGAAGATTAAAGTTTGCAATGCTGATGTTCTATGAGAAAAATAAAAAAAAAACAATAGACATCTGCCAGAACTACATAGACTTATAATATTATAAAATCAATCGATACATTTAAACGCAGAGCAAACTTATATAAATATAAAGTAATAAAAAACTTTAATAACGTGTAATTACAATAATAATACAAGCTTAATGTTATTTTTTCAAATGAATTCAAAAAAGGGTTGTCCTCAATTAATCTGGTACCATATCTTCATCTATTTTGTACACACCCACACAGCTTGTACGCCAATTCACCGAATATTTATTTAAAAAGGAAATGGTTGGCATTTGTTCATAGTTTTTGACTGACTGCAGGATGGACACAGAAAAAAAAGACGAAAAGGTTTACGCCTACATGCGTATATTTCATGGCCGAAATTAATTTTTAATATTTGATTAGTATGTATAGATTACAATTCCATGTGCCTACGTATAATATGAAGCTCGTGATATTAGTGGGCGTTGAAGCCTTTGTATGCTAATACACTTATTTCGTATTGCTCACATCAATGAGTTGTCTCTGTACTCTGCCGATTACTAGGAAATATATGTATATGTATGTCATAATGCAGCCGAGGCTTGCACTTGCAGCGTGACCAATGTCCATGTTATTTCCTCTGAGAATAAATTACCGTTAGTATTGTTATATACAGGTATATATGTATTATAGATATATATTAATATGGATGTTTATAAGGGCAGAGGAAGGCCGAAAAAGAGATGGATGGACTGTTTGAAAGATGATATTGTAAGAAAGAGAATAAATAATGTGATGACTGGGAACAGTGATGAATGGAAGAGAAAAACATGTTTCTTTCTTATTCCATTTAATTTGATATCGGCGGCAAATTATAAGGGATATGAAAGAAGCAGACAATGACACGCATATATATATGCCTGTACAATTCAATACCACCTATGCCAATGTTTTGGGTTAATTAGAAGAGATCTCTTCTAGGGATAAGTCCTCCTTTCCTCACATTGTCTCTAAATTATATTAATAATGTATTTGTACAATTAAGACTGCAAATTTTACTAATATTATAAACATAAAAGTGTGTGACTATGGATAGATAGATGAAAGGATATTTGTTCCTCTTTCACGCAAAAACTACTGAACGGATTTTGATGCAACTTTACAATAATATAGCTTCAACATTAGAATAACACACAGGCTATAAATTTCATGCGGGTGAAACCGCGAGTACAGCTAGTAGCATTATAAGTTATTTTGCTTTTATTTCCAGTTAACATACATAAGAAATAAGATATTCTGTATTGATACATATCTATAAAAATATTAATCCTAACAATCATAAAAATGTGAAAGTTAAACTATTAATTTATCGTTTCATCTCTATTTGACGTAGGTACGAAGATTTCATACGGCCACAGTGATGTATTAAAGAATTTTTATAGCAATACGGTAGTAAATATAGTAACTTAGGTGTATAAATCTGTGGTAATATTAGTGAGTATTCGTGACTAAACCTCTTAAAGCCCTCAATACAAGTACTTTATTCAACAATACATACATTTAACAAAAAAATACGAGAACAAAATGGAAATAAACTCTAAATTGCAAACACACGGTGACGTTTGTTCAGATTTAGTAGCTGTATTTTTAGTGAATATTGTAAATAACTATACAGTAAAAATACACCACTTGGTAGTTCCGAAATAAAAGATTGACTTGGACTCCCTCTAAGTACAATAACACACCCAAAACCTTTGAAAAGATCGCTCATTAAAAAACTGTTCAAAGACAAATTAAAACCTTCTTGGTTCATAGGAATAATATTTAATTTTTTTGACAGTTCCAAATATGAAATAAAAAAAATATTATTTCATTGATGCCATATTGACGTGTTTATTCCGTTTGCCTATCCAGTAGGATAAAAAAAAATATGCTATAATTTGTGACGTAATTAAACAATAGTGGATAGAAAAAGTGATAATAATTTTTGTGTTCGTTATTCTGAGACTTGAAAGAGAGAAATGAAAGATTGACCTATACAGAGATAAATTCATTGTAATTAATATATTACCTATAGCAACAAAAAAACATTTAAAAGCTTTTAAATGTTTTTTTTAATAAGTATTTCAAGTTAATTTTGATAACTGTAATAAAATGTTGTCCTAAAAACTGCAAAATCTGCGTCAACCTGTACATAGGGCTATTTTTACCCCTGATGGTATGCGAGCCAGGCGCCGCGGGATCGCTGACCCGGACGTTGGCCCTTCCATTGTACCTGGATTGCGGGTCTACTATGGGTGGGACCTTTGAACGCTTAACTTGAAATGACCAAGCCTAGCATGGATTATACTTTATAATGTAACTTGTACTTTAATGTATCTACTAAGCTATTTTATTTGAAACCAGATGGCCGTTTTAACTTAGCTTGAACTAACAACAACCATAACTGTCCTGTTTAATATCAGAAAGGAGTATAATAGAGTAAAGTTTTATGCTGATACAAATGACTTTGTTCCTTGAACAAAAAAGTATCCATTTTGATTGTCCTTTAGTATTTATTCCATGATTATGGCATAACTCCTTTTGGGAGTTGGTTTAAATTTTGTCGTTATATCATTATTATTATACTACTATTACGCAATAAAGTATAAGTACTTAGTTACAATCAATATTTTAGCATAATAAGCATAAAATTAATAATCTAATTGGGATGAAAAAGGAATTAAGTTGCATTGTATTGAGTTGACCTAACCTTCACTGCCTTTAATTTTTATTAACAGTAATTAATAATGTCGTAACAAAATAGCTAAAGCGGATACGTAAGCATGCTAGAATGTTCCCACGAGAATATTACTAAGTATAAGAAATGTCTCTATGTCTGGTATAGAAGTTGCTATTAATGAAAACTTATGATTATCACAGAAATAGTGTCGTACTTAGCGTATCAATGACTTTATACTTTAGAGAAAGTAGATATAAAATATACAGTTTGTTATACATTAATAAAACTTTATGTTTAAAACCGGTAACTGTTGTCTAGCCGGTAAAATAACAGTAAAAACATTTTAGATCGAAACTAGTGGTAAATGACAAAATGCATGGCCGCTTTACGTAGAAGAAAATATTTTTTTAGAAAACTGTCATCAACTTTTTTTGGCAATTCACATATACTTAAATACGTTTGGTTGAATATACAGATTTTGAAGGTTTTATACTCGTAAGCGCGCGCGTCATTAAAATTATCATTAATTTGAATGAAAGACTGCATTTCAATCTGTATGGCATAGATTTTTATTTTCAAGATTATGAGGCCAGTGTCAATTCCTAAAACGTGAGAAGGAAGGGATTATAACTATTGGCCCCATTGCCAGCAATGGACCACGTTAGATTGGGCTCAACGCCAGCGTATTACGCCAAGTCATTATGGTATAGTCATGTTAAATTCGTCACGGTGGCCTAACCTAATCTGAGTCCATGCTGTTCATCACCAATGGAAGATGCTAGACATCTTCCATTGGTGCCATTCCAACTTATACCATAAGTGCAGGCGTATTTAATATTCTACATTTATCCATCAAAAAAACTCTTAAAACGAAGTATCTATTAACTCAGTGAGAGAATGTCTGATGTATGAACACCTCTAAATGAAATATACATACGGTTATATTCCAAGCAAAGTATTACAACTACTTACGTAAATTGATTTGTAATACAAATTGTAGTGATCAAATGGTGCACGCGTGCGGATCCATTGAATAATTTTTCCGAATGCAGCGGAAAGTGCGAATTCGATAACTCGCAAATACGTAACTGTTTGTTTTTTTAATGCATGCTACTACATTCACAATACACCATTCGAATCAAAGAAACGAATGGATTTTATCGCTGTACCTACTGCTAATTCAGATGTAGATAGTGACGGGTGGGTGGTTTATTTTTACCTGAAGTTTAATGTGTATGTATATATCTATACTAGTAGTTAATAATTTTAGATATTATTTTATATATCCATTCCGACCTCGTTCAGCCGTAAGGTCGTAAAAAGACAAAAATAGAACTGATATTTTGGATTTATAGTACAACTACATTAAATTTAGTAAAAATATAGATTTTTTTTTTGTAATTGTATATATATTGTTTTTTTTTATTAAAGGGTGTCGTGGGGCATAGGTATGCCCCAATCGATAGTATTATCTAGTTAGAGGAAGACTTTGTATACAACATGAAGTGTCTGGTCTTGCTCTGCCTGTATTCATACTGATACAGGAAGGAAGGGTGTGTTCAATATTTAATTCATCACCAATTTAATTTCCATTATTATACATAAAAAATTTATATTGATTTACTACCGACTTGTCGGTAAAAGATTGCTTATGGCGATAATACCGTTTTGTAATGCACTTTCTAACACAAGTACTTTTTTAATTTTATTTTTTGTACACAATCAAAAATCATTATTATTATTGACATAAACACATGATAACGTCATTATAAAATCTTAACAAACTATATTTAATCGAATTAGGTGTTATTTTGCGGAAGTCCATTTCACTACTCGATGACACTTATATTATTTTGTTTAATTCCGCTACAATAAATATAATTGTAGCGGAATTTAACGAAATAATATAAATCCATCGAGTAATCTTAACAAACTCACGTACATAACCGTACCAGGGATGCCAACTGTGCGAGAATTCTTCACATTATCTAGGATGCCCACATATCTCGTAACGATCATTTGATCGTTACGAGATATGTGGGCATCCTAGTACAATTTTGTATTTATGAATATTTTTTTCACTGCAACTAAAATTTTATATTACACTCTATCAAGTTTTGGATTCAGAGCGTTTCAGTAGTATACACAGTAATTAATAACTACCATCCCTGACTGTCGCACTGTGTTTTGAGAGCTAAATGGAACCAATCTTCAACAAGTTCCAACAAGCCTTCATCATTACTACACGTAGGTAAAAAATTAAGGATGGCAACCCTGGACTGACTGGAGTAAGCGTACACGTAACAAGCAAAGGTTGTGAGAACCGTTACATTGTTCATTGGAGCTGTTTTAGAAATGTTTCCGATAATCAACTCGCTGTTATACCTTGACTGATAAACAAGCGTTTATTTCCCAGTTGCGTATTCAAGAGGTAAATAGTTTATACATGGATTTATCTGGATCTACATTGGGTATTTTTAATCCCAAATCCCGACTTTGTAGAATTGGACTCCCATTAATTATAAGTCAACTAAATACAATGCAACTCAAATCCTTTTTCACCCCAATTAAAAATAATAATTATGCTAAAATTTCGATTGTAACTACTTATATATTAAAACAAAATACTTAACGTAATGTGTGAGGACAAACTTTAAACCAACTGCCAAAACAAGTTGTGCCATAATTATGGAATAAATACTTAAATTTCCAACATAAATATTAAAATAATAATACTAGAATTGATAAATCAGCATCTTTAAAAAAAACTTTTTACTGTACCTTGTTACTCATTACACTTTAACGACCCGAGGTACTCAAATGAAATTTGTTATACATAGGATAATTTTTCCCTCATAAAACATGATTATTTTAAAAAATATGTAGTAAAGTAATTAACAAGTAGATTCGTCATCAATAACACATAAAACCAGACCAATACAAAAGATCCTCATTTAATTCTGTTGAAAATAATCTTTTATACCCCTCCAAATATAATTTTTAATTCCTATTTTACTCTAACATTCAATTTATCCAAGTGTACTTTGTAAAAAGTAGTCTGAGTAGATATTACCTACTCCAACCGCCAAACAGCTTGCTTTATAAGCTGTTTTTCGATTGAAATTTGAGATTAGGCAGTGATATTAAAGGATAAGAGGCATGATATCTTCGTTTTCTAGAATGGCAAAATATAAGTGGTAACGCGGCTGTCATGTAATAAGGTGATATCAATTTAAATACAATGTAATGTAAATCGTTTGAAAAATCTGTTGACAACATAAATATGGTACCAGAAATATTTTGATGATGATAACCAGTGTTTAAACTTGAGACTTGAAGGTTACTATAGCATCTATGCATAAAAGCTAGTTTTTAAATATAATTAATATACATTTGCGTGATCGAGGAAACGTCCTTTGTTACGTTGCATTCTTTAGGCCAAGGTGAATACCTATACCAAACTATCACTTACAAGCTAATATGTAATTTCTAAGATAAATAGCCTTCATGATCGACTAACTACATCATTACGACATCACATGCCATAATGAGTGACGGATCTGTGGGATATTGTTGTATGACACCCACAATAAAAATAACCTAAGTTTAGTAATATCCGTTACGTTTTCAATGTCATTAAATTTGCGAATTCTAATATTAATTGACGGCTTAACTGCTGGTAAGTGGTAACCGTTGCGGCATCATATCATGATGTTACGCCCGTGGCACCACCCATTCAAGAAGATATTGTTTAATCGATTGCGATTGCTTTTACAATAGCATATCCTAGTCACATTATTCTCCCAAATTTGAATTTAAAAATGGATCTATATTATTGTTTACATATACAACATTTATTTGAAAAGAATACGAGCTGAGTTTCTTGTCAGTTCTTCTTAGCTCGAAATAATTCGAAACTGACGGGAGATTTGACATATCATAAGTATTGTATGTATCGTATTGAATTTCTTTAATTGAATTAGACCGCTTATTGTGCATTAAAATCTCTGGTCAGTATAATAATTCTTGTATTAGATGTTTAATAAAAAGTATTTAAATAAAAAAAAACAAATGAAATACATTGCCATTCCGGAAAAATAAGATTTCATGCCTCCATATTCTGTTATTTCACTACGTTATCTCACATCAGATAAGACAGATGTACCAATGTAAATTGACAATTAATTTCAACAGTTTATTTAAGCACAAAATAATTATTTATGAAAATGGCAAAGAAATGGACTGCCTACTGATGAATAGTGGTTACTGTAGCCTTTATACATGAGCAGTGAATCATATACCTGCAGTGTGTCGTGCATTGCCATTTCTAAGGACAGGATAGGAAAATAAAAACATAATAATTATGTTATGCATTTTTTTTAATGAACTGGTGCACCTGCTATCGCTAACAGTATATGCTAGCGGGGCACCAGTGAAGGAGGACTTGTCTTATCGAGTATGAGGTGAAATCAGTTAACCTATTGTGGCAAATTCACCAGGAAAGTTTTCAGGGGAAAAGCGTGGAGGTCAACATGCCTCCATGCCTCCAACATGCGTCGGACATGCTGTAGTTGCTAGCAATTTGGTTATTAATCCATATTACTAACAATACCCTTCCCTCCAATTCTTATGCTTCTAAAGCCTGTAATTTTACTGCCATGTTTTATTATGATAGCCGGATACAAATAATTTCAATGCAATAAGTAAATATAGTAGGAATATAAAACATAATATTCATGAGTCATATCTTCTGCCAACTATAGTGTACTCATAACAAGAATTTGTAGCCTAGCAACCATATTTTCACTTTCCATAGACCATTGTATACAATATTGGCAATTATGTAAAAGAGATGTTTATAGTGTTAACTTAACATACTTTAATGTATGTCCCAAGTAAAAGCGGCCATGAGGTAACTTAATACTGACTGCTTTTACTTGTACATCTTGTACCTAATTATCATTTCATTCCTATTTAACATTGGCTATATTATATTTATTACCTAAAAATGTAAATAATATATTTAATATTTTAATTATGTTTTTATTGCCTTTTCTTTTTAATTTATTCGTAAATATGTACATAAAACAAATATGTAATAATTAGAATAAATAATAAATATAAAGTTTGACCGAGTGAATAAATTCTAATAAGTTATAATTTTATTCCTAACTCTATCTTATATAATAATACCGATAGTAAAAAATCTAATTGTGGTTATCAAAATGAAGAACGCAGTAAATCACCTAATATGCAATTTGCCAACACAACTATTATACTAGATGGGGTAGACAGAGGCATTGTCTATTATCGTCGTTATAGTGAATGCAACACGTAATATGCGCACAATTCGTGATAATTGACTAGCAGCCTACTACCGACCATCATCACTGCATTTTTTATTTGTTATCGATGTTTCCTTCACCGGACAGTCAATCAGAAATTTAAATTGACATATGACGTATAAAGTATTTGTCGGTCAAATTTGTCCTCACAGCCGTTTTCGTGTAGGTTGTGACGGTAAACCACTAGACGAAAACATTTTTTATAAATAATGAAATATCTATTCACTTAAAAAAATATCTATTAAGAAGCCCTAATAAATTGATTAAGGTGGCCTAGGTCAGTTCTCGTTCCGCTTAAGGCTGCTTTTTATACCGCATTATTAGTCACTGGGGTTGCGTAAACGCAAATATTATTATTCACATACAAAGAATGTTGCTTGCTTACTGTTCGCCTCCGGACACTACAGAGAGGAAATGTGTAAATAAATAATAAAACATGTATAAATTATAATTTAACATATTGTATATCAATTACATAGAAGAACATAAAACATTTCAAAACTCAAATCCTTGTGGTCATTTCAATCAGTACCAACTTTTGGTGGTTGATTGTATAAGATATCTTAATGTATCATCATGTTGTTAAATATGGCAGATATGATGGGTCCATATTAAATTATTTTCTCGAAGAAATACGCCGACTTGAACGATCCAAATTATTTTGTGCTTTTTTAAAATCAGTAATATTAGGTATATTACTGTACCCTACTATTCTAACATGATGCTTTCTAGCTGTAATTGAGACAGTATTAATGGAAAAAACATTTAGCAAAAAAATTTACGATTATGCGATAAATCTTTGGAAATTATATTTTAACGTAAGAAAAGTCATTACAGTATGTACCTGAGTACTGTCTAAGACGATACTCAGATATATACTGTACAATTGTCAATTTTTTTTCTAATGTTTTTCAGGCTGTACAAAGAAGTACAGCCTGATTAATGCCTTTTTTATCTTGGTGATTTCTCATTCCTTTTTCCATTAATGGGTCGATTAAGGGATGCAATATACTTACTCTTATCTATGATTTGATGATATCAAAACTTTGGACGGGAAATATACCAACAACTTATTTAATGGATAGATTAAATAAGGTAAGATTTTAATCGAGATTCATAAAATTATAAGGCATAACGCAATTACTGGTTAATTTAAAAAATTAACAGCTTACCTAACCGTTTTCCGCTGTATAGAATCTAAGGAATTTATCAAGTGGGCCAACACGGGATTAGTCATAGACACACTTAAAAGTTTTGTGGTTTACTCAGCGACCGCATGAAGAATTGATGGTGCGAGGTACAAGCTCAATTTAATATTTAGTACAGTAAATAATGTTAGATTGAAAAGTAATAGTCAGTATTATAAATAAAATCGTGACTTGTAAAAGTCAATTTACAACATAACAACGTATGTAAACCGACAACTTTATCTGCGTCACACAAGGGACCCGGCCTACATTTTTCATTTATGCTCGGCTGCTATTGGTCGTAGCATGATGTAAATAGCTTGTAGCCCTCTTTGATAAATAGGCTATCTAACATTAAACGAACCAATTTTCAATTCTAACCAGTAGTTCATAAGATTAGCGTATTCAACAAAATAAACAAACTCTTCAGATATATAAAATTATTAGAGTCGATCATTTAAAAGAAAAATCAGTCTTAAGAAATAATTACTAGAGTAGTTTTTTTGAGCAGTTAATCATTCTAGAATTAAATCCCCCTTGTATAGCATGCTCGCATACTATTATGAAATTATCGTGTCAATATGTCATGAAGGTGTTACGGTAAAAACAAATACACGACCGAATTAGGGACATAATTAAATTGTGAAGAAAAGTTAAATAAAGATAAATACCGATATAAAAAGCTTTTTGTAATTTCACCTAAGTTTTAACCAAACTCATAAGTTTGTAACAGTTACAGAAGTTCTTTAAAACAAATCGTAATGCTAATTTTCAAAAATGTGTTAGGAAGGTAAATTTCCGTATGCTACTGTAGGAAAGGGTAATATTTAATACTATTCTTATATTTACTCAAATAATCACAGTAATATTTTGAATATTTATATGACATTTATTATCACATTAAAACGACAGATGTCGTAATATGTTAATTTGAAATTGAATAAACTTCCATACAGCAGTTGAGAGTAGGCCAACAGCTTTTTACACGAAATACCATGAGGTTGTCCAGCACGCCACCGAATCAAGTTTATTCGCAATGAAAGTTAAACATAAAATGTAAATGAAGAGTAAGTAACTACTTTTTGTATAAGTTTTAATATGTGTTAAGACGCTGAAATATAAGTAATGTTTTTTATAGTTCTAGAATTATCATATCATAGAGACGGCAAATCTCTTAGCAAAAGCACCTAAATCAGTAATAAGGTACTAATTTCTAATAGTGATTATCAGTTTATATCAGCTTGCATGCTGATGTTATAAATAAAAAACCTATACATATATTAATACTATATGTATATACATATAGTATTAATATATGTATAGGTTTATTATTATATTAATACTATACATATAATAATGAATAAGAGTCAAGTACCAGAGTAAATCTTATACACTCAATAAAAAAAGTTTTGATGACTTCTACTATTTAAATCCATAGCACCATTTGAAGCTGAATTGTGCTGATTCTAAAATAAATTTTCACTTAATCTCGAAAATATGTACTAGACAATGACCTAAGACTCATTCGTACATTCTCAGATTTCTTTTATAAAAAGAAGCTACAAAAATATTATTTTTTTAAGTAGATAAATAGCATTAGGAACACAATTATCTTAGGTTTTAAAATTTCAAGATAGTATAAATAGTAATAAAGTATTGGTTAGAATTGAGAAACTTTTTTCAGTAAACTTATTTCCTAAAGTAAAAACGTTAATATGATTGAATAGTGCTCAAAATTGGATATATAAAACATAGTATATTTAATCTCACATACTTCTGTAGATTGCTGTATATCTTATACATTTTATTTTACTGTCTTTCTACCACACGACTTTCGCTTTAATACTATAGAGCTATAGAAGGTATATTTATGGTAGCTTTTAGTTTATTTACATGTAAGATTGCATGCTGGCGTTTCAAAGAGAGGTGCCTACATCTCAGGCCAAGTTTCAAGCAGCTTTCGCTTCGTTTGATGTTATCGAGATTCGTGATACTGACCAGCAACTTAACGCATTTATATGTAAAATGTATACTGGAATATATGATATTTATCTTTAGTGCTATTATGTAAAATTTTATAAGATGTAAAAATGTATGCGTATTACTGAATGCAAAAGGTTTCTACTGCATCGATTTATAACGCTATTAAAAGTGCCTACTGGTAACACTAGAATATAAATTTAGGCAGTACTTTATTATTGTCTATCTGACATATTATCAAATTTAATAATATATGTGCGAACATCGCAGGTGAGATATGAAGAAGTCTTATAAAATTATTTTTTATTTTTGTATTACATATACATAAAGATGTATACCTATGTAAAACAAAAATAAAAAAAATATTTTTGATTTAAACAAAACATCATCTTACGTCGTTCTGGCTGTCATCTCGTTCATTTGTTTAATTTAAAAGTAAAGTATAAAAAAAATACATAAATCCTGTTGTCTTTTCTGCACTCTTATATTAATATTATGTATGTTGTTAGTACCTTATTAAGAGTATTACTATTTCTTTGTCTTTACTCATTAAATAAATTACAATAAATCGTAAATAAAAATCGAATAAAATGATCATCACGTTCTAACCTCTCATACATATTGTATAATACGATTAATCGATTATTCAGTTCCTGGCGTAACGTTACATGCGCCATTGACTCGGATACTAATTAATTGATTGTCATTACCACACATACAGTAATCCAGTTACCTTATATCTTTGTGAGTATTTAGTTATATATGGCTTACATGTATAACTAAATACTCACAGTCAGCAATAAATTTATAATAAAAATAACCCAGAATAATTTTACAGTGCTAACTTGCTTCCTTCTTTTGACAATTCACACTACACCGCTAGCGTCAACTAATACCAAACTAAGCAGAGCTTGTTCTATGGGTACTAAATAACTGATACCCATACTTATTTTTTTTGGATATTTATACATAATAGGTATACATAGAGAACATCCAAAACAATACAAACACTTATATTCCAGTCTACAAATGTTTGCACCGTGTGAGGAATCGAACTCGCAACCGTCGGAAGTAAAGCGGTGTGCTAAACCGGTAGACCACCGAGGCAGTCATTTGTGTTTACTAGAAGTACAATATTACGAATGCATATACATATAAGAAATATAGATTAGTTTGTGACGCTGTGTGATCTAATTATTTTAGTGTTGATAACTATTTAGTTATTAGTATATATTATTTTAACAACGAAACCGAACCAAACTTTGAATTGATTTAAATTTAAATCAAGGTACTTAATAGTTTTTACGCGAATGCATGCATCATTGAAGTGTGACTCACCTGAAGAAAGTCGTTTCATGACACAGCCCCGTATTTTCTAAAACAAAAAATAAATCTATGAAAACCAGACCAAAATCACATCTATAATAGTTTTTTTTACGAAATTATTTTGTGAAAGCTATGTAACAATCACAGATTTGCAACGGTCATGAACATGAACTTGTTACGACTATTTTACGTACGTGGCGATGCTACGCATGTTTTATATAGGTTGTAAGAAACCAAAGTATTAGCATACGACATAAGGTTCTATTTCCAATGGACTCGTTACAGGCAATTGATGTAAATAATCTTATACTCCTGCATAACATCCATAACATATACTTTCATTCGTGTGACAATAGAAGCGACGCGACAGGTTGGGCAGGTCGTATGCAAGCGACAGCATTGTCGTTTCGAAAACTAGGTATACAATGATGAAAAGAATATGTCTACACACTAAATATTTATGTCATGTACTTACTCTTAAAAACTACACTAATCAGTTTCCAACTTAACATTTTTTTTGTTATTGGAACGCCAAACAAGCTGACGGCCCATCTGATGGTAAGTTTCAACTATAGCTTATATACCTTTATGACTAGCAATATGAACACCATTTTATTATGTGACCCGTGGTAACACTTATGCGTTGCTATTCCATGACTAAGCTGTTACATCCGATTTAAACAAAATAAAGGTGAATACCGCCCGGCTTTACACAGGTATATTTATTAGACATATAAACCTTCCTTTTTACTCTAACTATTACCAAAAACTGCATTAAAATCCGTTGCATCACTTCAAGGATCTAAGCTAACAGACAGCGGAAGCGGCTTCATTTTATACTATAAGCCGGTTAAGTTTATAAGCCGGGCTAAATTGATCTGACTTAGATAAATATTTCATTTGCTCCTAAATTGTTTTACTACTTATGACAGTTTTCCCGATGCGATGAATTTTTTTCCTGCACGAACAAATTATATTGGCACGCAGTAATTTTCGTAGAACAGAAAAATAATATGTAGCCGAAAAACAATCGCATGTTGAACAGAAATTATTACATATTTTAAGGTCAATTATTTTTTATATTAATTATATTTATTTTATGGGTATTATTATAAAACCGGCCACAAAATACAGAAAATTTTACTCTCTTGTAAAAATGTTTAATAATACATTTGTAAAGATTTACAAATGTATTATTATATTAAATAAACTTAGAAACCGATTGAATAAATTCAATATGTACTGCAATTGATCAACAACGGAGGCAATTGTAATGTCTTTTCTAATTCGTTATTAAACAATAACTCAATGGAATCTTCTAAGAGCCTAATGGCTCTTAGAAGATGCAATTTAGACCTAACAGTAGGTATCTAATCGCAGAACTAGCAAAGCGAATTGTAGTCAATATTTCCACGGCTATTTACCTACGATTTGTGATGGTATACCGAAATTTTCATCAATTTGATATGCGACACAGCTCGTAAAAACCCATAAAGCAAGTAGAAGTGACTACACTGCACTGCTCATCATTAACACTAGAGTACCTACTACATAATCAATATTCACCAATACAAAGCCAGTCTTTTAATATTTATATAGAAAAGTTTATTTTACCTAATTTCAACCAAAGTGGAGCTTACAAAGTATTATTTTTAATTAATTAATGGATGAAATATACGAGACTGAGTAACCCATTTTGTATAAAGCATATCTCTTGTATAAAATTATATGACTTCTCTAGCGTCCCGACATGGTACCATATATCTGCCATTACAACGGACGAGAGCACCATTCCAACATCATCAATAACGTATATATAGATAGTCTGTTATATAATCTGTTGTAACCAATAGCTAAGTACTTGACTATTCTTATAGAATCGATTACGCCTAATGAAATCACCTATCATTCATTCATCAAGTTACACACCTACTGAGGCAACTTAGTAGGGTCCATTTTTATTCTCTTTATTGTTTCCCAATACTATTGACAGATTGTAGAAAGCACAATGATCGACGATCGCTAATAATATATAGTATTGCGAGACATATGAGAACAATATGAGAAATAATATATTGAGAAATGACTTCTATTAGATTGAGACAATGTACTTGCAATATTATGTAAATAGCAACTTCTTGCTACATTGAATAATATGTGTATAAATGTTCTAATACATTTATGAATTATCTGTTTAGGTATAAAAAACGCAATAACTATTAAGTAAAATTCAATACTTAACTATATATTTATTATATTTGCGTGTTTAAAAATATTCATTTGTATTTAAACATTGTGGTAACTGTCAAAAGGGAACTTTATAAACATGTACAAATAAACTACCACTCAAATTATATATTTCACATGTCAGATTTTCAGTGCTTTTTTTTCTTTTTTTAATGCGGGCTGTACATGCAATGGAATAAATTCATATCACAAATCATCACAAGAGAGCTGTATAGAGATTATGAAAACTCATAATCGCCTTTTTGAAATTTGAATGAAAGTAATATCCCTTTTTTTTAATACTTGAAACATTTAAAAATGTTGTTTTCAAAGGTATAAAGCTTAGAGTTTTTCGAAAACAATACATTAAAGTTTCCTTAAAGTAATACCCATATGATCCACTACTATTCAGACGTCCATAGGTTAAAACACAGATAAGATAATAATATAGATACAGTAACCGTTTGCCATCAGAGGTGATGCCTGCCTGTTATCATAATCATTAAATAGTATAAAACAAAGTCGCTGTCGCTGTCTGTCCGTCTCTATGTATGCTTAAATCTTTAAAACTACGGAACAGATTTCAAAGCGGTTTTTTTTAATAGATAGAATAATTAAAGGAGGGTTTATATGTATAATACATGTACACCCGTGCGAAGCCGGTGTGGGTAGCTAGTATATATATAAAATACATTACTAAATATTGATATTAACTATTGAATCACAGATGAAAAATAGCTGACACATAAACACAAAGAATGACACCAACAGAAATGTAGGGAGCTAGTGAACGGCAAGTGGGAGTGCTGTTAAGGTGTATTGAATTAATTTGTTTATAAAGTACTAACATAGTTGCTATTTACTGCGCATTGAGTATTAAACAAGACATGTGAACAGGCGCACCTACTCGTAACTAGCTCATTATTTCTTATCAGTTTTCCATGACATCCAAATTGTTACTGGCAATTTGAATAATGAAACAAATGTGTCGCTGAAAGGAAATTTCCAGGGCCGTAAAGATACTTAATAAAAAAAAAGACGCAAATGTGATAAAACATACGTCAAAATGTAGGACGGTATTGTTATGTGAAGATCTAAGGTAATATATATCTATATTACCTTAGGTCTGACATCACCTATGAAATATATAGGATCTTATTAGTATCTATTATAAACGCGAAAGTTTGTGAGTATGGATGGATGTATGGATGTTTGTTACTCTTACACGCAAAAACTACTGAACGGATTTTGATGAAACTTTACACTAATATAGCTCATACATCAGAATAACTAGGCTATAAATGTTAAGCAAGTAAACCGCGGTCACACTTAGTCCAAAATAATATTGTCTTAAACTGAACCATATGGAAAATACCAATATGGAAAACGTATTACAATGCAAAAGGATAGAAACTTTATATAACTATTCAAACTGTTGGTTTAGTTATTTCATTTCAGTGACGTTATTTTAATAGAATACTCGGTTGTCACTCTTTAAACTAAGTATTAATATGTATATGTAGGAATGCATATTTGATTGAAAAGAGTGAAAAAGCTGAGTTTCTTGTCGGTTCTTCTTGGCTTGAAACTGTATTTCGATCTGCCGGTAGATATAGCTTATTGAATTATCTGTAACTAGCTACTCGCCTCGGGCGTACATGTATTATATATATAAACCTACCTAATGAATCACTCCATCTATTTAAAAAAAACCGCTTCAAAATATGTTGCGTAGTTTTAAACATTTAAGCATACATAGGGACGGACAGACAGCGATAGCGACTTTGTTTTATACTATGTAATGATTGAGACTGGAGGCCTACGAATAAAAATATTTTTGATTTAATTAAAATTCCTAATAAATATTAATATATAGGATTACTTTATTCCTGGTGAAAATGATTAATAGAGTAAAGACTCGCTTGATAATAGATATCAACCATCAGACTAAGTTATATAAATATAAATTTAACAATAATATATAAGTTTAACAATTAAAAAATATGTATAATAATAATAATTCTGATCACAAACAAGAGTGTAGACATATTCGCTTCTAAAACTGGTCAATGTTGTTAATCTTTTGTTTAAATTCCATCTGTTATCGATATGTAACCTTATTGACTTTATTTAACAAGTGTAAATAATTATATTTGCACATTGAAAATACGCAATTTTACACGTGCACAAAGACCTCCCAGACACTTCACAAGTAGTTAATAATTAAAATAATACTTACTAAATACACCTGATTATTTGGGTCAAGATTACAAATGACTGAGACGCACGCAGTTTGTGTAACTGCCGCTGGCGTGTATAGTAAATACTATAATTGATTTTGTTATATATATTATAACTAGCTTTCCCGGCAAACGTTTTGCCATATAAATGTAAGTACTAATATCGCTATTAAAAAATAGGGGTTGGTGGTTAGCCGATTCTCACATTTCCTGAATATGCATATAAAATTTCTTAAAAATCGATCAAGCCGTTTCGGAGAAGTATGGTAACTAATATTTTGATACGAGCATTTTACATATAAGATTATTGGGTTTTTTTTAGTCATTAAGAATTTTATGTAATATTTACATTAATCCGGATCAGCGTCATTGCAGTATATACTCGTACATATATTTAAAAATAGGATGTCTATACAAAATGCACAGTTTCCTTATATATCAATTAGTAAGTGTATTTTTTATATATCCAAATAAAATATATAAATTTAACTTAACGCAGTCCTTTCTAAAGTGTACTGTGTAGTTAGACATTATAAAAAGGTAGCGGAATATCTAACTATAATAACACTAGGTTTACGAAATACGGTTGCTGATAACGTTGCAGTATATATTTTTATAGGCTATATAAAAAATGTCCACAGATTCTCAAAACAATCTTTCTAGATAAGAAATATTTTATAATAATTCACTGAGCTTTTGTAATTTTATAAGGCGAGTAATTTTTTTCAAAATTCCTATGCAGGATCGTTTTGAGAATCTGTGACCTATATATATGTACATTTGTATATATGTAAGTGAGTACTTTGTTTTAGATAACTTTTTAACTTTATTTCGGTGTACGTCTGTACATTTAATTATAATTAAGCTTAGTGTATACCTATATTTTTTGTTAACTTATTTCCACTCATGTGCCGCTTATCTTATTTTTAGTCATTCTCTTTTTCCTAAGGTTGTCTAGAAGCGATTGTGTTAGATAGCGTTCTTTTGTTTAATCTATTGTTATTTTTTTTAATGTATCTGCTTTTAATGTTGCAATAAAGGATTATAAAGAAATAAAAATACGTACTAATAAACTTAAGACATCGTTCCGTTCGATGCACGTATGTAGTTATGATGGCGTAGTTACTTGATGTAATTGCTACTTACATTTTAATTGCAATATACTTAGTTAATGATTAAACACTTGCGTTTTAATCGTCTATTGGATATCTTAATGTTGGCTTTCGCATTTACAACGGGGAACTCATTACATAGTTTATTAGATTCTGTAATTCTCGGATATAATTCTTGGTAGTATATTGCTAACTGCACCTCACGGGTTTGTGCGAGTATAATCATTACAATTATCTTCCGTCCAAGAGACTTACTACTCCATAAGTAGTATAATATTATAGATATTGCATTTTTAATACATAATTTTTAGTATTTATTCATATTTTATTAATTGTACAATCTCTTCCAGTCCATCCAATACAGCTTGACACAGGAAGTGGAATAGAGGTCCAAATAATTCTAAGAAATTACAAAGAATTCCAATATTTTAATAAAAACTAAAATTAAAGACATGATGTATTTAACATCAATTCGATACAATACTTAGAGCTATATAATTTGAATGGCCAACAAGCTGACAATTCCCCTGATGGTATTTTTTTTTATTGAGAGTTTGGGCTATTGTCAGGTCTTAAAACCTGTAGCACTATGGCTTACATAGATCTATTGTACTCTAGGGAGAGTAAAAAAGGGGTTTTTCAAAGTTCGCTACCTAGGCCCGTCAGGGACAAGAATTGAAGGTTATTCTTAGAAGCTATGGTTTTTACCCCTGATGATAAGCGGTAAGCTAAATAAAATATGATATCTTAGTCCTCTGCAACAAATATGCTGTTCATGTACAGCATATTTGTTGCTATTCTATAGTTGCTATACTAATAAATCATATTTCTTACCCTTACAAAGTAAGCTAGTTGGACGACTTTTTACAGTCTACCTCTGTTACATATAGTATATACCTTTCATAATAAAATTTACTTAATTTAATAAAAGTGAAATTAAAATTCTTAAAAAGGCCTAATATAAAGTACTATTTCATTAAAATGTAATGCACTTCACTATTTTATATACAAGGACACAACGTATTGTTCGTATTACTGTTAAGCAATTGCACTCTAGTAAATTAATTGGTCTAATTATTTTACTTAATTAAGTAACTACATTCGTATTTATCTAAGCTACTTACATTCACATCATTAGAGACAATACCAGTTTCTTGTTCATTCTACATACAAGCACATATATTAAGGTTACTGACTATACAGACTATATAAGAGTTTACATTGACAGTACAATATTGAAAAAATAGTTCTAAGATTTGATTAACAAATATTTTAATCACATCCCAGTTAAATCTGATAGCGATTCTGTTAATTGGCCCATAACCTGTTGAATTGGGAGATATTCAGGGTGATCAATCAAGTGATCAACAAGATTTTATAAGATATATTAATCAGACAAATATACCACCTAACATAGAAAGATCTTTTTTTAATATTTTAATATATATTTTTCACATTAACAAAACGTTATAGATAAAATACAATTATGTTCATTCAACATTACCTTAGCTAATACTATAAACGCGAAAGTGAGTGTTGTGTTGTTTAATGTCGTGACAATTTACGTGAATTTGGAATATGGAAATGTCTTCACATAGGCTAGCTTTTTACTTATGTAATTATTGTTACAAGGGCAAAAATATCATAAGTTAGTTCATTAATATATTTATTTAAACATGAATGCAGATTATAAAATGATATGCATATATTATGCGGAAGGCGTACCATCGTTTTGCTTGTCGTTGTGTTTCTTATCTATAAATTATACTAACTAACCACCGCATTCTTGAATTAAGTACATACTATATTTATTATCATCCATACTTACATGACAGGAATAAAATTATTATTAAGTGCATTGGCACTCTCAGCACTACAATGACAATTTTATATATCTTTACAGTAAAGGAAGAAAGGAAGTCGTTTCCGGTGTCTGTTCGTTTAGATCTTTCAAACTACCCAACGGATTTTAATGCAGTTTTTAGCAATAGATATTTATATGTATATCTAATACATGTAAAAATCCGAAGTGTATAGCTATGTATATGTAGATATAGTAAGTATTGTTATTAAAAAATGGTGGCATCATCTACACTGTATTGACTAAATGACGACAATAACAATTAAAAAATATTGCAATGGCATGATGACACAATTACCTTGACCGCACGCGAACTCATGAGAGCATCTGCATAAGAATGTAATAATGAATGATAACATCTAAGATCTCACGTAGTTCAGAAAAAGCATATTGCCTTCGAAGTGCTGGTTGTCTTTCCATTGAAATCTATATTTTTTGTCATACAAAACAGACTGCAATGATTACAAGATTTTCTTTGCAACGTGCAATGAATTTCGATCTGAATCGTAATTCAACAGTAGATGGTAAAAAGTATCTATTGTATAACTAAATTGTAATAATTTTCTAAATAATACAAATATAAAATATTTTCTTAATAAAAAATAATAAGAAAGTCTGTTTTATATATTCAAAATTTTGAATTTTGTTCCACTCAAATTTCATCTATTTTCTCGTACAAAAGTTTAGTGTATATTTTTATACCCATTTAATCATAATACATAATTATCCAGGTCATGCATCAAAACTCCTCTCTGAAACAAGTATAGTACCTAAGTGTATAGTACTTACATTGTTTTCTTTTTAGTCTTAGTCTTAAAGTATCTTATGGCTTAGGTAAGTACATTATGTACACGCAGTATCCATTCATTACAATACAGTAAAACAAATAGAATAAATAAATCAAGCTTTTAATCTAAGGTCTATTAAGAAATAACAGTACAGTAATGGCCGAAAAAATTACTTTAGGGCTTTTCGTGATTACCGGCTTTCAACGGCTAATCGTTTTAAGTTCACTAATCTGTCATATTTTTCTTGTACAGTTTTTAGTCACTTCATAGTTAAAAACACCATTTTATTGAGATTATATCCGCTAGCTGCGAAGCGTAAAAACGAAATGGATGAATTAATTCAGTGGGACAAAAAGTGACAATATTGTTGCGAGATCGTGGGAGAATCGAAATTTACCTATTGGCAGGCCTAGTACAATGTTCTTTACGCACAATTTGTACACAAGTTCTACAAACCTAAATGGATTTGAACCTGGATGGATGGATTTAAGGTATGATAATGGAATGCCGGCGCTAATGGAATACGATTCCAGAGGAAGATGTCAAGATAAGGATAAAGTCAGATTGGTCCTAGTTATAATTTCTAATACACTTAGCCACATGGCCAATTTATCAGAAATTAACGGGATAGGTTCCAAGGTACATCAGGTGGTGTGGAGTATATATCAGGTCCACCTCATACAGTGCCTTATCAGGCTATACAATATATACAGCAGTAAATAGCTAGCAATTGAGTCACTAAGGACATACATTTTAACAATTCCCCCGACTTAGATCAAGCCTAGTGTGTATTATGAGTTTCTATGATTCAGTAACAAACATGCATGCAATTTATTAAATTTCCTAGTTATATCCAGCAACACGTTTTGGCTTAGTACGGGTGTAATTATTATGGGAATCTCTATTTACTGACTAATAACTAAAATATTACTCACTAATCATGTAGTTTTCTCTAAGAGAAAGTAGTAAGAAAATTGATTAAGAATTTATTTTTATTCATCTATTACCAACAAATAATTATAATAAATTCGGTGCTTTCTATGAAATTTTATATATAATGTTAAATTTATAAATGTAATACTGTACCAAGTCATTCAGTGTCTTCTATGTGGTGAGTTATTAAAGAATATTTTACATGTTGGATGGAAGATGTAAAATAGTCTCACGCAGCCGGAAATATGAAAAGGTTAAAATTAACAGTTATGTTACGGTAACCGCCTAGTTATTACACTAAGCTTATTACTCAGACGATTCTAACAGCGATGCCGTCATCTATTGTGACCAATGCCGGGGTTACTCTAGTTTGGTTTCATTCTTATAATGAGTCTTGAAAATTTCATATTAATTTAGTTTAAGTAGGTATAATATAAATAAAATTTGATGTAAAGGTTTAATCTCTACTAAATTCTTAATATTGATTTCAAACCGATCTATATTTTATGATGTTCATTTGTAAACTAATTAAAACCGAAAACAATAGCAAAATCAGTTAGTTTTCTTTAACAAAATGTTAGTGTAAAAATCAAGATTCTAAAAAGGTTCGAAAATGGCGCATTTTAAAGTTATTACTATAGGATCTGAATTACTTTCCACCCCATCGTAATAAAAAACTATTTAGTTAATATTAAAACTTCCCTTTATTATACATTCACACTCATCATTTGCTTCTTCCTTATCCCATTTATTTGTGGTCGGCGTAATATATTTTTCTCTTCCATTCATCCCTGTTCGCAGTCATCTCGTTATTTACTTCCTACTACTACAATATATTTTTATATGTAATTTTTATATGTGTACATACAAATGTATAATAGTTTTTCAGAACCCTCCAAAGAAATAAATGCCGATATAAGTTATAAAAGATACTCAAATATGTTTTGAAAACATATTATTAAATAACAGTAAATTTATGATAGACTGTAACATTAACGTAAATTTCCGATTGATATAATTCTCATTTATATTAAGTAAAATATTTGCGGCAAGAAACTATATTATTTTTATAATTGTGTTCAGGGGCCGTATTATGAACTCTTATTCCCATTCAGTTTACGGCTTAAACTGAACTGCCTGGCGATTTCGTATTACGAACGCTATTAGCCAGCCAGTCAGCGGTCACGTGACAGCTGAACGTCTTCTGCCCGAAAACTGACCGGCTATTTCGTATTATGAGCGTTTCATTTGACAGATCTAAGCGGACGCAACTGGCAAAAAGACCGTTTTAAAACAATTCAGATTACGGTGGCTTCATATTAGCTTTTATAGAATTGTTTTCTAATTTATAGCTTCATTATTGTAATTTGGTTATTATTTCTATTTCTATGTCAGTTTTTATTATGTTTATAACATGTTTGTGCAGTTATTTTGATTGTTTTTGTTTCGTTTTAATTTTAATTATGTGTGATGAACTCGAAGTATTGGAGTTTTTGGAAATGTGTGCACCGTACGAAAAAGAAGTAAGGAAAGTGAAAAGACGGCGATTACGCGACCAATCCAATCCAATTGATATAGACAATGAACAATTTAGAAAACGTTATAATCTAAATAAAGATTTGGTGCGTAATATGCGTGCGAACTCATATGCCGGTATCATCGAAATTTACAGACCTACCAGTGGAAACTAAGGTATATTGTATTGTAATTATTTCACTAAATCACTAGCTGACTATGTCAGGTTTTAGTAGCATTATTATTTATGCTGCAGGCTCGTATCAACGGCCTACTAGTGATATTGCTCTTCATTCGCTAGCACAGCCAATGGCAAATAACCGATTTATTGCATTTACCCAACATCCAAAAGTAAATACATATATAAAATTCCAAGGACATCTGAGTAAAGGATAGATAATAAATATTCAAAGGTATCTATTTCTATACAATTAGCAACTGTGATTGTTGCAAATACATCTATGAGTACCATGTACCATACCATATGATATAGTGATATTATATATGGTAAAATGTATGCACACAAGTAAAGCCTAGAAAGCAAATATACAAGTATGCAACAGTCTGATGATGTGCAGTCTCTCCGGCACTTTCCTCCGAGGACAATTAATTAAATTAAATTAATTATATTTTAGGTTTTATAATTGGAATTTGGAATGCTGGGTGTATTGGGCTGTATTTGACTGTACACATGCCACCCCATTGTAAATTAAGAAGAGATAGGTATTACTGTAGAAAACAATACCATTCATTAAATATATAATTGGTAAGTGACATATAAATTAAAAGACATGTTTAATAATATAAGCACTTTTAATATCTTTTTTTAATATAATTATATAAATTAACAATAAACAAGATTTTAGACATACAAAATATGTTAATGATTATACATCTCTAAAGCTACTTATATATCTACTAACAATAAATTGTTTACTTAAATATAAAATGACCATAACACTTAGACATATGTTTCAAATAATCTGTATCCATGTAATTAATGTCATATGTTTCAAATAACATTTATCCATGAATTATTCTCTTATGTTTCAAATAATCTTCATCTATGTAATTAATCTGGAAAAAAAATTTAGGTTAGTAATGCTGACATGGACATTATGAGTGTGGATGCCAACTGGAACTAGAGCTACTCATGACATTTGGGCAAACCAGAGGCATTAAGCAACATCTAGAGGACTTAAGCTGGAATAAATCCTTATGATTACTTGGTAAGCACAAAATTTTATTATGAAACTACAAACATCATTACATCTAAGCTCTAAACTTCAGTAATTTAGAAACATAGTTATTTATCAGCACCAACAATTATTGTGCTGTGTTTTTAATGAAATAATACTTTTTGTAAATAAATATTAATATTATAGTATATAATATGTTGTTTTTTTTTTTAGGAGATCCAGGATATGCTTTGGAGAAGTATACTCCCATCTCAAATGTTATATCAGGACAACAAGAAGCATATTACACTGTAAGAACATGGAATATCATTGAGAGCACAATTGGGCTTCTAGATTTAGATGCCTACATGTACTTTGAGCTCTTATAGAGAACTAAATGAAGGTCTAGCTGCTAGACAAACCCATGTTGTTTAGTTGTGGAACTATGAAATTGAAACATTTATAAATAATAATATTGTTAATAGGTTAATGTTTTAATTATTTGTTTTTATAATAAATGATATAGGTACATTATTTATGTCTTTTATTGGTAGTTATAATTAAAGGGATATGATAATTGTATTATATACTAGTTATTACCTATGACCTTGTCAATATGGCATACCTAATTGTTAAAATAAATAAAATATCTCAAATAAAAGCAACTTAAGTTACTCCTTTACACAACTCATTACATATGACAGTGAAAGTATCCCTCAAATTTGGTCCAGCTGTTTCAAAGATTAGCAAGAACAAACAAACGGACAGACAACTATTTTTTTTTTAATGTCATTTATCTTACCTTCTATATGTATGCATTTACTGAAAAGCTATTGTATGGTGAACTTCAAAATTACAAACAGATACTTCAATATATTTGCATAGATACATGTATTTCAGATTTTACTGAGATTCCTATTAAATGAAATAAATTAAAATTCAGATGGTTACCTTATAACACTTAAACTTGACAATCCTTTCCAGTCTTTAAAACCCCCTTTTCCTAAGGAGTTTAATTGTTGAGCGACGTCCTCACAACAGCGATTGGTATGGTATTCTTGGGCGGACTTATTAAAGCCACTTGCCATTTCCCTATGGGATTTTAAAAATCCCATATAATTTCAAATTACCGGTACGATACACGACGTTGGCGAGAGGTTTCAGTCCGTGATCTACAATTTAGTTAGATAAATATACAAATATAAACATTTAAATATTTGCATCATTTTAAAAAAACATTACTAAGAAAATGTTAGGAATACTTACGTTACATTAGGTATATTTTTCACAATAATTGAATTATTAAATTTAACTTGCGTATAAAGTTATGGAAAGGCTAAGTTTCAAGTTGTACATTAAAATCGGAATTAAGTACTTTGCGCGGAATTTTAAGTAGATGCACAAAGTTCGTTTGGATATTACAATGAAAATATTTTTTACAAATAAATCCGAATTATTAAAAAAGACCATAAAACTGTCTGGAATATTTTTGTATATTACACAAATTCTACCGTTGTATCTTAATTACTGTTTTCTATATTTAATTTACATTTATTTAATTAATATTTTGTCCAAAAAGTGACATACAAAAACTCGACTTAACGTTGCAACAAATGTATGCGTATCCGAACGCAGCGCGAGAAAATCCACTAACCAGCCAGAGACAAACTATCCAGGCAGAATACGGTTTGAATTTGGACCCTCATAATACGAAAAAGAACAATTCAGTTTAAGGCCGTAAACTGAACTGCCTGGAAACTGACTGGATTTTAAAGAGTTCATAATACGCCCCCAGTAAGCTTTGGGATATAGCTACCAATGTTCGACCCTCGAAAAGCCCATCGAGCGTAAAGGTCATTTACACGAATGATTAGACACAGCTACAGAACATGCGTTACGGTCATGCGATATTTGGACTGTTACGAAATATCAGACAGTTTTCATATTACGATAGACGGACAGCCAATTGAATATATAATAATAGTTTTTACATACGAACAAATCAGTTATAGTTCTCTCAGTAATTGTTACCACAGATAATACTACATACTGTTACCAACTGCTTAACCATTGACCAGTCGATAGCTGTCGATCTTTTTATGACTTGAATATATAAATTAATTTGAGTAAAAAGTATTGTGTTAATCTAGAATATAATCTATATATGTACCAACCACAAACCAAATCCCATCCGTGCAGTAGTTTTGGCGTGATAGACTAACAAACATCCGGAACTTTCACGATTATAATGTTATTAGTATTATTTGATATTTCTTTATATATAACCATCACAATATATATACATATATTATGTCTGTATGTCTCTGTGTCTGTCTGTGACATCGTAGCTCCTTAACAAACGGACTGTTTATCAATGATCATGGGGGTTCTTAGTAGCAATCTCTATATTTTTTTATCTATGTCTGTAGTCTTTTTTTATTGAGGGATTACAAATATTTTTACAAACTTCTTACAAACCAAGGAAAATCACAGCTGTCATTACTATGACATGGTACTCTATGGTACTCCAATGATATCTAGTACTGGTAGGCTATGTTTTCTATATCATTACGAAATTTACGAGGCGCTCTTTCAACTATCGCAACGTCGCCGTTGCGGCAACTTGAGAATCACAATGTCACGATCTGTCACACTGTACGAATATAAGTAAGCACACGTGACTACTTAAGACATAATTAAGTAGATACCTAACAATTTTATATGTCATTCATTAATTGCGGGATAGCTACAGAAACTGCGGCAAACTGCTATTTGAAATTAATATTCTAGAGACGAAATATTTGAACATTTGATTTATTTGTAAATTATGACCTTTCAGGGCTAACAATTTACGCTGATGCGGCACTAGTAAGCAGGATGACGATGAAGTCACATTGTGTAGCAAAATAATAGGAATTAACCAGAATGGTTCCCATGGGAATACTGCATAGAGGTCGATCTGATTACTAAATATCTTCCCTTCCCCAAAATAAATTGAAAGCGAAGCGAATAAATTGGCCTATATTCACTTAAGAAGAAATAGAGTTATTTCACTAGTGCAAAGCCGGGACCGGTAGCTAGTTCATTAATCATCGGGTACTGATGGAAACCCGCTATTTTCATGTGCAACATCTACTTAATTCAATCGATTCAACCCCGTTGGAAACTTGCAGAACGCACAATTTGCTTGCCATGTGGACTGCAACTGTGACCACAGCGGGTCGTTCCGTTACACATATACCTAACTGTTATACATGGACCGATGACGGTAATAGGTACTACACGTATATTACATATATGTCGTTACCTATATATTTATATCAAGTGGATATTGCATATACTTATTATGCGAATCAGCGATTGAGGTAATTAGCTACACAGAGCAATTAATATTTTTATAAAAAATAGAAATTGTAGTATATATTATCCATAAGTAGAAAGGCTAAGATACAAGAACATACAGCAAAATCTTCTGTAAAATATTATTTTAAGATTAAAACCAACCTTATGAAAATTGAACCTTTAATGATTCAAAAAACAAATATTGGAACATGCGGATTATTATTAATATACCATAGATTCAATTTAAAGTGTTTACTTTAAATTGAATCTATGGTATATTAATGCTAGCAAACCAGAAAATTGGTATCGCATACTTATAAAAATCTTTTTCTTTTAATTTTCTTCTAAGTACCACAAGTATGCTAATTTAAAACAATATTTCCCGCCAAAATAAATGTCAACTGTCATTCACGAAGATCACAGGAAAAGTTTCATACAGCCATATTAATTCCCAGACAACAAAGTTCGAAAGTTGAAAGGGGGACGCACGTCGCGCTTGAACAGACGACACAGCTGAGCTGCACAGCACGGGTGAGAGCAAAATAACCTTGATACGACCGAAGAAAGCGCCCGGAACGATCGGCGAGATGCCAATTAAACAGAATACCAATAGATGCTAAGGAGAAATCTTGGAGCATAGTCGAACGTGAATTGTATTTGAATACGAAAATCAAAAACACTAAAAGTCTAGTTACATTTTGTGTTTGGAACATATGACCTCAATGACTGATTTTAAACTTATTAAGTAGATAACTACAACTGCAATACTGATGTTGCATTGTGGCTGTCTCATATTGTTAATCCATAATATAAATAGTGTAGAATAGTTAGTTCATAGTTTAGAAGCTATAATGCCACAGACACACACACAAACAGGTTAAACTTCTAACACCTGCTTTTTTATATTTTGGGCTAATAATATCCATGTTCGTATTGGAAGCAGGCTTAAAAATCGTTCCGTCAAGTTTTTTTTAACAAAACCAAAAATGTTTATTATTTTGTATGTTTTATTGGTGTTGATGTTTTGGTATATCGTTTTATGTTTTAGTGTCTATATGTTTACTATAGGCACCAGAACATAAAACGATATACCTGTTGTGTCTATTCATCAATACCTACACATAAACCCATTGGATATATTTTTTGTAAATACTTTGTCATGATATAAAAAAATGCTCATTTGATTTATTACATTATAGAAACAAATAACAAAAATGCACATTGTATAATACATACATATATGATTCACTCAATGATCCTTGACATTAAACTCTATGTAGGCAATTAGGTACGCCGACTTCCTATTTAATAATTGTAAAAAAATAATAACATTGCGTATATGATACGATATCTGTATATTTAAAGATTCCAACTAATTTTAATCATTTATTTATTTTTATATCAACATAAAGAAAGATCAACTGTGTTGGTACTTTGTCTTTATTATTTATTTAAAAAAAAACATAAACAAATGAGCCTGTGAAAGATGATTTAAACTACGTTTGATACAGAAACTGTAGCACCTCACACTGCATATTCTGAGCAAAAGGGGCTGACTTAACTGATGCTGCGAGTTTAACGTTTACACATATACTGCACAGCGCTGATTTTCAGTTAGTCCCTCTAATTTCATGAAATATAAAATGATGCGAGCTGCTAAACAGTCCAAGAATTAATAATTTTTATGTCACACAATAATAATTTAATATCAAGATTAGAATCTAGATCTTGTGAGTAGCTGCTTATCTGGCTGATCAATCTACCTATAAGTAGGTAGGATTGGTAAACCAAAGAGCCAGATCCAGAGCAACAGGAAGCTTTGTATCGTAACATCAACAATAACAAATATATATACACAATGTGTATTTACTTAGAACAACATTTATTTAAAAGAGCAATACGACAGTTTTTGACGTTCCGAATGAGTGGTAGATAGAATAAAAAAATGTGACTATTCAAAACTATATTAAGTTTATTTGAATAAAGATTATTTCGATAAAGCATAATTAAAAATTCTCAAATTAACCAAACCAAAAATGGAACAGATTTTTATATGTTAACTGCTGGAATCATCTAATTGTATACTGTGTATTTATTAATATGTATACTGTATGCACCTATTTGTATTAATATTTGATTACTTGCTTACATAAATATGTACGCGCTTAACATAGGAATGTGTCATTACGAGTTACATACAAACGGACAATAGTACCTACACACATAACGTAATGAGCACAGTGCAAACAATTGCAATTAATGATTACATATTTACAACATTGTGGTGGACATCAGTTGAGATTCTACCTTGAAGTAATGTACATACTAAGTATAATCACAGAATATTTATTATATATATATGTAGTCCCTTGTGTAATATTGGTATATTATAAGTAGGTACGTAGGCTGGCAATATGTTAATATAAGGAACTGACTGTGCCTTACGATTTCACTCGCAGTCTTTTTTACTATTTTTATTTTGCGTCCTGTTTTGATCCGCTTCACCCATTCATCATATCAACTGCACGCGATATTACTTCCTCTTCGATTAATATATTATTTTTTCTATATCACTCAGCTCCTAAAAGTTATAACATAATGTTAATTTATTTATTTTTTTATAGTGTAAAAATATTTTTATAATGCCACTAGTAAATACCACTAGTAGTAGTAGTAACAGTTGCAGTGAATAACGCGTTCTAACTAATATACCCTTCAACTTCATACGTCTATATTTTAATAGTAATATTATAAATGCGAAAGTTTGTGAGTATGGATGGATGTTTGTTACTCTTTCACGCAGAAACTACTGAACAGATTTTGTTGAAACTTTACCGTGATATAGCTCATACCTACATCAGAATAACACTATAAACTATACTATACGCCGACGCTATAAACGACAGGAACGCCAGCAGACATGTTGCAGTCGCCGTATAAAAGAAATATTGCAATCAATATGTTCAGTTTAAAATGAAATGCATTGATTGCAAAGAATATGTTACATTAAAATTCTTCGCCCAGTTTGCTTTCGAAATGAACGAAAGTGAAATGTATTCAAATCATGAATATTATATATAATAAGCTGTTTAGTATACGGATTTAGTGATGCGAAACTATTTTGTTATTCTCGGTCACTAACAGAAACTCGGTGGCAGCCACCATAGAGAATAACAAAGTTGTTTGTGGCACACACATGTGACATAGACATACTTTTCAAATTTCGCTTCACAATATTTATCAGAGATAAACTCGGAAAAAACTTACTAATTTTTTATAAACTTTTGTATCAATGTGGTAAGGTAGGTATCGACTTAAGAGGTAAGATAGTATTTTTTACCTCGATTATGTTTAATATAGTATTTTACTGTAATGCGTGCCGGCTCTCTTCGTAGTTATATATAATTTATTAACTATATAAGTTTACATATTTTTTCCTTTATTAATATAAGAAGTTCCTAGTGTAACTACTTAACAATATTTAGGGCAGTTCAGATTAAATACATGTTAATTACTCTGAACTACATTCTCGTATAAAGCAGCTATATAGGTTTTCATATAGGATCTGATAGAAAAACTCTTTAATATGTGATGTATGTAAGCCAATCTAATCAGTTCCTATATATTGTGTCAATTATACATGAAACTACTGCATGCATAAGAACTGATTGGATTGGCGAAATTTAATTTTTTTAACATGAATTGAATAATCCTATCCTAATTACTAATATAAAAAATTCTAATCACTTTAATAGCCTGTAGATAAACTAAAAGATAAATAAGTAGGTACTGAAATTTTGATGTCAGCGTCTCACTAAAATACGTGAAATAATGTGACATATGCGAAAGTCACTTCACATCAGAATTCAATGGGAGTGTATAGAGGACAATCACACAACAATGCCACTCAACTCTTTTGAAACCTGTATTTATTCTCCATAGAAATCGATTACGAATATATTTACTCGTAAAGTTATTTCTAAGCATCTATCTTAACATTACAGCTATATATTTCTTACCCATTTATTTATACAAAACTACTACAAAACTTCAATAACTGAAGTAGTTATTAAAGTTTTGTAGTATCTTCTTGTATGGTAAATTGTTGTCTAAAGAAACAAACTGACATAATACTTTAATAATTAAAATATTTAATAGTTTATTAGTATTATTTCTGTAAATAAGTAGGTAAACATCGTCTTTTTCTATTATACAGACTTGCATGGCGTCGGAATCCAGAGTACTTCCTCCAAAATATCGACAGATCTTCGAGTATTGCAAATTGTACTTATGTACATAAGTTAATTATATACATGGAAATGCGCTAGATATATTTTCTGCTGGAGATCAATGTTGTAGAAATGCTTGAGATATTTATTTTTCAATTAGTGCTTTAGGTGATCTTGGAACCGATACTACAATCAAAAAGGAAGGTAAAATTATAAAAAAAATCATTGACCGCAAGGTGTCTTAAGGTGGCTTCTATATTAACATTCAAACGTCGTACAATGTCAAGAATTTAAAGGTCAATCGTGGTACCTATATAATACACAGATTTATTCCAAAAATATGGTACATATACCTATACCAAAATTGCAATCTAATTTATTTAAAGAATAAAGTAAATAGTGTAAGATACTTTATACCATTTTTATATCATAAACACCAGTAACACTAGATATATTATAACATTTGTGTGACCGGCCTTTTTGGAAAGAAAATACTCTTTCAAAATTTCAACATCGGATCTGGTCGGAGAAATTTGTTTTATATTATGTCACTTCAGTAGTGTTAAATAGTCTGATTTTTAAAACATTGTTTATAGTACATCTTTGCTCAAACAAAATAACAATTCATTGCTACTTTGCAGAACAATATGGATGCCTCTGTTATTACTTATTACATAAAAACGTCCAAAACACGTACAATAAGAATATCTATTGTAACACGAGATAAGGAGATCTCGCTTATCTAATGTTCGAGTAATAATTTCTTAGCAATCTTGTAGTAACGGTGGTCGTGTAACGGATGTGCCAGCCTTGACTTCGCGGAGATTTATCCGATGATAAGAGTCGATTTCTATTCGCTTTCGAAAGCAATCGCTTAAAGATCGATAGATATATAGGCACGTTTTGAACCGACTTCCAAACAGGAGAGGTTCTCTAAAACGCCACTGTATTTTTTGTACAAGTTATCAGCGACATTTGTATACGTTTATGTTTCAGGCCTCTCAGTTTTCAAAGGACTTGTGTGTGAAAGGCCTGAGGTCGGGAGGAAGCCTTATTGGTTGCAAAAAGAATTAGCAAAGATATCACATATATATCACACATATCAAATATATAATACACAGCCTCACATGGCTGGAAGGTGATTCCAGCCATGGCATTTCCGATCCGATACGATTTTGGTATCTTCAAGAAAATAGTTTATTCCCTTTTAAAAGGCCGACAACGCACTTGCAATTCCCCTGATGATCATGGGCGGCGGTAATCACTTACCATCAAATGAGGCAAATTTGTTTAAAAAATAAGCAATCATTTATTGAAACTTGTAAAAATAACCATCCACATCAATGAAACCATAATACAAAGGATAGTACTGTGTTAAATCAATTTGGCGTCAACACTAATCCACACTGTAGGGTTCTACTTAGATAAAAAGAAGACAATGGGTATCCGTTCCAATTGGGCGACGATCTTGCGCAGTTACGTTTAGGAACTATCCTAGTTGCAACATGCACATGCGTGCGGAATGATAACAATCTATTTGCAAATTGGTTTATAATACTAGTCATGATAACGAAGTAATAAATTATATATAAATGGTATGTACTGAGAAACCGAAAACCCGAGTACAAAAGACGTAGACGTTACACCAGAAAAGGCACTTATTAAAGTGAATTAAGGAATTAATTCAAAGAATAAACTAATATCATAAGGTACCTTATGATATTAGAATAGAACTTCCCTCGGTCAATTCCAAATTACAGAGTAAGGAGGCTCAACACCTTAGTTCTCTGGAAAAAATTCACCTTGAGTTGTCCATAGCGCTGTTCATGTGATATGAGTTTTACAACTTTCCATTAAATGGATATTCAGCTTGTTAATGTCATATGGTTTGTTAAACATAATACGCTTCTGAATAAAATGTTAAGATTATTATTTTCCCTTTAGTCATATACCATGTAATGTCGATTTATATATAACTAAAAATAATATTATAAACCTCATCAAAAAACTAAGAAAACTCCTGCTTGCAAATCCGTTATTATTATTACATTATAGAATTTACTTCTTTATGTCAATACTTTTTTTTTTGTTTTGTAAATGAGAAAACGTGAAATCAGTAGTTACCACGTATAATGAGGTTGTTAGAAATCGACAGTTTCGCAATGCTGTAGAGTTCACCATCCACCCTACGGATGACCGAATCACCATGAAATTGTAGTTACCTACTTGTAATTTATGTATTTATTAAGGTTGTGTGGATAAATTAAATTTATTAAATTTAAGTTTAATATTACTAATAAACATTTTAAAATTAAATAAAAAAATGAATTATTTCTGCACGGTTTCAAGAGTTAGTGAAAATTACAGAATAGGTTTAACAATTTAGTTCTTCGGAAGATTACCAGAATAATAATCATAACCCTAGTCAATACACAGCGCCCTCTAGTTACAAGCTAAACAGAGCTTGTGTTATGTGTGCTAGTGCACACATAGACATAGATATAGAAGACAACTATATAAATATATAATACATATATTTTTTTCATGAATACAAATATTTGTATCATGCGAGGAATCGAACCCGCGATCATTGAAATGTGGTACGGTGTCTTAAACCGCTAGAACTACCGAGGCCGACAAATGAGCAAACGACAATAATAATCAAATACGTCAAATTATTGTACTAATATGTTTTCCCCTACCGCCCTAGTCGTAATTAATCGCATGACTATTATAAACACAAGAAATGATGATAAAAGTGCATGGAAATATTGGCCAGCCATTTCTCTCACCTTGTCTCTGCCTATATATACCCTAGAAACATAGCATGAAAATAAATAGATATAGTTTTAACAGCTCATGAACGTTAATAAATGATATCGAATTACTTAACATCTTGATGGCCTATTGTTTGGTCGCAACTGTGAGAAGGTGGTCCGTACGGACAGACGGACCATGTATATTGTGAGAAATGTAAATTGGAATATATTCCCGCTATGTTGATGTGAGGCCACTGTCCCATTGAATGTGATAAAGATACATTTATAACGGTATAAGTGACTAAATATTATATATATATATATAGTTACACAATTGTTTTTCTTCTAAATAAAATATGTTTAATTGATTATTTGTTTATTTATCTACTAAAAGGAGAATATTTTCACGTTGTTTGTTACTTATGGGATAATCTTCGCCAATCTTGAACTAATTGTTTATACTTTTTGTTAAATGATTGATTTAGTTAAATTTAGTAACCGTAAGATCTTATTACAACAAAGATGATGACACTATGATACGAGTTTTTTGTACGTATAATATATTTATATTTTGATACTGAAATGGTATACGTATGTACTTTTTATCTGATGATTTAGGAAATTAGAACCTGTATAGTTAGAGTAATTTACTGATGTACAGTTGCCACAAAATTTTCGATAAATGGCCAACAATTTAAAAAACAAAACTGTCATTACAGTAATTTGGCGGGAAGACAGTCACTCAAATTCGTTAATGATAACTAGCCTACTTAAACGATAATGAAGCGTATGAAATAAAAAGTAAGTAATAAATTTCGTTGTTAGTTTCCAAGTCATCAAGTCGTGACCTTAATGTCTCTATTATAATCAATTTTAGGCCACTTAACAGTTTCTTGACAATATCGTTGCTAATCTCTGGACTGCGATTATGTAATGTAAAATATTTTACATATTTAATTTACAATGTTCTCATTTTATCTCTTTTATTAAAAATCGTTAATTCTTTTTTTTAAAGAATAAATAACGGGTTGTGAGTTTTTTTAATTATAAGTCACAGTACTATTTTGTAGAGTTACACTAGTGCTTACAATGAAAAATTATAAACCACGTCTATAAATATATTGGAATTAATCGATAATTATAATTATACATTTTTGGTATAAATGACTTTGTTATGTTATTGTACAGTCGTTATAAAAGAGAAAATTGTTCATACTTTTTAAAGCATTATAAACCTATAAATATTGTTCAAAAATCATGTTTAGTACAAACAAGTTTAAACTTGTTGTCTCAACAAATTTTTTGTATTTACCTATACATAAAAAATAAAAATTATTATTAACATTCCATAGCCGTTTTTGTGCTCTATAATTGATCATTGAACCAGAAAACTTGTTCCGTTCTATCAGAACAAATTACACAATATGGGAGAGTCATAGTCGTGTCGGAGGCAAGTTATATTTCCTGTTTAGAAAGTAATTTATATTGTTATTACGTATTATTTCGATAATAAATTAAACTTATTATTAGATATTATGTTCAGATATAAAAGGTTTATTAAAGAGATCCATTAAAATATAATATTTACCTAATTTAATTATCAAGTTTTACTACAAAGTTTACAAATGTTTCATATTTTACTTATAATATATCTATCATTATTTTTAAATACGCCTTTTTATATAAGTAATTTTGGTGAAAAAACAGATCAAAACTATTTAGTAAATACATCAAGTACCTGAATAAACAAATAGAGTACATGCATTAATTTGTAATAAATCGAAACCTTTTAAACTTTAACAAGTAAGAATGACGCAATGATGCCATCATCAGAATGATAATCTTAGGTCATAATATCCTAAACTTATGTTTTTTTCATTGCATTTTATCTTTGAAGGCATGTTAGTGACTATTGCCACATCACGATTTAAGGCTATGATATGGCCCTTAGGAATTAAGAGTTTATTTAAGAATAACTAATTATTTGACTACAAATAGATATGGGTTTTAATTACTGACTGGTAGAATTTATACCTACTATTACGATGCGTCTATTTCTTTTATATAGCACTCAATCATCATTCTTAAATTCATTACGAGTCCTTATAACAAAAAGGATTTTATAATTATTTATTTGTATAAAACAAAGTTGCTGTTGCTGTCTGTCCCTCCCTATGTATGCTTAAATCTTTAAAACTACTCAACGCATTTTTAAACAGTTTATTTAATTGATAGAGTGATTCAAGAGGAAAGTCTATATATATAATACATGTACACCCGTACGAAGCCGAGGCGAGTAGCTGGTAATATTATAAAGCTGAAGAGTTTGTTTGTTTGAACGCGCTAATCTCAGAAACTACTGGTTCGGATTGAAAAATTATTTTTCTGTTGGATGTTGCAATGTTTGATGATGCATTTGTCGAGGAAGGCTTTAAACTTACACATTACGCTACGACCAATAGAAGCAAAGTGGAAAATGTTACAAAAACGGGGAAAATCATTCATATTTGAGGGCTTTCAAAGATAATCGCGGTAGTGTTTTTGATACGCGAATGAAAGTACGCCGAATGAAAGTCGCGGGCATAGCTAGTAAGTTATATGACTAAAATAGCTTAAGTGTTTAAAATAGGGAATGCCTTATAAAAATAACCTTTACTGCATAATTGATAGGATATTATTTATAAACAACACGAGATGTATCGTGCGACCTCCATAATGAAAAATACTAAAATCCGTGCTAACAATAGTATTACGCAAGTTTACACCATTGGTTGGGTTAGGACACTGTCGCCTTCACGCATATTGGTTGTAGGACATAAATGTGGGGCCACAAAATAAGCGAATACATGTCATCTGTCAGTTCATCTATCACAAATAGCAATGGTATTAAAAACAAATATTTCAATGGACTTTTGGGGTAATGTGTTAAACAATTAATTCATTAAACATAACTCAATAATTATTCAAGATACAATAAAAATATTACTATCTTATTTGTCATAATAGAAGTATAATTATATAGATTACAACAAGAAACTAAGAAATAAAGTCATTTGCAATCAAATAACTTAGTGACAACAATTCTTATTCATAGAGTGCATTGATCATTTTATCATTGACTTTGAGAGAAAAAGAGTGTTATTTATTAACATCAAAGTATTAAAGAATATTGATTGCAACAACTAATACAAAAACATAATCGTTTTTTGTTCTTTCGATCTTTATAAATCGCATATTTCGTGGCTTTACCAAAAGTTGAAAAGTAATAATTAGCATTGCGCGTGACGTTCGCCTGGCGTGTGTTCGGACTTGAATATTGATGTCAGAAACCTTGTGAAGTCGGAACCACGTTATGTATAGGTACTGACTAATAACTTTAATTAATAAGTTGTTACAATACAAAAGTAAGAAAAACACTCACTTAATTCTTTTGCAAACAGGTTACTCTGTAAAATTGTTCTGATTTTAAAAAGATAATATGATAATTACAGGGTTTAATTAATTTAGTTATCACGACTAGTAAAGTAACGATAACGACATCCTATGGGTTTAAAAATATATTCAATATTAACAATAATAGTCCAGTATTGACTTGATAGCAATTATTTTCTTCGGATAGGCAGGCGTTCTCCACAAATTTATAGTATTGCATTAAATTTTACACTGCATATTATATCAATGTTTTTTGTGGAGAAAATAAATATATTATTAATGTTTGTGCCATGCGAGAAATTGAACCCGCGACCATCTTAATTAAGGTGGCGTGCTAAACCGCTAGACAACTGAGGCTGTTAATGCATCTAGGATGACCGAGATGTTGTTCATAATGTATGCGACTCATATATTAAGTATATCATAATATTTATGACTACTAATTACTGTTTTCCATGGTGTGCACCGCCAATTTGTTTGTCATTTATTACTTACATTACATTTTATTAGTACATTAAATTATGTAAAAAAATCTAAACGAAGCATTAGCACTAGCTATCATAGTAAGTACTTTATCTTGCCTTTACATTTAAATATACCAGCATCTTATCTTATTATCATAATTAACGGTAAACATTAGTAAAATAGATATACACCTACATTATAAGTAAATAAACGCGTGTGTGTAAACAGTTATAAATTTATTTTATTTTACAATGGGCTATATATTAAGAATGATCAAGTTATACTAATAAAACTATGATATCGCACAATATAATTTTATCTTGTCACTACTATAAATTACTATAACTAAGTACAAAAAAATATAATTTAAAGTTACAAGGGCATATTACACAAACTATCTGAAATAAAATTACAGCTCATTCGATTGAAATAAACTTGTACCTAGTAACATAGCTATTGTTTAGAAAACATTCCATATATGAATTAATGTAAAGGAAAGAGATGCTGACAAGTCTATTTTTTTTTCTAATTATTCAATTCTGTTAGCCATACTGGCGCTTACAGCCGCTGAACTATGAAATATGAGCTTTTATGCCAACTTTTATCTGAGGAATACGACAGCTCTATAAATGTAGATATGATGATGGATGATGATTCTGAAAAGATTTTTCGTCTGCGCTAATATTGTTCGGTTGCAGTGAAGTGAAATTAATTCACTCGGTCCATTGTGGCAAATTTATCAAAAAGTACCTAAAATATTAAAAAAAACAATAGTTTAAAAAGAACGCCAGTTTGAGGTCTGTCTTGAAATTTTTATTACCTAATGGATTTATATATATTTTTTTAATTCCACTACTATACGTATGTGCGAGTTCACAAATATTCAATGCGGAAGCCTAACCACCGCTATTAAAAGCATTACGTACGACCTTCTCTATTGGTGATCAAATTCCAACCGTTATTGAATCTACACCTATACTGCAATATCTGTTTGACATCATCCAAACGAGGCATCATCAGACAGTAAAATTACGGGATGTGGAGAAATGATCAAGAAGGAATGAAGATGTCATAGTTCGATATCCTATAATTTTATTGTCTTGTTTCATTCTTTAGTCGTCATTTCATCTTACAAATCAAGTTACTTGGTGGCTGAAAAAAGGCTACCGCCTTCAGTCTGCGTCTCACCAGACGCAGACGATTCGTACAAATTCTACCTCGGAAAATTGGTTCAATTCACATGACATTCTTGCAAGTTTAAGGTACTTACTTGATAATAAAATACCGTGTCGTCTAAGTAAAAGTGTAGAAGAAATGACTATCATTACAAGATATGCGTGTGTCGTTAGCAGTCGTGATGTAGTGGTCGTGTTGGTGAGATTACTGTAAATACACGTTTTGTTTATGCTAATCAGATTTAAAGTTTAGAGCTTATGCTGTATTAGGGTAGGTATGTTCGCTCTTAAGTATACCGTGTAGTTTTAGAAGAATTCCACCCTTTCGTGTTTACGGTAGGGTCTTTTAAAGATTTTTCCACACGATAAAAAAAGAATTTTGCAACTACCAAAGATATATAATACAGAGTATATGCTGACAACACACTAGTGAGGGATGACAGAATGAGCAGCAAGTCAGGTTAGTAGTAACCCGGTCATGGCGAATTCATCAGGAATTCACCATGATGGTTTTCAGGAAGGGAGGAGTAATTCCAAATATATAGACAGATTTAAAATCAGAAACTGAATAATTGAACATTTATTCATTTTCGGAGCCAAGGGTAGCCAGTTAAAATAATATAAACACCAAATAGTAAGGGGTTTCGAAAGAGTACGTAATGCAAGCGATGTTATCATAATTCTCTTCAACGCCAATTTACTATTAATATATGCCTAACTATGAAATGCGGTCATATAAATTCCTTAGACGGAGTTGGAATGAAATAAAAATAGCTCAGGTATTGCGAAGATGCATTGCAAATAACGAGCGTACCTACCTACCCATGTACGATGCACATTTGCGCAACGTAATGAGGCAGATAGTGACGGAACCATAAAATAATGTTTGGACATAGTATGCATATAATATAGTAGAAGCTGCATACAGTTTTAAACTAATACTGTGTGCAGGTCTCTCTATGTGCAGGTGGAGTAGAAATAGAATATGTCATAACTCCTTTTGATCCCAATGACATATATAGAGTCGACTATAAAAAGACAAGAAAACAATTCAAAATAAGAAAAGGAAAATTCGAATTAAAACCAAATACATTTTTTTTATAATTATTGTCTGTAATGAAGAAACTTACAAAAAATATTGTTTCTTAAATTATTTCACATTATAAACATTTTTAAATTTAAATATATAATACATAAATTTCATGAAGAATAATATCCCATTACGATGCTATTTGACGTAGATGAAATGTAAACAAACCAATAGTTTTAAAAATGCTATCCTACAAATAAACTAAATGTATTTATTATACTTAATAAAAAAGATATTTATATCGTAGAGCCATTCATTCGCATTTTAAATTTATATTGTTATACAATACACTGCATAACCACATTTAATGACTATAGCCCTATGCTACTACTACTACTAGCCCTTTTTTTTTTTTCTCTCTGGCAACACTGCCGATAACAGTCTTTGTCAGTTGGCTCTTATTTATTTATTGTTTTTAATTTATTACTTGTGAAATAACGATACTAGTGTATATAATCAGTGAGTTTTGAGCATAAGTAACGTCGATTGTTGTTGGTGTGCAAATCTGTGATTTCTTTGTGACAAAAATCTACGTTACAAAATTTGTGGGACCGCCAACTGTCAAAGTATTGGTAATTTACAATAGAAGTCTTGGATTTCTATTGACTCCTTTAATAATTAAATACAGTTATTACACTTCACTATTACTATATCCGTTTACAAATAAACAATAATATTAAAGTTAAATATTCGATAGTGAAGATCGGTTGTTGTTGTTGAGAGGAAAAAAAAAACTACCCACTAACATAAAATATTATTGTTATTACAATACAGCTCATAAAATTTATTTATTATCATATTGATAATATATTCCAAATAGCTGTGCGAAACTAAACTTATGTATTTGATTAAATAACAATACAATATTAGTAATCCATAGCCATTGCTAGATATCATATGACAAATTAAGACATTTACTGTAGTGGTAATATATAAGATTAATTATTTTTTTGTAACAGTATTGGTATTTAAAGTTTTTACTAACAATATTTATTTATTTATTTATTATTGAATTATTTTATTGAAGGGAAATAGCGCACTTTCAACACTGTATTTCTTCTATTGAATAATATTCATTGTTGTCTTGTTTCGTAGATATTTAACATAATAATTAAAAATGATGTCCCGCAGAGCATGTGATCTTGATGCTAAGCTCAAGGTGACACTCTTAGAGTTAAAAAATCCAATGAATTAAATAAGGCCTTATTACAGGAACGAGATGAAAGTGAGATTGAAATTAAGTTGATGTCTGATAAATATGTGGCTCTGAAGAATGACCTAGTGAAGATCAGTACAGACTTTGAAGTTCTACATATCGAAAATGAAAACTTCAAGAAATTGTAAATAAATATGATCTGTGCAGAGACACATATGAGTCAGCATTGCAGAAAATCACTCATCTAGAGCGGCACCTTGAGGAAGTTCAATCACAAAATAAATCTTTGTTGGATCACAGGCGGTTGAGTAGTTATAACGAGACCATGGATCTGTATACAGAAATGTTAAATACTACTAGTGATCAAACATCTGCTCTGCCCCTTGTGACCATAGATTTGACAAATACACCAAGCTCCTATAGTCCTAATAAAGTACCTATTAATAGTAGTAATAAGTTAAAAAAATATGTAAAATTAAATAAATTTATTCGAAAATCAGAAAATTTAGTGAAAAGTCATAAAAAGTGTTTAAAATCAATTATTACTAGGAAGCAAAAAATTGACTTATCAATAGAATTAAATAATTGTAAAAAAAAAATATATAACAAAGATTTAGAAATAGATGAATTATCACAAAAAATTAAACTATTAGAGAACTCATTGTCCAATTTATCTTTGAAATACGAATCAGCTAAGAATGAAATACATGAATATTCTGATCAGTTGGATAATTTAATAAAATTAGGTAACTACAACATGGAGCGGTTTGTTTCTCTTACGGATAGATGTCACTGTAATTCACCAGAGTCTGATAACTATATCCAACCGTCCCACCATAATCAGTTGAACATTGATATCTCATCCGTCACGGAACCAGACGTTTCATGTTTACCCACACGAAACAGTACAAAAGTAAATAAATGCAGCACTGTACATGAAACCATCAGGAGAACAATTATTTATTCAGATGAATTTGGCAAGGATTTAGGTAGTTTATTATCGAACTGTCTCTCGCAACAAGTAATAAATAATTGTTTTCCGGGATCAGGTATATATAAGATTATAAGAAATATAGTAAATGAAAAATATGATATTCACACGACCCTAGTAATAGCGTTAGGGAATTGTTTGCATATGCGTAAATCTGATATAGTTAATTTAATAAAATCATTATATAATATAGTGGAGCTTGGTATAGGTAAAATATTATTATGCGCATTTCCCTACTCTCAATCCCTGACTAATGAACAGAATAAGTTCATTTATAGTATTAATAATTTAATTTATTCGATGACATATCATTGTAATGATATATTTTATTTTGAAAGTAACAAATTTGTTACAAATTATTATATGACGGGAGGTAATTTTTATCTTCCTAAAAAACAAAAAAAGACTATTGCTAGTTTACTAGCGTATAACATTTATGATCCCATTATAAGTAGTATAACGGATTTAATTAGTAATATTAGTAATAATACTAATAATGTGACATGTGTTAATTTAAACTAACATCTACGACATTGGTTAAGCCACAGGATATGGTCATTATTCATCAAAATATTCTGGCTTCTCCAGCAAAGAATTAGAATTAAGTCTATTCTTAGAATCTAACAATGTACGGGTGTTATGTCTGACAGAACATTGGCTTAAACAATATGAAATAATTTGTCCTTTTGAACATTATAATATAGCTAGTTTTTTTGCTAGGAACAATGCCATTCATGGCGGGTCAATTATTATTTTAAAAAATGATGTAGAATATAAAAACCGTCATGACATTGTAAATATTTCTATTGAGCAAACAATTGAACTATCTTGCGTAGAATTAGTTACTTGTATAATAATTTGCGTTTATCGTCCGCCATCGGCTTGTTTTGATTCTTTTGAACTGGCTATGGAGGAAGCATTGAGACGAGTCGCACGGAGGAATAAAACATTATTTGTATGTGGCGATTTTAATGTTGATTTATTATCGGAATGCTCAATAAGCTTAAGATTGATTAACTTATTTAAATCATTTAATTTGCACAATCTTTTTTTAGAACCCACTAGGGTCGCAGGAAATTCTGCCACTTGTATAGATAATGTTTTTTGTAATTGTGAAGTAAAGGTGAAAATGAATTTCGACTGTCTTGGATCTGATCATTATGGACAAAAAGTTATAATTGAAACTAAGGGATCCAAAGGGACTCAAACAATTACATGCAGACAAATAACACAAAAGAATTTGGCACGTTTTAAAAATAAAATTGAACATAAAATATCTAGTGTCATAGTACCTCAATATGACCCGGACATTGTATGTGAACATATTTTTAATTTAATTGAACATGAAGCTAGCAGTGAATTTAAAACAAAAACCTTTTCAACTAGTGTAAAATCAAAGTTTTGTGACTGGGCCACGTTTGGTATTTATAAGTCTAGGGCTAATCTTTACGAACTTTACGAAAAACGAAGCTATATATCCGATCCCTTATTTCATGAACATGTAAAATCTTATTCGAAAATATTTAAAAAGGTTTGTCATACAGCTAAGTCTCTCTATTTAGGTAAAATAATAACTAAATCTAAAGATAAAATAAAAGCCACTTGGAAAGTAATAAATAGCGAAACTGGAAAAGTTAATTTTCAATATAGTAAAATAGCTTGAAATAGTAATAACAAAGTGGTAAATTCCGACACAGAGGTCGCGGATACATTGAATCTTATTTCACTAATATTCCATTAATTACGACACAGGCTCTAAAATCTTCCCGTCTGCTGCTGAAACTTTACTAACAGACAATGTTAGCAAGTCATCAGCTGTATTTAACTTTAGACATACATCATCAGTAGAAATAATGAAAATATTCAAACAGCTTAATAATAAAAAAACAGAGGATCTATGGGGTATATCTGTTAAAATACTAGATAGTATAATGGAAATTATTGCGCCCTCTCTTGCTTTTATTTTCAATAAATGTATAGATGAAGGTAAATTTCCTAACATAATGAAAATTAGTAAAATCATACCGCTTTTTAAATCTGGAGATAGGATGACCCAATAAATTATAGACCTATATCTATACTCCCAGCACTCAGTAAAATTTTTGAAAAAATAATCCTTATGCAGCTTGTCAGTTATTTCAATTTAAATAATTTAATCCACAATAGTCAATTCGGTTTTTCCAAAGGTCGTTCAACTACAGACGCAGGTGCAGAGTTGCTTAGACACGTATTTGCTGCATGGGAAACTAAAATGGATGCGATAGGTGTTTTTTGTGATCTTTCTAAGGCTTTTGATTGCGTTGATCATAATACATTGCTAAAAAACTTGCTTTTTATGGCGTCAAAGACAATGCTTTAAATTTAATAAAATCTTATCTATCTGATAGAATACAGAAAGTGAAGGTTAGCAACGCTACGTCTGACGGGTCACTTGTGCAAATGGGTGTACCTCAAGGATCTATTCTCGGTCCATTTTTATTCCTAGTTTACATTAATGATCTCCCATATGCCATGCAGGATAGATGCGGCATAGTATTATTTTCAGACGATACTTCATTGATTTTTAAAGTTAATAGAAACTAATAATTATGACGATGTAAATAGTGCTTTGCGGCGTCTCTCACTGGTTTACAACTAACAATCTTATGTTAAACGCTAAAAAAACAAAATATGTTAATTTCTCTCTGTCTAAAAGTTTTAATACTAATTGCAATATTAAATTAAATGACGAATCTCGAATTTATAGAAAAGGAATCACACTAGATAATAAAACACAATGGGGTGCAAAATTCAAAGCCTTGCAGCGAAACTAAGTTCAGCAGCTTTTTGCGTAAGGTTAGACAGTACACTGATACTGATACTGCTAGATTAGTCTATTTTAGTTATTTTCATAGTTTACTCTCTTATGGAATATTACTATGGGGAAAAGCGGCAGATATTAAAAATATATTCATATTACAAAAACGTGCCGTTCGAGCGATCTACTGTATGAAGAGTCGTGACTCATTAAGAGAGAAATTCAAAGAGGCAAATATTCTCACCGTTGCTTCTCAATTTATATATTCAAATATATATATATGTTCATAAAAATGATTGACTTATTTCCAAAAAACAGCAATATTCATAATATTAATACAAGATTTAAAGACAAACTTGCTGTCCCCAAGTATCGTTTAGAAAAAGTTAATAGGTCTTTTATGGGAATAGGTATAAAAATTTACAATAAGATACCAAAGGATATGTTGGAATTCCTTAAATAAATTCAAAACATCTATTAAATCATATTTTGAGCAAAGCCTATTACTCACTAAACGATTACTTGAATGACGAGTGTGCATGGCAATAGTTGTTCATGCACTGAATTTTCATTTAATGTTAGACATAGACACCTATATAAATATACATTGTAAATCGCATTTTAAAAAAAAAAAGTAATTCAATGATTGCCAGTTCTTCTCAATGGACTATATACCGAACTGGACGGTAGGGAAAAAAATAAAATTATAATGTAAAAATTTGACGTTCATAAGCGGCTAAAATGTCCTACATGAATAAATGATTTTTGAATTTGAATTTGAATTTGAATTATGTATATTAGACAAACTATTTTCTCACTAACGGTCATTGTCACTAAGAACGGCGAAGTTTTATTTCCCAGTTCACCTAAGTCCGCATAACCTGTGTGGCACAGTTCACAAAGTGAATATATGACCACAAGAGCTCAAAGTTCATTGCTCCAAGAACTTCTCAAGACAAGGTGAAGCACCGTAAATATTTTCCACGCTGTGGCCTTACAATGCAATACTTAAAATTCATTTAGGCACAGAAAATACTTGGTCGATTGGGGAAGAGGATTGTAATTATTTGCAGTATAACATGTCAGGTTGACGCGGTTGATCTGGAAAATATAGTGATAAATTCCTGGTGAATTCACCAAGATGGACTAACTGAGTTAAACTCATGCCCGTATAGTCATCATGCATTATTTGATTTAAACACAGATTTAAATAAACTGATTGGTAATAAGAAGAAAACAAAAGGAAAGAAATAAATTAAACACAACTCAAAAATGTATGTATGTGCAATTTTAAATACCGTGTACTGGAATCATCCACATTTAATTAGGTTTTATAATCAAGCCCGCGATAGTGTAAACAGACCGTAGAATAAGTTAGTAGAACAAAAATGTATGAATTTAAATTGACTCTAATTACCAGATAATACATCTTGAAGGTCAAAGTCAGACTGACATAAATCGGTTGTTTCCAAGTTAGAATGATTATTGAACACATCTTATTAATCAACTAGTAGTAGTCTCCCGAATGTTCATTACCTTATTTCTTTTGTAAATATTACCGATACATCGATTATATCATTACGGAATAATGTATCTTTCAAACAATGCAACAAATTTACAAAAAGGTTCTAAAAAAACTTACTTTCCTCAAAAAATCCGCTATTTTAGTATGTCTAAGGCGACTCCTAACTGACTAATTATAAAATTACCATAGGTACCTATATATATTACAATACAGATGTCTATTTAAATCGACTACATTTGACCAATCTTATCATCAATAAAAAAAAATACGGTCTGAGTCAAATGCCAGACGTACAGCAAACTAGATACGGATGTGTTGATACAGTAAACTGTAAATAATAACTGTAGCTAGACATTATATTAATTCTATGTTCCAAAACAACTGTTCAATTCGAGTTTGCAACCCGCAAGTTGAAATGCGCTCTGTGGTAAATCTTGGTGTGAGTCAGCACTTCGTAGTAGAGTCGCCGTTAGACAAAGGTCAGGATATGGTGTGACCGGTACATAGGTCCAATCGCTACTTCCCAGGTAATGATTTATCGTCTTCTTAAGCTTTCATGTTTCATATATTACTTATATTGTTAACCTCTGTCGACGTTTTGTCTTTTGTTATTCGTCTTTTTGTCAATCAGATCAAGAATTCATTTACGTCTGATGTGAAATCTTACAAATTTGATGATTTTATATTTTAGCGGCTTATTTTGTTGAATTGAAAGTAATAGACAACAAGTTTAATACGCCCATTAAATAAGCTACCGATGTCCATTAAATTTCACTTCCAATATTAATTATCACTTTCTTTACTTTATATATGTTGCTCATATTTTAATTTTATAGTTTCTAATAAGATACACTGCAATTTATTACTAGATTTTATTTAGGTTAGATAATAAATATTTTATATCCACCATAAGGCTGAGATTAAAACAGTTTCCAAACAAAGTAAAGGTTATCCGAGATAAAGCCGGAGTATTCATAAAAGTGTTTGGCATAGTAGCTTCGTAGAAATAATCGCTTCGTATAAAGATTAGTCACACCGATTTATGGAGCGAAACCTTATTGCGGGTTTATATATATTCCCCTTTTAAGGACACGCTGACCTTTTTTTTATTGCTTGTAGATTAAATATTAAATAATATTAGATCAGATTATAATTTATAATTGTTGATAAATCAGATTGTGGCTTTAAGAAACCTTAGGTATGTTGTTGAATTGTTTACAGTATTTTTTAATCATAACTTCTTTTGGCGGTGACCTTCGTCATCTGAAAACCCTTTAATGAGTGGTAGTCGAGTGGTACCTACAAAATTAAAAATTAACTAGCCATTTTTTTATCTAGAAGCTTTAGAAAGAAACATGTATTTATTAGGACACTGGTATTTATTTTTAAAATTAGTCACCATACAAAACCAACTACATATATACTATATAAATTGGTGGACACTTTTAATAATTATTTAACAGTTTTTGCATACCTATATGTAATCGTAAATTTTTGAATTTACAAATAGGTAAATATAGTCTCTACAATTGTTAGATATGTATGAATATCGCTTAAGTCTTCAGTTAAGAAACAAAACTGTGGCTATTATCCTGCTTTTGCTGTTTCGGTTCGGTTCGCTGATTATATTTTCAAACGTTTTTTTTATCGTCTAACAATATATTTTTTTCAAAGATGTCGACCACAATATATATATATCGTTATATACTTATATGGATATATAATTTGATTCAAATTGATAAGAAACAGTAATGTTACAGTTTACATGAGATGTTGTCACGATCTGTTAAACATAATTACATTCATAACATTATTAACAATTTTAACTGGAAAATTATTTTGTCTCATAAGCAGTTCATTAAACTACAATAAGCTTTATATAAACTACATATTTTGGAATGATCAGCTAGCAAGCTAATTGGGTAACTGCATAGCTATTTGAAAAATAGAGCTGTATTTTAAAGCACAATTTGATAAATTGTCGTAATACGTAAAACACAAGTTTGTAACTACATAATATACATCTATTTAAAATTATAATATCTATAACATAAATATTAAATGGTCTAGTTTACATTTCTAAACCACCTACACAAATACAAGAATATCCAGTATCACTTACTTGATAGAATACCGGCCAACGGGACTCCCGAGTGTCACTCACAAATTCATCTAAACACTCAACACTGATCACTGAAACGAATAAATTTGCTCACTAAAAACACATGGACATCAGTTGAGATAAATTTTTTGTACAGTTCAGTTCATTAGTCGTCTGTTTTCGTTCGTTTTCATCAATAAATCGTTCTCAAACTGTGGGGCTAGTCGCTACACTGGTGGAACGCAGTAGTTTACTTCAAACGGCCATACAGAGCCCAAGTGAACAGTCAGTGACACTGCGCATGTTCTCCTTTCTCTTTCTGCAGGTAATTTGAACGACTTGCCAGAACGAGATGACTAATCATTGGAATTTACGATTACTAAGTGTGCAGTACATCTCATTCTCAAAGCAGATTTCATGATGAGTGTAAAAGAGACGGAGAGAATATTTAGCCTTTGAAAGGTTCACGGTGAGTATATCTGGCAACAGTGTATAGAAAATGTGGAAAAATGAGGCTTTCATCGTTAAGGGGAAGCTTAATACATTACACATTTTTTTCCACCGTCATATAATTGCGTTCCAATAATTCACATACCATTTAGGTCTTGGAGATAATGTACTATTTGTATGAAATGTATAAATAAATGCTAACATAATACTTAATTAGTCAACAGTATAAAATTATAGACTAGACGAGGTCTGTATTAAACTAAAATTATATGTTGTTACACACAAGGTTGTGAATTCAAATTTGGCTGATACAAAAAATCTTGTATTTACAATTTTTATTTCTACTAAGTACTTATTTAGTATTTATGAAAAACATGACTTATTTTTATGAGATGTCCATAAAATTAAGACGGGCTCTCCGAGGATATGGTGGTAATTAATTTTGAAAATTGATTTAAAAAATACTAACATGTTAATGGCCACTCAATTGACAAAAGTTATCTAATGGCTGCACGTTCCAAAATGATGTATTCGTTAATGAGCCATTGCCGGAATAGGTACATCTTGTAAATGTTTTTCGAACTATTAATAAATATAGTAGTTGAAATAAGTACAGTGTTAAAAGTTGTAAAATTTCTATTCAATTAAGTGCTAATGTGTTTTATTATTGTGTGTTAGTATTTTGTCTAAAGCATTACAAATACTAACTTGTTATATTTATTATCTCATCACTCTTCCTACCAGCATCACCAATTTATATTTTTTTTATTTATGAAGAACTTCTCATTAATCGGCATCTTATTTAGCCTATAATAGAATTTTGAACCTTTTGATTACTGCAGTATTAGCTAAAATGGCTTTACGGTATATTGTTTTAAAAATTAAGTACAGTTAACAACATGAAGTTAGTCGTTAGTAAATGTGGCAACGTTGCTATTATGGTGTGAAGTGTGTTGTTATCTGTATTGTGTTAGTGTGAGTTTGTGCAACTGGAGAGTGGCTGTGTCACTTGGAAATGCATTTTATTTGCATATATAATATATAATTTATTTAACATCAGTTTAATTTGAACAAGAGAAAGTAGGAAAATGATCGGCAGTGATTATACATTGGAATTGTGCAACGTATTTCATTCTGGACAGGTAAGTAGTAATCGTCTATACATTGTTTACATTGCCTTCTAACAACTGTAGGCTGCAATAAAACGGTCACTTGATTATACTTAAAACTCCAAATTAGCTGCGTTTAATTTATTTTTGATATATTTAAGTATCAGATGTATAATAAATGGAATGAAGATACATAATAATATAAAAAAATATAGTGGCTACATATACCTAGTACGTAATCGAAGTAAGAAATGCAAATTGGTACTGATTCGTACAAGAACTTACCGACTAAGTTAGTAAAAATACTTGAGCTCTCTCGTTGAAATCTTTTCTATGGACAGAGCTTTTATAGATAAGAACTATTTCATTGGGGTCATTGTGTTCCATTCGTAGAAAATATGAATATATATATTAAGTTAAATTATAGTTTTACTTATATTATAGGTATTATTTCAATAATATAGTGTTGGCTTAATATATCTTATAAGATATTAAAATAACTTTTGATCTAGAATGACTTAAATTAAAACACCTTTGAAGAGAAATTAGAATATTTAAATTAATAAATACTCGTAAGTTTGGCGTGTATGTATAATAATGTATATCTGCACCGTAGCTCTTAAAGGAATGTACCGATTATGATGCGGTTTTTGATGTCGTGTACGTGATGGTTCCTAGCTTTTGTTCCGGGTTACTTAATTTTTTTAATTATATGAGTTTATTATTTATTGATGAGACAGTGAAATAGTTACGTCGTTTCTTTAAGAATAACAGACGAAGCTTTGCTCTCATAAAAATAAGTAGGAACTTTCAATAACAAGAAAGTTAGTAATGATTATTCGATATTTGAATGTTTATTATTCAATAACTCATAAACAGATGAATCGATTGAATTGTAAATTTATGCCGTAATATCATGCGCATAAACATAAAACTTTTCTTCAAATCAAGCGCGCAAAGCTTTGAATACCTATCCTCGATATATGACAGCGCCATCTAGTTCCAAACCTCACAAAGCTGAAAATTGATAAATTATACCATAAAACAATGAATATATAGACTTTGAATAAAAAAATATAATATCGGTACTGATATACAATTTAATCAAATTTATTAATTAATTATAATTAGTCAAATTATGGTGTTTAAAAACTAAACTAAGTATAATATTCATATTGCTTATATTTAATTACAGTAAAAAATAAACCGGTATATACTTTTTTATATTTGACTCAGTCATTCTTTATACTTACAACTTTGAAACTCACGGGATCTTACTACGTTTTATTTATTATTATTGAGTTCCCTATATTTCGGCAGTGATACAACTGGCTGGTTGTAACAAAAATTTGTTTTACAAAACGACAACGAAGTATACGACGGCTTTGTACTCGTTAAAAATTGTAATGTTCTGAATATTTAGTATTATAATCTAAAAAACAATATTAAACCAGTATATCTCTTTATTAGGTGGAGCCCGGCAGTTTTTTTCAGCGGTTGACTGGTGCTGTGAAGACGGGAGTTATCCTGAAAGATGTTTCGTTTATCACACACAGCGGAGAGGTCACTGCTATACTGGGCTCTAAAGGTATATTAACCATATGTATATGCACAAATTAATTATTACCCTGATAATTAATTTGTCCATATACCTACATATGGTAGGTATATATGGTATAAATATAAATATACATGGTATAAATCTACGATTATTGGATTACCAAACTTATTTACTTCAGTTTAAATAGGATAAATTGTAAGCATTTTCTGGACTATAAAAACTCACAAAATATAGATACCTAAGGATGAATTGGAAATCTGCTCTCATTATTTTGTATTAATATTAATATTATAAATGCAAACGTAGCTGCTTGTTTGTTTTCATGACTAAAGATCATAATAGAATGTGAAATATATAGATAGTTCTATTAGTTATAAATTTTACTGATATTTATTCTATGTATAAGGTATATTTATCCTATTATACTTATAATTTTTTGTACTGCGTATTCTATGAAATATGGATTCATAGTTCTTAAATACGAGTGTATTTAACAATGAAATAACCGTTCTAGGCAGTGGTAAAAGGGCTCTCCTGGACGTGATTGCCCGCCGTGTACCATCCAAGGGCCACATCCTACTGGAAGGCGTGCCACTAGAGGAGGAACAGTTTAATAACACCTGCGCGCTGGTGCGACACTCCACACGCCTGTTACCCGGTCTGAGTGTGCAACAGACTCTCTCATTATCGCTCAGTAAGGTATTAATAACAATTGCCAATAAAGTTGTACCTACTTAATTAATATTATAAATGCGAAAGTTTTTGGGTATGGATGGATGTTTGTTCCTCTTTTACGCAAAAACTACTGAACAGATTTTGATAAAACTTTATAAACTACACGCGGGTGAAACCGCAGGCACAGCTAGTTTCTAATATTTCTGTCAACACTCGGCACCCCTACATTGTAAACAAATCTCCTGTGTTACTAAGTTCTGTGTAGTCAGTCCACGTTACGACTCCGCGTAGAGCAGTGTTTCCTTTTGTTTTGCTTTTTGTGTCATTCCCCTGGGACTAGATCAACCTGTGTGAATACAGGACCATCTAGTTCCAAGTTAAGTATAGCTTATATTATAGGTACCGGTATCCGCCACCAGCGGAAGTAAGGCGGTCTGCTAGACCACTAAGCTTGAACTAGTCCCAAAAAATAGCTAATGTTTATTGGTTACTATCGCCTATATATATAAACAGCACTACCGGCATTACTTTATCATGTGATACCTATATAACATGTCATAATACTATAGGCATGCTTATTAATAAAATATTGTAGATTTCAGGTTATTTGAAATCGTCCAAAGTGAAGCAAGTTATGGCTGATTTAGCACTATCACAGGTAAAGCTATTTATTACCATTGTTTTAATCATATTTCACTATCGTTTTCAATACAAAATGTTTATCTATCTTAACATATGTACAACAATCTCTTAAAGACATCTAAGAGAGATTATAAGGACGCCTTTATTAGTTTATTTCTTTATTAAACATTTATAGTGTTCTTTTTGTAATTATTTTTTCAATGTGCAGTAAAAAGTTTTATTATTTAGAATACAAACACACATACAATAGAATATAATTCTATTGTATGTGTGTTTGTATTCTAATTTGCTCAAAACGGCAGGACCAATGTTGTAAAATTTTGTATGTATAGAGATTTGAATAAGTTTCTTTATGGTTACAAAAGACAAATAGACCGTATAGGATGATATCGTTCCTGATTCGGTTGTACTGCCTAAAAATATTGATTTAAACAGCTATGACGATAGTCAAGTATAAATTAATTTATATATACTTAAATTAAATTCCTTAATGAACTGTTATTACTTCGTTTAACTTCTGAGAATTAATATCCTAATACAATAATTTATTTATTAGTATGATTTTTAATTTCCACAGGTAGCCAACACATGTGTCACAAATTTAACGAAAAGTGAATATCGAAGATTAATTATAGGAATCCATCTCATCAGAGATCCAAGTAAGATGTTTTATATTTTAAAAGTTAACTTTAATAATAATCTAAAATGTTAGATATATGAACATAAGGGACGTGCGTGTATTAAATCCTTTCTATAAAGAATAATACTATAAAAACATACCCGTGTCACTGTTAAATGAAACGGCTTGTCCTATTTTTTTTATAGTTGGTAAAACTGAGTATAGGTCGTAGGCTATTCTTTAAACACCTGGAACAGTGTTTAAAGAATAACCTAATATTTTTATCCAAAAATATTTTTAGGTATGTATATGATAAAACATCGTTTTTCAAATTCCATAGTAATCGATATTTCTACAAGAAGTATAAATAATCGTTTGTTTTACAGTTATCCTGTTACTGGACGAACCGACATGGGATTTAGATCCATTGAATACGTATCTAGTAATTTCCATTTTGTCAAATGCTGCAAAAAAATATGGCACCGCAATTATACTCACCATGGAAAAACCAAGATCGGGTAAGAACCTACCTAAGAACCATTTTTTGTAAGGGTTTAAGATACTGGATTTAAATTCTAACATCATTAATAAAAAAAATGTCGTACAAAATTGACATATTTTAATTATCTATCCAATAAAAAGGCCGAAGTAATCCCTTAAAAATCTCGAACACTCCTTCTGTCATTCGTTCATTCATTCATATTCATTCTAATCATTACGTTTCTTTCATACCACCTAGTTTACAATCCTATATTTATATTATTTAGATAATATCTATATTATTATTTTTTATTGTTTCAAGTAATATCACTGCGGGTACTTATTAAATTTGTTTGATATAGCTGTTTTTATCATTAAAATAAATAAATCAAATCGGTTGCTCGGTTATGATTCATGTATTTCTGATAAAAGAACTCTTGATTAGACTCCTAAATATATCTGAAACATGTTGTTTAGAGTCTTTTAGCTCCTCAGGGGCATCCATAAATTACCACACACGAATTCCATGGCCTCTCTTTCGAAATATATAAATTTCCGTTATTAGATCTAATTTAGTGTTTTAATTATTAGGTATATTAGATTTTGATATGTTACGTCACGAAATTTAGGAGCCGTTCCATGTTTTGGTCGGGAAATGTAATTATATGTAAACATTACAATTTGTCGCCTAAAACTAAAACTAAAGTATGTGACGTATGAATTTATGGGTGGCCTCTTATAGTATGTAATAAGTACCAAATAATAATATGAACAGGTAGACTACACATACCTACTTCTAACTATACGTCTGGCGCCACAATTTCACCCACTTTCGCATAAAACAAACCATAAATCTATTATGATGCTAATTCTTTCCTGTTAATGAAGCTTTTAAAAAAAAACATGGATTATGTATTGTTCGCTATTTCGGTTGACATTGTTTGAAGCCGTTTGCACAGTTGTGGCAATGTTAACAATGACAATCCGGGTCACTGGACCACTCGTAGTGTTGTTTAATCGTACAATACAATATTGAATAGCCGAAGTCAAAACTGTTACAGATGTCAAACTATATGTTAAGTTAATGGCGTGGAGTGTACAAATTATTAGCCCATAACGAATTTCGTTTTTTTTTATATATAAAATAGGAGTAGCAAACAAGCTGCTCACCTAATTCTTATCGTATATTTACTGAATTAAAAGCATGACTAAGATGTCATGCTTTTTATTCAGTAAATATACTGTCTACAACCGAAACACAGCTTAGAAAGGTTTGGCGGCGTGGTTACCACAATCTCACCTATTGAAATAGGTGAAATTGAGGTAACCAACATTTAGCCTAAGTTAATGGCGTTGAGTGTACACATTTTTAGGCACACACACACACACACACACACATTACGGAATTATCTCGAAATCTTCCATTAGAAAGAGACGAACTTCTTAGTATTTCCTGGATCCACAGTGTGTGGTCTATAGTGTAGCAGAGAGGAAAACTCTGGAAAGGAAACTCGAGACTTCTGAGCCGGGTGTAGGGAGCCTCCTTGCTGTCGTACGTCAACACTAACCTTCACCGTTCGTGTTTCTCTATTTGCCCAGCCAAATCTGGTAGAGGCCTGCTAGTGCAGCTTTAGATGTATGTTCCAGTATAGAATTTGTTTCTAAAGATGCACTGCAATTCTGACAAAAAACAGACTAACGCTAGTATACGTCTCGCTACTACTTGGACTGCGTTAGCCAGTTTTCTTTAATTCGTGTACTAAATCTTCCTAATTAATTTCTTATATAATATTCATGAAACATATAATGGAATTGTTCAAATTGTTTAGATGTCTTTCCCTTTTTGGACCGCGTCGTGTACTTGTGTCTCGGTGACGTCGTGTATGCGGGGCCAACCCGCAACCTGCTGGATTACTTCGGGAGCATCGGATTCCCTTGTCCACAACTTGAGAACCCGTTAATGTACTACTGTAAGTATTAATATGTAATTTATGACGTACTATCATGATAAGACAACTATTATAAAACGTTGGTAATCGTGCATATACGCATAATATTGATTGGCAAAAGGCATTGACTATCACTATAAAAGTTACTTATATTAGCCTATATATTATTCTGATACATAAACTATATTACTGTAAAGTTTCATCGAAATCCGTTCAGTAGTTTTTACGTGCTAGAGTAACAAACATCTATACTCAAAAACTTTCGCGTTTATAATTTTATTAAGATTAAGAATAATATTGGCATACGGTGACTTTGCACAAAACAATCTGGTACGTACAAAGTACAAAGAATTCTGGGAATGCCTATATATGTAGAATAGATACTAGATACATTCTTAGCCATTACATTTTAATTTCACCCCTTCTTTCCAGTATGTCTATCGACAGTGGATAGACGATCCCGAGAGCGCTTCATAGAATCCAACCATCAGATCGCGGCGTTAGTTGAAAAATTCAAGCTGGAAGGACAAGGTCTAATGCAAGGCAACCTGAATGAGCATAGTCGTATAATTAATCCAAACAAGATTCAGTTGAATTACGGCAAGCCAAGCGGCTTCAAAGTCATTTGGATGTTGTATGTGTGAGTATTTTTATACCTACCTATAAAAATGAAAGCCACATGAGTTTCACACCAGAATCAATTCAGATATTATTATTTCATAATAATTACTATCGTTGTTATTTCAGGAGAATGCTCGTATCAATATTCAATTTAAAGAAGCACGGTATAAAACAAATGTGTATGAGATTATTTTGTCTACCTATATATTTTTTAATACTGTGGCTCTTCTACAACGAGGCTAAGGTAACTAATCATCCGGCTCAAAGGATCATTTTATTTGCTAGTGTTTTTACATTTATTCTGTTTTCTTGTGCTATTTGCAGGACTATCAAAGAACTTTTATAACTAAGAGTGGACTTATATTTAACGCTATGGTAGGCACCTACTTCATCAGTATAATGAATACTATTTGTCTATGTGAGTATAATAAAGGAGTCTCCATTTTTTTTTATTTGTAAATGACGGAATCTAGATCTTTTAGTTTGATATTGAATTCTAGAAATCTAGAGCCTTCTGATTGTTTCTTATATTAATCATGCTATATATTAGCAAATTATAAATTACAAGATTTATGTCTGACCAGTACCTAAAGCAATTTTTTATTCGGTTTTGTTTCTGTATATCTTATCATCAGACGAACGGTCAGCTTATCTTATTAACCGAACCGAAATCAGCTCGTTAACCATATTAATTATATAAAATAAATAATAAAAACCGATATGGAAATACATTACATAATCAGGATAGAGCCCTAGTCTCCTGCATAAGCCGCTGTCCTAATCAGAGTGCGGTGTAATAGACATGTCAGCACTAATTATTCATGTAACATTTCCAGTTGGTCCATATAGAACAAGATACTACCAAGAAACGCAAGAAGGACTGTACAGTGGCGCCAGTTTACTGCTCTCCTGGAATTTGGTATCTTTACCATTCTCCTTCATCAGTACATTTGCCTCAGTCGCTATAGTTTATTCGTAAGTGAACATGTTATATGCCCTTACTACATTATAAGATGACCTCTACGTTAAGTATGATAAAATTCAGAAATAGATTGATTAATTCTAGTTCTAGTTCCGTGATTTATTCTAATGAACAGATCTGAAAACATCATCAAAATACCACTATTAAAACGATTAAATTTTTTTTTCTTTTCAAATATAAAACAAATAACGGCGTGCTGTCATTCAGTTGTATGATTACGCATAAGTAAACATTACGTTATTGGTTGGTTTAAATTGTTTTAAACGTGGTTTTAGAAATGAACGCACAAAGTAAAGTAACTTGCAGAAGTTTTTACAAGTTTTGTACCTACTGTTTGCAGATCTCTTAAAAAGTATTTAAACAATACCTATTTATGATTTTTTAGGATAATCGGAGATATGTCTGAAACATTGGACTATGTGTACTTCTCACTCGTGTTATGGTCGTGCTACGTTTACACAGAGCAGCAGACCATTGCCATCATGATGTTCGTGAAGAACGGTCTAATCGCGGCCATTGTTAATATTTATATTACTTGTATTTATGTTATGCTAGCTAGCGGCATCTTGAGGTGAGTTGTTTCATATTTTTTTTTTTTTTAATAAATTAATACTTTTTCGACTGTTATACCTAACGTAGGTATATGGTAGTTTGAAAACTTTTAGAAGACAGTATATAGTCATATTGTCTGCCTTCATGTAATATAAGCGTATTAGCTATATTTTTGTTTATCTGTTGTCCACTCTGTGAACACTTGGCATGCATGTAAAGGGGCACGCTACTTGCATTGTGTCCGTTAGATATAAACTCATGACCTTCATTGTGAAGTCGGATAAAACAGTAGGCCACGACACTCGAGAAAATAATTATATAGATTATTTATCAATCAATTTTGTACTATTTTGTCATGAGTATTTTTATATCACCGGCGACTGCTTATTTCGCAGCTAGCTGTGTTTCGATTGCAGAACCTCGTAAGTCAGTCGATATAGCTGTGACTAACAACAACAGATAATGGAATCTTCAGCAAATTATTGTGATAAGTCATAATTTCTGAAGATTCAGTTAAATAATTATTAGTAATCATATGGCCAATTCTCCACTAGTGAAGTTTATGATAATAAAAACTGAAATAAATATTAGATACTGTAAACACAAGCATGTCTGTCTGTATTTATCATTATAAAATCATTAATTCATTTAAAATTCATTCCAGATCATATAAAGGCTTTGAAGAGTGGCTGTATTATATAACATATATAACACATACACGGTACGCGTCGATATTCCTGCACCAAAATGTGTTCAGACAACCCATCTTCAACAACCTGCCATACACGGACAACGAGAACTGCACGTCTATAACCAGTCTTATACAAACATCATCGAGTCTAAATACAAATTCGAACTCGAATTGCAGATATGTGAATGGCAAAGGATTCCTGGCTGAAAGATTCACATCGAAAAATTTCGTCGGTGATATTTACACTTCTGGAGATTTCAACTTAGAGTTCAATTTGGGAATCTCGTTTGCCTTTTCAGTTGGTCTCATGGTTTTCAATAAGTTTTTATATCTCATGCCACTGCCCAGTTATATCACAGATAAATTTAGAGAGTGAAAATAGAAGTAAATTGATATTATTGATTAGATGTAACAAATGTAACAAACGTAAAATATTATTTAGAAATTAATCGTATTTTATTCAAATATAAAATAAAGATTATTACTTATTAAAAAGCTGTTGTTATGTAAAATGTCATTGGAAAAATATTATTACATTAAATACTTTTCCTAATAACTAAAACAGGGCGTTTTAATACATTTAAGTATTAAAATACTTATTTAACTAAGACTAAGTACTCGCTGCGTTTAAGAAAATATTTAGAAATGTGACGTTACAAAACTAACAGCGACACCCAAACCCTTGACACAATGTCACAGTTAGTCAACCATACTCCCTTTAATGTGCGCCGTAAGTATCTGAGGACTATTAAAATAATAAAATCTTTTTTCTTAAAAACGACTTTATTATACATTAGTGAAATTGACACAATTCAGCATCAAATATAGTTGGGCACAGCCTCACATTTATCGGGTCACCAGCAGTCACTAGTTTTTTCATAAAGTTTGTATTGATTAGCATGCTTTTTGAATCAACACTTTTGTAACGAACGATGTTTGACTGCTGTTTTTGCATAAGCCAAATATTACAGCAATACATACAGCCAAATCTATATATATAATCTGTTACAATTTTATAAAGTCGCTTAGGGCTTTTGGGTAGGTATATATTACTGTAGTTTCCGTTTGTGATTCATTTTCATTCTCCGTTCCAACACATGGCGTACCATCCTCTGCAATGAAAAATTATACTACTCTTATTTATACTCTGTGCGCTGTAGCATGGTGCGGGTGACAGTTACTAATTGTACATTTAACAATTGGTATATTTAAGTTAATAAAGTTATTAATGATTTAATATATTCCTAATGTGCTACAGCTGAAGTACTATGTCATAATTTGTAAATCACGGCAACTTTTAAGAGTGAAACGTTTTCAGTTTCATTACCGAAAAAGTTAATGAAACTGTCACTGTCATGGTATAGCTACTATGAGTTTTTTTAATGCATTAATCTAAATTTGTAGGACCAGTGACGTGATATTCATCAGTGTTGAATTTTTTTCAACACCGATGAATATCATTGAAAAATGTAGAGTTTATAGTGGTAATAACGTCCCGTGTGATAGATCCCCCGTCGTTACGTTTATTACGTTATTACGTTTCTTTCATACCACCTAGTTTAAAATCCTATATTTATATTATTTAGATAATATCTATATTTTTTTTTGTTTCAAGTAATATCACTGCGGGTACTTATTAAATTTGTTTGATATAGCTGTTTTTATCATTAAAATAAATAAATCAAATCGGTTGCTCGGTTATGATTCATGTATTTCTGATAAAAGAACTCTTGATTAGACTCCTAAATATATCTGAAACATGTTGTTTAGAGTCTTTTAGCTCCTCAGGGGCATCCATAAATTACCACACACGAATTCCATGGCCTCTCTTTCGAAATATATAAATTTCCGTTATTAGATCTAATTTAGTGTTTTAATTATTAGGTATATTAGATTTTGATATGTTACGTCACGAAATTTAGGAGCCGTTCCATGTTTTGGTCGGGAAATGTAATTATATGTAAACATTACAATTTGTCGCCTAAAACTAAAACTAAAGTATGTGACGTATGAATTTATGGGTGGCCTCTTATAGTATGTAATAAGTACCAAATAATAATATGAACAGGTAGACTACACATACCTACTTCTAACTATACGTCTGGCGCCACAATTTCACCCACTTTCGCATAAAACAAACCATAAATCTATTATGATGCTAATTCTTTCCTGTTAATGAAGCTTTTAAAAAAAAACATGGATTATGTATTGTTCGCTATTTCGGTTGACATTGTTTGAAGCCGTTTGCACAGTTGTGGCAATGTTAACAATGACAATCCGGGTCACTGGACCACTCGTAGTGTTGTTTAATCGTACAATACAATATTGAATAGCCGAAGTCAAAACTGTTACAGATGTCAAACTATATGTTAAGTTAATGGTGTGGAGTGAACAAATTATTAGCCCATAACGAATTTAGTTTTTTTTATATATAAAATAAGAATAGCAAACAAGCTGTTCACCTAATTCTTATCGTATATTTACTGAATTAAAAGCATGACTAAGATGTCATGCTTTTAATTCAGTAAATATACTGTCTACAACCGAAACATAGCTTAGAAAGGCTTGGCGGCGTGGTTACCTCAATCTCACCTATTGAAATAAGTGAGATTGAGGTAACCACGCAGACAACATTTAGCCTAAGTTAATGACGTTGAGTGTACACATTTTTAGGCACACACACACACACACACACACATTACGGAATTATCTCGAAATCTTCCATTAGAAAGAGACGAACTTCTTAGTATTTCCTGGATCCACAGTGTGTGGTCTATAGTGTAGCAGAGAGGAAAACTCTGGAAAGGAAACTCGAGACTTGTGAGCCGGGTGTAGGGGGCCTCCTTGCTGTCGTACGTCAACACTAACCTTCACCGTTCGTGTTTCTCTATTTGCCCAGCCAAATCTGGTAGAGGCCTGCTAGTGCAGCTTTAGATGTATGTTCCAGTATAGAATTTGTTTCTAAAGATGCACTGCAATTCTGACAAAAAACAGACTAACGCTAGTATACGTCTCGCTACTACTTGGACTGCGTTAGCCAGTTTTCTTTAATTCGTGTACTAAATCTTCCTAATTAATTTCTTATATAATATTCATGAAACATATAATGGAATTGTTCAAATTGTTTAGATGTCTTTCCCTTTTTGGACCGCGTCGTGTACTTGTGTCTCGGTGACGTCGTGTATGCGGGGCCAACCCGCAACCTGCTGGATTACTTCGGGAGCATCGGATTCCCTTGTCCACAACTTGAGAACCCGTTAATGTACTACTGTAAGTATTAATATGTAATTTATGACGTACTATCATGATAAGACAACTATTATAAAACGTTGGTAATCGTGCATATACGCATAATATTGATTGGCAAAAGGCATTGACTATCACTATAAAAGTTACTTATATTAGCCTATATATTATTCTGATACATAAACTATATTACTGTAAAGTTTCATCGAAATCCGTTCAGTAGTTTTTACGTGCTAGAGTAACAAACATCTATACTCAAAAACTTTCGCGTTTATAATATTATTAAGATTAAGAATAATATTGGCATACAGGGTGACTTTGCACAAAACAATCTGGTACGTACAAAGTACAAAGAATTCTGGGAATGCCTATATATGTAGAATAGATACTAGATACATTCTTAGCCATTACTTTACAATTTCACCCCTTCTTTCCAGTATGTCTATCGACAGTGGATAGACGATCCCGAGAGCGCTTCATAGAATCCAACCATCAGATCGCGGCGTTAGTTGAAAAATTCAAGCTGGAAGGACAAGGTCTAATGCAAGGCAACCTGAATGAGCATAGTCGTATAATTAATCCAAACAAGATTCAGTTGAATTACGGCAAGCCAAGCGGCTTCAAAGTCATTTGGATGTTGTATGTGTGAGTATTTTTATACCTACCTATAAAAATGAAAGCCACATGAGTTTCACACCAGAATCAATTCAGATATTATTATTTCATAATAATTACTATCGTTGTTATTTCAGGAGAATGCTCGTATCAATATTCAATTTAAAGAAGCACGGTATAAAACAAATGTGTATGAGATTATTTTGTCTACCTATATATTTTTTAATACTGTGGCTCTTCTACAACGAGGCTAAGGTAACTAATCATCCGGCTCAAAGGATCATTTTATTTGCTAGTGTTTTTACATTTATTCTGTTTTCTTGTGCTATTTGCAGGACTATCAAAGAACTTTTATAACTAAGAGTGGACTTATATTTAACGCTATGGTAGGCACCTACTTCATCAGTATAATGAATACTATTTGTCTATGTGAGTATAATAAAGGAGTCTCCATTTTTTTTTATTTGTAAATGACGGAATCTAGATCTTTTAGTTTGATATTGAATTCTAGAAATCTAGAGCCTTCTGATTGTTTCTTATATTAATCATGCTATATATTAGCAAATTATAAATTACAAGATTTATGTCTGACCAGTACCTAAAGCAATTTTTTATTCGGTTTTGTTTCTGTATATCTTATCATCAGACGAACGGTCAGCTTATCTTATTAACCGAACCGAAATCAGCTCGTTAACCATATTAATTATATAAAATAAATAATAAAAACCGATATGGAAATACATTACATAATCAAGATAGCGCCCTAGTCTCCTGCATAAGCCGCTGTCCTAATCAGAGTGCGGTGTAATAGACATGTCAGCACTAATTATTCATGTAACATTTCCAGTTGGTCCATATAGAACAAGATACTACCAAGAAACGCAAGAAGGACTGTACAGTGGCGCCAGTTTACTGCTCTCCTGGAATTTGGTATCTTTACCATTCTCCTTCATCAGTACATTTGCCTCAGTCGCTATAGTTTATTCGTAAGTGAACATGTTATATGCCCTTACTACATTATAAGATGACCTCTACGTTAAGTATGATAAAATTCAGAAATAGATTGATTAATTCTAGTTCTAGTTCCGTGATTTATTCTAATGAACAGATCTGAAAACATCATCAAAATACCACTATTAAAACGATTAAATTTTTTTTTTTCTTTTCAAATATAAAACAAATAACGGCGTACTGTCATTCAGTTGTATGATTACGCATAAGTAAACATTACGTTATTGGTTGGTTTAAATTGTTTTAAACGTGGTTTTAGAAATGAACGCACAAAGTAAAGTAACTTGCAGAAGTTTTTACAAGTTTTGTACCTACTGTTTGCAGATCTCTTAAAAAGTATTTAAACAATACCTATTTATGATTTTTTAGGATAATCGGGGATATGTCTGAAACATTGGACTATGTGTACTTCTCACTCGTGTTATGGTCGTGCTACGTTTACACAGAGCAGCAGACCATTGCCATCATGATGTTCGTGAAGAACGGTCTAATCGCGGCCATTGTTAATATTTATATTACTTGTATTTATGTTATGCTAGCTAGCGGCATCTTGAGGTGAGTTGTTTCATAAATTTTTTTTTTTTTAATAAATTAATACTTTTTCGACTGTTATACCTAACGTAGGTATATGGTAGTTTGAAAACTTTTAGAAGACAGTATATAGTCATATTGTCTGCCTTCATGTAATATAAGCGTATTAGCTATATTTTTGTTTATCTGTTGTCCACTCTGTGAACACTTGGCATGCATGTAAAGGGGCACGCTACTTGCATTATGTCCGTTAGATATAAACTCATGACCTTCATTGTGAAGTCGGATAAAACAGTAGGCCACGACACTCGAGAAAATAATTATATAGATTATTTATCAATCAATTTTGTACCATTTTGTTATGAGTATTTTTATATCACTGGCGACTGCAGATTTCGCAACTAGCTGTGTTTCGATTGCAGAACCTCGTAAGTCAGTCGATATAGCTGTGACTAACAACAACAGATAAGGGAATCTTCAGCAAATTATTGTGATAAGTCATAATTTCTGAAGATTCAGTTAAATAATTATTAGTAATCATATGGCCAATTCTCCACTAGTGAAGTTTATGATAATAAAAACTGAAATAAATATTACTGCAAACACAAGCATGTCTGTCTGTATTTATCATTATAAAATCATTAATACATTTAAAATTCATTACAGATCATATAAAGGCTTTGAAGAGTGGCTGTATTATATAACATACATAACACATACACGGTACGCGTCGATATTCCTGCACCAAAATGTGTTCAGACAACCCATCTTCAACAACCTGCCATACACGGACAACGAGAACTGCACGTCTATAACCAGTCTTATACAAACATCATCGAGTCTAAATACAAATTCGAACTCGAATTGCAGATATGTGAATGGCAAAGGATTCCTGGCTGAAAGATTCACATCGAAAAATTTCGTCGGTGATATTTACACTTCTGGAGATTTCAACTTAGAGTTCAATTTGGGAATCTCGTTTGCCTTTTCAGTTGGTCTCATGGTTTTCAATAAGTTTTTATATCTCATGCCACTGCCCAGTTATATCACAGATAAATTTAGAGAGTGAAAATAGAAGTAAATTGATATTATTGATTAGATGTAACAAATGTAACAAACGTAAAATATTATTTAGAAATTAATCGTATTTTATTCAAATATAAAATAAAGATTATTACTTATTAAAAAGCTGTTTTTATGTAAAATGTCATTGGAAAAATATTATTACATTAAATACTTTTCCTAATAACTAAAACAGGGCGTTTTAATACATTTAAGTATTAAAATACTTATTTAACTAAGACTAAGTACTCGCTGCGTTTAAGAAAATATTTAGAAATGTGACGTTACAAAACTAACAGCGACACCCAAACCCTTGACACAATGTCACAGTTAGTCAACCATACTCCCTTTAATGTGCGCCGTAAGTATCTGAGGACTATTAAAATAATAAAATCTTTTTTCTTAAAAACGACTTTATTATACATTAGTGAAATTGACACAATTCAGCATCAAATATAGTTGGGCACAGCCTCACATTTATCGGGTCACCAGCAGTCACTAGTTTTTTCATAAAGTTTGTATTGATTAGCATGCTTTTTGAATCAACACTTTTGTAACGAACGATGTTTGACTGCTGTTTTTGCATAAGCCAAATATTACAGCAATACATACAGCCAAATCTATATATATAATCTGTTACAATTTTATAAAGTCGCTTAGGGCTTTTGGGTAGGTATATATTACTGTAGTTTCCGTTTGTGATTCATTTTCATTCTCCGTTCCAACACATGGCGTACCATCCTCTGCAATGAAAAATTATACTACTCTTATTTATACTCTGTGCGCTGTAGCATGGTGCGGGTGACGGTTACTAATTTTACGTTTAACAATTGCTATATTTAAGTTAATACACTTATTAATGATTTAATATATTCCTAATGTGCTACAGCTGAAGTACTATGTCATAATTTGTAAATCACGGCAACTTTTAAGAGTGAAACGTTTTCAGTTTCATTACCGAAAAAGTTAATGAAACTGTCACTGTCATGGTATAGCTACTATGAGTTTTTTTAATGCATTAATCTAAATTTGTAGGACCAGTGACGTGATATTCATCAGTGTTGAATTTTTTTCAACACCGATGAATATCATTGAAAAATGTAGAGTTTATAGTGGTAATAACGTCCCGTGTGATAGATCCCCCGTCGTTACGTTTATTACGTTATTACGTTTCTTTCATACCACCTAGTTTAAAATCCTATATTTATATTATTTAGATAATATCTATATTTTTTTTTGTTTCAAGTAATATCACTGCGGGTACTTATTAAATTTGTTTGATATAGCTGTTTTTATCATTAAAATAAATAAATCAAATCGGTTGCTCGGTTATGATTCATGTATTTCTGATAAAAGAACTCTTGATTAGACTCCTAAATATATCTGAAACATGTTGTTTAGAGTCTTTTAGCTCCTCAGGGGCATCCATAAATTACCACACACGAATTCCATGGCCTCTCTTTCGAAATATATAAATTTCCGTTATTAGATCTAATTTAGTGTTTTAATTATTAGGTATATTAGATTTTGATATGTTACGTCACGAAATTTAGGAGCCGTTCCATGTTTTGGTCGGGAAATGTAATTATATGTAAACATTACAATTTGTCGCCTAAAACTAAAACTAAAGTATGTGACGTATGAATTTATGGGTGGCCTCTTATAGTATGTAATAAGTACCAAATAATAATATGAACAGGTAGACTACACATACCTACTTCTAACTATACGTCTGGCGCCACAATTTCACCCACTTTCGCATAAAACAAACCATAAATCTATTATGATGCTAATTCTTTCCTGTTAACGAAGCTTTTAAAAACATGGATTATGTATTGTTCGCTATTTCGGTTGACATTGTTTGAAGCCGTTTGCACAGTTGTGGCAATGTTAACAATGACAATCCGGGTCACTGGACCACTCGTAGTGTTGTTTAATCGTACAATACAATATTGAATAGCCGAAGTCAAAACTGTTACAGATGTCAAACTATATGTTAAGTTAATGGTGTGGAGTGAACAAATTATTAGCCCATAACGAATTTAGTTTTTTTTATATATAAAATAAGAATAGCAAACAAGCTGTTCACCTAATTCTTATCGTATATTTACTGAATTAAAAGCATGACTAAGATGTCATGCTTTTAATTCAGTAAATATACTGTCTACAACCGAAACATAGCTTAGAAAGGTTTGGCGGCGTGGTTACCACAATCTCACCTATTGAAATAGGTGAAATTGAGGTAACCACGCAGACAACATTTAGCCTAAGTTAATGGCGTTGAGTGTACACATTTTTAGGCACACACACACACACACACACACACACATTACGGAATTATCTCGAAATCTTCCATTAGAAAGAGACGAACTTCTTAGTATTTCCTGGATCCACAGTGTGTGGTCTATAGTGTAGCAGAGAGGAAAACTCTGGAAAGGAAACTCGAGACTTCTGAGCCGGGTGTAGGGAGCCTCCTTGCTGTCGTACGTCAACACTAACCTTCACCGTTCGTGTTTCTCTATTTGCCCAGCCAAATCTGGTAGAGGCCTGCTAGTGCAGCTTTAGATGTATGTTCCAGTATAGAATTTGTTTCTAAAGATGCACTGCAATTCTGACAAAAAACAGACTAACGCTAGTATACGTCTCGCTACTACTTGGACTGCGTTAGCCAGTTTTCTTTAATTCGTGTACTAAATCTTCCTAATTAATTTCTTATATAATATTCATGAAACATATAATGGAATTGTTCAAATTGTTTAGATGTCTTTCCCTTTTTGGACCGCGTCGTGTACTTGTGTCTCGGTGACGTCGTGTATGCGGGGCCAACCCGCAACCTGCTGGATTACTTCGGGAGCATCGGATTCCCTTGTCCACAACTTGAGAACCCGTTAATGTACTACTGTAAGTATTAATATGTAATTTATGACGTACTATCATGATAAGACAACTATTATAAAACGTTGGTAATCGTGCATATACGCATAATATTGATTGGCAAAAGGCATTGACTATCACTATAAAAGTTACTTATATTAGCCTATATATTATTCTGATACATAAACTATATTACTGTAAAGTTTCATCGAAATCCGTTCAGTAGTTTTTACGTGCTAGAGTAACAAACATCTATACTCAAAAACTTTCGCGTTTATAATTTTATTAAGATTAAGAATAATATTGGCATACAGGGTGACTTTGCACAAAACAATCTGGTACGTACAAAGTACAAAGAATTCTGGGAATGCCTATATATGTAGAATAGATACTAGATACATTCTTAGCCATTACATTTTAATTTCACCCCTTCTTTCCAGTATGTCTATCGACAGTGGATAGACGATCCCGAGAGCGCTTCATAGAATCCAACCATCAGATCGCGGCGTTAGTTGAAAAATTCAAGCTGGAAGGACAAGGTCTAATGCAAGGCAACCTGAATGAGCATAGTCGTATAATTAATCCAAACAAGATTCAGTTGAATTACGGCAAGCCAAGCGGCTTCAAAGTCATTTGGATGTTGTATGTGTGAGTATTTTTATACCTACCTATAAAAATGAAAGCCACATGAGTTTCACACCAGAATCAATTCAGATATTATTATTTCATAATAATTACTATCGTTGTTATTTCAGGAGAATGCTCGTATCAATATTCAATTTAAAGAAGCACGGTATAAAACAAATGTGTATGAGATTATTTTGTCTACCTATATATTTTTTAATACTGTGGCTCTTCTACAACGAGGCTAAGGTAACTAATCATCCGGCTCAAAGGATCATTTTATTTGCTAGTGTTTTTACATTTATTCTGTTTTCTTGTGCTATTTGCAGGACTATCAAAGAACTTTTATAACTAAGAGTGGACTTATATTTAACGCTATGGTAGGCACCTACTTCATCAGTATAATGAATACTATTTGTCTATGTGAGTATAATAAAGGAGTCTCCATTTTTTTTTATTTGTAAATGACGGAATCTAGATCTTTTAGTTTGATATTGAATTCTAGAAATCTAGAGCCTTCTGATTGTTTCTTATATTAATCATGCTATATATTAGCAAATTATAAATTACAAGATTTATGTCTGACCAGTACCTAAAGCAATTTTTTATTCGGTTTTGTTTCTGTATATCTTATCATCAGACGAACGGTCAGCTTATCTTATTAACCGAACCGAAATCAGCTCGTTAACCATATTAATTATATAAAATAAATAATAAAAACCGATATGGAAATACATTACATAATCAAGATAGCGCCCTAGTCTCCTGCATAAGCCGCTGTCCTAATCAGAGTGCGGTGTAATAGACATGTCAGCACTAATTATTCATGTAACATTTCCAGTTGGTCCATATAGAACAAGATACTACCAAGAAACGCAAGAAGGACTGTACAGTGGCGCCAGTTTACTGCTCTCCTGGAATTTGGTATCTTTACCATTCTCCTTCATCAGTACATTTGCCTCAGTCGCTATAGTTTATTCGTAAGTGAACATGTTATATGCCCTTACTACATTATAAGATGACCTCTACGTTAAGTATGATAAAATTCAGAAATAGATTGATTAATTCTAGTTCTAGTTCCGTGATTTATTCTAATGAACAGATCTGAAAACATCATCAAAATACCACTATTAAAACGATTAAATTTTTTTTTCTTTTCAAATATAAAACAAATAACGGCGTGCTGTCATTCAGTTGTATGATTACGCATAAGTAAACATTACGTTATTGGTTGGTTTAAATTGTTTTAAACGTGGTTTTAGAAATGAACGCACAAAGTAAAGTAACTTGCAGAAGTTTTTACAAGTTTTGTACCTACTGTTTGCAGATCTCTTAAAAAGTATTTAAACAATACCTATTTATGATTTTTTAGGATAATCGGAGATATGTCTGAAACATTGGACTATGTGTACTTCTCACTCGTGTTATGGTCGTGCTACGTTTACACAGAGCAGCAGACCATTGCCATCATGATGTTCGTGAAGAACGGTCTAATCGCGGCCATTGTTAATATTTATATTACTTGTATTTATGTTATGCTAGCTAGCGGCATCTTGAGGTGAGTTGTTTCATATTTTTTTTTTTTTTTTAATAAATTAATACTTTTTCGACTGTTATACCTAACGTAGGTATATGGTAGTTTGAAAACTTTTAGAAGACAGTATATAGTCATATTGTCTGCCTTCATGTAATATAAGCGTATTAGCTATATTTTTGTTTATCTGTTGCCCAGTCTGTGAGAAGTTCGGACATAACTTCCCTCACAAAAACGTAACACTTGGCATGCATGTAAAGGGGCACGCTACTTGCATTATGTCCGTTAGATATAAACTCATGACCTTCATTGTGAAGTCGGATAAAACAGTAGGCCACGACACTCGAGAAAATAATTATATAGATTATTTATCAATCAATTTTGTACTATTTTGTCATGAGTATTTTTATATCACTGGCGACTGCAGATTTCGCAACTAGCTGTGTTTCGATTGCAGAACCTCGTAAGTCAGTCGATATAGCTGTGACTAACAACAACAGATAAGGGAATCTTCAGCAAATTATTGTGATAAGTCATAATTTCTGAAGATTCAGTTAAATAATTATTAGTAATCATATGGCCAATTCTCCACTAGTGAAGTTTATGATAATAAAAACTGAAATAAATATTACTGCAAACACAAGCATGTCTGTCTGTATTTATCATTATAAAATCATTAATTCATTTAAAATTCATTCCAGATCATATAAAGGCTTTGAAGAGTGGCTGTATTATATAACATATATAACACATACACGGTACGCGTCGATATTCCTGCACCAAAATGTGTTCAGACAACCCATCTTCAACAACCTGCCATACACGGACAACGAGAACTGCACGTCTATAACCAGTCTTATACAAACATCATCGAGTCTAAATACAAATTCGAACTCGAATTGCAGATATGTGAATGGCAAAGGATTCCTGGCTGAAAGATTCACATCGAAAAATTTCGTCGGTGATATTTACACTTCTGGAGATTTCAACTTAGAGTTCAATTTGGGAATCTCGTTTGCCTTTTCAGTTGGTCTCATGGTTTTCAATAAGTTTTTATATCTCATGCCACTGCCCAGTTATATCACAGATAAATTTAGAGAGTGAAAATAGAAGTAAATTGATATTATTGATTAGATGTAACAAATGTAACAAACGTAAAATATTATTTAGAAATTAATCGTATTTTATTCAAATATAAAATAAAGATTATTACTTATTAAAAAGCTGTTTTTATGTAAAATGTCATTGGAAAAATATTATTACATTAAATACTTTTTCTAATAACTAAAACAGGGCGTTTTAATACATTTAAGTATTAAAACACTTATTTATTTAAGACTAAGTACTCGCTGCGTTTAAGAAAATATTTAGAAATGTGACGTTACAAAACTAACAGCGACACCCAAACCCTTGACACAATGTCACAGTTAGTCAACCATACTCCGTTTAATGTGCGCCGTAAGTATCTGAGGACTATTAAAATAATAAAATCTTTTTTCTTAAAAACGACTTTATTATACATTAGTGAAATTGACACAATTCAGCATCAAATATAGTTGGGCACAGCCTCACATTTATCGGGTCACCAGCAGTCACTATTTTTTTCATAAAGTTTGTATTGATTAGCATGCTTTTTGAATCAACACTTTTGTAACGAACGATGTTTGACTGCTGTTTTTGCATAAGCCAAATATTACAGCAATACATACAGCCAAATCTATATATATAATCTGTTACAATTTTATAAAGTCGCTTAGGGCTTTTGGGTAGGTATATATTACTGTAGTTTCCGTTTGTGATTCATTTTCATTCTCCGTTCCAACACATGGCGTACCATCCTCTGCAATGAAAAATTATACTACTCTTATTTATACTCTGTGCGCTGTAGCATGGTGCGGGTGACAGTTACTAATTGTACATTTAACAATTGGTATATTTAAGTTAATAAAGTTATTAATGATTTAATATATTCCTAATGTGCTACAGCTGAAGTACTATGTCATAATTTGTAAATCACGGCAACTTTTAAGAGTGAAACGTTTTCAGTTTTCATTACCGAAAAAGTTAATGAAACTGTCACTGTCATGGTATAGCTACTATGAGTTTTTTTAATGCATTAATCTAAATTTGTAGGACCAGTGACGTGATATTCATCAGTGTTGAATTTTTTTCAACACCGATGAATATCATTGAAAAATGTAGAGTTTATAGTGGTAATAACGTCCCGTGTGATAGATCCCCCGTCCAATTCAAACGGAGATCGAAATTTGAGCCGAGGTTCGAACCCCTAGCTCCCCTAGAACCCTTCAGATTAATTTCATATCCGTCGTTACTTCCGATAGTCGCGGGTTCGATTCCTCGCATAGTACCGACATTTGTACGAATAAGTATGATTGTTTGCATCAGTGTTTTCTATATATTAATATAGTTTTCTATATATTTCTAGATATATTTTTGTATATATTAACACATACTTAATAGTATGTGTTAATATATACAAAAATATATCTGAGTATTTATATCAGTTGTCTAGTACCCATAACACAAGCTCTGCTTACCGTGCGACTAGATGGCGCTGTGTTAAATTTCGAGACAAAAAAACAAATTCTGTTAAGTTTGGGACTAGATCGCCTTGTATGTGTTGGGTATTATTGTTTATGATTTAAAAAAGTCTTACCTCCATAAACAACAATTGTTTTATTCAGCTTATTGATTGTGACCTGAGGGAAGAACACAATTCTGTAAATACAAAACTAATTCTTACTAATATTATAAAGCATATTTACTCATCTATATATATAAAATTCTCGTGTCACAGTGTTTTATTCTTGTGTCATATTGTGTTGCCATACTTCTCCGAAATGGGTTAACCAATTTTGATGAATTCTTAGATATATACTCAATAGATCTGAGAATAGGTTATCTATTTTTTGTACCCCTACGTCATAAGGGTGGATCACACCAAAAAAAAATTTTACATAGTATAAGGGACAAATGATTTTGCGGCCCACCTGATGGTAAGTGATTACTACCAAGCCACATTATTACACACACCACAAATTAGGCCACAAGCACTCACAACACCAGAGAAATTGCAAGTGCATTGCTGACTTTCTAAAAGGGAATAAACTCCTTTCTTGAAGATTTCAATATAGTATTGATACAGAAGTATCATCAGTGGAAGGTGATTCCACAATGTGATTTGTGAGTAAAAAAAATGTTTCCGCAATACGCATGGTGGAGGACCACCATACATCTAGATGATCAGGATGGTATTTTTAATCCTATCCGCTTGTTTATTATTCCTTTATTTTTTTTAATGTGTGGAAAATGGACACTATTACATCAACTCTATAGGCAGTATTTCTCACTAAAATCATTTAGTATACCTAAAATTACAATCCTGGTAAAACCATGGTATCATATTATATAGCATTCAATCATAAATCAGATGACTATGTTCATAAGAAAAAAAATGTACGAACTTACTGGCGAAAGTGCTGTTTCTCTAAATTTCTTCAAATACAATTTTAAAGGTTCAACATAATTGTCAAAGCCTAGTGTGTTCAGTGCAAACAAGACATCTTCACCGTTGATTGTCTTACGCTTCTCCACCTGACACCTGTCACTGGCCTCACTCGTTACAAATGATATGAATTCTGATATACACTCTTGTACACATTCTCTTGCATCTTTGGCTATCTGTAAATACATTCCAATGTTATAATAATCCATATATAATTAGAGATTAACATGTTATTTTCATAAGCATAATACTAGTGCTGAAAATAATATCTTCAAACAATCTACAAATACACCTTGGTTTGCAACAACATCTGAGGTTCATGAGTATCTCAATACAAACACAGTAGGTAAAGAAATAAAACACTGCTCCTCCAAATACAAGACACGACTAGTAAATCATCCTAATGTGCTGGCCAACCAACTGATAGGCCCCGACAACATACATCACCTTAAAAGGCTTAGGTTACTGGATCCCGATGACTAATCAGGACCATCTAAAGAGACTATGAGAATCACACATCTTGCAATGCAACATTTAGCACATCTATTCATAGACTTCGACTGATTGTATGATGAACACAGAGAAAAACATGTAATTTATATTAATATATAAATGTCAATAGATTTGTTTTTTTATAAGAATAAAAACCAAATCTATAGACATGACACTTATCCCTTATTGCCTTAACAACTCAATGAATGATCACAATTGACATTTTTAGGCATACATGAGTAAAAACTCAAGGCACTCAAACACTTAATACCTAATAAGCAGTTACCATGTAGGATGTAATGAATATATAAACATACGCCCCCAGTGCTCGCTGCCTTTAGTTACTCAATAGTAATAGATAGGGTACATGAAATATCTGATATTTACCTTGCCATTGTGTGGTATAGCTCTCTTCATGATTTTAGCAATGTTAGCAATAGGTAAGAATCTATCTTGCTCCCGGAGCGGTTTACCTCCACTATTTGAGTCAGAGTTGTTTTCTTCCTCTGAAAAAAAAAAATTATGCAGAGATATGTATACAATAGTCTATTTTTTAATTCCGGAGACTAAATTGGCAAATAATGTTAAAATTTACAAATAATGTTAGCAGGGTAGTGGTGTACCTGTGATATCAATTTGTTTGATCAGAAACTTTTATTTTAACATATTGGTTTTAAAGCATTAAATGTCATTTCCACAATATTTTTTTATACATTACATATACATACATTTACTAGTGTGTCCATATGTATGTGATAATGCATTTTAAATAAACACCCACATAAAATTTCTGAATTACCTATAAAAATGGGTAATTAATATTAATTTCTGACAGTCCTTCCAATTTGTTTAAGAAATGCAAAAACCTGGCAACATCAGTAGTGTCAAATTTGTCTCCAGGATTAAAAAACAGAATATATGTACTATGTTTACTATGTATACATAGTAATATTATGGAGTATGGAGGCATGACACTTGTTACCCCAGGATGTCATTGTATATATATATATATAATAGAATATGGGACTATTGTGGGTTATTTTGTGTATATAGATGGAACTAATAATTACCTAGTACATCGTCAGAATGAACCACGTAAGTGTCTTCGTCCACAAGAAATCCATTGTCTAATCTGACTAATTCTGCACCAATTTCATCGTTTTCCATGTTTTAGAGCATACACTAATATAGGTGATACAATAAGTGGTATTTTTATTAAAAATGAATACACTTGGGTTCTGAGTATTTGATATCAAATTTCAATCAAATGATCAAAACAGAATTATACAAGAAAATTATCACAAATTGTTTATTTGGAATAATATTATTTTACGAAATAGTTCAATAACCAATTTAAGAATTAAACTTAACAATGTACACAAAAATTGTAATCGGAAAACAAATATATGTTACTATATTGAATTCATTAATCATTTAGTGACCAAGAAACTTATCAGTATGTTTGTAGATTTCACAATTTTCTTATTAACTAAATATTAAATGAAATATATTGTGGCTTTTTTGCCATAACATACACCTAAGAACTGACAATTTGACAATAGATTAAATGACAGCTGAATGACATCAGTTTATCATTTATGTTACAGAGTATGTTATTTAAAGTATTGTAAATGGACTCTGGCAAATGCTTTTAAAATAATCATTGTCATTGCCAGGTATAAGAAAGAGACACAGAGTTTAAAGGATTATGTCTCTTTCAAAATTACAGTATTTTAAAATTTATAAACTTCCAGGGCCATGAAAAATAAATAATAAAAAGTAATTTTTAATCAAATTTTCAATGATGTTTTTCATTAATATCACAAGATATTTTCATTTTCATTTTTGATTATACCGCACATTTTCGGAACTATGACAGCAGACTGAACTATGATAATAATAGTAATCAAATAATGCAAAAGTTTTAGTTAGCCATCGAGGTTATATGAGATTTGAGGTCAACAAACATATGTAGTGATCCAATATACTACTTATAATTTTCAAATTATCAATACATAATGGGTGTTCCGAAGTTCTTTAGATATACCAGTGAGAGGTACCCCTGTCTTAATGAATTGGTGAAGCAATATCAGGTAAATAATAGAAATGCATTGGTATATTTCAAATTGTTAAATGCCTTCAATTTTCACGTTTTTAAGTATCCGCATGCAGATAAAATGAAATGTTAGGGAAAGTTGTCTAAATATCCATTTTTTTTTAAACAGATACCTGATTTTGACAATATGTATCTGGACATGAATGGAATTATTCACAACTGCTCCCATCCTGATGACTCCAATCCACACTTTCGTATCACTGAAGAGAAGATATTTAAGGACATATTTCATTACCTTGGAACTCTGTTCCAAATCATCAAGCCAAAGAAACTGTTCTTTATGGCTATTGATGGAGTGGCTCCCAGAGCAAAAATGAACCAACAGAGAGGTAGAAGGTATGTTATACAATCTTTAATATATATATATAAACTTTTTATTTAGGTTCATTCCGTTTTCCCAATCTCCATCTGATGGATTCAGTATATCGAAGAAGGAGAGTTCTTTATATTTTAAGTTCAATAATATATTTTAATCAATAAAGTATATAATAAATGGATTTTAGTATAACTTATGAATAGAACTAGGTATAACTACCTCATAAACTGCCAACAAGGATGTGTATTACTTTGTTTTTTTTTTTATTGTCGCAATCAATTCTTGACCTGAAAGTAGATTTTTTAATATGTGAACAATATAATATAACACCATGTCCACCTCTTGGGTAGGATCGTCTCGTTAACATTACTCTGAAATATTACAGTATAATATGTTTAAATTTTATAATACAAAAACAATGATAATATAAAGAATAATGTAATGTAAGAGGGATGGCAGAAGATGGACGAGGTTTACCTGAGCTGCCCACACAACTAGAAACATAATTAAACCAAAAATATTATAATTATATGTTATAAATATGTACTATGTGGAAGAATAAAGCTATAATAATAAGAATAAGTTATTTAATGTAAATTAAAAGTGTACATTTTTTGTTTTATCATACAACTGTGTGTTATTCACAGATTGTATTTAGAAAAGTGATTATACTGAAGTACTTAATTTCATCCTACAGATTTAGGTCTGCTCGTGAGGCAGAAAAATTAGAAGAGGAAGCCATTGCTAAAGGTATGTCATGTTTGTCTGCTATTTAGTGTTTTGTTTAAGTGGAATACTATTACAAACTTGTATGAATTGATCATACTCACACATATGAACTATTCATACATATCCATAAGATGGGATTGTGTATTTGATATTTAACTATTCAAAGTTACATAGATTTTTTTTAACTTTATATGGTATATCTTCTTTTGGTTGAACTATTCACTCATTCATTATCCATTGAATGTGAAATGTGTATTAATGTTCATTCATATTTTAAGGTGAGGTCTTGCCAAAGGAAAAACGGTTTGATAGCAACTGCATTACACCAGGAACAGTATTTATGGCCCGTTTACATGAGCAACTGAAATACTTTGTTAAACTTAAGATGTCTACAGATCCCCTCTGGTCTAAAGTAAAAGTTATTCTCTCTGGACATGAGGTGAGTATTTGTTTATAAAATGTTTTTAACCTATAGTTTATCTTTATGTAAATTATAATATACTACCTGGCCCACATCATTCTTGCCCGTAAAAGTACACCATAAGGTTCAACTGTATTTCACAAATCATTCAGGCACCCAATAAAAAATACACAGAAAATTTCATTCAAAATGGTGCAGCCATTTAACAGAAGTTAGGTGACTAACACACAGACAGCAAAATTGTGTATTATATTGAGATATTTATATAGACGTCTGGTAGTAGCCATATGGGAGGTCCATATGGCTACTTCCAGAAGATTTTGTGGAACAAAATAGTATTTTATTCAAAAAAAAAATAGCACATGGAATATACATTTTTCATATTTATATGTATCATAGTATATATACATGTCAAAAGTAATCATCAAAATCTACAAAATTCTGTTAGAGTTAAATAAGGTACATATTTCAGACACCAGGAGAGGGTGAACATAAAATCATGGACTACATACGGTGGGCGCGCTCGCAACCTGATTACGACCCTAACACTCGGCATTGTCTATATGGACTGGACGCCGATCTCATCATGTTGGGCATGTGTACCCATGAGCCACACTTTGCTCTGTTGAGAGAAGAGGTAAGTCTATATTAAGGTTTGAGCTAATAAACCTAGACGTCTAGATTCCTTTCTAACTACCATAGTAGGCAACTAAATTCGTAACATTTTGGTATTTTCTATACATGAAGCTTCATATTCAAACACTTCAGTGTTCATTTGTTTAAATATGTGCATCTATGGAACTACCAATTAAATTTAGAAAGCCTTTGCATTAGATAGCTCAATTATGCAAGAAATTTATCAGTTATAAGACTATAAGAAATACTAAGCTAAAAAGGCACAAGCGCATCCAAGACTAGGGGATAGGGGAATATATATACATAGGGGAATGAGGTCTAATTTTAAATTAAGCCAGGAATAGGAGGTCGAAACCATGGAGAAAACCAGTTTTAATATAAGGAATGAAGTACAATTGTGTTTCAATCATGTAATTCTAGTGTATACATCGTAAGGAATCAGTTCACTGATTACAAGTGTACTCATAACTAACTGAGACTGTTATATTTATTGAAAATCATTCAATAAATATAACAGTCTAACAAAAATGTTTTTGCTTTGTTTTATATCACTGAAATCATGTGTTACATTTACTATTCTGTTGTCAAATTTGAATTGCTGAAAATATTGGTCCACGCCTTGTGCTTACGTATCAAGAAATCCTCCAAACATTAATTTTTATTTAGAAATCTTACAATTTAAGATCTTGAGTGTTACTGCTTCCCAGCTGCTTTGATTGTTGTGTTTAATATATTAGCACAAAACAAAGATTTTGATATTCATGAGCAGTCTCTTTATAATAAAATTAAAAATAATTACTAAATATATGTATCAGTCGGCTAGAGTCCATAGTATATTTGTTGTTCATTTACTCTAGATAATTACAAAATTTAAGGTGAGCAACATCAAATTAAAAGGTCAAATGTCGAATTTATGTTTTTATAACATTACTATACATTTGTATAGTATTGTTTACATATTTGTCAGCAATTAACAATAGATGCTGTAGTATAAAGTAATTGGGTTTGTTTTATACTACTATCCTGGCAAACAAGCACACTGCTCATCTTCTGTCTGATGGTAAACAGTTACCGTAGCCTATGGACGCCTGAAATATCGGGTGTCACGTACGCATTACCGACCCTTAAGAAACCTTAATATACCCTTCTTGAACGACCTCGGCAGGTAGTTCATTTTACAATTTAACGGTGTACAGTGTACGCGGGCGGAAGCTCCTCTGAAACCGCACTGTCCGAGATCACGTAGGTTCTAGTGTGTGGGGATGAATTCCCTGCCGATAGCGAGCGGTGCGATGGTAAAAGGTAGCCGCAGGCATGTTGTCGAAGAATTCTTTACTTATATATTACAAGATCTAATCAAATTTTACTCTTTTCCTTTAACTAACTACCTGTGTACGTGTATTATACATATACACCTTCCTATGGAATCACTCTATTTAATAACAACTGTTTAAATCTGTTGCGCAATTTAAAAGATGTAAGCAAACAGACAGCGGAAACATCTTCATTTTATATTATGAAAAGATTAAAACACGATGAACTTGGACTGATCTTATAAAAACGGCCACACAGCAGTCTATTGTACAAAGTTCTCGTACAGGCAAAAACCGAACCAGATGGAGATAAGTCTGCCGACCCTTAGTTTGTGTTCGTGGTTACGCTATGCTTTTTTTTCTTTGCTCGAGCTTTGAAGTGGATGGGCAGGGTATGGCCGTTGGGGCTTGCAATATAGCTCGTACTGGTTGGGGCGAACCACTCCAGCGTCGTCGTGGAAAAAAACAAATTACAAAGACATCTCATTTTATATTATCGCCAAGGAGGACAATAAAAACGGCCACACAAGAGATGCCATGATGAAAGCCACGATCACAAGATCACATTGTCAAGAGTGTACAACTAAAGAAGAAAGATGAAAATAATATCATATTGTCATTCATTTTAGGTTAAATTTGGGAAGACCACACAGCGAGCTACTTCGCCTGAAGAAACGAACTTCTACCTTCTCCATCTGTCACTACTTAGGGAATATCTAGAACAAGAGTTCATATCAATTAAGAACAACCTGCCTTTCGAGTATGATATAGAGAAAATAGTTGATGACTGGGTACTTATGGGATTTTTAGTGGGCAATGACTTTATACCACATTTGCCTCACATGCATATTAGTAATGATGCTCTGCCACTCTTATATAAGACATATATGACTGTATTGCCGACTTTAGATGGTAAGTATTACCAATATCAATATCTATTTATAACACCTGCTGGTCCCGCGATTTCATCCGCGTGGAATGTGCCCTTTCCTATACATATTAAAGTAGCCTAACTTACTCTTTAAAACATGAGCTATCTGCAAATGAAAGTCTCGTTATAATGGGTCCAGACGTTTCAGAGATTAGCAAGAACAAACAGAGAGACAAATAATATTACATTAAGCGTTATGGCGTAGTGGTTTACTACCACAGCGTATACCTGGTATATTAGGTCATGAGTTCAAGTCTTGCTGGCACCAAAATACTTTGTGTGTCAATTTATTTATACATATATAGCTACCCGCCCTGGCTTTTCACGGATGTACTATACCTTTAAACCTTCCTCTTGAATCACTCTATCTATTGCTAACTTCATTAAAATCGGCTGCATAGTTTAAAAGGTTTAATCGAATAGCCGGCGGAAGTGATTTAATTTTTATATTATGTAAAGATAATAATAGGTTAATTCAAAATTATTAATATTACTTATTCTATATTTCAGGCTACATCAATGAAGCGGGTGATCTAAACTTGAAAAGATTCGAGATATTCATGCAAGAGTTAGCCAAAATCGACAAGGAGAAATTTCAGGATGTATATACAGATATCAAATATTTTGAGGGTAAAACCGGCAGGAGGCCCAATGCTATGGAGCGACGGGAGGTAGGAATTTTAATAATTCTTGTAGAAATCTCTGTGGTGTATTATATACCTACCATCTTAGCATGACACTAAAAACGATGGGAATCACTAAACTAAGATGTCAGCTTGTTTGGCAGTTAGATAATAAATATTTTTTTTAAATATTCTTTTCTTTTTAAGTACTTCGAAGTACTCGGTGTATTTTGTTACTATATATACTATAGACCTAATAAATCATAATAATTAATATTATTTTTAACCGTATTGAAAACAATGTCATATGCCCGGAAGAGTTAACTTTTGGCGTCGCTCGCAATTTATTTTGCCAACTCCAAATTAGAAGATGTGATTCAATGTATTTTTTTTTTGTTTCAGTATAAACCTAATAATGACGAAACATTCAATGTGAATATTGAAGATATAAAATCAAAGCCTGATGATGAATTACAAGCACTTATCAATGCTACGGAGGATATGGTAAGTGGTTTATAGCCCAAAGGTCGTCGGTTTAAATCTGACTAACTGAAATTTTTGTCTAATTTAAAATTTTTGACTTAAGTTTTTAAAAAGAGAAATTAATTTCATTGCATTAATGTAGAGTATATATAGATAACCTTGACTGAAAATATTGGTTAATAATATATTGTTTCAACTGTTTTAATAATAGAAAAGTAATAAAAAAAAACTATAGTATCGCGGCACGAGGTCGCGAGCTCAGTCTAAAATAGAAATATGTATACAGTTAAACATGTTTTTAGATTTCGTTGATCTAAAAACATGTCTATACAACTGTTTGCATATTTTTTCTCTATATTATTCAGAAATCAAATCGCTTCAGACTATCTCAACGCAGGATTTATTTTTACTTCAGTGTTTTTGAACATGATTTCTATTTGGTGAGGTTACTAAATAAGATTTTGTTGAACTTGATAAATTTATCTAAATAAATAAATAACTCTGGACAATTAACACAGCGCCATCTAGGCCGATCGTAAGCAGAGCTTATGTTATGGGTACTAGACAACTAGTAGTAAATACTTACATACTTTTTTTTTGTAAATATATAAATAATATAAGTACATAGAAACCATCCAGACCGATACAATCAATCATACTCATTAATACAAATGTTTGCACGGTGCGAGAAATCGAACCCGCGACCATCTAAAGTAAAGCTGAGTGCTAAACCACAGAGGCCGTCTAATTATTTTTAATTGTCGTAATTGAATTTAATTATGTACTCAATAATATAAATTGTTTATAACGCATATTATTTCTTCACAGTTCATGGACGATGGAGACGATGAGGAATATGAGGAGACAAGTGACGGTATGATTGAATATTATTCATTACTTATACATAATTGGCTGACCCTACAAACGTTGTTTTGCTATATTAACTAAAATCGCTATAAAAATAGGGGTTGATGACAAAAGGGTGAAAATTTGAGTTTGCATGTATTTTTAATGCCACATTATAAAAAAAAGAAATTTGTTCAAATAATATAAAGAAATGTTAGGGGTGCAACAACCCTTATCACTTAGTGATGTTAAAAATAGATAGTACCCGATTCTCAGACCTACAGATTATATAATTCATCATCATATATAATTTTATAAAAATCGGTCAAGCCATTTCGGAGAAGTATTTACCACGCAAGAATTTTATATATAAGATAATGGATTCGTTTTCAACAAAATAACACAGTAGTAAATTTACTCACCAAATTGTAAATATTTACAGAGGAAGCGAATATGGAAATTGAATTCAGATTACACAAAAGGGATTATTATATGAACAAATTGGATTACTCCAAAGTTACTGAGTAAGTTGACTGTTGTCCCTACTAATATTATAAATGCGAAAGTAACTCTGTCTGTCTAGCTTTCACGCAAAAACTACGAAACCGATTCAAATGAAATTTAGTGTACAGATAGTCTAGATCGTGAGAAAGGACATAGGCTACTTTTTAAGACGAAAAAAGGGTTGTAAGGGGTTGAAAGGGGAGATGCAAAGTTATATGGAAATATCTTCATTTTTAAAGGTAGAAAGCTTGAAATTTATTTTTTAGATTTCTGACTAAATGTAAATAAATATTCTATTCAGAAATTTGTATACATTTCACACTTAAGGGGTAAAATCAAATAGGGGATGAAATGGAAATTCCTCATTCGTCGTCTATTCCGTGCGGACGAAGTCGTGAGCTCAGCTAGTAAGACATAATCTTGAAAACTTGCCGTCACGAGGTTTATCCCGGATAGCCAGAGGCATTGTGCATTGCATTAGGTGAACCGAATATTTGCCAGAAATTCACTACATAACTATTAGCTATATTTGAATGTTGTACATGTATAATTTGATGTATTTTAATTACACGTGGCATGACGAACCTACCTTTGTCTCACGTATTGATTATATTTATCAAAGTTTCTTTTATCGCAGTATAGTCTAGATAGAATATAAAATAACGCAAAAATCTATAGCTATACTTGAATTCACGATATTTTGGATATAAGTATTGGCTACTATATGATGATGATCTTGACTATTACTACAGATAACATTATAATACAGATTACAAATAATAGATGCCTTAGTTATGTATTTTTGTAACCTGTTGTATGTTCTAACGTAATATATACAGTACTAAACTTTATCAACAATATATACAAGGTCATTCCCTATTTGTAATTCTAGTGTTAAGTATAATGCAAAAAAAAAATACAGCTATTATAATATACTTCCATTGATAATAATAATCGAATAATCGTAGTACAGGCCTAATCACATAACTCTATCTATTCCCAAACTTATCTGAGATTAATGGCTAAAAGTCGATTAATAGAAATACTTAAACGCATTTTTTTAATACATGCAAGCAAGCCGATGGCCTACCTGATGGTAAGTGGTAACCGTGGCTTATATACTTGAATCCACAGATATTATCTCAAATTAAGAACCTATACATATTTGATGTTGGTTCAAGACATAATCAAAATGTGTTTATTTCAGAGAGGTTTTAGCAGACCAAGCCGAGGGCTATGTTAGGGCCATTCAGTGGAATTTGTTTTACTATTACAAGGGTTGTCCATCTTGGTGCTGGTACTATCCACACCATTACGCGCCCTACATATCGGATATTAAAGGTTTTAAAGACTCGAAGATTGAATTTGAATTAGGAGAACCATTCAAACCATTTGAGCAGGTAATTTTTTTATTTATCTGGAATAAGAAACTGATGACAGAAAAATTATGTCATTCTATTTTAAGGGCAACTGTTTCGTCGCTTTATGCAAACGATACAATTTTGAACTGACTATAGACACAATTTTTTTTATTTGTTGACGTGCATGATCCATACATACATAGGAAACAGTCAAATTCAGTCTTATATTTTTTTTTTGTAACTGGTATAACAAACTGGCCCATCTGATCGTAAATGGGAACTGTCATCTATGTATATGAACGGCACTACAGACATCACGTCATCATATCACGGTCGTGATACCCTTCATATTGTCACTCCCAAGCACCATATACGTAATTCCATGCCTACATATACTGTAATTTCAGTTGCTGGCAGTGTTGCCATCGGCCAGCAAGCACTTGTTGCCGACGCCATTCCACGATCTGATGACGGACGAGGACTCTCCCATCGTGCACTACTATCCGATTAATTTCGAGACCGATCTTAACGGGAAGCGGAATGATTGGGAGGCCGTTGTACTTATACCGTTCATTGACGAGGTTTGTTACTTATTTTGTTACTTATATCCATGTATGCTTATAAATTTTGTCATTTATATTATTAGACCTCATTATTTGTTCTTTAGACAAGTTATAAAAAAAAAAGATTAATGAAAATGTAAATATTAAAAATATTTTATTTATTTTCGTAATACCGCATTTAAAGGCGTGATTTACAACAAAAAAATGGATAATTTGCCGATTGGTAATTTACCTATAATAATATATAATAAAGCTATTCATAATCATAGGTAAAATGCCAAAAAACAAATTGATTTGTCAAAATTTTTACACACACAGTGTTGTATCTCTGTCTATATTATTATTATTATCTATAAGAGAAAAATAATCGATTTTATATGTTTGTTTGTGATATACTTGAAGTACTAGAGCAATTTATAAAAAAATAAATAAAACTGTTGTAATATTGAAATCAAAACTAACTTTTCAATGTTTGATTACTTTAGACCAACTTACTGTCGGCCATGGGCCCCTGCTACCAACGATTGACCGACGAAGAGCTGAAACGGAACACGCATGGACCTATGCTCGTGTACAACTGGACATCGGAAAGTCTAGGTAAAGATCATTCACAACATAGGACTATATCCTAATAATAAACTAAACTAAAAATATTTGCAAACCTCGACTTGTTCGAAATTTCTAGATTGATTTTCCAAAACTTACTGCATTTTATTTTTGTAACAATGTTAATTATGTTCAAAATGATAACAAAACTATTATTTCTTTTATTATTTAGGCATAGCAGAAGCGCCTGAATATTTTCCGCCTGTGACGCCTAATCACGCGACCGAGAAACTCGTTTGGCGGCAAGAGCTCGTGGTACCCGAAGACCAGCTCCGGCATGGAATGCTGCCCAACGCTAAGAGGGATATGGTTTACCCAGGCTTCCCCACCATGAGGCACCTCAAGTATAAGGTATTTATGATTCTGACTTGCCGTTCACACACAACTTGACGTTAAAACACAAGCAGACTTTGTAATCGTCAAATTTCCTAACTAGTACTGTAGCTCTACTGTTTGGAACCAAATGGCCCTGTAGAATAGTTTAGAGTTGTTATTATTGACTATTTAAAAGAGATTTCTTATGTAATAAAATATTTTTCAGACGTCTCTTAAAAAATGCAAAGTCAAAGTGTTTGATCAACCGTCTCGCAACGAAAACATGATTATTGAGTTAACTCCAGACGAGCCTCTTGAAAAATCATTGGAAAAAGTGGCCGATGATTACTTAGGCAAAGTAATATGGGTTGGATGGCCACATCTTACGCGGGCAAAGTAAGTATTTTATCATATTTCTTTAATATATCTCGTTAAATTCAATATTGTAAAAAAAACATTCACAGAGGTATATTTTGTCCACTAACGTCTGGTTCACCAAGTCGCAAAGCAATACTACAGCTTCTACATAGTATAGTAATATATTAGTGTTATTAGTTATGATATGGTCGAGCCCTAGGCGGCGACGTGGTGGGACGGGTCATCGAGGTCCCTAAAATATAGTTGAGGGCAGTGATGGCTGGTTCACCTGTTATACTTGTGAACGGCTGCTGATTGTAGAGACCGGTATGCTCACATAACTAAATCTGATTTATTTTGTTAGTCAATTAACTATTTATATACTTATGTGAACTTCGTTATTTGGTAGTTTGTATTTATACAAAATTCTTAGAAATGTAAGTCACTAATTTTATTTAAAACTATATGAAATATACGCACACTATTGGGCGCGATAGAGTGATCACAAAAATAGTAAAATGCAATCAATCATGATTGAGTGAGCTGTCTTTCCCGCGCTAAATTTCACGCGCTCGCAAGATCATGTCATGTAAAGGCAGCTAATATATATATAAAATAATTAAATAATAGATAATAAACGATTTATTATTTTTACAGAGTAATAGCGGTATCTGATGAGTCCAAACGGTTGCATTATGTAGACAAACAAAACAACAACGTGGGCGCACCGAATTATACTACGGAGCGCAACCAGGGCAACCTTCGCTCTCAGTGGCTCTCAGAGCAGTCTACCATTGTCGAACAGTAAGTTTGTTTTATAAATGACAACCAATCCCGACAAACCGAACACATGGTCCATAGTGGTGGGTAAGTCAAATCCACACATGTGGCCCAGAAAAACAGTGATCGGGTAAAGTCTGTTTTCAAACCATCCAGGTACCCTCTTGATCTTAATTTAAGTTTAATTGTATACAATATTGGTTTGCTGCTATTTTATTGTGTAGGCGTGATCATAGTTGGGTAAAGTTTTCTTATGGGGTTCTCCTCAAAAGAAGAAAAAAAGGACTTACAATGAATGTTATAGGATTATTATTATGTTGGTTCATTAATTTGTATGAATAATCTATAATTCACAATTTTATTATTTTTAGTAATATGAATCGTCTGGGTATTGAATTGGGAGATGTGAAAATCATTCTACATGCGGTAAATCTCAAGGGTAAGTCTTAATTTATTAACTAAGTTCTATTGTTTTTATTTTCCTTTTTAAATTGTTGATGATGTATATTGACATCACAGGTTTTCTAGCTATTTAGCATTAGTTATTCCTTACAATGGTCGCGAGTTTTTTCACCTACAATACAAACATTTGTATTTGGTGGGTATGATTGTATTATTTAATGTTTATAAATTGTTATTGTTATATGTTAAATGTTTACTGTATATGCATACATTTATATATAAAAAAAACATATTTCTATTAGTTGTTCTGCATCCCTAAGATAAGCTCTGCTGAGTTTGAGTCTGTATGAATTTTGCCCGTATTTTTTTTTCTCACTAGTCTTCAAGTAAATAGTGTTATATTTCTACTGACGTAAAGAATATTGAAGGAACGGCGAGAGTACACTTAGAAACATATATAATGATTGATAACATGTATATAACGCAAGAGTGTATTTCAGGTTTCAAATACCTGATTCAAGACAACAGCCGGATGGTGTTAGAGCCGATGTGGTGTTCAGTAGCGTGCGGGTACGCACTACAGACTGGTGTGAGGTTGCCGGCTGAGTTGCAAGCCGCGCCCGTCCGGTACCGCACCCCGCAGGAGGCGTACCCGGCCGGCGACCACGTGTTCCTGCTCACCCCGGGACAGTACTACGGCTGCCTGGCCACGGTCGGTCTACACATGTTCTCTGTACACTATATAGATCGTGTTACATGTATACAATATGTTCTTATATGTATCTAGGTGACTAGGAAACACTGTTGTGCATAGTTTTAATTGTCTAAGTATTATACTTGTAACATTAGTTATCTACGAATGAAAGCCCCAGTCGTTTGTTGAAAATCGGATTAGTCAGCTATTTATGATTATCAAGAACGAATGAACATACCAAAAATTGCAAATTAATTTTTAAACGTTTAGATAACGCTTTATAAATTGTGTTGGGGAATTTTTATTATTTTGGATATATTATTGTTACGAAGGTGGTGGACTCCGAGTCGATCCGTAACGGGCGCATCAAGGTGCAGGTGGTGGAGCGCGCGGAGCCGGTGCCGCAGCTGCCGCCCGCCGCCGCCGCGCCCTACAAGACCACGCACCACGCCGCCGCCGCCTGCGGTGACTATCACCCTCCCTACCACCCGCGCGGGCCCTATACTCAAGTAGGACTGGTCACACGCGGCCCCCGGTCCCTATACTCAAGTAGGACTGGTCACACGCGGCCCCCGGTCCCTATACTCAAGTAGGACTGGTCACACGCGGCCCCCGGTCCCTATACTCAAGTAGGATTGGTCACACGCGGCCCCCGGTCCCTATACTCAAGTAGGATTGGTCACACGCGGCCCCCGGTCCCTATACTCAAGTAGGACTGGTCACACGCGGCCCCCGGTCCCTATACTCAAGTAGGTCTGGTCACACGCGGCCCCCGGTCCCTATACTCAAGTAGGATTGGTCACACGCGGCCCCCGGTCCCTATACTCAAGTAGGATTGGTCACACGCGGCCCCCGGTCCCTATACTCAAGTAGGATTGGTCACACGCGGCCCCCGGTCCCTATACTCAAGTAGGGCTGGTCACACGCGGCCCCCGGTCCCTATACTCAAGTAGGACTGGTCACACGCGGCCCCCGGTCCCTATACTCAAGTAGGACTGGTCACACGCGGCCCCCGGTCCCTATACTCAAGTAGGACTGGTCACACGCGGCCCCCGGTCCCTATACTCAAGTAGGACTGGTCACACGCGGCCCCCGGTCCCTATACTCAAGTAGGACTGGTCACACGCGGCCCCCGGTCCCTATACTCAAGTAGGACTGTCGCATGCGGCCTCCGCACCTATAGTAAAGTGCGACTGCTCGTATGCGACCCACGGCCACTACAGTGAAGTAGAATATGCGGCAACTATACTAGAGTAGAACTGGTCGCATGCCGCTACTATATTAGAATAGAAAAGGTCGCGTGGAGCCCCCGACTCCTATAGTGAAGTAAAACTACTCGCATGCGGCAACTATACTAGAGTAGAACTGGTCGCATGCCGTTACTATATTAGAATAGTAAAGGTCGCGTGGAGCCCCCGACTCCTATAGTGAAGTACAAATGCTCGCATGCAGCCACCGGCCACTGTAGTGAAGTAGAACTAGTCCTATGCGAGCTGTATAATGAAGTAGAACTGCGACTAGTTCTACTTCATTATACAACCCCTATAGTGAGATAGTAGCTTGGAATAGTATCGATGACGCCGTTGTTCTCTGGATTAGCGACGCAGGATTAGTATCACTGGTATCACAAGATGACGTGATAAATATATAGCTGAATTTGTCATTCTAATTATACTTAAATATGTTTGTTCGTATCGCAGGGCTATCGACACAAATGTTGTCAAGAATCACGGGCACCATACTCGTGGTGAATGGCGAGCGAAATGACCTGCCAACGGAAACTATGAACAAGATCAATATTGGACTCAATCTCAAGTTTAACAAGAAGGTAACAATCAATATTTGAATAATTAAAAAAAATATTAATGAAATATTTGAAGATTTAAACAATGTACACTACTTGTAATTTTACAATACCTACAGGTATTGTAAAATTACTAAAATTGCAAAAAGTTCGCACAAAATCTATATTCCTCTAAAAGGTGGGAGAGGTTCTAGATGACATGATTTTTACATGAATTTTCTGACTTCTCCAATATCCCTTTATTTATAGAATGTCACACTTTACTACCTTCCCCCTCTTCCACGTTCATTCATTCATAATTCAAGTCGGTGGAGCTCTTGCCACTTTCCAGGATCTTCCATAATGCTATTTGAATATTATTGCAACACAATTCCAATTTTGTCTTGTTATTTACTTGATGTTTGTTGTCTTTCAAGCACACATAATTTTATTGATCAATCTACTCATACAAGTTTATTAATTACAGATTTAATGTTGCATTTAACAAGGTTCTTCTTTAGCTTCTTAATATGCTTGAAGTAACTGTGCCTTGGTTTTTCCGTCCCCCTCTTTCCTTCTATTTTACCCACAATGATAATAATTTTAGTAAATTCATTGTGCCTTATCAAGTCCTAAGTGTAGCGTAATTTATGGACCTTGTTTTCCAATCCAGTTATATAAAAAATGCTTTCTAGAACCAAGAGGTGGCCGGCTACACGCGCCGTTGTAACGTGGCGAAGGCGTGGCTGTACTCGGATAAATGCATCGAACTGGTCAAGTCGTACGCGCAGAACTTCCCCGATCTGTTCAACCGGCTCGCAATATCTCAAAACCGCGACGTGTTCTTTGAAGGAGATCTCTGGCCAGGCGAAATTGGGTATAATTACTTTTTTATAAAAACTTTCTGCCATTAGCACTGTTTCTTTATACAGGCAGCAAGCAGTCAAGGAGCGTGATATAGTATTTGTTTGTATATTCTCTTAGAGACAGCATTTCACTAAAAAACACCATATCATAAAGTGTCTAACCATAGACCATAATCACAGGTCATATATTCCTAGATATTCTCTTGATTATGATAGACAATAAAACATCAATATAGACAATGATAATAATTATTATACGAATTCATTGTGCCTTATGACGTGGTCTGGTGTCCTGAGTAGTATGCTCACTAAATGTCCAGATATATGGCGGCGTGGTTTTCCAATCAGTTTTAAAAAATGGTCGAGCCAGTGATGGCTGGCTCATCCGTCATACTCGTGAACGGGTGCTGCTTGTAGGGACTGGTCTGCTCTAATCACTATGACTGATTTCCTCTTATTAATTGTTTAACCAGTTGGTTATGTATTCAATATCGTTTATTCTTTGAGTATTTCTGAATTAGTGCTAATCGGTGGTTTGATTCACTTTTTTAAACTTAAATTGTAAGTAAGAATAAATTATTTAAAAGAGCAACACACAAGATATAATATTTGCTTGTTATTCTCTGTGATGAGACAGCATTCACGAAAAAGCACCACATTAAAAAAAAACTATATGACTATTCAAAAGTGCATATATTCAATGTAAGTTTATTTGAATAAATGATTTTCTATTCTTTTCTATTCTTTTTTATACGACACATTTTTTCACGTCCGATTTAGCGCATTAAAGTCCGCGCATCTGTTTGTTTATTTTTTTATATTATAGGTTTTATTTTCAAAAAACACTTAAGATTTATTAATTATCAATAACTGTATAAATACGCTTGCATCGTAATTACATGTCCGCCATTTTGCATTGATAGTTAATTATTTAAAAATGGCGCTAAAGCACGCACGTTTGATGAACGTGTTAAGGCAGTTATTGATATAGTAACGTCTGCGGGTACAGCAAGAATAAAGGGCAAGAAGTGTCGGCGTGGTTGAAGCAGCAGCCGCACGCAGCGGCGCCGCGCCGCACGTGCGGCTCAGAGGTGCTGGAGCCCGCTGAGCTGCGAGCGCTGCACGACGCGCTGCAAGCGCAGCTGCAGCGGCTCAACGACGCCGACAAGCGCGTCACGCTGCACGTCAAGTGGTCGCTCCTCTACAAGGTACGTGACCATCCAGCCGCTGAATTGACGGTGGCTTTGGCGGACCGCTAATATTTAGTAGTTAAAAGAAATTGCGTAACAAAGGATATTTTGAAAAAAGTATATAATGTGTAATGTACTTATTTGATGAAATCTTTTAAAGATATATATAAAGAAGTAGTGAAACTAAAAAATAATAAATTACTAAGAAGTATTAGAGTAGATGGCAGTATATTTATTACATTCACTCCAAATGATATTGCTCAATGAAGTTTCTGATTAAGCTATTACCATATTTTTGTAATAAAATAGATTTTATTTGCAACTAATATTGCACATATACATAAAATAAAAGTAATATTTAACATCGATTTAAGTACTTCTGAGTCTTCATTTTTATTTACTGTAATTTCAAGTAACAAATAACCATATAGCGTGTTATCATAAAATACAAATAAAATGAAATCGGTCCTAACAAATACCTAATACGGATCGACACGTGTGTACCACTGGTTTACGAGTAGTGCGACTGGCCCTGCAGCCGGAGCTGCACGAGGGCAACATCCCGCCGGACCCGTCGGCGGACTTCCGCGTGCTGGACCGCGTGGTGTGCGCGGGGGGTGCGGGGGGCGCGGGCGGTGCGGGGGGCGCGGGTCCGGGGCGCGGCGCGCGCGGCACGGTGGTGGGCGCGCACCCGCCCGCCGACCACAACACCGTGCGGCTGTCCGACCGCCTCAACGACGTGCCCACCTACCTCATCATGTTCGACGAACCGTTCGCCGGCGGCATGACCGAGGAGCTCTTCGACGAGCCCAGGTTTTATAGGTGCGTATTCATACTATCCTACACATACGTTTAAAAGCAGCTAAAAAGTCCTACATGAAAAAATTGCTTTTTTTTGATTTGATTTGATTTTATATTACACAAACACACGACACCGTCCTCGCGCGCGAAGACGATGACCTCAAAAGTAGGGTTGGCAAATCTAAATTTATAAAACAAGGATTTGAAATAACCAGTTTAAATCTAAACATCTTACTAATATTAAAAACGCGAAAGTTTGTGAGTATGGAATATAGATGAACGTTTATTACTTTTTCACGCAAAAACTACTGAACGGATTTTGATGCTTATACATCAGAATAACACATAAGCTATAATTTAAAAAGATATGTAAATTGGGCAAAATATAATAATAAATGTCAAGTGAGTGGGATGCAGACGAGTTGCGCGGAACTGCTATAGGCATCGATGATCTAGCGGTTTAGCACACAACTTTAATTCCGATGATCGCGAGTTAGATCCTCGCACTGTACACAACTTATATTTATGAGTACAAATGTGTATATTGGTCTGGGTGTTTTCTAGATATATATATAATGTATATATTAACAAAGCAATGTATCCAAGTATATCTATCATTTGTCTAGTACCTATAGCACAAGCTCTGCTTAGCTTTGAACTAGATGACGCTATGTGACTTGTCCAAGTATAAAATTATTATTACTGGTGTTGTTATTTTTCTAATAATAATAATAATCTCAGGACAAATCACACAGCGCCATCTAGACCCAAGTTAATCTAGTTAAAGCTAGATGGGTACTAGATAACTCATAAAATACATAGATAATTTTTTTTTTCGTAAATACAATCATATTATACATAGAAAATACCGAGACTGATAGAAACAATCAAGAATATAAATGTTTGTGTCGTACGAAGAATCAAACCCGCGACCATCGGAAGTAAGACGGCGTGCGAAACCACTAGACAACCGAGGCCGTCTATTTTTATTATATAACTTTACAGAATGCGACCAACCAACTTGTTGAATATATCGTATGGTCGTAAACTGCGCGTCCCAAATGGCGCCAATGCGAAATACGAAGAGTTCAACTTCAATCGGACGCCGACCTTGCTGCGGAAGGAAGATGGACATCACTCCGCCTTTGCGAGCTATAGGTAACTTTTTATTTTTAATAACGTTACATAACCTTAGTCGTTTACTACCCCTATTTACAACGAAGGGTCGAGAGTTAGAATCTGGTTGGCACCATGTACATTGCATTTCAAATTATACTAATACACTCCAGTAATGGAAATACTGGTATCAAACCAAATTAATCCAAGAAACTGAAATACGTTCACTACATATTGTGAACATAAATTAAAATGACGATTGTGGCTAAATAACATTTATTATTACTATTAACATGTCTCTAACATATATTTCAACAATTATACTCATAATAATAACCCTGGACAATTCACAAAAAAACCATCTAGTCCCAAGCAAAGTAGAGCTTATATTATGGGCCCTAAGCGACTGAAACAAACAAAATACTTTTTAAGGTGCATAAATAATATACATAGAAAACACCCAGACCAATACAAACAATTATTAGCATCATACGAGGAATCGAACCTGCGACTGCCAGAGGTTATCCGGTCTCCTAAACCGCTAGTCGATATATTCTGTCAAAAGTTTTGAGTTGTACAGTGTTTTTGACTTGTTTCTTGATTAATATTTATTTAATGACTATACAAATGTCTGATATGTAATAATATTTTGTAATGCAGTCCGCCTGGCGATATCGCTCGTAATAGCACCCCGTCTGCAACAGCAAAAGTGGAAAATAGCCAATCGCAAGTAAGAATCACTACTTTTTATGTGTTATATTATCTTTCGCTTTCTTGCAATTTGTGGAAATGATTTTGTCAAACGTACCCTCTTTTATGTAATTAAACTACACCACCTGTAGAGGATGATAAGATTCTGCATTTAAGATACAGATCCGAGGGCACCTCTAGAAGTTCGGATGTCAGCTCAAAAAACCTTCGCGAAATTTTGGTGCATTTTAATGATTACTAGTTTAATCTGTTTAACAACGTGAACCATACATGTATTGATATTTAACTATAGTATTAGCAGCTCAAATTTATATATTTAGTTTAATTTATAAAACGTTATATGCAGGACGCTACGCATCTATTGAGAAGCTTGTTAAAAATCAGCGACAGTGGATCTGAAGTGAAGATAGATAAAAAGGTATTTATGCAATAAATATATTTATAGCTAGCGTAGGTACATTCAAAGAAAACGTTAAGTAAATTTACTTTTTTAAAACGATATTAAATTAATCAATAATGTTGGAATACCTCGTACGTACTATGAAAAGTCAGATATATTTCGAATACTGAATTCGAAATATTAAGACTTATTTTTATTGCTGTGCTGCACGAAAATTGACAAATAAGACAATATAATAAGAAAAGTATTGTAATTAAAATTAATCACAAAAGGTCTTTAGGACAATCAAACCTATTATGTTGTACCACGCCAAGTTATTTCAATATATCTATATACTATGTTTTCGTTTTTTGCGACAAATGTTTGGACTTATTCGGAAGTCTTCTTCAGTACATACATTATTTAACAAGTATTTTGTAAATAATTAAAAAATATTAATGTAATATGAACAAGTATTAAAAACAATATAATATCAATACAGACAGTTTTACTTTACATATTCGCATATATAAATGGCCCTATTTCTGTCACAGCCACAAAATATACCTGAGGATAACTGGCGGCAGAAAAATGAGAACAACATGCAAGTTCCCCCGCCACAGAGGTATGTTTTTACATGTATTATTTTTTTTAAACTCGTGGTAATCACTCTGTATAGTAAGTACCAAAGTCCTCATCAAGCACCCACACCCGCATTCATTATACGTCCTGTTAATTAAAAGTACTCACTATCCTACAAGTCCCTTAAACAAATTGTATGTGAATTATTAAATAAAATATTTAGGAAATTTATTCTAACTAGTGGGCATCCAGCATGCAGCAATTTGATTAAAGTAAATTTAAACTATAACTTTGAACATTATTAAGAGTCTATTGTCAAAGACTTGCTTTTCGTATTAACATATAGATTGCTTTGATAACATTTAAATCTTAACAGTGTCAAACGTTAACTGGTAATATTAATAGCAACATGCCCGCCTACTATTTAATATAAAAAACAGTAGGCGGGCCTACTGTACAAAATTATGTAAAGTTAAAATAAATAAATACCTAAACTAATTATTTATTGCATTGCTCTTAAATATGTAATTAATATAAATGTCATTTCAAGCGAACCAATTCATCCGTTTTGGAAACTATTTGCTGGGTAAGGGATTGTTTTATAATTATATATATTTAGAATTTTATCGTTTTCAACGTAATTTTGAATATGATAATACATAGTTATTGTACTGTTTCTTCATTGAAAGTAGTATTTAATTTAAATTGCTGTACTTCTAATACTATAATTTAATATTTCATTTGAAAGGATTTTGATGAAATTTATAGCAACATAGCTTTATAGCAGAATAACACATAAGCTATATATTATAAATATATTATGCTAATTGGGCGATATAATGATAAATGTCAAATAAGTGTGATGCAGACGAAGTTGCGCGGGTCAGCTAGTTTAATAATAAACTTTGTGATTATTAATTTTATTAGTAAATTGCATTATAATCGTAGTTTAATATTTAATCAGACATATTTGTAATTTTTGTGCTGTATACTTACTAGGGGACCGCAACAACAAAACTGGCGTAAAGAGAACAACGCAGCGCAGAATAGCAAGACGCCACAGCAGCACTATGGCAATGAATGGACCAATAGTAATTTCAAGGTAAACAATAATATTATATTTTTTATGTAACTGAAATGTCAAACAGACAGTTTCTGTAGTCTAACGGTTTAGCAAACCGCTTTACTTCCGATGGTCGCGAGTGTTTTCTAGCACGGTGCAAACATTTCTATTCATGAGTATGATTGTTTGTATCGATCTGAGGGTGATGTATATAGTGTATGCATTTTCAAAAAAATATATCTAAGAATTTATATAGTACCCATAAGACTAGCTGTCCTTACCCTAGGAGGTCACATAGGGTTGTATACTATAATTTATTCATACTATTTTTAATGGAATACTTCAAAATAGATATGTTACATGTATTTTATACGTTTTCAGATAATACATTATGTCAGATTATTCGGTCGTTCGGTAGTGAGATTTTTTTACAAATGATTCAACATACACAGGTATTGTGTTGTGTGTAATCGAATACAGCCATTAATTACACCTTGTCTCATTTGTGTGCCTCACGTTTGTATCATTATAGTATTTTACATTTATAAAATCAAATGGACCCATATTTTTTACCATTTTTTTATTATCGATAACGAATAAAACTTGAGAATATTCAATGAATATGGTATATATTTAAAAATAAAAGCGCACACAAAATCATTTCCATGTACCATGTTTTTTACACATACTGTGCCGACCCCAAATAATGGCATAAAGGCAAGGCACTGATGATAATACTATATTTTTAAAATTACTACCAATATTAAACAGAGCTTGAGGATATTAGACAAAAATGGACTATATTTTAAACGCATACAGTAATTGTTATTATAGAAGCATACTTAGGTATATAATAATATTTTTTTCTGTGATATCAATACCATTTATTTGATTTAATATGTGATATGAAAAATATTGCTTCCAGAATACCATTATTTCAGTTGATAATATTAAAGTACATATAATATTTTTTTTATAAATATGATTATGGCTAAATGATAATTAAAATTTCAGAACCAAATGCCCGTGCCGCCGTACCCGACATTTGGCCAACCATTCCACGGCCCCGGTCCCAATCAGATTCCGTTCCCCCAGTTCCTGAACCCTCACCAGCGGCACGGCTTCCATGGCACCCAGGACAACCAGCGTAACCAGAACCAGTTCAACAAGACCCATCAGAACCCACAAGGATTCCCTAAACATCTGCCTAGTGTTAGCAACGCGCATGCGTCATTGGTACCCAATTGGGCAGTTGGCCAGGTGTGTTTCATATCCTAATTCTTTTTAAATGGATGATAGGTTGGCATGAGGTCAGGTGAGTTAGCCTACCATAGCAAATTCGCCAGAATTTTATAACATTGGTTTTCAGGTCGAGCCTACTCTGGTGGGAAACCAGTGAAGGATGATGAGATGAGCATGAGGTCAAATCAGTTTGCCTATAGTGGCAAAATAACCACTAATTTTTCACGTTAGGGCTAGTATCTTAAAAGCAAGTGTGAGTATTTCTTACCTCCTTTATAAGCCGAACAGACATTAATTCGATTGAAAATATTTAGTTGTGTAAAAACATAACGGACATAGGCTATCTACTGTCTCAAAAAACCTCATGAAGCAGCTAATAACATATACATAGTATGTGTGTACATGTACTTTAATATTCAATATCTTTTAACTGTCAATGATGATTGAATAGCTGTATATTTTCCTCTAACAATAAACAAATAAATGTAACATATTAAATATGAGTTTGTTTTTTTCAGAATTCAACAGCGACAGGAAATCAACAGAAACCGAATAATAGTGCTAATACAGTGCACCATAATAGTGAGAGATTAAGCAATCCATTTGTACCGCTTCAAGTTCAAACGAGTCAGAGGTAAGTTTTTATTTCTTTGTCTTTTTTTACACACTAGCGGCCGCCCACGACTTCATCTGCATATGTATATATAAAAGGTAAACAAAGAGGTCTTATACTCGACCATAGACGGTCTAGTGACGACCACAAGCATTACAAATCAAAAATATCGTTTTCACTATTTGATTAATGCATTGAATATTTCGTTTTACTAATTTAATTATCAATTCAATTATTATAATTTGTATTAAATTCATAATTATTTCGTATATACATAGACATAGACATTTGTATATATTTAATTATCATATATTCAATTTATAAAAATGTGCTCGGTCTATTAGAACCATGTAAATTTTTATAAATTATATTCTGATACGTAAAGTGTCAAGAATTTAATATATTTTACACTAATTGCCTTTGTAATATTATATTAGTTACGGTGACCTATCAATTATCGTAAAATGGACATCATATGCATCTGCATGTTTAAATCGCACACTTAGCAACTGACATTTTGATTCTTATCGTCATAACTTTGAAACTACAGTTTCAGACAATTTCGAATTTCTCAATGAGAACAGTAGTCATTCCTTGTCTTTTTGTCTCATGGTTTCTTAATCCTTCACACTTTCTAAAGATCTGTGCACTTTTAAGGATAAGCATGTTTATGTTGTTATTTATGTATTTAAAGTGTATATTTATTTACATATTTATGTTCATTTCGTGTGAACGTTTTCGCGTTTCGTTCATTCCATCTACTTATCTTATCTTTACTATCCAAAGGTAGTCCGGAAGAGATTGCTTAGCGATAAGACCGCCTTTCGTATCAATTTATGTTAACTTACTATTTTCTGTATGTGGTTGGATAAGAATATAATAAATGAAATATATAAATAAACTGTATATTCAAATAACTTTGTGGTTGTTGCACTATCCTTGTGCCAGATTTGCTTATCTTTTATCTGAAGAAAAAGCCGTCTAATTCGCAGATAACAGCCAATTTATATTTATTTTTTTAAATGGAAAACAAAAATTTCCTTTTGAGTAAATAATATTTTATTATAGTGAAGTGACATTAATAGGTATACATTATTTTCTAGGAGAATACAAAACAGCGGCTCGTCGTCGTCAAATAGGAAAGAGGAGTCGCAGGCGCCGAAATCTGTATTGCCAAGACCACAGCCGGCCAATCGAACGGTAACTATCAATACTAAACAACTGATAGAAATATTTAAATACATTTTTTCTGGTAAATATAATACTTAACTAATATGAATAAATTATATATAAAAAATATGCATAAAGTATATGCATATACAGTGTGAGGAATCTAGACGAATTCAAATATACGAAGCGAAAAGTGAGCATGTCAACTATTGAGTTCATCACAAAGTCAACAGTTGACAAAGGCACTAACTACACCATTTGTGCTAACAGTTAATATTGTATTTTGTTTAATTTTACTACAGACTCAGCAGCAGCACCAGAATACGTCGCGGCCTATAAAAAAGAAAAAGCCAAGAATAGCGGCTAACCTGCCCTTCCAAACGGACTAGACTAGTTTTCATATCATACACAAAATGTGTTGCCAATAAAAGACAAACATTGGATTTCCAGCGAGTGAGTATAAAATATAATGCATAAAAAAAGAGGAAACAACTTAGTTAAGAAGTGAAAAAATTGTAAAACATGTACATATGTTTATGGAATGTTTGAGATCTGTATTTGACTATAATTGTGATTAAAATCAAATGTACACAATAAGGTTAATATTAAACAGTACAGTTCCTCATACTTATTAATGGTATATTTCCTCTATTATTTATTTTCGAAGTCTAATAAATATAAACTTTTATCAACTAATTTGAGATCAATGAAGATTAATTTATAAGAAATTACTGCAATCTCCTGAATTAGAGGTTCAGTCCATACTGGTCAACTACATACATCCTTTTATTATAGTTATTAAACAAGTAATAAGAACGTTTTTAACTATAACACTATATTGCTTGTAGCTGGCCAGTGAAAAAGTTTCCTAAGAAGTTTATAAAAAAAAATATATTGAATTGGAAATTTCTGTTTTATTTCTTAAAATCATAATAATTTATTTGCCTATTTTTATTATTCTGTATACCTCTAATTCAGAGAATTGTATACACTCTTACTTTCCTAAGATATTGTACATAGTGGATATATGTGAAACTTTTGTGATAGTATATGAATGTTAAGTGTGTATACGTACATAATAATGTGTCTTTAGTGAATGCAAAAAGTTTATTTATTATTATTTTATTTTTATAATGCTAAATTACAATTATGAGTTGTCATAATAACGAAATTAAATACATGTATATGTAATGTATGCCTCGTTTCTTATAGACAGTAAAGAGCCAGAAAAGGTTAGAAGTTACTTTACAATAAGTGAAGTAATAATATCCGAAATGTCGTTAAGAAATATTCTTCTCAATCGGTTGTATATTTTTATTTTTTTGCAATTTTATTGGAATGTATGACGTACATAACTTACTTGAAGTTTTCCTGTTCTGTGATATAAAAAAAAATATTTTTAGTCATAGTTATAACGTTACCGGGCTTTAAATAAACGGTAGTCGGATCGTACTTAAATGATTTAAAATAAGTTTAAAATAAATTTTAACTTTTTGTATTTACTATACTATCTGGAAAAATCTTGATCAAAAAGCGGCGTAGTGAAGAAAGTCGCACACGTAACGCTTGCGTGCAAAATAGGTAAGTTCGTAATAGACTGTAATCATATGTTACTCGATGTTTTGCCTGAAACTGGACTATATATATATATAATCGTTTTTTGATCTCGATTGGGTGTACTCCCTTCTTTGTAGAGTATTAATATAATTAAGAAATATAACCTATTAAGTGTTTTGTTTTGACCCAACTGCTTTATAAAAAAGTATGTAAGTATTTTCGCACGTAAGTGTACGGACCTAAATCTCAGAGGTGAGCAGTAAGCAGGTGCTGTTTCTCAAGATGTTTGCCGTTAACAGTATCTACGGTACAAAATATTTTTTTATAAAAACTAGACTTGGAAATGTTATCTGTGAAGTACAAAAACAAATTTCAATAAATTATATACAGAAACATTAAAACCCTTTGTGTGTTAGAGGGTCTATTTTGATTAGTTGATATTGAATTCTATTTGATTTTCTTGACTCATGAAAAGATCAATTATCTTGATTACTTTTTAAAATCAAGATTGTAGTAATAAAGTGGACTTCTGAAATAATATTTGTTTTCATTTTTAATTTCCATTTAATGTTACAGGCTGAACAATTAACACCTAAAGATCTGTTTCATTAATTTCTTCATTATTTAAGCCACACTCTTGTTGGTAGAGATCTCAACTAAGATATAACAATGCACTCATACAAGTTTAGTATTACATTTAACAAGGCTCTTGTTTAGCATTTGAATTCGTTTGAATTTTATGTGACCAACAGCAGGCACTGACTGGGTCAAGGACCACTCAATATTAAGTTCAATCAAAGTCATTATTATTTTTTATTTCGATTCACCCCTTGTTATTTGTTCTCTCTTTTTTACATCCATACTTTTATTTATTTAACCAAAATAATAATAATTTAAAACAAATATGACAGACACAAAAACAGTCTCAAATGAAGGCAATATTAGTATAGTGGTAAAGGTATGTAGAAAGATAAAAACTATTTCAGTGTTTACTGATTATTTTTTATTGTTTTCTCAAATAGTAACTGTGTAAGAATGGCAACACCAATATATAACAGTAGAAATGTAGAAAAATCTAGCAGACACTTATAAAACAATACCCATTGTTTGGGTGTCATTTACTTTTTGGGTAACTGGAATGTAATCAAGCTGACAGCCAGCTGGTGACCATCACTTATATACATGAACAGTATATCTGATATTCCACGACATGTGACCCTCATTATCATGGTACACTTTCATTGTGGTGTAAACTACCTGCTGAGGTTTTCTCAATAGACTACAGTATAGGGTTTTTCAAGAAGGCTATATGAAGGATACTATAAAGGGTCGGCAAATGTTAAGCATCCATATGCTATGGTAACCATTTACCATAACCAGATAGGATGTAAGCTTGCTTCCTACCATCATAGTATAAAAAAAAATTGTTGTGATCTTGGAGAAGTTTAATGTCATGTCTTCATATCCAGTAATTTCATTGCTTCACCTTTCAATCAAAACAGTTATAAACCAAGCTGTTTGGAGGGTGAAATTGATGAGATCTTGCTTGACTTTATACAAACATATTAAATACAATGTCAAAACTTCATTCTGCATCAGTTATGACCATGTCAATACTTAGATTATTTGATTTAGATTGTTCAGTCCCTCATATACTTCATCCTTATGTAACAGATCACTGATACTTTTAGAAGTCCATTGCACCTTCTAGGAAACACAAGCAGTCTACTTTGTTGATGATTAAATCTAAATCCTTCTTCGATATTAATTTTCTTTTATTTGAGGCTGTGTATGAATATGTTTCCTTTGCTATTGTCTCCAAGAATAGTTCCTAAAATAAATATCATAATACTTTATTTGCATGGATGTGTTGTAAAAAAATATAAACAATGAACAATTACACCAAAATTTAGTGTGGAAATTTAATATATTCATAACTCATTATCAATGCCTTCTCATTCTCCCATTATTTGGTGTTGGTTTAGTATGTTCACAGTTCATATAATCATTGCAAATAACTAACATATGTCTCAAATAGTAGTGGTATTATTTTTATTTTATAATTTACATGTAAACATAAACAAAGAAGAATAAAAAGTATCACATATATACAAATCATTAGAGCACTATAAAAACTTTAAAAGATTTGACAAAAAATATGACCAAACATGAAATTTAAAAAAAATTTTTTTGCAAATAATACTTACAGTAGCCTTTGTAACTAAGAATACCGCATCGCCAGATACTACACTCACGTCGGGATCCATTTTCATTATATTTTTTATACGCGCCATCGGCAGTCTGGTTGAACGTATAACCTCACTTTTATTTTGTGGTCTCTTTTCCTCAGGCTCTTGGTCTTCAGTGTTTAACAATTCTGTGTCTTGTATAATACTTTCAGTATTTTCGTTTTCAGAGTAATATAAATATTTTTGTGACTCCATAACAATAAAATTATTAGTTTCACTGTCATCTATTCTGTCTGATAATTCAACTTCTGTCATCTCTTCAGTCATTTTATTAGACTAAGTAATAGAGATACTTGAAATGGCATAAACTGAAATTAAATTAAATTTTTAAACTAGTTTGCTTTAGAAGCAAAATATGTTCTTCGTTTCTAATTTTGTGACAAAAATATCATCTTGTTTACAGAAAAGTGAAGTAAAGAATGAAGGAATGAATGCATGATATCAGTCACTGCGTCAAAGAAATTAATGAGAATAGACTGACATATAGTCATCTTGACGGTTATATTTTTTTAAATAACGACGGCGCGGCGTGTATAATTTCGAGTTTCTGTTCATAAGCACAAAAACAATAGTATAATCAATTCAAATTACCGAATAATAACTCAACGCACTTCCTCTGTTATCTTTACTCTTTCGGTAAGCGATGTTATTTTCATGTAGGTATCAAGATATACATATAATAGTATATATTTTGCAATCGAAATTGGTTTTTATCTCGCGTTCATAGCCCGTAGGTATTCATATTTAAAAATTTATTAGCAGTAGGTATATAGTTTTTAGATCCTATAGAATCTAAAAACTTTATATTTCAGAGTCAAAATATATATTATCTGTTTCCATAAGCGATTCAGAATGGTTTAAAATGTTATGTTATGCGCCTCCGATAAATGGGCAATATATTAAGAAAAAAATATAGAATGAACGAGAAAAATATGGAACGGAAGACCTAGAGGTAGGACAATATAATATGATATTTGTTTTATCTGAAATTATCTGGAAAATGGAACTGGGACATGGAAAATAAAAAGAAGTTTAAATTGTAATAAAATATAATTATCAGTTCGAATTGAGTATCAAAACAACATTAACATAATTATGATCGGAATTATATACACATACAGACAGTAAAACAAAATAACTATTCATAATACAACATTACCCTAATTGTAATATACCTACTGTACATTAATCAGTTTAGATATATAACTAAACATTACAATATTAGATATTTAAATAAATTAAAAGTGCATCTAATTTCCGGTGATAGGTATATTTTCATTTAGGTACAGCAAACAGAAAATCTGTAATATTTTTTTAATACAAACCAATTCCCCATGTATGGGACTGCATTTATGAAAATAGGATTATTTGATTGATTTGCTTTTATTTGATATTAAAAAAGCCATACAATGTAAAGTTTTTTTATTTTATTAGAAACCTACAGTTTTCATAAAGGTAAAAGAAATATATAATTTATTTAATACGAAGACACTTCATTATTATCGAGCTTCCTATGGAGGCCCTGAATTTGCAGCGGTGATAAATCACTTTTTATAAAATAATTTTATTAAATACGAATTTAATTCTCATAATCAACATTTAAGACAATAAGGCACTTTTTCAAACTTTTTAGATCATGAGCAGAGCTCGCCTCTCCATAACTTATTTTGATATATTTATACAATTCAATAAGCCAATAGAATTCAATCTGTCATAAACTGATGATATAAGCTGCATGATATAGTTGTCATGTTTTCCGAGATGCAACAACCTTACGATTAACCAACTGTAAGTATATTAGCAACCTTAGTCGAGGCTACTCTAAAACCGCATATAGATACCTAAGTTTTAAAGTAATATAAGACCATTATATAAATAGTTTTCGGTCTAGGTATATACAATATTGGAGGATATTTCTACTACTATCTTCATCTCATTCGGTCGGTACGTTACATATTGTTTTTTCCTGTTGGGTTCGATTGACTCATATTTTTCACCGTTCAAAGTATATATGTGGTTCTAAGCACCTACTTAGATTTTTTTTAGATTTTATTTAGACTTATAATTTTGAGTTTTAAATATCAATATAAATTTTGGTCTAGTTTCAGATCCTAGCATATGAATTAGTAATTAGTAAGTAGTCTCTATTTAGGTTTTAAAATTTAGATACTACGTATTGTAACAGTATCTACTTATTTAGAGCTTGTAACCAACTGTAATTATTTTTGGATATTAATACTATGTTAATTTATATTGATTTTCATGTGTTTATGATAAATGATAATATCGAGATTTGTAGGTACCTTATTCATACAGAAATTAATTAATCGCATATGAATTTCTTATGTTTCTGTAGAACAAAAAAGTTAGTTCGAGCAGTTAATAATGAAATAGGTTCAGCAAGTAATTAGATCAATCTTTGGTAAAAAGATACCGCAAGTAGTAGAATAACATAATCTGTAGGTATTTAATAAGTCATTTTAAAACTAGCGAAACCTATCCCATAGAACATTCAGCGAAATTAAATTAGTGCAATAAAAATATTTGTCTATTGCAACCTACTAGGTATTGTTACTCGCTTTGGTTCGTATAATTATTGTAGAAATTCAATCGTTCTCTTGAACAAAATTATATGTTACATAACATAATTGAAATGTCTAAAGTTTATCAAAGATGAAACCCATTGACTTCATATACAACACATTTTTTTCCAAAATGGCTTCTTGTTCTGTATAACGGGCAAGCCAGCCAAGATGGCAGCGTCGAAGGCATCTTTTAGTTGTTTTCTAGTTTTCGATGAGGTTTCTATGTAAATTGCGTTAATTTTCGCAGCAAGTGCTCGCGCCTCCATCTCTGTGATTGGATGTTCTCCACGGGCCTGAAAAAGAAACGAATAACTTAGTATAACAAAGAAAAAGTACGTTTAGGTACATACTAACAATTATTTTAATAAATAAATATATCTAACCCTAGAAATTAGACAGCACTACGGACATCACGTCATCATGTAACGCCCCTACTACCCATGCCTTATAATTTCTGATGACTGTTGTGTTACTGTAATTTTATTGCCATATTGCTCTTTGACTAAAACATGATTTACAAAGGAAATTGGTAGGCGGCAGAAACAGATGTAGCCACCTAAGACTATGTTAAAGTCTGTTTCAGAAGAGTATTATAAAATTATATTATTTCGTCGCGACTTTTAATTTTCTAACTCGCTCTGACTGATAAGATGTGATACTACATACGTATTTTTAAATTAGGTGCTTACTGGAATAAAGAGTGCTTATCTTAGATAATGTATTATCACTAAGAGATTATAATTGATTAGTCCATTTTAAATAAAAGTCTGTTATATCTGAAACAGGTACACCTATCTACTTATAACCATCTCGTAATTTAACAGATCAAGAATAATTCAAGTGCTACATTATTTAACTGCTATATAATAAAATAATAATACTCCGATTAAGTATTATTATTTTAGTTATTGTTATTAGCCCGACGATACATACGGTCGGTCAGTCGTCAGGTTTATTATCGAATGGGCTAATCGGAGTCTTTCAGAATGTTAATTGACGACGGGGGTAGCGGATTTTTACGATTACAGCTAGCAATGTACTGTGTTAGGTCCATCTTCACGCAGCTTCCCGTGGATACTATCGTGGTTCATTAGCCACGATTGCCTAACTGACCTGCCTTCAAGCCTATCCTATCATCCTTCCCTGGTGCACCACCAGCATATATCGCTGGCGTTGACCGATTGTATATCAGCAGTCTTTGGGTTAGTGTCGTGTCCAAGACGATACGTCTTAGACATGACACTTTACTGTAGGATGAATATTTAAATACATGACTTACTCGCAATGATTGCAGCACTCGTGGTTCCGTGGCCAAGTCACTTTGTGTACCGACAAGGATTAGGGGCGCCTTAACACCAGCAACAGCTTTCGTCCACCGTTCGGCGACGGACTTAAATGTCTCTGGACGCACCACAGAGAAACACAGCATTAGCACATCTGTGCCGGGGAAGCACAGCGATCGGAGAGGCGACATTGAGTCCTGGAAAGAATTTATTTACAAATTTATACAAACTACTCATACTCATTACCTACTCTATTATCTCAACTATAATATTCTCTTAGCTATATATAAACTTTTATGATAAAGAGGAAACTTATTTTATAACAGATAATGTCAAAATACTTATAAAAATACCTAATGGATTTTTAAACTTATTTCACCTCTAAACTTTCTAGAGTATATTTGGTTGCAACACTGGCTGCATTGAAATTAAAAAAGTTAAAGGACTCAATAATATAGACTCAAGATACGCCCGTGCGAACCCTGTGTAGGTTGTTGGGGCTTTGACGGTATACGGGTTGGACGGTAGATGTTGGTGTGGCACCAGTGGAGTATGATAGGACATGAAGTCAGTTTAGTGGGCACATCGTGACAAATTCCTAAGTAATTAACCACAATATCTTACAGGATGGATTGAAGGTAAAAGTAAAATAAAGTAAATTATAAAGATAATTTTTCTCTGTTTATTATAGGTAGTCTAGGAGTTATTTTTTTAAACTTGTAATCAATGTAGGCGTTTAGATGGCCATTTGTCTAGTATAAACTCTGTAATTGCTCTGCGAAATAGTCCGCTCTATCTCATCTTACGCGTGATCGCCCAGTAGTCGAAATACGACTATAATATAAAATATAAATTTCTTTGAATCAGCAATAAGAAATATATAGATTGTAATAGTAAATAAAAAACCAATGCATGTATGTGTCAAATACTTCTTAATGTGAGTAATGTTTTTTGTTATTGATTTAGGTAATGTATTTTTAATGCATATTTAAAAAAAAAATCAGTATTCTGTACTCCATGTTATAGAAACGAATGACAAGTGTGTGAAATTTTACATTTACCCGTCTGCTCAATTTTTATAAAGAGGGGTAAAAACTTTTTGTTCACGTATATAGTAGTAATATACAGATAAGTAGATAGTGTATATCGAATAACAGTTATTTTCAACATGCCATCAAATTGAAATGAATATCATCATTTGAATAACTTCAATTTTACGTCAATGAAGCCTTTGAATTACGAAACATTTAATGAAAAACTAAAACGGAGCATTTTTTAGAGAGCGACTGCTAACAGAAACGGTGGCCATGGTGAAAGTGGCCCATTGATACGGCAGCATACAATTGTAGCACTTTGTAGCACTATTTTATGTTGCCTAATATATCTGCCGAATTTGTTGTGCAACATCTCCCTTCGCTATGTCGATACCATATAAGGACATGTAATACTGTGTTGGAATCACTGAAAATAACGAATAATTACACAACTACAATTATTTGATTGGAATTGCTAGATTGCATGATTTATTTTGATATAATTGATGTACAAATTGCACTGGCCAGGGTCGGATTGAGCGAAGTAAAGGCCTTTAGGCAATGCAAGTCTTGGGGCCGCTCTCTCCCTAAGTAGGCAGGGTTTCTCTAAGATAGCGAGTATTTCATTAATATTTCAATTTTTAACACATTAGATCTATTCTATTTTAACACAGGACAATTTACACAGCGCCATCTAATCTCAAGCAAAGATCTTGTATTATGGCTACTAAACAACTGATAAAATACTTAATATTTTTGTATAATATGTATGTAATATATATATGGATAACATCCAGACAAATACATATCATAATCATGAATACGAATTTTTGTACCATGCAAGGAATCGAACTCACAACCATCGGAAGCAATCCGGTGTGTAAAACCGCAAGAACACTGATATCGTAATTACTTTTATTACCGTTTTAATAGATTTTATTGATCGTGATAATAACACATATAACAAACGAAATTGAGCCGTGATACAGCCTCTGTGAAATCGGTTGAAAAATATTTGTTTATTTAAAAACGTTTCATAGATTCAGTGTATTTAAGAATTACTTTGTATGTAATTACGTTGTAAGTTGTTAGCATGTCGTGACGTTTACGTAATTTAATGGAAAAGTATACGCACGCGAAACACGTATGTATAATTTAAAATTAAATGTGACGGAAGCATGTGTTGACAATTACAGCGTCGCAGAGCTGCCACAATAGGTGCGATCGTAAAGCCACAGGTAGAGAAACTATGGGAACCGACAATGTGCGACTATTGTTGAACAGTCGAAAAAATGGCAAATGTTTGATCAAATCGATCCAATACCTTTCATAACGTAAATACACGTGCTGTTTTTTTTTCGTGTGAAAATTTTGAGAGGTTGCGTTCGTGAGATCTGCGTAACATCCAGCTTTCCCAACTAGTATTATCATTTTTAATAGCACCTTGGTACTTTTATAAAAGGTGGGGGGATGGGGATTGTAAGTAATGTGGATTAACAACTCCATTACTAGTAATGTACCATGTCAGGTTGACCTCCACGCGGATCTCTCTGGAAACTATCATGTTAAATTCATGGCGAATTTTCCGCGATGGGCTAACTGACCTGACCTCGTACTCATCTTATCATCATCATATCTACTCATGCCCCGCCAGCGTATACTGTTAGCGCAGGCGAGTGCACCATCCCATTATCATCCCTTATTTAAAAAAAATTAAAGCGGATTGTTATTACATTTCAACAGGTGACTCTCAGCATGTTTGCCATGGCAGATATAAAAAAAGAGATAACAAAACCCGTTCAGGTAAGAGCTCGTGGAAATAGCAAATAATGTTAAAAATGTAAAGTTTGTTTGTTTATTAGATTGTGAGTCCTTGACGTGTCTATGACTCAATTTGACATGCGTCACACTTATAATTCTTTATATGTAGAAATACATACATACATAACGTTAGCCCGGTTTTTTAATGATAAAATATATTAAAGCGATATTATGGAAAAGCGAAATTTCGTTTAACGTCCTATGTAGTCTAAAGTTGCCTTGAAAAAAATGATTTTACATTAAGACCGTCTTATTATATCTATATACATGTATTCATAAGTATTTATATGGTCTTTTACTCATAAACTTTCGCGTTTATAAAATTATTAATAAGATATAGATAATTAGATGTGTTGTAAAAAACTGTTACCTACTAATTATATTTACTATATTAGGTACTATTATAATTACATTTATTAAATAAACAAAAGAATATTTATTTTGAACCGATTGATACGTCCTTATTGTCCATAGATTGAAGGTCCATGCCCTTTTTTGCGTTTATTTATTAGAACACAAAACTTGCATTGTTTTGTATTGAAGTCGCTTAAGTCGTTTTGACATTAACATGCACAAGCATTAGCAAAACATTTTTTTAACCTCTGCAAGGTAAGGTGAAGTTTACAACGTGTACGAATGTTTTTATGTAAAAATATTTAATGTAAACACGACTATTAATTTTGCTTTCAGGTAACATTTAGGCTTGTTTCCTTCTCTTTATCATCAAGGAGGAAGTGAGTGAGTATGGAGGAAATAGGAAGTGCTTATTTAACAATAATTGTAGTTATGCATAATTGAAATACTTCTCCACTCAGTGACTATTACACGACTTTGTGTAAAAACTTATGAAAAAAGACATCGTACACTTTGTACAAAGTGATCTGCGTGTATACTATCTCTAACTCGCCTATTTCAGCCGCCAAACAGCTTGCTTTGCTTTGTAAGCTGTAGAAAGCGAGGAGAGATAAAGTATGAAATTACTATTATTTATTATTATTACAGGATATTAATATTTTAGTCCTCTAAAATGACAACACATGAAGACGTGAAGTCCCCAGTGCTGTTAATGTTAACACGTTCGGCTTGTTTGCATTACATTAAAAAAAAACCCTTTTTTAAACGGAAATTATTTTAAATAGCGGAATTTTGTCATACGCTTTTCAAGCATTACGTCAAAGTCAAAGGAACTAAATTACTCGTATACTAATACACCTAGTTTATGAGCGCAATGAATAATGTATCTACAACGAATTGGAAATAAAGTGTATAATTATTCTATGAATCACAAAAACTAATGCTGACATTGACAGATAAGGATAGTGCAAACTTTATCCTCCGACTTTTCCTGAACGGAGTTCTTGATTAGGAAACCGGAAGGTTTTAATATAAATAGGTAGACTATAAATAGAATCGTTGACGAGATTTTCTTACGTGAAATGCTGACAGAAACAAAAAAAAAACAGAAAAAATGAAACCATTCATATGTGGACACGTCAAGTGTTGCGTTCAACACGACATTTAAATGGGATTATTCATCTGCCTACCCTATGTCGGATAATTGTTGTGAAATTCCTTCCCCATCCTGAATATAAATAAAATATTGTTGGAATTGTACTCACCTGTCCAGCAGTATCACAGATTTCCACGCAGACCGACCGATCGTCCACGTTCACGGCAACTGGAAACAAAGAAGGAAAAATGTTATTAAACATGTCAATCAGCATAAATAGAATAGAAAAATTTATTATATAAATAAACTTAAATTTACGCACTTTTGAACACTTTTGGTAATCTATAACTATATCTGCAAGAAGAAGTGTTGTTCTTTTAAACAAATGTTGTAACTTACATTTATATGTCAAAATATGTGTGAATACTACTAAATAGCAGGAATTAATATAAAAATGAATAAAAATTAAGTCACAATTCAACAAACGAATATTTGCCCTGCAACTTTTTAATTACATAAATAATTAGAAAGAAGAATTGTATAAGTATTACCACATAAATAGTGTTTTTATAACACTAAATACGTATTATAATATATTGTATAAAAAACTATTCAATTTCTATGTACCCATAACTTTCTAAAGTGTACGCACCACAGTTACCTAATACCACAGATAAGAGAATCTAATACTAAACACAAAATACTTAAATGTCAGCAGAGCATGGCCGCAACACCTCATTGAATTAAAGTTAAATTTGAAATTATAATATAAATTTGTTAACTTCTTTTTCTTTAACATATCTTTACTAATTTAGGCACTTAACGTATATTATAGTATTACCATATAGTCTTATAATGTGACACAATTCACACAGAATTTGGTTCTGGGACATTTTTATTATTGGAAAACAAAAGTAGAGCTATTTAATTAAAATTGCATGCCAATATAGTCTATGCAGTAGAGAAAGGGAATTGTTAGTAATGTGGACTGATGACTCCATGGTTAGCAATGTACTATGTCAGGTTAACCTCCACGCAGTTTGCCCTGGAAACCACCGTGATAAACTTCTAGTAAAGTGACAATAGAATAACAGATCTGATCTTATATTTATCTTATCATCCTTCGCTAGTGTCCCGCCAGAGTTAGTGCAGGCGGGAACAATATTCCATTATTATCCATTAAAAAAATCTAGGCTTTGGAAATGCGTCGCGAATGACGCGATACGCCTACCGCGTACCGGATACACGCGGTAAAGCACTAGACGGTACATAGTTCATGCGAACATCCTGCGTTTTGTTGACAAACCTGTGTGACTGGTCACTTGGGTTACATGGACTTTAAACTTTAACAATAAAAAAATATTTTTTTTGTACAAAAAACACTGACATCGACCGAAAAAAATGTACACATCTAGCAATGAAGTTAGCACTGGAGTTCAAGGTAACTTTTAACAATGAAGAGGTATCTATATTGTAAATTAGTCTATACTAATCTTACAAAGTTAAAGAGTTTGCTTGTCTAATTGTTTGAACGCTCTAATCTCAAGAACGAGTTGGTTCGAGTTGAAAATTTTTTAAAATGTTGTATAGTAAATTTATTGAGAATGGATATAGAGTATCATGCTACTCGATGAAAATGTAAGAACTGAGAATTTTTTCATTTTGAGAACGCTCTCAACCCTCTTTCTTATGTGATGTATACAAAGTATAGTATACATTTAGTTAAATTAGTTAAACTTGAGGTTAAACTATCTCTTAAAAATACTTGATACAATCTAATAAAACACAATAGGTATTTATTAGATTTTATAAAGTAATTTTTAAAAATTTGTTTGATATTGAAGCATTTATTTATATGTTAGGTAAACATTAAAGTATGTTATCAAATGAAACATGGTCCGGGTTATGATATGTAATGACTACTTCACTGCTATATACGTAGGTACCGTATTTATTGCATATTTATCTTTGTGTGATTAATTTATTATTCCCAGCCATGTCTAGTGACCGCTTCCTTTAAGGGTGCAGTAAAGTGGAACTACTTCAATGAAGTAAGACGACACGAATTGAAATTTTAATTTGTTGGACAACAGGTTTACGAGTATTTGTATTTGGGGCTACTGTAACCTATCAGATCCAGCTCCACGCCATTCCCCATAATAATCGTGGTTAATTACTTGTGAATACGCTGCAATGGGATGTGATTTCATTCATTTATTCTCAACATATTGTCCTCCACTGCTGCTCCAACAGCTTAGTAGACAGGGTACCATATTTTATGAGAAAATAGTATCTTTTTACTCATAAAATACGACCGTATGTAAGTATAAAGCGTTAGTTGATTTTCGAGACATTGTATGGGCATTTTGGATATGCACTATGTTATTTACTGAACACTGATAAAAAAAATATATTGGCTTGATTTATACGCAAACATATTAGCACAATAACAATGTTTCTTAGTTATTAGTGGATAGAGTTTATTTTACAGAATCGCAGATGTAAATACTTTGTCAGTACGAATTGTCAATCATCGTAACATGATTGTTAACATGATTGCAAATTACATCACAATAGCCTGACAAAGGTGGCATTTTGTGACACAGTTACAAGAAGTCCGGGCGGCGCCGCTGCGACCTTCCTTACAAAAGAGCCTCATTTCGAATGACCTATATTAAAGGTGATATCTTTCCATTAGTTACTTTTGAAATGATTTATTTTAGGTAATGGATTGGTATTGACGCCTAATTCAATACATAATATTATATATGTTTATATTGAAATGTCTATAAGCATTTTTAGTTTTATATTTTAATGTGCTGATTCCGTAAATTATGTCGTAATTAAATTACTATTGAATGCTTGATATATTGACGAGAAAACTACTTATAGTCCATAACAAACAAAATCAATCTTATCTTAATATAATACAAATATAGGTATTAATTGATAGCAATAATTACATACATAAACATTAAAAAAAAAACTAGAGACTATATTTTTGTACTCTCGTTTCATTTCGTTCCTTATATCCTTGTAGTATGCATGTGTTTGTGTATTTTAGAATTATAAAAATCCTTATAAACGACTATATGTCTATATGTCCTCTGTTCTCTCTCCCACTTTTTGTTTGGTTGTAAAGGCCTGGTCCAACCAACACCATAGTTCGAACAGAATACTATTCCGAAGAACTAATATCATTCCTCTCTACTTTTACTATTTTACTGCCATATCTCTTCACTTGTCGACTGAAAGGTGAGATAGTACCCGCGTAAGCGACTTCCAGACAACAAAGTCTATGTAGGTATATATGTTCTTATATGTACATACATTAAATTCGCCTAGAAATTTACTTTTATCGCCAGCATCGTTGTGCAGACTCTATTATGAATAAGTATATTATCCATTGTAAATTCAGTGTCGCGGACCTCATTTTATGTGCTTTAGTTTATGAAGGACAATTCTACGAAACATGGTATGTAGGAAGTTTTAATGGAAAGGCTCCGTCGTAAAATTTAAAATGTTACGAGCAGTCCTGTATAATTGAGAACCTAGCTTAGGGCTATAAGCGTAGGGCCGAAAATGTCGGCGTTCACTAGGCCTATTTTCCATTGGACCCGAGGTTCCTAAATGTTCCCAAATGTGTGGTGTTTATCTTTACCTGCATTTAGTGTTTGCCAATGGAATATTTTAATTTATATAATAGTTTTATTACAGTTCAATCTGAAAGAAAATAGTTGAATGAGACAAATATGGCAATATCATCAGTTACAATTAAGTTAAATTCTTTTAATGTATTAAAAAGTCGGTTGAGAAGAAAGTAATAATATATTAAAGGTTTGATTTAAATTGTAGGCTTTTGTTCCTTATGTCCAATATTTCACAATATCATGTTAACGGTACTGAATATTTTATCATCAATAAGATATAATCGCACGGTGAAATAATGTTATGGCGAATAATTCGATTCGTACGAATAATCGCGTCTCTCGACTACACGGAAATATCGATAAAATTGTTATCGCGTTTCAATTAGTTTATAATAGAAATGCAGAAAAATAAAATAGGTTTCTTCTTTTTACATCATAAATACTGTATTTCGTATTTAAAATATATTTAAATGACGTATTTATTAGAGCGATTTCGCTAATTCTTTTTTTGTTCTTATAAAATACTAAATTAAGATCAAGATTATTTATATAAATATGTGAAAATATATTCTTGTAATATTTTCTTTCTCAATTAGATTTAGATAGATGCCTCCTACTATATTTACAAATATAGTAGGAGGTCATAAATGCCTAATCTAAGAAGAGGAATATTTATTTATTTTTATTTATTACTATTATTATTACGACAATAACATCACATTAAAAAATGGAAAATGAAATCGATTATCTACACAGATAGCTAATTAAATTCGTGTTAAGGTCTTATTAATTTATCAAAATGTCATGCATGTTTTTCGAATGAAATCAATCGATTATTTCCTCGCGAGGCGGTAACAGATAATTATTGCAATATTATCGCAAATTTATTTTGCTTTCGCTTTTTATAATAGTTTTACATAATTATATACCGGCACACATTATTAAAATTTAATTAAATATCATTAATCGATTTCCGTTAAATAAAAAGGAAAAATATATTTTACAATTAATAAACACGCCAACAGCGCCGTTTTAAAATTAAACATGACTTACAATATATTATAAATAAAATGGCCTCTCCATACTATTTCCTGGAGTCACATCGGTTTATTGAATGAATAAATGCTCACTGGTTACTTGTAACTCATCATTTATATTTTATTACTTATTCTGGACGTTAACAGCCATTTTTAATAATTAATGTTTTTATTATTCACTCTTTGTTGTTGTTAACATATTATGTAGGAAGTAGAATGGACTGATTATACGAATAATAATCTTCAACAGTCAATATTCATAACTTAATTAGACTACAACATTATTAAACTTATTCCATTTTCATTCATTCCTAATTTAAGGGTCATGTTCATGTCGGCGGAGCTCATGTCACTTTCCACGATCTTTAATCAAAACACTTCTTATAAAGTAAGCTTGAGGATTGAAATAGGTGAGGCGGAAATACACACTTTTTTTCAAACCGAATAGCCGAATTTGTATTATGGGAAGGGAACAACTAATAATAAAACTTAAATATATTTTTAATACAGAAATACATAATATATATAGAAACCGGCCATACTTATGAATACAAATGATTCTATCTTGCGAGAAATCGAACCAGCGACCATCGGAATTAAAGCGGTGTGATAAACTGCTCTACCACCGAGGCATTCGTACTGTAATTTTGAAATCACTTTTGGCCTATTTCCACCAATGGATTGCAATAGGCTGATTTATTTATGATACATAAGTAAATAAATACTGGTAATAAAGTACTCTATGATCAACCTATTGATAGATACAGAAAATGATGATAATGAGAATCTCTTGAGAGAGACAATCCTAAATTATATGCGATATTTTATTTTTATCAACAATCTCGAATTCCAATACGTTAACAAAACATACTAAATTCAACATACCTAGTACAGAACAGCAGATAATAAACTACAGCTGTTTACTAACATGACAGGTTTCCACGGATGTTCGATGTTAAAACTACCATTGTTTGTATATCGCTTTCACGACACTCTTGTTTATAAACTAAAATGCGCGTTAATTGTAAAATATCAAGAGATCGGTTGGCATTGAGAGGATTTTTTTGTCTTACTGGTATGAGAAACGAGCGAAAAAAAGCGAACACAACGTCATTCTCGGTCGCCTATCGGTTTAGCATGCCGCTTTCATGAAAGAGGAGTACTGGCCGAATGGGGTGAAGTGGATATACTAGTATCAGCGCTACCGTGGCAGATTGCCGTCATCAGTACTGTGACCACAGAATCAATTTCAATATATTGGTATTATAATATTAATTAATATATATGTTACTCTGTAAGGTATTTATAATATGGGCCTAGTCGCCAGAAATCTGTTGTGGTATGGGCATGTAATGCGCAGGAAAGAATATATTTTAAGGAAGGTGTTACATATGAATGTGGATGGTTATATTATAAGGCTAGAGGAAGGCCAAATAAGAGATGGATGAACTATGTGAAAGATGACATGGTAAGAAAATATCGAGATGACTGCGAACAGGGATGAATGGAAGATAAAAACATATTACTCAGACCGCAAATAAATGGCATAAAGAAGAAGCAAATGATGATGACCTAGAAACTTGTAATAAATTAAAAAAAAACTTCTGATGTTCGCGGGTTCCATAACTACATTTACACGATACAAACATTTGTATAATTTAGTTTTGTTTTATTTCGGATTGGCAACCCTGAGGTAGTTGCAACTAACGAGGTTTAATGCACAATGCAAATTGGCTTAGATAGTCATGTTCATTAAAACTTTGCACTCTGGCGGCTTCATTGAGTTTACTTCTAACGTACGGAGCAAGTTGTTATATATACGTAGTATTAATTAGCTGTTCATATAATTATATGCAGTTAATTTGGTATGTTACTGATTTAGTTTTCTTCTCTTCCTCTATTACATATACACATAATTCTAAAATAGATATAGATATAGATCTTTATAATTAATTTGTGTTAGTATGTTATACTTGTCTTTAATTCTCTAATGCTGTAAACACTTTAATTTTTGCACATATTATGTATCGGAAGTAAATACCTAATCAATTATCTTCTATCATATTAGGTCATCTGAAAAACAGATATTTGGGAAGTCAATAAATTACTTTAGTACTAAAAATATACCTACAGTATGTAGCTAAACAATATTTTTTTATTTAATATTACATATATAATAATAGTAGAAAAGAAGCTTATTTTTAATTATCGCGTTAGTTTACACGTTAATAATATATTATAGTTAAACAGATTTTATGACGAATAATTTTACGGTATATAAAGGTTCTAAACGAGAGTCATCTCATGATGTTATTCGTGTTAAAACTCGGAAAAAAAAATTAAAGCTTTCTTTTAATAAATAAATTTATCTATTTATCTTTTGAAAGTACAGCGCAACTATATGAGGAACTACGTGAAAGTAGGTGTACTCTATGAATATATAGTTTTGTTGAAACATATTAAGACATACATACTTGGTTCTATATACCTTGCTACAAAATAAAAATGTAGCTAGAACTTGTTATCAATACTATGGGGTACAAATTGAAAATACGGTCAAACAACAGTGTTACATATATAATAATCATCGGATAAATATATGCCTTGCCACTAACCATAGTGCGACTACGAGGCTCATACAAAATCGGAATTCACTCAATCCGAGCAAGCAAGTAACTACCACCTACAACGCGCGCCAACTCCATTTATGGACTGAAGCAAAACGGAGTAACTCTTATGATCATTACAAAAGTATGGTGCGAGTAATAAACTTATATTTAACAAATTACTATATCTACTCTATCTAGCGATTTAGCATCATCTAATGATCATAAGTTCGATCGCCGCGTATAATAATTAATTAATCAGTCTCTGTTTGTAACTTTGTATTGATACGTATGTTTGTCTTTTTTTTATTTTATGTATGACAATGAAATATTCCACCCATCCACTTACACACTCCATGCGTTAACGGTAATGGTAACTCTGGCGTAGCATCAATGGAGGATGAAGTCAGGTTAATTTGAATATCACTAGAATGCACCAGGATGCGGCCGATATAAAATAGTACTATATAATCCACAAGTTGTATCTTTGTTAAGCGAAAATAAAAGAGAATCTAACTGTTACGTTACTTTGCTATTTTTAAGGGTCTAAATTTAAATATAAGGCCTAGAAATACTCGACGGTCTGCAGAAATTTAATTTTCCATGCACATTTAGATTAGATTACTGTAAACATTTTGTTTAAAGACTTAATAGATATTACTTAAACGTAATCATTGTACTTATCTGTATTATTGGACTTGGTACTATTGACTCTTGGTTGTCAGTGATGACTAAATGTAGGTACAAAATTGCCTTTTGATTTGTACCTACATATAAAACTAATATATAATAAAACAATATAATATCTTGGTAGTATATTGCACATTTAAAGCAATACATAATATCATTGAATCAACAGTCTCTATACTAAAGATGTGAGTGCTCGCTTCCAAATATTTGAAAGAGGTGTTACTTATCCTTAAATATCACCGACCAATGGCTACTCGTATATTATGGTTGCAGTGCTCTGTGAGTGAGTTATTTCCAATGACTCTAGTTTTCGAGAATGATTCTCTGGTGCTGCTTCAATTATTTATCTATTACAGACATACTTATGTACCGCAGATAGCAATGTACCCTATCAGTTCGATCACCATGTCATCCCGCCGGCATGCGATATTCACCATGATTTGCGAACTGACCTGACCATCCAACTGAGGCCTCGCATGAGGCATTGCATATCTTGTTCACGCAGGCAGATATTGAATCGAAATGAGTGGGATTGGTTGGATGGAAATTATAAATGAAAACGGCCTACATACGAATAAAATTAGGAGCAGTATCGGAGAAATTGTGGTGGAGGTAAGAGCAACATTATTTTAATAGTATGTGTGCGTAGTGATTAACACTACGCACGAGTCTATCAAGGAAGCAATCCAGAGCGCTTCCCACTACTGCTTCGATATTGCTTCTAATTTTAGTGTCGTGTGTAGACCGTTTAAGTAATGCGAAGGGTACTTGTAACTTGTGCTAACAGGTTCGTTAACTTTCCTATTACCTAACGTTAAGTATAATCTGTTCATCTTAACGTGACGCGATGCGCTTTAAAATATTTTGCAATAAATGATTTGTAATATAACGTAAGAAGGGCATGTACATTTGAAATAATTTAATATCTATTGCATAGACATAATTTGGCGGTGAATTCCATTTTATATATACTTTTGTATCTAATAGAGAAAGACACAAATGCCCGCATCATAAGATGTCGCAATATCTATCAACTTGTTAATTTGTTGATACTAAGAAGTTTCCGTCAGATATATAGACGACTCTCTGACGACCTCGGTGGTCTAGCGGTCTAACACACTGCTTTCCGACCGATGGTCGCAGGTTCGATTCCTCACACGGCACAAACATTTGTATTCATGAGTATGATTGTTTGTATCGGTCTGGGTGTTTTCTATGTATAATATGTATGTATTTACAAAAAAAAATCTATGTATATGTATCAGTTATCTAGTACCAATAACACAAGCTTTAGCTAGCTTAACTTGGGTGTAGATGGCGCTGTGTCAATTGTCCTGAGATTATTATTATTATTATTATATAGATGCAGCGTTTTGGATAACGTGGCCCGTGGTACTACTGCTGCTTTCCCATTTTAGTGGACTAAGATGTGGTGTTTTCTATCTCGTAATTTAACTAGTTTTTCTTCAACCATTCTACCGAAAGACATCTTTGAAAGCTGTTTAATGACGGAAATAGGGGAGGAACGTTAGTACATATATGTACACAGATGACCAGACTAAAATAGTAATAACATAATTCTACAAGTTTATTAAACTTGTTATATTGGCATATTTTTTCTACCGCTTTCTCTCGTAACCTACTCCATACCACACTTTGCATTCCCCTATACTCAAAGGGTCATTTGTATCCATATCTGTATTACTGTTGCATACGAGTGAATTAAATAAACTCGTGCAAATCCTAGTCCGCCAAATATGGGAGGTCCGGTATAATGGTATAAAATAAACAAAATACCTACATCAATTATCTTACTTCGTGCAACGGTTAGTCATAATCACTATAACAATAGAAAAAATAATATAGACATTTTGAATGCATTGATTTCAAACGCCTTGCAAAAATATAAAAAAAAAAACTTATATTTTTAGTATGTACCTAATCTTTTTCTCAGACTTCAGACATCTGCTATATTTTATATACGATTATAAAATAGTTAATATTTTTCCATCAGCTGATAAAACAGTTTCGGAACTATTAGTAAATGACTGCGTAAGTGTATGAGTCACATACATTACCGATTTTATTTGTTTTGTTGATATCTATAGAGAGATTTATGTAGAGTAGTACTTATAAACTTAATCATCATATTTTTTAATGAAAATTAAATGTTTATATATTAATATTTATAGGTAAAGTAGTTTTCGTCACGGCTAATTCTATTATAAGTAAGTACAGTTATTATACTGACGCAGTGACACTGGTATTTAATCGGACGATTAGTAAATGTAAATACTATGAGTAAATATGGTAATAGAAAAAATGTAAGTAATAAAACTTTTTCTATGTTAGTACTTTTATTTATTGTAGGTACTATTTGGTTTTGTTTTATAAGTGAGGCTTTTTGTTTGAAATATTTTTTGGTGATATACTAAACATAGATAAAAGATTAGTTGTACAGTTTACAACACATAAAATGATCGATTGCATCTGGATAGACAGTAATTAAGAGGTTCGAATAATTATTATTGTGCAACGTGAATGAATAGATGTAAATAATTTGATTTATAATGGTTGGTATAAATCTAAGTATGGTACAGCATGAACTGCCTTTATAAATACATACGTTCTTTTATGCGCGAAACTCGATTTGCGCGCGAAAGATAAAACGTAAAGGTAGAAAACTAAATCATGTGAGAATGAGTGAACACATAAAATACATACAAACTCTCATAACTGCGCGCGCTTCTTTTTCCGGACTACTCTAATGCTCTAAGCCGCTGCTGGCCTTTACAGCTTCACCAGACAATAGGGGGCCAGTGCAGATGTCACTCCAAACCAGTGGAAACACTTATGGAGCGAGTGAAGGCCAACTCCCGCCTGACGGCGCGGGCGCACGCTTGATTCCTGCGTACTCCTAACCGCCAGAGAAAGAAAATAACGCTAATATCTTTTATTTTATATATACTAAAATGATTTTACACTTACTGTATGTACATATAAAGACATGAATGATTAAGTATAGCAATTAATATATACTTAGGTAATTGTGCATAATAGTTCTCATTAGACTATAAACACATATATATATACATATATATAAAATATCTATCCGTCGATACTGAATAACGTACAATCATATGGCGCCACGTATAACCGTGATGTTTAAATAAAAAAATATGTATATTGATTGAATGAGTGTATGGCTGACGTAATACTATGTTTATTTTATATATTCACACAAGACAGCTCTTCATTGACATTATTAGTCATCTATCTGGTGTTGCATTTTTTTTTACGCTCGATTATGGTTACTAGCAAGTTGGTATCTGATACCTACGAACCTTCACCATAGATAAAACATCCTTCACATGTACCCACATAAGACGTACATGTAATGGAATAAGTATATTCACAGAGTATAACAAAAATACTTAACTAAGCAAACGACCATAATATACGACGAATATTTTCATGGAAGTTGATTGCCAAAAGAAACTTAAATATTTTTTTCACATGGTTGCATTCTAAAACGGCGCAGATGCGTTGTGTCACTGCACAGAGCAACTCACAGGTAAATAATGTAAATATTTAATACACAATTTATCTATATAAGCATGAACTTTAGAATGAAATAAAAAAATAATTAAATTAAAAATGTTTTCAAGGGAAGCACAGACAAATAATCTTTAATAATATTATGAAGTGGTAAGATTTTTTTTATCATGTTATAAACTTTCTACATCTCTTTATCTATAGGTAGGCCACCAAGCGTTACTTTTTAAGATTTGTTGCGGTTGAAGGGGCATATGATAAAGCTAATTGCAGTGTATGGTGGCATGAAGGTATGAGTGGTATAACGTGCGTCAAATAATGACGTCATATCCATTTATATAAGCGCCGGTTATCACTTACCATCAGATGAAATGCTTGTTTGCCATTCCACTTAAATAAAAAAAAGTTTATTTCAGCATTATCTTTTGGCATTATTCCGCTAGTTTTCCTCAATACACAACAACATCGTTGCAGAAGATAATAATGCAGCTACAAATACAAATCTTTGAAATGATATTTACTTACCTACTGTGAAGTATGGCAAATAAACTGATAATGTATCATTTGTGTGTATTGTGTAATATTCACAAATTTTATCATGATCACCTTGGTACGTACGAGATTAGGTATAATTTCACTGCGTCTTTTTTTATTAAAACAATTCTAATGTTAACTTATTTCATACAAACCGATATCACATGCTTAATGCAATTCTAATTAACTCGAATTTTTAATGTTTAAATCTATACTTTAAAGTTAAAATATTAGTTTTAGTTATCGTTTCTCTAAAGTTTCTCTAAAGGATGTTTTAATTAATGCAGTATTGTATTAAGGGTATACATATATGCTGATCTTAAATATTGTAACCCTTATTAGCACTGTAGACATGCAATAGTTTCGAAGATTATCCTCAACATACACTCAAACCCACAAATTCGCAATCTATAATGATATAGAATAAGCTTACTTATATCAATAAGTAAGCTTAAACAGTTAGAATAAAACATAATTTATATATTCGACACAGTTTCTACTTTCTACCATATATTTCAATTTCATAATTTTCGTATGACAATAAATGACAAAATATAAATAGATTGGACCATATCATCTGACCTGTGGTGAACCATGTCAATGGTTTAAGCGATATTATAAAGCGATTCTTTTATTGTTTGTAATGAATAATAAAAAAATACTTAATCCAAAAATACTTTGCATGAATGCAATTACTAAGAAATTTACAAAAATAATTAGTCTACAATTGTATAATTCCCATTTATTAAAATTCCAATAACTGGGAAGCGGCGCGGCGCGGCGTAGCGATTTAAACCAGGGCCTATTACTAGAGTATAGTATATATATATATATAGGCTGGCTACCTATTTCAAATATTTTTAATTAATTTGTCATTATTACATTCATTTATTTCTTGTAAGAGCTTCTTATAATAAGGTACCTATTATTATTAATACCACACACAGAATGTAACCGCAAAATGTATAAAGTTCTAGGAAATTATTCTCCATAAGTACTTCTTTTAAAATACGTACGTACATATATATATTGTAACAAGTATAAGTAACATGTAAAATTACTATTAAGTAATGTCTAAAGTATAATTAAATTTCTCTGTATAATTATATTATATTTATATGATGACTGTCTGTTACTAAAATAAAAAATAAAGCGTTTACACATCTCAGTATTATTGTTCATCTATTTTCAGCCTCGACTTCGTCTTTTTTTATATAGATAGAGCATATGTGATACAATCTAAGTATTTTTACATTTTACTAAAAACAAATTATAATTTTACGACATAGTGAAAATGATTCATAGACGATACGGACGTTTGGATGTCTTGGAAAGATGACTAAGATTTGGACATATAATAAAGGTAAGTAATTGAGTACTGCCAACTGATTCATGTTGCCAAATATATTTTTTCAAGGACGTTGGCTTATTTTAGATTTTGGAGTTCTGAATACCGTAAATTATAATTGTATTATATTAAAAATACTTTTTATAAGATGTGAACAAAATAATACGAGATATTGGATGAAATTATGAATAAGACATCGACCAATCTATATATGAAAAAAAAAAAGTGGTGACATACGCTCTTACTTCGTTACACGTAAAATAGAAATGTCATTAAGAGAAAATAAATAATAAAATACATATAACTTTATATTATTACAAACTATTAGTCTGTGATAATACAATATTTATGGTATATAGATTGTTATAATTGAGAGTTAAAAATGAGGTATCGAATCATAATTGATTCTGTTCACGATTCTATTGGGCGACATAGCGACGTACGCTCCGCCATTCGTGTTTATCGCCAAGATTCCTTATAAAGTAAACAAGTGAACGTAATGGCGGGATGCATATTAATTGAAATATATTATTAAATTAATTATAACAAAGAGGAAAGATATGAACTTTTGTTTGTATTTTGTAATGGATAAAGTCAAAAACAACTGAACCGTTTTAATAATTTTTCACCTATAGTACAGATAAGAGAATAGAAACATAATTACCAACATGATGAACGCGTTACGTAGACTGTATATATTTTAGTATATTATATTTGCCCCTTCTTTCGATGCACCGTTGTATTCAAACAGATATCGAAATTATGATGGCCTGAGCCGAGGTTGGAACCCCTACCGATACTGTCAAAATAAAGTCGTATCAGTCAGGCAGGAGTTAGCCCTCTGCCGCTTCAAAGTTATTCCACGGGTTTGGAGTGCCATCTGTACTCGTTCTCATATCGTTCGATGAAGCTGTAAAGGCAAGCTGCCGTCAACAGCATTGGCATAGTTTGAAAATATATATATATATGTTTTACTACATTTTTTGTATTTTTACATTTTTACAATTGGCCCGAAACTATTTGTTAGTTTATTACAAACATTTTGATGATGATTCATTTGTAGTTATTATGAAAAAATTCATTCGCTTTCCAATTCAGTTTAGTCATTTATCTTTAATTTTCGATAAATAGAATTTTCCCTACGATAACACTTATCTCAATCGAGTTTTGATCCACAATATATCTAGTAGGTATATCACATCATATCCCAGTACTTATAGCATGGTATAAAAAATAAATAACATCGAAGCTTCATTTGTTTTGTTAGCCGACGTCTTTGGAAATTGCATTATGTTGTTATGGAATAACTACAAATAACATAATTTGTAGACCAATAAATACAGTTTTAATTAGTGTAAGTAGGTAACGCACCTCCGAGGCTATAAATATCTATAACTGTAAAATTATTTTTAATTTATGCAAGTTTTGGAAATTGTTTGTTAATTGGATCAAGTACCGTACAAAACTTAAAACATAAAGGGCACTTGTTTTAATTTTTTGTCATGATCGAACGGAAATTGATCTTAATTACACACCTCTACTGACTGTGAACCTCGAACCTTTAAAATAATTATTAATAGGACTTGAAATAAAAATATATGTAGCCTTATTTGGCCCCACTATTATTTGAAACTCTCACACACATTCAGGTTGAATTTCTTTTCTCTGGATAAAATATATTATTTAGGTACCACCAATAGAGTACTCACTAGAGTCAATATTAGCATGTTATATCTAAGTATATTGTATATGTAAAATAATTACTATATTAGCTAACCCGCGCGACTTCGTATGCGTCACATTTTCTCTATTTGTTCAAAAAATTTCATTGCAGCTCCGATTCTATTAAATTAATCATTATGACAAATGGTATAACCAATAACACTAAACGAATTTTAGGAACGGATCTATAGTACCGGAGATTACTAACTCACAAACTTTACATCTTTTCAGTTATCATAGTAATTTGCAACTATAAACTTAGCATGTTATGTAGTAGCAATTTAGGTTATTGTTATTCTACATGCTTTTTTTTTATTTGCTACTTTAAAATTACTTCATTTTGTCCATGTAATGTTTTTACAGTATCGATTCTGAGTTGGCGACACATGATGTCGTTTATTATACAAAAAACTACAATCGAATTAGCAATCTAAATCTTTTAAAGATAATTCAAATTACATTGACATAAACGTATATCGTATATGTCAATGTAATTTGAATCGTATATAGTTTAATGCCATTTGTTTAGTTTTGTTTAATAGAGCTGTTTCCCAGCGTGGTAGGACGTACGTTACGCGCGCTTGCAACTTTGTAAAGAGAAATCTTGGTGTGGATTATGGTCCAAAGAAATCGAGTGTGACCGTTTGTTAACATTATAGCAAAAGAACATTAAATTTTAGTGTTTGTATGCTTAGAAATCATGTTCCTTATTACTTTTAAGTAAGTTTAAAGTAATTAAGTATGGTACATGCTGCTATCTGGCTTTACAATGATTGAAGGCGAATGTTTTAACTAAAAAATAACAATTTATTAGACAATTTCCATTTAGAATAGTGTAGTCTTTATATTTTAAGTATAATAAGTCTAAATATTCAAGACTTTATACACTTATTTGTAACAGGTATAATTGTTTATGTTATATTTGCTAAGAAATACTCAAAATTACTCTACTGACGCTACTCAAGAAATGAATATATAAATATAGGTAATTTTAGTCTATTATGACCTGTAATGATACTATGGTAGTATTTATTAACAATAGGAAATGTACTATTCTCACTGAGTAAATAAATGATACAATTTAGTGGTAGTACCTATCAGAAGGAACTGGTATATAGTTTGAGGAAAAATATACTAGGTATATTATTTTAGAATGTCTTTGACATTGTATTGCTGTTCAAAAGTAGAGTGTTATTTATAACATTTAAGATAAAATATGTACGTATTAGGTGTGTTGATAAAATGTTTCTTTAACCTCTCGTAGCAACCAACTACTTGACTGATTCTGATATGTAAGATATGATAGTGTTATGACGTCACGTGAAAATATTTACGTAGCCGCTATAAAAAGAAAAATCTAAACTGCTAGACAATTTTTTTTTCAATTAATAGTAATGGAATGGTGCACAGTACCGAGGTAACGGTTTAACCTGGACGGGCATCAGTGGAAGATGATAATATGAGCATATGGTGAGGTTAGTTAAACAGTCGTAGCAAATTCACCAGGAAGTTATTACGAGGATTTCCAGGGGCCACAGTGTGGATGTTATTAGTTTTAGTCGACATTACTAATCCCCTTCCCGCTAAACTATTAAGTACATTAAAATAAATATGGGCATGTTATTGACACTATGATATCGTCAATTGATTTATTATAACTGTAGAGTATAGTAGGATAATAGTCGAGATGCTAAGCATTTCGGTTGCACCACAGTATGTTATCTAAGCAGTTTCTCTATAGTAAAGCGTTCAATTTACAAGTTAAAGAATTTATTCGCATATAATATACTATATTTCGCATAGAATATATTCGCACTGCCGTGTGGTATATTTCACAACTACTCGTAAATAAATGTATGGAGGTGTACGCATTGGACGCGTGCTGGGACCATAACCTGTTGTTCGGGATGATATATAGTAAATATTTTATGGCTTTATAAGAGAAATACACGACTATATGTTATATTATATATTTTTATTAAGCTTTTTATTTTTAAGACGCCACAGTCAAGAAAATGTAACTATTCATCAAACTTTTCGCTTATTCCACTACGGCAAAGTTCGTACTAAAATAATCTACACTCATAAAACAATGTCGCGCAATTTTTCCACACTGTTCTGTAGTCTTATCTATCCAATTTTCGTTGGTTTTATTCTAACTTTTTATTTCGTTGTCGCCTTATGCATAATCGAAATATCTCCTTTGGAAAGTATAGATTCTATTCTGAAGAGACAAAACTATCTCTCCCAATAATATTCTTAAATTCTTGTCCCTGTCGGATCTAGGTAGCGAACTTTGAATAAGGACGAACACAATAGATATTTACAGTTCGCAGTGCTAGAGGTGTTAACACCTGACAATACCCCAAAACCCATTTTTATATTAAAAAAATATTTCTCTGCTAAGTATTTTTCTTTCCAGTAATATTGACAACAAATTGTAATAGACATACTCATGTATGCATATAAATTAATTAAATCCGACAGTAACATATTACACATATAACATAACATAACTATACAGGTCTAAATAACTGTCATATTTATCCAATTGTTGATTATAGATATGCTAATATTGAAATAAAAATTAGGTCACTCCTCTGGTGTCTCAACATGTATATAATTGTATTCTACATACATATCTACTTACCTAATCATCAATGCTGATTGACAAGAGTTGGTATGCTGTGACATTAGGAAATTATTCTGACGCGTGACAGGCCAACCTCGGATCAAAGCTGATCGAAGCTTGGCCATGGTAATGACAGATTTAAATTAAACTCCATAGAGTTTATACCAGCAATTTCGAAACCTATGCAAGGCGGAACAAGGAATTAATGATCTACGAATTCATTAAATCTATATCACTCTTATTATGTTTTTTTAATGGATGATAATGCAATGGTCCACTCGCCTGCGCTAACAGTTTACGTTTGTAGGGACACCAGTAGAGCATGATAAGACGAGCTTGAGGTCAGGTCAGTTAGCCCATCGTTACAAATTCAGCAGAAATATATCATTAGGTGTCCAGGTGAACCGTGAAGGTCAACCTTATATTTTATTGTATAAAAGTGTAATAAAGAGAACAATATGTTAATCTTATATATTTATTGATTATATGTGCAGCAATAATTAATCGGGTCTATTGTTTTGACAAGTTTCAAAGACTAGCCTGAAGAAGAAGTCAGGCTAACCGAGCCTGACTTCTGAATGGTTGAACGGATACATCATAGTTTATCATATAAATTGTATACAATAAAGATTTACTACAACAAAATGTTGTTAATGTATATTTCTTATAACTGTAAGTGTTTTCTAAATTGTTTCTTTTAAAAAGCGAATGCGCATGCTTCTATATCTGCTGATTTGTAAATTACTGCTGATTTTTTAGGAATAACTTACTGTTTATTTTCATTTTTATAAATATAATCGCAGTTTTTGCGGCAACTAAGGAAAGTAATTAATTTATTTACGCTGTGATGATTATAATATTTAACGACATGTATGGAAAAATCAAAAGACTAAATATAATATAACACATAATATAGCAAAGAAGTTGGAAAAATATAATATTTATTATTATATTGTATCAATTTGTCATTATTCACGACATTTTGAGATTAACGTGGCGCCTTTTTATAGCGATATCATTTAGATACGATAGTGCATTGATATTTATGATAAGCGAACGTATTTATAAAAACAGCGTTTTCCTTTTTTCAATGCATTTTGGGTGGATTAACTATATTTTATATTATACTTATATTTAGAGAATGAAGAGTGACATGCTCTTATTCTTTATGTATGCATAAATATAGTTAGTTCTTGTACAAATATTAAATCTTGTGGGTATATTTTACTCATATTGTTATAGCATAATCGGCCGAAAAAAGCTGGTACCAGGCATAGACAGCTTTTATCCGGAGGCGCTTTTAAAAACTATATCATATTAAAAAAAAAGGATATTTTTATAACAATTAAACAAAAATTAAATGAAAAAGTATGAAACATCCATTCATATTCACAAACTTTCCCATTTATAATATTATTAAGATTAAAATACATGGCCTCATTAAAACAAATATAAATGCATTGTCTGAGTAAATATCGAGTAGGTAATTGACCCCTACTATAGATGAACATATAACACTATATTCAGTGGAAACAAAGAAGGTGGTAGCCCGGACAGGCGATGTAAAGTATTAAGTCACACTGCGGGTGAAACCGCGGGTACGGATAATGTGTGTATAAAATACAAGACTCATTTCTCATGATATAACGAACGAACGCCAACCCCAGTGGCGCAAGAGACCTTTAATCCGTGTTTTATGAAAGATATAAATGTACAAAAACATTCATAAACTGCGGGAATAGGGCAGACAGCGTTGCCAGAACACTAACTGGTAGTCCCCTCAAACCAAAATTGTTAAAGCTCCAATTTTGTGACATACATTCCCCCCTCCCCCTGTCTCCATAAAAATATGTATCTTGTCGACCTTTTTTGGTACTTATCCTTTTGTTTTTGATACTTCAATTAGGATTCACGTATATGATGATTTTAAAGTGACTTCCATATGGTTTAGGATTTTTTTGGCAATTAAAGAACAAATTTGTGAGGTACAAATTTGTTCTTTAATCGCCAAAAAAAATCCGAAACCTGGGGGAAAAGTCCTCAATATGGCATCACTGGCGGTAGATACATTTGCAATATGAAAGTTAAGAAATTGCTACATTTGCGTAGGTTCTGAGCTGTTTATATACCTAAGCAAGTATAATAAATACTAACTTCATGAATAGGTTCATGCTTCACATGTTCATTACAGTATTAATCATACAGAAGGTACCTATGAGATAATTACTTACAAAATACCTGATATTCAAATCATTTTGATAACACTTATAATTATCAATGTATTTGTCTATGATTATAAGAAATTATTTATCATTATGGAATTGAAATCGTAATAATGTATAAATATATGCAAGCTACTAGGTGGAACACTCATTGTAGGTAAGATAATGACAATATTGCCATAATATATGTAACTAACTGTAACGGAAATGTTGTGCACAATATTTCCTTCAGTGTACAACCTAAGATGTCATATGTTATATTCTGTAATTTCACTGTCTGTATGTCACCCTTCAACCGAAACAACTTACTAGCTATATGGCTAACTAACCTATGCAACTTTGTATTAAGTCTATTGTAAAAATAATCCAAGAGACAGTAGATTTTAGAAATATACTCATTTAAATATGAGAATGACATCAATTCAAACAATCGTCCATCATCGACGGATGACAATGTCTCTACTTCCTTTGTAAAAAAAAGTATTTTATAAAATTGAAGAGTTTGTAAACGATATTTATTTACCCCTGCCTTTAAATGCAAATACAGACAAAATATATTATAGACATTGTATAAATTAATAACGTCTATTTATGAACTTAACTAATTACTTTAATGTACCTAACTGTATATACATAGTTATAATGTAATTGCAGTGCCCCTACGGGGTATCACATGTCTTATATACTTTTTATTAATAATAACTATAATGTACCGTGTGAGAAGCAATAAATAAAAAATAAATAAATAAAAAGATAATAATTCTTATATATAAAAAAACGTAAAATTCATAGCGTCAACAATATTATCTGATTGCACTAAGAATGAGTGCGCAGCGGTTTCTATGTTGATTATCGCATGTCTCTTACTTGTTATTGTGTGCTTATTTATTTTAAATAACATCTATTCAAAAGAGGAACACACAAGTTTCTTGCCATTATTCTTATGATAAGTCTGCGTTCCGTACGAGTGGTAGAATAAAACAATGTGCCTGTATAGTGTTTATTTCATAAAGATTATTTCTATTTCTATTCCTTCATTTGGAAATACAGTAGAGAAGCTAAGTACCTAACATTCATTCATCCTAACTGTTGCTGTAGTAAAACTTCATGGTGTTTAGTACCTATACGGCTATCTTGAGATAGATATCGGATCAGATGATTATCATAGAAGTGGTTGGCCCGCGTTTATCGCTGTTTAGTAACGTCATAAAGATAGCATGTCGCCTCATAGCCGATAACTTCGATAAAAGTCAGACCGATGTTTCTGGAGCTATAAGTATTATTCGTAATAAATAAATAAATACATACGCAATTTACTCCTTTTTCACGGTTTTCAATACATGCACAAATTACATAAACTAGACATTTACCATGATGTTTATTTCGACCCGGACTAATATCGGGAACTCGTATTATTATGTATAGTAAATCCCATTTATATATTATTTACATTTATACATTATTTCCTCATAAGTAGGATTGGATTGAGAACAGGGCCTTATTGGTACAGAACTCTTTTTGGTACAGATGAAACTCCTACCTAAAATATACTTGATGTACTGTAGTACACTGTAGTTTTCTGAATCAGTTTACAGTTGCAATACTCAAATAGCAATATTAACATAGAAAAGAGAGAATTTTCAATAACAGCGTTACATAATTATGTCCCTATTAGTGTCTTCAGAGTCTCCGGTCACATATCGGAGACCATAGATTGTAAACCATTCAAAAAGAAAACCAGTAGGTACACATAATTAGCTGACAGGGTCATCGCACAAATAGCCCATTAAGCAAATCTAATTGTAGAATAATCATGTTTCGCATCATTATTTGCCTATTTGCTTCAAAGAACTTGCAACTTGTTAATGTAAAAAGTAATGTATTAATAGTAAACTTGAGTTGCTCTCTGCTTGTGACTTTTTTGTTCAGCCGCGGTAGTTGGCGCCACTGTGTTTTTGCTGATTGTTTTTATTCCCAAACAGTGTTGCTATATTGGTGATTTTACACTAGAGATTGTAGATTCATCCAGTTTCTAGTGTTCATATTTCATTCTAGAAACTAGTGCATTTCTAAGTAATCCCGAACAGTCAAACAGCTAAAATATATTACAATTTAAAATTGGAATATTTTGGTAATTCTAAATTTAATTCATTCATAAAATCCAGATATTTAGAATGGTTAAAAACTTTTCCATATAACTAAATACAAGTATCTAACCATGTAATATTACCTTATCTGCGAATGTAACTAAATAATGACTCAATTAAATGTGACATTATTATCCAATATTAGAAATAAGTATGTTTTTCATGCGTAATTGTGATTGTGTGCTCATTTTAAGTTTTATTTTTGTGAATTCACGATGTACAGTAGTGGGTTTTGCTCAAAGTTTGTTGGCAACACTGTTCCCAAATTGGCAATGAGTTGCTTAGTAATGAGTAACGGGTTAAATAAAGGAAGGACAGTTCACAGTTAAAATACACAACATTAATTTAACGTGAGACAAAGTTTAGAACACTGTTTGTGTTTGAATGTGTTTTTGTACTTGCTTTTTGTGTTTATTATGTTTGCTAATATACTAGAAGTAATTTAATTATTTATATTAATAATAAAAAAATATCTTTACGACTATATATCTCAGTAGGGTTTGTCAGAGACATTGAGAACTGTCGATGTTGTAGGTTAATATTGTATTTACAAAACAAATGTATCTATATAGTTATGTTGGCCTGTACCCATAATACACCTCTGCCTAGTTTAGGACTAGATAGAGATGTGTAAATTGTCCTAAGATATTACTATTATTATTTTTAGAAATGCTTGTTTCTTATGCTCATCATGCTATCATGTGACAACTGTAATACCAGTCATGCGTTGCCATTCCAGAGGACTAAGATGTAATGCTATTTATCCTGTAACTTGACTAAGTAACCGCAGCCTATAACCGAAACACAGTTTACAAAGCAAGCTGCTTGGCGGCTGAATATGATGAGACTAAGGTACAAACGCAGCTTTTTACAGTCTGCCCCTGGTGTATGTTTAACATTAGATTCTAATTAAAAAATCATTTATTCATGTAGGACATTTAAGCCACTTATGAAAGTAACATTTTATATAATTAATATTTTTTCTTATCGTCTAATTCAGAACACAGATTCAATTGAGAAGAAATGGCGAAAAAATCAATATATTTTTTTAAGCCAGTTTATTTTTTTATGGTCAGGTCAGTTAGCCCATCGTGACAAATTCACCAAGAATTTATCATGATGGTTTCCAGAGGGAATCGCGTGAAGTTCGATCTGACATGGTTCAGTGCTAGCATCAAGCCAGTTTATTTACATTTGATTAAAAGTTTGTATTTATTTCTGTGCGGCAACGAATTTTGCCCACTATGCAATAAAACGGGGTTAAATTAATTAGGTAATCTCGTAGGCAGTATACATATACTATTCTGGTTTGTTAGGTTTGATGGACGCGATACCGGAATGCACAGAGCGCATGCGCGGCTTCCATAATGAAAATGAGGTAGATACCGTCAGCATGAAAATTATAAAAGTCCATTACAAAAATTTCAGTTTGAACCTTATTTTCGTTATGAGAACCATTCCTAATGTTAAGAACGGTAAATAATAGTTTGCAAATTGTTAAGATAATTTTATTACTATTTGACATGTGGTAGATATATAAAGAATAGTACCTAAGTAGACCCACAAAATAAAATACATAGGATTTATTCTAAAAGTATTTAAAGCCTAGGTATAATACTCATAAAATTAACTATATACAAATAAAACTTTCACAGTTGTAAACAATGTGGAAATTAGAAAATAGACTTTGTATTTTCCCTACTAAATTAATTATATAATATATATACTAAATTCCTGCTGAATTTGCTACAATGGACTAACTGACATGACTGCATCCTAATCTTATCATCACTCACTAGTTTCCTACCATACCGTAAACACAGGCGGATGCGCTATTTCATTTTGAACCACAGAAAATTCGACTTTTGTTGCTGATTGTACCTACCCACCCGTCACGCCAGCACAACCATGAACCGTTACTTACCAACAAAATCATTTGATAACTAATCACTCTAAAATAGACTTTGAAACAATGCAATAAGAATTATGATAAATGCAAGATGCAGCGGTGCATCGGGATTTAAAATTTCTTATTGAGTACATACTCCATGCATTACAGTTGTGATTTATTGATCACTACTTTGTGACTGTGGTTTCGTTCGAGAGATTCTACCGTTTTGAGCTGGTAATTAGTATGATCTGTTACAAAATAGGTATTTAAAGTGACGGATTCGCCTAATATCATACGCACTCACTACTGTCTGAACATAAAAAAATATTAGTCTTTAATTATATCCTTTTAAGTTTGTACAAAAACTAGACATTTGTATTTATTTTTAAACACAAATTTGAGATCCGAAGCAAAACCAACTATCCTCTTAAAAAAATTTGCTACAGTACACTAGCTTTTTACTGGCACTGGATATTTGTTCTGTGGAAGTTCAGATTACCACCCGCTGGAAATACATTGTTATAAATGCTTTTCATTTCTTTGTCTGCTTTTTTGTGATGATAGAAATATCCATCCTCGCGTTTCAACTCATTTATAATAACTATCTTTAAAAGACCTACACGAATATATACATTTATATTTCATATTATTTCACACCATATTTTATTAAATCTATTATAAATAAATTAAATTAAATTAAAATTGTAAATATATAGGTATATCTATCTAATTAAATTAGTCTTAAAAATAACGAACAGACAGATCTATTATCTAATAAGAATATATACA